>NW_027226531.1:0-653667 GCF_022539635.2 Chironomus tepperi
CCCCCCCCCCCCCCCCCCCCCCCTCTCTCTCTCTCTCTCTCTCTCTCTCTCTCTCTCTCTCTCTCTCTCTCTCTGTGTGTGTGTGTGTGTGTGTGTGTGTGTGTGTGTGTGTGTGTGTGTGTGTGTGTGTGTGTGTGTGTGTGTGTGTGTGTGTGTGTGTGCTCATTAAAGTCCATAAAAAAAAACAACGTGCCTGAAACAGACGAAAAAAAAAATGAACCAGAAATGTCCACACTACATAAAACTTAATACATTACCGCATGTGTATGGCAATAAGCCAATTAGGAAATTAAATAACATTCGACCGAGAGAGAATGAGCAGCACAAAAAAATTGAAGGTTAATGGAACATGAAACAAATTCTCTCAAAAAAAAAAAAAAAGTGAAAAACTTTCCACTTTCAGAATTGTTGCATTATTTTCAAAATATTCAGCGTTCCGCATATACAAAGTGCTCAAATGAGAGCGAGACATCCGAAAAAAATTGAGACTTAATGCAAGGTTGTAGGGAAATTGATTTATATTTAAGATTTAATGGTCAAGGGCAAGCATTGGGATCGTTGTGGATGTTCATGGAAGGGTGATATATATGAACGAATGAGAATTAGAGGACAAGGACAAGGTGAAAGGCTGCAATTGATTTTTTTTTATTCTTTCATGCCATTTTCAATGTTGCAGCGATGCAAATAGACGAGGATAAATTGTGGCTTTAAAAATGGAATTTATTGTGGAATGAATGACGGAATTGTGGATGTTGGGTGGATATCTGCTGATTTTTGGGATTTAATAGGAATTAGTTTGATGGATATTTAGTCAATAATTTAGTGTGAAGGCACCTGAACCTCAAAACTCAAGTGTGAAGGCACCTGAACCTCAGAACTCAATTTTGAAGGCACCTGAACCTCAAAATTCAAGTGTGAAGGCACCTGAACCTCAAAACTCAAATGTGAAGGCACCTGAACCTCAAAATTCAAGTGTAGAGCTGGACACTCCAAACCTTCAAAGTTGATGAGCAAAAACTTAACTTCGAAAACACATGATATATTTTCAACCAACTCAAGTGTGAGGCACCTGAACTCAAAACTCAAGTAATGAAGCCACCTGAACATTTTCAAAAATCGATCAAGTGTTAAGGCACCTGAACCTCAAAAACTCAAGTGATAAAGAAGACCTGACTGAGATCGAAAAACTCAAATGTGAAGGCACCTGAACCTCGGAATTCAATTGTGAAGGCACCTGAACCTCAAAAACTTTCAAGTGAGAAGGCATTTTTTTAACTCAACGAAACTCAAGACTGTGATGTAAAGTTAAATTCATTAAAAAATCAATCAAAACTTCACAATGGACACAAAAGCTTCAAAACTAATTGAATTACCATAAATATCCAGTAAACAGTAAAAGTCCTTAAAAGTTCCTAATTGTCATATCCATCACCTCAATTGTTCATGTTATAAAATTTAACAATGAGGATAAAAAACAAGCCATAAAGTCAGTCAAACTACCTGAATTTTATGGATTAATCATGATCACAATAGCTGATCACGAAATGGCCATTTTTAGGGGCTGACTTGATAAGGAACTCGTCCAGGTGACAATTTGGCAGGTTGTTAATTTTTGATGGGATTTTAAGTAGGCAATTGTTAAGGCTGTAAATGAATAATTGGACAGACTTTATTGTTGAATTAATTTTAATAATTTTTTATAGGTTAGGAATTTAAAGTCACGAATTTTTTTGGACTGGACAGGCTGACTTGAGCACTTTTTAGGTTAGAACATCCTAAACTGCACATCAAGTCACGCTCAGCTGCACGTTTTTTTCTCACTTTTTTTTTGTCTATAAATTATGAAGTAATAAACAAGTTAGCGATTTCAAGTCTATTTTATGATTATCAGCACAAAATATAGGAATCGTGAAAAAATAACTCGACAAATGCTGATTGCAATGGAAGTCAATGACATTTTGCTCTAATTTTTGAGACTTAATTTTTTAAATAAAATATTTTGAAATTTTTTTCTAGATTTTGATAAGGAATGCTGCTTACGTATGGCATTAGAATTCAGATTTTGAGATTCAGGTGCCTTCACATTTGAGTTTTGAGGTTCAGGTGCCTTCACATTTGAGTTTTGAGGTTCAGGTGCCTTCACAATTGAGTTTTGAGGTTCAGGTGCCTTCACATTTGAGTTTTAAGGTTCAGGTGCCTTCACAATTGAGTTTTAAGGTTCAGGTGCCTTCACATTTGAGTTTTAAGGTTCAGGTGCCTTCACATTTGAGTATTTGAGGTTCAAGTGCCTTCACAATAGAATTCTCATGTTAAGGCGCCTTCACACCAACATTTAAAGGTCAAATTCCCTCAAAATCAATAAAAAGTCTACGCAAAATCAGCATCCATTCCATCCAGTCACACAAATTACCATATAAATCCAGCAACAACAACAAAAAAAGTCTCACATATTTACGACTCATAAAACTAAATTAAAAATTATTCAACTCCAATTTCTCGAATCACATCACAAATGAAAAGAAGAAAATAAATCCATTCCCCGATTCCCATTCGATGCGGTCAAGGACAAGGTGGCAATAAACTCTCTCTCTCATATATACATATTAGTTCTGTTCTTCTCCATCCACACAGTTTCGTTCATGCTCGCATTTTTTTTACTTATATATTGTAAAAATTTATAATGAATTAATTAAGGCTGGATTACACACGAATTGGAGATGAATGGAATAGAGTCAGTAGAAGCAGTCATCGTAATCGCTCTTTGAGTTGCTTTGTAGTTCCTTCTTTTTTAGGACAGGGGTGGACAACCTGTGAGTCGCGGTAGATCTTTTTGGGATGGCATGAGCCTGGCCACAACCAAAACCGCGCACGGCATACGATTCATAGCAATTTTCATGAAATTGAGCAATCTTCTTGCCGTGGTCCTAAAAATCGGACAACCTGTGTGCCACGGAACTTGTTCTTGACAAGCCACGATCCTGGCAGCATCCAATACTATATTTGGCATTCAGTTCATGGCATTTTGAGCAACCTGTATGCCGCGGTCCAAAACAATTGAGCAACCTTCGTGCCGCGACACACTCTTATGTTCAGCCACGATCCTAACCACTACCAAAACCATATACTGCATGCGACTTATAGCCAATTCCCACAAATTGAGCAACCTATGTTAAGCGGTTCAATTAATTGGGCAACCTGCGAGCCGCGTCACTTTCTTGGCAAGTCCTAACCCTGACCACGAGTAAAACCGTACATGGCATGTTGTTCAAGGCATATCAAACAAATTGAGCAACCTGTGTGTCGCTGTTCAAACAGTTAAGCAACCACAGTGCCACAACACATCCTCTTCGTAACCCACGACACTGGCCACGACCGAAACCATGCTAAGCACGCGGATCATGAGCAATTTTCATAAAATTGAGCAACCTTTGTGTCGAAGCACATCTTGTTAATAAGCCAGGACCGAATCGGACAACCTGCATGTCGCGACACATCATGTGAATTAGCCACGACCGATTCAAGCAACATGTGAGCCGCGACACAGCTTATTAGTAACCCACGACCTAAACCATCCACTCCATGCTATTCATGACCTATCTACATACCACTACTATCCCGCATCACACAGATTCCCCACCACTGATCTAGCAGATGCTCCCATATGTGGATAGATCTTTCATATTTGTATTAGTGTCCAACAAAAAGAGATACAAAGCAGGCAGGCAAACGCAAAAAATTCGCAATAAAAATGTGCTTTAAAACATCAGAAAGATAATTGACCGAAACCATTTGGGTTACGCAATCATTGACCATTTTCAAGGTTCAATTCTGAGTTTGGTGGCTTAAGAATGGATGTAGCAATAAAATAGAAATAGAAGAATGATGGAAGGAATTGGTTAAGGTATAATAGAAGCATGGTGATTGCTTTTTGTATCTATGGGCAGATTTCATCAATGTGTGTGCGAATATTTCCTATTGTTAAGGTGGATTTGCGAGGAATTATAGATTTATTAGATGGATATTTCTAGAAATATTGTCGATTGATGATGGAATTAAGGCATACAAAAGGTCAAGAGCGTTCAGGCTTTCAACTCAGTTCAGGTGTCTTCACACTAGAATGTTCAATCTCAGTTCAGGTGCCTTCACACTAGAATGTCTAAGCTCAGTTCAGGTGTCTTCACACTAGAATGTCCAATCTCAGTTCAGGTGTCTTCACACTAGAATGTCCAAACTCAGTTCAGGTGTCTTCACACTAGAATGTCCAATCTCAGTTCAGGTGTCTTCACACTAGAATGTCCAAACTCAGTTCAGGTGTCTTCACACTAGAATGTCCAATCTCAGTTCTGGTATCTTCACACTAGAATGTCCAATCTCAGTTCAGGTGTCTTCACACTAGAATTGTCCCAATTGGCTGGTTCCTCTATATCCATCCACGCATTATCTAATATTAGAATACAAAGTCATCCATCTGTTGTCCTAATGAGCAGCCTGAACATAATTATTCAGAGTCAAAAAATTCTCTTTAAACTTGACATTAAGGCGAGGACAAACTGGTCGTTGAACTTTCACTGTGCCTGACTGCCGCACACACAAGAGAATTCCGACATTTAAAAATTAATTTTTTGGCTTCAAATTTGCCTTGACAATGAAAAAAAAAAAATGAGAAGCTTCACACATCTACACAGTCAGTCCTCATATACATAAAAATTAGTAAGCCATTGACCCAAATTGCTTTGTGTGCGTATGTGACTTAAATGATATAATAGAACATGGGTGCTGTGACTCAATTTTTTTTTTTGTGGATATACAATGGGAACGGCGTGAATTATGCAAATTGATGATCGTTAAGTAGTCAGTCTCTTTTGGGGAGTTGTTTACGATTATTTTTGTACTTTTTTTTTTGATTGACATGCGGCTGTCTTTTTACACATTTTCTGTTGTTTTTGTGTTCTAGAAAGTTATTTTTCAGTGGAATTTGTTAATTAAAATGCTAAGTGGAATTGAAGAATGCTTGAAAGTTAATTGCGTACTTTTTTGGTTTGGGGCGCATGACATGCTTACTTGCATATCACATATCTAAGGGTTCCTGATGCTGAGACCTAGACTTTGGAGATTCAATACCTAAAAGGGGTGTAGTCAGTCATTTTTTGAATTTATCGTCAAAATTTAGGAAGGTTTTTAGACAATTTTCACGAAAAATCATAAAAAATTGAAGATTATTTCCCAAAAAAGTCCCTAAACTTCTCTGCGAGGACAATTGACAGACAGAAGCCAGCAATGGGCCCAATTTTAGAGGTCAACTGAAAGAGGACATGAATCACAGCTGATCTGTATGGTCAGCAAAGTAAGAGAGTAAGTAAACTCCTCTACCCAACCTAAATATGCCTTTAGACCCATGCAGTCTGGAGATTGAATCTTCTGCAGCTTGCTGTTGCTTTTGATAACCATCATTGTATCTGACAAGTGTAGTAATTAAAGTTTTCTGAAGCTGACGAGACCTGTCTTGGCATCGACAAAATCTTGATAAGGTTCGGGAAACCGAATGTTCAATAATAAATTCCCAATTTCACCTCATAATTTAGGAACGTACGTTAATGATGTAACGTTGAAATTAACTTTCTCAGCAAGCTTATGATCCCCAAAGGTCCCATTTACCAATGGTCAATCACTCCTAAGTACTGTTCTGGACTTTTGGATTGACTGATTATTTCCATTCACTTATTACGTCACGCTAAAAATAGACTAAAATTGCCCCACTTCCCCTATTCTTAACAAAATCTCAAAAGCGTTACGTAATTACTAAACGTCCCCCAATTAAGCATTTCATAATTTCCATCCATTCCCCATTTACAATACTTCTCTTCATACAGCCATCTTTATCAGCCATAATAAACCCAAACAAACTTCATTTTTTTCATCATATTCTTTTTTCTATTTTTGTTCCTTCTTCTTTTCTTCATTTTCTCATCGTACAAATTAAATCTGTGAATACATATGAAAGACATTATTCAAGAATGAAAATAACAAATTGTGAGATAGCGTGGCCGAGTGGTCTAAGGCGCTGGTTTAAGGCACCAGTCTCTTCGGGGGCGTGGGTTCGAATCCCACCGCTGTCAGAATTCTTTTTTTGGTTGTTTTTTTGATTTTTGATATTGGAACTTAAAATAAGATACACAGTGTGTGTGATATTGTATATATTGATGGCATTTAGGAACAGAAGTAGTAATGAAATTGATGATTTTTACTTTCTAATAAGAATCTGAGTAAGGTAATATTGTGTATACGATGATTTTTATTAAGATACTAGTTCGTTTTGATTCGGATAATAGGTTTACTTAGTGAACCAATGTTTGATTTGTATGGTCAATTCTAGCAGAGACATAGTCAGCGTATGGGTTTAGGAGTCAACCCCAACCACCTCTTTTTTGGGAATTTTGTCTAGAAACGGGTACAGTGTGTACTAGTTTTACTCTAAAATCACTTACTTACTTACTTCGATGGCCGTACAGCTCAATTGTAGTCCATGTCCTCTTTTAGAAGAACCCTAAAGGCACAATCGCCGGCATCCGTCTGCCAATTGCCAATATCAAATACAACACTGTCTCTATCGACAGCTTCCTTTCAGGTATTCTAGTTTACAAGGACTATGAAGAGAATAAGTCCTGAGTCTGAATTATTTGATACTTTTGTGGGTCTTTAGGTCTTTAAATCCGACTTTATGGATGGTAAAAGAGCTCGTGGTAGACCAAAGAACTCCTGTCGTTAGAGACAGTATTACATTTAGCATTAGCAATTGGCAGGCGGAATCCAGAGCTGGGGCCAGCTTTAGGTGCTAACTGAGTGAGGCAATGGATCATACTTGATCTGTTTGGCTAGCGAAGTAAATAAATCAAGTTCGAGCTCTGGATTAATAATTGAATCTTTATGTTCCTTTACCTTTTGTCCTTATTTTGTTAAATAATCTAACAAACACGTTGATAATGTCCAACCGCCCAAAAAAACATTAAATTTGTCTTTGAAATTCGACCTAAATTCGAAAAAATTCTTAAACGATAAAACATTTAGCTATCGAGTGCACCTTTTATCTTAACTCTTAAACTTCATAAAATCAACCAAAAGAAAATCAATCCAAAAAGGATTATTGGCAGCGGTGGGATTCGAACCCACGCCCCCGAAGAGACTGGTGCCTTAAACCAGCGCCTTAGACCACTCGGCCACGCTACCTGATTATTTGATGTTTTAATTCTGAAATAAGAGCAGATTCAAATTTAGAAAAATCACAATTAAAGTTTGCAAATCACCTTAATCAATGCTTCTTACTGATTCTGATTAGCTTAGCAAGTTCAAAAGGTCAAACTTTATGTTTTTTCTAAATTTGAATCTGTTAATATTTCAGAATGAAAACATCAATTAATCTGGTAGCGTGGCCGAGTGGTCTAAGGCGCTGGTTTAAGGCACCAGTCTCTTCGGGGGCGTGGGTTCGAATCCCACCGCTGCCAATAATCTTTTTTGTATCTTAAATTGATTTTTTTTGGTTCAAAATGAGTTGAGAATCGGGATTTATGGATGGTAAGAGATAGTAAGGAATAGGAGCAGCTTCAGGTGTCCCTACAGATCTTCAGGTACCCTACAGCCAACATCAAATCATCTTAAATCTAAATCTGAAGCATATTCATGCTCAAAACTACACAATCTTCAACATATTTTTCATCTAAAAATTTCTTCTTTTTCATCCACAATTTTTCTCATCATAAGCAGCACATCCATTACCTCAGTAATGTTCTACATGCAACATATAAGTGCAATAATGATGTAAGCTGACTAACACAACAGCATGAATACATTAGATTCTTTTTATGCTACTTTATAGCATACATGCATGTATTTATGTACCTACAGATATAAATAAAGTCTTCATGTAATAAGCAGCAATAATTTCACAATTTTTTTTTAAAAATAAAAAGAATATAAAAAAAATGAAGAACAGAAAAGAAATGCAGAACAAGAATGAGAATATGAAAAAGAATGTAGGAATGGAAAGTTGAGTTAGTAAAAATAAATTACGATTGTTTGACTAGGGTCAGCATTGCTATATGTAGATTCTGAGATATAAGTACATTTTGAGCACAAGCTCGGAAGGCACACGGGGCAGAAATGGTCGAATATCCAGTCCCATGCGAGCTTGACTCTAGTCTGAGACCGGATTTCCTCAAATCTGAACTAAGACTAGAATTACACTGACCTAGGCTACAGTTTTGATCAATTCTATACTGTATGTTCTCTGGGAAGTGCATCTGACTACCACAAATCGGTTAATCGATCAAAAATCAGGCAACTGGACGACGTGACTCTGGGATGACAGCGGATACAAATCAAATTTGAATCCAATTTAGATCGAATCCTGTACCAAGTCAGAGTCAATTTGATATCGAATTTTAAATCGGTTAAATGACTTGAGGCAGAGTTGTTAAACACTTGTCTATAACAGACAAAAATCGTACAAATTCATGAGGGTTTGTACAGTTTTGAAAGAGAAACTATACAAATTATCAATAATTTGTATGGCGTTTGCCTGTTACAGGCAACTGATATGCAACTTTGACTTGAGGTATTCGGTTAAGGCTTAAAATGTCTATTTAACACCAAGCTTTGATTGATCAAACCCAAAGTCGAATGATTTGTTTCTGAGGTACTCTGGATTATTGTTCAAACTTGCCGTAGTAAGCTCCCTCAAAAAATGCCTTTATATAAGTTCCAAGTTGAACGTTTTATTGGCAAACTCAAGGTTCTGATGCAACCCAAGCAGACAAATATACAATAACCTCAATTTTGAATTTAGTGCCAGAATCCACTGTTATTGGAGGAGTCTGGACTTCAGTATAGGTGTTTCTGGATTATTCTCTGCATTGAAGCTCTGTCAACTCTGACTTTGGATCAAATTAATTGAAAAAATCAAAGCTCCAAGTGATTTTGATCTTGTCATCAAAGAGACAAGGATCATTAGTATGCTCATACAGACCTTCGTTGTCCGTTAGGGTTACGGTCAACTCTATTCAACTCCTATAAATCTCAAAACAAAAGCAAAACACTCAGAATCATCAAATAAAATCTCAACTTTTCCTCATATTCATTTTCACACACAATCTGATCATTGCTCATCACTGATTGAAAATGAAACAAAAATTCTTCACAAACTTAATTTTATTCTTTCTTTTTTTATTTTCAAAAAAACTTAAAAATTCTACCTACCTATTTTCATCACAGGTCAAAGGTGTCCCATTTTTCAAAATTTTAAGTACATTTTTCAAGAATCAAAACATCAAATAATCAGGTAGCGTGGCCGAGCGGTCTAAGGCGCTGGTTTAAGGCACCAGTCTCTTCGGGGGCGTGGGTTCGAATCCCACCGCTGCCACAAGATTTCTTTTTTGACGATTTTTTGATGGATGTTGATTGGAAAGTTGTGGATTGGCTGAACAGGTGTGGAGAACTGATGGGTATGGGGATGATAAGAGGAATTTGAGGGGTTTTGAATGATTTTTGAGATTTTCTCACTTGATGAATTTGGACATTGATGGGTGGGTGTGGGTGAGTTGTGGATATGGGAAGATTGAGGGGATTTGAGGGATTCTAAGGGGTTTTTGGAATTTTCTTTAAGTGAATAAATTTGAAGAATTTGATGAATTTTGTCAGCAAAGTCATGAAATATTCATCACAGCCTCATCAAGTCACCAACCAACTCATCACAATAATTCATCAAAAAACTAAGCGACGATCTCAAGCATAAAACAGAGTGAATGAGTCGAGTAAGCACTAAAAAGAGTAAAAAAAAGTGCGAAGAATGAGTAAAAAAAATACGAGCATAAAAAAAGGCAAAAGGCAATAAGAAGACATGAAAATTTATGCTTAGCATCGGTTCGGTTATTTTACTCTGTTCTGTATTTCTGTGTTTTGTGTGTTGCGAATATGCGATGACGCTTCAAGGTTGTTCGTACGTTGACATTTTTTTATATATTTTTTATTCCTCGGTTCTTCTCTGCCGTTGCCCCGGTTTTCTCCCCGTTCCTTCAATTTACATCATTTACTTGTTGGATATGTGTGTGTATTGGTACCCACCGTGCGCTCTGTTCTGTGGCTCTGCTTTTTTTTTTGTTGTTGTTGTTGTTGTGCTGTTCATAATCAATCGCAATTATTCTTTGAAATATATATAAAGTAAGTACAAAATTCTCTTCCCAGTTCTGACTTCTTCTTGACTCATTTTGTTGCTTTGTATTTTTCTTGGCAATGGTTCTTCGTCATGTGCGTTCATATTTTTACACTTTTTGCGCGTTCTTGATCGTTTTTGCTTTTCTATGTGATGCTGATGCCTAGATGCTTTAGTGTGATTTGTAAATTATTTGTATTTGGATCTGAGTCAAGAGTGCGTAACTGACCATCCGGATCAATTTTGAATATTTTTGATCATTTTAGATCAGCTCACAATCTTGATCTACAGAGTCATGCTTTAGCGAATCCCGAATTCTATTAAAAAACAGAGTCTACGAGTGCATTCTATATGTCTATGTTCTATCGTCAACATTGGGGTATAGCATCGGCTTAGAAGTTGGTTCAATAAATTTAGAAAATAATTAAAATCATGCTTGCTCATAGCAAACTCGGCACTGCGATCGATGATCTGTTGTATCATCCTAAAGTCGATATCATCTACAGAATGACAATGTCCTTGATGAAATTAGCAATACTCTAAAAACGTTGTTTCCGTCTTAATTGGCTTTGTTTTGCCCACATTTATTTTAATAACTCTTAATGAGACAATATTATTGGTATTTAAAGGAACTTCTAATCTAGTGTTTTTCAAAATTTGATTTCATCGAGTTCTTAGAGCTGAATGTACTGGATACTAATCGCCAAAAAAACAATGCGTAATTACAAAAAATGGACATTTAAATAATTTTATAAGAACTTGCACTCGCGAAATCATAAAATCCGTTGGTAAAAGTTTTAACTTTTTAAACGGAGCTTTTAGTTTGAAATTTTTTTGACCGTTAATTTTTTGTGGCGACTTTTACTGTGGCGACTGTTTTGATTTAAATGGGTGAATTTTGATGCTTATTAAGTCATTTTCTGGCAAGGAAATCTGATAATGGACTACAATTTTGATAATAAATGAGCAAAATTTACTTGAATAGAACAATTCGGTTAATCAATTAAAAAACCGTCACTAGACTCACGTGATTCTAACTAAGTGTTGCATTCAGTTTAAATCCGATTTTTGATCGATTAATTCGACTTGTGCCCAAGAACTCATGAAAAGAAGCTGTCGAAAAAGAAAGAATTGCATTAATTGTCGGTAATTGAAAGTTGGTAGCGGACTTAAGAGAACTCTAAGAGAGTTCGTGGTTAGAAATTCGACGATTCAATCAGTGAATTAATTACAATATTCGGGTCAGAATACTCAACAGTTCTCCATTTGCGTAGCATAGTAAAAAAATCTCTATATGGATATTATTTTCTCTAATAGGCAAAGAGCATGCTTTCATGTCACAGAAACATAAAAGTGGTTTGTACGTCTTAGGGTTTTGTCCATAAGATCAATTTATGGAATTGTGTTTAAATTTGATGATTTTTAGAAAGAAAAAAAATGGTCAAAAATTAAGGCACATTAAGGACATTAGGGGGAGGGTATAGAAAAGGTCTAAAAAGTCATTGCGTATTAAGTGAGCCTAAAAAATATTTTAATAAATTTATAAATTTTAAAAATTCACATTAATCATCATAAGAAGAACTTTAAAGTTTAAAGTATTTTATTACCACAAATACACTCAAAGCTTGAGAGAAAGTGCTCAAAAAAGAGATTTTCCGTCTGTGTTTGTGTAACATTTGGCGTGGTAAGTTAAAAGTCTTCAATCGCTGCTGTTTATTTACAAAAACAATAACAAAACTTCAATTTTTCCAGTTAAAATTACAAAAATTTAATCCATAAAGTTGAAAAATGTAAGTAAAAATTAAAAAAAAGTTAAAAAATAATTAAAAATTCCACAAAAAATCAAAAAATTCAAATGCCACCAAAAGCGCCCAAAAACAGAATATTAAGCAGTAACAGTAAAGCATACAGCAAGAGAGAAATAAACAAAAAATTAAAAAATTGAGAGAATTTTTCTCTGTTTTTAATTGGAATTTTTGCTCAAAAAAATAACAACTGATCGGGCGTAGCTTGTGCATGTATTAGTGACGAAAGCTCGAATATTTTGGAATTAAATCCAATTAAACTCAATTTTTATTCAATTTCAGCTCCAAGTCCACATCCAGCACCCGATCAACATGACACACATCACAAAAACAGCATGGATCATCAGCATCTTCAATGTCTGTGCCTGCACAATATTTTTTGTATTTAAATTTATGGTTTTTTATGGATACATGAACATAAGTACAAATGGAGTTCAAGATCGTCACAAAATTGTGTCAAGTTTGCCGTTCAATCCAAATGAGACGAATTTTTTCAGTAAGTTTGGCTTTGGGAGCATTTTTGGAAGCATTTTAGAGTTAAAATTGACAATTTATAATTTTTTTTAGCTGCTGATGTTGACTTTATATTCGAAATTGGAGCTTATTTCCTTGGAATCTTTTTCAATGCATTGCTGCCGCTTGGAGTGAATACAGCTTATGAGAAGGTATAGTTGATGGTCACTTAGTTCTGGTCTTCGGACGTCAACTTCGGACGTCTTCGATCATCTTCGGATGTCTTCGGTCCTCATAAATCGTTTTCGATCGACGATGGTCGTCATCGCTCTTCGGTATTCATCTTTGGTCGTCTTCGGACGTCTTCGGTCGTCTTCTGTCTTCGATCTTCGATATTCGGCTATATTCGATCATCTTCGGTAGTCCTCGGTCTTCAGTTTTCAGTCTTCGGTCATCTTCGGAAATCTTCGGACGTCTTCGGTCACTTTAGTTCGTCTTCGGTCATCTTCGGTCACCTTTGGTCGTCTTCGGTCATTTTCGTTTCATTTTCGGTTGTCTTCGGTTACCTTCGGTATTCGGTCTTCGGTCCTCGTCTTGGTCTTAGTCTCCTTCTCCGTCCCTGTCTCTGTCTCAGTCTTGATCTCAATCTTTGGAATTTACCATTATAAACTCTAAATCTAATCAAATTTACCAATTTTTTAGGACACATTCTTCTTCTTTCCTGGATATTACTTCATATCAGTCTGGCTGACAACAGTGACTCTAGTTCAAGGCATCAGATTTGCACTTTTACCGTTCATCTTGTTTGCTGTCATCAATTTCATCTTTATGATTGTTGTTGGTGCCATGCACAAGTACATTTTGAAGGAAAAAAGAGGAAGTGTTGGAAGATATAATTCGAGGATTTAAAAAGAATTTAATTATCTGAGATTATTTGTTAAGATATTATGTATGGCTTATTGATGTATTCAATCTTTTTTATTATTAAAATATTAATTTTTATATGAATTTTATAAGAATAATCTTCATTTAGGACTACTTAGTAGTAGTCTAATAGTAGTATCTAGTAATCCAGAATAAAACAGGTAGGTTAATTGATCCAAAATCGGACACTAGATTGGATTGATGAGACAATGGAGCTGGATTTGAAGTTAATACTGTATGAAGTCAGCATCATGAGGGCCTGTGTCTGGATTTTTGGTTAAATATCCGATATGAGCTATTCTGAGTACTATTAGTCACAGAACTCTTTATTTGTTTGAAAACAGGTTGGTGCTGGAAGTACCGACTTACTAATGTTTTCAATTTGATACAAAAATGTCAACTGAAATGAATGTTTTGCACCAATACAGATAAATAATGCTTGTTTTCTATACACATGATGTAAAGCATTGTTCAACTACGATCAGGAGTTCTACACATTTTAGAAAGCTTTTGATGATCTTATCATTTTGTAGCTGTTTACAGATATTGAAAAGAAATACAAAATTTTAATCAATTTTACATCAACTTATTTGAACTTTAATCCATAAATTTCTTTTTTATTTTACAAATTTTTCAATTAATCCGGAAGGCTAACGACGTTAAACTGGCAAAAAATCCGGTTTTAGACCGATGTGACTCAGGTTTGAAGCTAGACTTGAGGCCTCAGTCCCAGAGTTGCAAAACAGGCGAAAGCCCTACAAGTTCTTGAATATTTGTATGGTTTTCTAAGAAAAACCATTCAAATTATCAAGAACTTTTACAGTTTTTGCCTGTCACAGGTGCCTGTTTTGCAAATCTGCTCAGTGCAGACTCACATCCGTCCGAAACCAGATTTTTCACCATTTATACCCCGTATACCTTCCAGACATTCTCAATTTCAAAGCATCTTTATAAAACTAATAAAAGTATCCAAACATCTTAAACAATCCATAAACTCCTGAGTCTGTGTTTGATTTCTGTTTCTTTCCTTTGGTAAGCATCTTTGGCTTAAAAACTGGTGATGCATATTTCGATGGATCAATCTTAAATTCATCAATTGTCTCTTTTATCCATTCTTTGAAGCATGCAACTTTTACAAATCCAGCTGTTGAAAAAGGAATTAAGTTAGGAGATAGTTATTTGAGTGGATCCAGTGGCTGTGATTAATCGATTCTCGTCTATAGTGAGTATAGCGACCAGACATATGGACATGCTTTGCGGGACCAGGTACACAATTGATCTGAATATCGAATTTAATAGATAATTAAGTATGTCTGGCCATAAACATCATTTATAACCAGTCATTAGGTAGGAGGTCGAAGTCAAATTGATTTGGTATAAAGCTCTACATAAGATCCACTAATCACAGCCTGTTCCACTTGGACATTTATATAAATAAATCAAATTCTTACATGGAGCACCAGCAGTTCCACACTTAGATACACCAAATGACACAATTCCTTGAAGTATTGGTCCTGTACTAGTTCTTTCAATTACTCCACTTCCTGTAGATTTTGATGATATTTATATAGTTTTTGTAATTATAATATAGCATAATTATTCTCACCTGAATCACCAGCGCTAAAATAATTCAAAAATCAATTAAATTAGCTTTCTGAGCTGACAATGAGCATGACTTCATGGCGCCTTAATATCTCCTCGAGAACATATGAGCATGCTTGTAAACAGATGAAGTAATATTCCTAAGCAATATCATATAGTTTTATGGTGATATTAAGGAGCCATGAAGACATGCTCATTGTCTTTTAGGACTTATTGCTGCTTTAATCCAGAATCCAACTAACCATGTCGTTTCACCTGTAAAGAGTTTAAAGAATTTGATTTAAAAAAGACATTTAAGATTCGAAACAGTTGCTAAATTTCTGATGGAATTGTACATAATCCCGTGATCAAATACGTGTATGTGACGGAATAATTCTTACCTTTTCTTCCTTTTCCGCATATCTGAAATCAGAACCAATAAAGTTAGAATTAATAAAATTTGACATAATATTTGTGAGTCGAAGTGGCTCGGTGGCGGAATGGTTTAGTACTTCGGTACATAATTATTGCAACACCGATCTATCGATCATGGGTTCGAGACTTGGCATGGGAAATTTTTCACATGTCCTTTTTCGAATCATATGTAGTGGAAACGCGGCTCACAGCCTCCTTTGAAGGCTACAGGCAGTAATGTCATCAAAGGAGTGGTTCTGATCCCACTATAAACTGTAGGTCTATTGAGTGCAGTGGTCTGGCGCACCCTCACTCGTTAAACAATCATTAGCCGCGTATCGCCCTAGCGCAGCTCTGGATCTTAAAGATCTGAATAGCTAAAAAAGGTTTTAAAAGGACATAATATTTCAAACTCACGTGTGTCCTTTTATCATAATATTGCCTAGCATCACCAAGACCATCTTCACATTCCTCTTTAGAGATCATTCTCAAATCAATCTTTTTCTTTGTTGTTGCATAATCCTGGTTGGTGCTTAGACCTGTTGGAGAGATAATGAGTTAGTCAAGAATTAGTCTAATTTGGAGGATTGAGAGGTTCGGGATTGAAAATCCTAAATAAGCCATGAATCTTAAAATTTTGTGTGTGCAAGTTGACTTGACTCAATTAAATCAATTCAAGTTGACTTGATTTTACATTATTAAAGTTGGATTGACTACATAAAATATTCAAGTTGACTTAATTTCATAAAAGTATTCAAGTTTACTTGACTAAATAAAATATTCAAGTTGACTTGATTCCAAAATGTATTCAATCTAACTTGATTTTGTATATTCAAATTGACTTGACTTTATATATTCAAGTCAACTTGACTTCATAAAATATTCAAGTCAACTTGACTCCATAAAATATTCAAGTCAACTTGACCTCAACTTAATTCCCAATTATCCACTAAAACTCACCAAATCCAGTAACAGTCCATACATCATCCTCAAAATCCTCCTCACAGTCACCACTTTCAGGCAATTCAATGCTCCTAACCAATTCCGACTGCCTAGGCGGCCACGTAAGCTCAATTATAGCAATATCATTCTTAAATCTCTCCCTTCCCGAATTTGGATTGTATCGTCGATGAACTTTAAGCTCATTTGGTGGAATTTCAACATGATATTCACAAATTTGATCATCAACACCTGGTTCACAGTCTGGATTACGATCTGTCTTCCATATGCCAAGTTTCAGCTTCACTGCCGCTTCCAACTTGCCATCCTCATTCGTATAATGATCCTTTTTGACTTTATTAAAGCAATGAGCAGCTGTTACGACGTATTTATTTTTAATTAAGGATCCACCACATGGTTCACCGAGGACTGTCAAGTATACGTACCATGGTGACTCCAGTTGGGTTGCATTTTGGAATTCGTCTGGAAATATTCGACAATTTTGACAATTTTTTATAAAATTTACTAAATTTCACTCACATCCGCATGCAATATTAAGCAACAGCAAGACTAACAAGCACTTGATCATTTTTGGACGTTCCTTACTAATCCCGTCGACTTATCAGTGCCAATTAAAATGAAAAATTCATTTTTACCTTAGATCCGACAAGAATAATTGATGAGATCCTCAAAATTCAAGGTTAATAACATTGTAGCTGTCGATCATGACTTCAATTAGACTCAATTTGCTTAATCAGGTTATTCTGTGTACAGAACAACAAAAAACCAATTAAAATGACGACAAAGTAGTTGGTTGTGATTGCATAAAGTAGCAATTTAAGTTTGTTATGAGCTGATTGCTGATCTACTTGCTAAAAATACAGCAGATTAGCATTATGTCGATGTACTGGAATCAAGGCTGAGTTAGTTTGTATGTGTATGAGGTCGATTACTTAATATGTAATGATCTTATGGGAGGGAAATGGGAGGTGGGAGTTTGAGATATGGTTACGAATAGAAGGTGGGATCGATCAATCGACTTTTGCTATTTAGAACTGTAATCATATAGTCAATTGTAAACCGAAGGTATAATGAGCAACACATACAGCCAGTTGCACATAACATCCCGTGGATTCCATTAGTCAGTATAACTTGAGCAAATATAGTGAGCTCTAAAGGCATGCTTGGATGACTTAGATAGTAACCTTAAGCTTACGTGTCGCTTGTAAAGCATGTAAAGTATGAAAAAATCATCTAAACATTGGAATCACACCTTTATGTGACAAAGAAGAAGCTAAAGTGCCTTGATAGAACTGTTGACAAAGTGCACGTCATGAAGATTGGAATTGAATTCAGACTAAAGAGTTTAAATCCCAGTGTCAGGCGAGATACAAGAGCCGTAAACTGGAACGGAAATGGATTTGTTGCAATTGACTGATTGACACATTTGAAGAAAGCTTAGTCATGGAGCTTTTAAAGCTTCGCTAAAGCTCTTTTAAAAACACCAAGTAGAACCATCTGTTGCTTTGTATCAATCTGTAAATGACAGTAGTAGCATAAGTCGGTTCATCGATCCAAAATCTGAAAAAGGTCAGCGTTGCCGTGTCATGATGCCTGAGTTGAATCCGCCATCATTCCAGAGTCACGCTGGTCATCGACCGGATTTTCGCATCAATTAACTACCTTGTGCTGTTCGAGTATCATCCATAATATCAATATATGCGACATAAAAGTCATTAAAGTCATTAAAAATCCATAAAAATATTTTATTCTAAAAATCTATCAATATTTATTGTCAATTTTAAATCCCAATTGCATCCATCAACATTTACTTAATTCCAAATCTCTTCATCTTATCCCTCAATGCAACCAATTTGTCACCCTCATTATTAAGTGCATCAGATTTGGCAGTCTTATCAACAACTTGCTTGAATAGCTTCTTATCACTGTCATTTGTTGGTGCACGAATATCCAATATTTGATTCAGTGCCTGATATTTATTAAGCAGCCAATAAAGTTCACTAATAAAGTTCAGCAATTGCCTTAAATTATTTCCAGTGTAGCTTTTAGCGACCAATGTTGACAGGATCTCCTGGAATGTGTAGACGTGATCATAATTGAAGGCAATGACCTTATTAAGATTCCCAACTTTAATGCTGTCGGATAAAACTTGAAGGATTCTGTCAACTTTTGGATCCGTCACAAGTGTTGGACTTAAGAAGTCATTGTGGTTGTACTGGACATTACATCCAGCTGCTGACTGCCTCATGTTCCTTATTTGATTAATAATTTCAATCATTGTTGGTCTTTCCTGGTCATTTTGTCTGATCATCTCATAGTACAGAATGACATGACCCTCGAACCTCCTGCACATGTCCTTAACAATCCCAAGGAACTTCATCAAGTTTGCTGTCTTGTCATTACTGTTGGATGTTCCATATTCCTGCTTAAAAACACGTCTCATAAAGTCATCAGCCTCAATGTCATTAAACAATTGATTGACCAAGTCATAGCGACTGCATCTCATGAGTTTTACAGCTGCTTCCTCCATTTCGTCAATTTGCTTCCGTTTTACGTCCCCAAAATGTGACGTGACTCTTTGAAGCTCTGCATTTTTGGTCTGTAAGTAGTCTCGGTCTTGTTGAAGTGTCCGTTCGTTGTCCTTCCTAATTTGACTTATTGTGTCCTCAATTTCACGTCTACGGTCAGTCAGTCGCTTCTCTAGTGATGCTACATATGTGTTGATGTCGTAGCTTTCTGATAGCTGATTGATGGCTTCCTTGAAGCTTAAATTGACACTCAGGAACCATTTCCGTCTCTTGTTGCAGTCATCGGATGGATTAAGGTCGATTGGTGACGAGACTTTGGTGTCGACTAGCTGCTTTAGGTCCAGGAACCATCGACTTGGGACATCACACATGACTGGCGGTTCATCGGATGTTTTAATCGGGCTGTAGAACTTGAGAACCTTTTTGGATGTGAATGGATCTTCACGATATGCACAATTGCATTTCTTGGTCAGCTTCTCGTGCTGATCAATGGAATTGACTTCTGCTGTCGTGATTCTGTCGATTTCTCGGACAGTAAATGCTATTTTATCGGATAATTCCCTCTCTTGTGTGCTGTATTGATCTACAAGATCTGCCTTTCGGTTCCTAAAGTCACCCTCCATGTACTCACGATCAGCCTCGAACTGCCTCCTTGCATCCTCAAATGCCCCACCTTTAATTTGGTCTATTAAGCTGTCCTGGTTAATTCCTTCAATTGCATCGTAAATTTCATCAATTATTTCAGCACATCTTGATGGCGGCGGATTTGGTGCCGTTAAATGGAACGTCTGCAGTAATGTCTCGTATTCCTGCCTTAACACATCCCGCTTCATTTGACAGGAATTGTCAATAGATGTTGTGGATTTTATTAAAAATAATGTAAAAATTAAGAATGAGATTTTAACACTCATTTTGCCTTGCTGGTTTGTGACTCAACTGACTTAATTTGTGATTATTTTTATAGATTTTATGTGGAGCAAGTGATTGACTTTACTTCCGCTGTGGTGTGCAATTTTTCACTTTTTTTTTGCTGATGTTTAAGTGTGCTTTTTTGTTTGTGTTTATAGATGTGCTGTGAGATGTTTAGGGATTACTAGAGTCTCGGTTTCAGATGGAGGAACAGAGAGACAAAATGACAGACTAACAGAGAGACAGAGCAACAAAGAGACTGAGCAACAATGAGACAGAGAAACAAAGGAACACAAGAGACACACAAGAGAAACAAGAGTGGCACAATAGAGACACAGAGAGCCTCAGAGAGGAACATAGAGTCACAGATAGCAACATAGAGCCACAGAGTGACACAGAGAGCCACAAAGAGCCACAGAGAGACACAGAGAGCAACATAGAGCCACAGAGAGCAACATAGAACCACAGAGAGACACAGAGAGCAACATAGAGCCACAGAGAGCCACATAGAGCAACATAGAGCCACAGAGTGACACAGAGAGCCACAGAAAGCAACATAGAGACACAGAGAGCAACATAGAGACACAAAGAGCCACAGAGAGACACAGAGAGCAACATAGAGCCACAGAGAGCAACATAGAACCACAGAGAGACACAGAGAGCGACATAGAGACACAGAGAGCAACATAGAGACACAGAGAGCAACACAGAGCCACAGAGAGACACAGAGAGACACAGAGAGCAACATAGAGACACAGAGAGCAACATAGAGACACAGAGAGCAACATAGAGACACAGAGAGCGACATAGAGCAACATTGAGACACAGAGAGACACAGAGAGCCACAGAGAGCCACAGAGAGCAACTGAAAGCCACAGAGAGACACAGAGAGCCACAGAGAGCAACATAGAGCCGCAGAGAGACATAGACAGACACAGAGCAACATAGTGCGGCACAGAGAGACATAATGAGACTCAGGAGCATGCGCTCAGCACCAACTCAATTCCCAACTTGCCAAACAAATCTACAGCCAAGCCTCTTCTATGTATATCAGTTCAATATACCTCAATCAACATCAGAAAAGTAGAAGGGATGAAAATGTCTATATAAGATCAATTTGTGCCGGTTCCTCTTATCAGTCAACATTTATAATTTATTTTGCAACAAAGCCAATCCGAATGCGATCAACAAAGTGATCAATAAGTAATATTTAATTGTGTACTGTCAGCTCAATAATCTACAAAATTGAGCACAATGTCTTCATTCTTTGTTACTAAATTATCTGATGTTCAATTTGAGCACAAGCCATTAACAAAGGTCATTAAACTGCCGGAAGTACGTCAAGCTGGTGAAAGAGGTCCTGCAAAATTCATTAAAAAGTGGTCCGACTATACGGACGATGCAGCTGTCCAGAATTCAGTCAGTGCTGTAAATGGTGACGTCAGCTTCTCGATGCCAATCGTTAAAATCTTCCTGTCCACGACACTAAACATCAATGTCGATATGGTGTACCAGACAGGCAAGAACGGAATTGAATTTGAAGTTCCGCTGGCCACAAACTTCATATCCGTTGACTATCAACGTAGTGTCTTTAAAAATGACGCAACTTACTATCTGAACTCAATGGGATTTAAAATGACAATGGAACAAGTTGGACTTAATAAGTACAAGATGGTCGATGACAAGGATGGTGACGTAACTGTGACTTATTACCCAAATAAGGAATATTTTGTGATTGAATCGACTTTGGAGAAGCTGATTTATGGAAAATTTGAAGGAACTGGAACTGCTCAATATGAATTGTCGTACAGGTACTGGCGCGATACAGGAAGTGATCCACAAAGTTTGATAAGCTTGCCTGTGGCTTGGTATTTGGCTGAACGGCACTCAAAATCTGATGGACGGTCCATTTATTACCGATATGACACTGTGGATGTTAAGCATGAACTTAATCCAAATGTCGCATACACATCAGAAATCATGATAAAGTCAATTGACGACGGAAATGATGTCAAGGTTGAATTTGAGTACGGACAGAAGGAATCATCAGAAAATGAGGAACTAAAGCTGAGAAATGACGACGGGAACTTAAGGATGGGAAATTTTTTGGTCAGCAAGCATTTTTTGGCAAGAATCAAGGTTGAGACTGAGTCTTACGAGCAGGACTTTGGACTGACTTATGATTTATTTGATGGCAAAACGAGAATACCAAAGGCACTTACCCAAGTCATGTCCGATGGCAATTCCGATGAAGTTTTAAGCTTCAAAAATCAGAAAATTTTTGGCAAATTTCTTCCATCGGAAATTGGCATTTACCACGGCGTGACTACAAAGTTTACGTACGAGAATCAGGTCGTCAATTCGCCACTTTTGGAGAAGCGATTCCTGATGAAAAATCGACCAAAAGTCGTGTACAACAGTGATGTCCTGTCATTTACATCCTTAGTGGATAATCGAATGATTTTAAAGATTTTTGACATGAAAACCTTCAAGCTGCTTAAGGAAATTTCAATTGTGGACCAAATGACAATCGAGGAATCGACACCGCAGGTCATATTCTGTACTGATAGCTTGTTTGTGTCTTATGGAACAGCTGATGCAAGCTACATCAACATCTACAACGAAATAGACAAGAAAAAATGGCAAGACAAGCCAAAAACCTTCAAATACAGCAAGGATGCCAAGTTCCACTCATCTGGACACAACTTTGCCATCGTCCAAGACGGCAAGTCACTTGATGTCATTCAAATGCTGTCCAAGGACAAGACATGGATCAAATATCCATTCAGCACCAGCGATGACCACGCAAAAGTATTCCTGAATGAAAAGTCAGCCTTTATACGCGAGCAAGGCAATGTCCATTCACTCTACAGGACATCCGATGGCGTATGGAACATGAAAAAGGTCAAGACAGGTCTCGTGTCAACAGCACCTGAAATTATAAAGCTATTCGACATTGATGATGATACAAAGAAGGAGATAACATCCATGTTGGACTCAAATGGCATTAAGGTTGTCAATAATGCTGTCGTGCTGTCTAATATGAAGTGGCAAGCTGCATCTCAGCAGTTTAAGATTGACTTTACATTCCTGACATTTAATGACCAGTACGACGTCGAACGTGAAGACAGCTTCAATCAGGAACGTGAAAAGATGTTGGACATAACGCAGAAGTTCGAAAGTATCGAAAATCAGTCGACATTAATCCTTAAATACACAAAATCAGGCGGTAAATACATCATACAGGTTACTGACTTTGAGGGCAAGATCCTCGATGAGATCAACAAGACACCAGCTGGATGGAGACGTGAAAGGCAGCGCAAGAAGTTCTGCAATGATTTTAACAGCAATAAGGACTTTCAGGCTAGAATGAGAAGCAAGGTCCTACTCGATTGGTCGAGATACTATCCATTCATGCACAGCGGCGGTAATGACATGTTCCTGTCCGAAGACCTTCAGTTCCGCATGACTGGCTCGAAATTCGAGAAAAATGACGTCAAGTCAAAAAGGAACGTCAAACTTGGCGAGTACTTTGAGCTAGTTTTTGACAATGATCATCCAGAAAGTGTCAAGCTGATCAGTCAGAAGGACAGCTTCAGTCAAGATTTACAGCTGTTCCAGCCAAACATGCTGATTAATCTCTATCCATACTACATTGCGTACCAAAGTAAGAAGGACACGACCAATATCATCATTTTTGATGACGGCAAGTCCATTTACAAGCAGGAGACATTCTATAAGGAACAGCTTATGTTCGAGTCAAGTCATGGCTACTTCATGACCTTCAAGGTATCTGAGGACACATCACATTCTGATCCTTATGAGCTGATTATCAGAAATTATGCTAAATTCATGCCTGATGCTAAGCATCCAATTGTGACGATGACGGAAGTGTGGAAGGACTTTAAGGATCATCAGGAACCAATTGTCAAGCAGCCAGACAGTCAACAGCGTGGCATAGCACGTGAATCCCCAAACTCACGCATCACAAAATACGACAGAACCTTTAAAGTCAGCAATAGCTTATGGACAGCAAATGTTAAAATGATGAATGGAGATACAGCAGATGAGAATGGATGGGTTGAGTATCACGTGACTAGAACTGACGAGGCTGACACTGAGCAAGTCACAAGCTATTACGACAGTCAGAAAAGGCTCCTAAAATCTGAAAAAAAGAAGGAAAAAGACGAAAATTCAACAGACTATTCCGACAGCCTGTTGTACGACGTGACTGCATCCCTTGAAATTTCAAACTTTATACCTTATAAAAAGTCAGACGATGCATTTGGGTATATTGGATTTGAGAACTATGAGGACATAAAAGCATGGAACTTTTACCCAAAAAATGTCATTAAAAATGGATATGCGCTGACTGGCAAGAACTATCTGCGACTGGACAGCGGCGATGTCTTTGAAAAGTCATTTATGCCAAAAAATAAGGATGAAGTTTTCGTCGCAGCTGCTTGGATGAGGTCAGTCGGTTTGGAAGTTGGTGACCGTCCAGACAACTTTAAGGCATTGATCAGCTTCTCATCCGATGGACGGAAGTTCACTGAATTTTTCGGAATTCTCAGCAATGTCAAGTACCAGGAAGGCGAATGGCTTAATGCTGAAATTTCCATCGATTTCCCAACTGTCGTCCGTATGAGCTTCAATAATTACCGTCGGGAACATCCAACAATACCTGAATATGATGCTGTTGACTTTAAAGTCACTATAATTGCAACTGGAACTAAAAATTCAAAATTGGACATTGATAATGTTGCATTCTATCCAGCTGCACATTCACTTGATGTTAAGGTCTATAATGACAATCGGGATGAAGCTGCATGGATCCAAAGTGACGGTAAAATTATGAGGATTTACTACAATCAGAAGACAGGCAGGGAAATGGCAAGAACCAAGAAAAATGGAAAGCTTGATCAAGTTCTGGTCCGCAGTGAAGGCGAACGTGACACACCAAAAATTGTCACAAAATTCTTGGTGTCGTCTGGATTTTATGAGACATTTGATGTCAATGTCCATCCGGACCGTTGGGATTATAATTTTAGTCTATCAACTTTCATCGTTCAACCATCGGAACTGACGCATATGGGAGATAGATTTTATGGCTTAATTGGACTTAAGGATGAGAATCTTATGGACGATAATTCAGCTGGTTTGAGGCTTAATGTCGCTTTGGATGCAGTCATCGGTTCCAAATTTAAGGTTAAGTTCACGTCAGATTATATTACATGTGAATCTTTTATGGATGGAGGTGGAGCTGCATTGTTCATAAATGACCGTAAAATTACAGATATTCCAAAAAATTTCGAGCTTGTCATCCATAAATATCAAAAAAGAACAATCATATGGATCGATGGACTTATTAAGTTTGATGAGACACTCAATGACACGTGGAGGGGATTTACAATGTCTTTCCACTACCTTGTTGCCATCCGTGACTTGTTCGTGATGAATAACCCTAAAATAGAAGTCTACTACCACAATGCATTCAATGAAGAGCAGCAAGTCATCAAGCTTGAGTCTGAAAATTCAGCAATCGTGACTCAGTCCATCCATGACAAATTTGGACATGAAACAGTCCGGACAAAGCCAACAAAAGTCATAAAGTCGTCGTCCGAGTCACTTTTGATGTATCATGACAATTTCATTAAGTCATTCGATCCAGAAACAGGCATCATGTCTGGTGATGTTGTGGATTTAAATCCATCCGATGAAGGCTTCCCGTACCATCACACATTGTACCACGAGAATCCATTAAATGAGAAGAAAAAGGTTGGACAGCCTGGCATGAAGTTCTCAGCACAGTCAGACTTTGCGACGACTTATGAGAAGGCTGTTGACATTCCGTTCCTTAATGCCTATTTTCCAGAGAATTTAGGGTTTAAAAAGACTGTCGAGAATCTGTCAAATGGAAGTCAGACTGTCTTGATCTTTGACAGACTTGGCAATAAAGTCGGTCGATATGTTCAGGTACCAAACTTTGATGACATTTTGACGACACTTGAGTATGATTCTAAGGCAAGGATTGTTAAAATTTTATCACCTGAATATCATGCAGCTGCTGGAACTCTGTCGAATATCAATGAAGTCTACACAGCTGGTGATGATCACTTGACACTTGCTGAAAAGAAGCTACAGGAGGAACTAGGAATTCATCAAGTTTATGACGATGCCGGGAACCTGATTGAGAAAAGGACACCGGATGTTGGTCGGCAGTCCTTCATCTATGACTCCAAGAACCTCCTCAAATTCTCAATAACCCACAACGCCGATCCAACTGATGGACAGACAATCTACTTCAACTATGACTCAGCTGGTGCCTTAACAGAAACTGGATACATAACCCGACCCGTCAGCATTGAATATCTATCAAAATTCACGGACAGTAACTTCCATACACAAGCCACGGAGTTCCAAAAGATCCAGTTCCATGAAGGCAGATCCAAAACTGTTGAAACAATCAACCACGATCTTGTCATCAGCGAGGACATCCATTTTGATGAAAATGACGAGACTAAAGTAACTAAAAGAATATTGGCAGTTCCAGCACTGACTGACACTCTTGAGACAACATTTGAGGTCAACAGGAAGTACAGCGGCGATAATGTTGATGTTCTGACATATCCAACGACTGATGAAGGAAAGATCCTTAAAGTTAAGCATACATACAATGGAATTGGACAGCTGATTGGCATTGGAACTATTGAGCAGCCGTTCTGCTTTGCTAGATTCACCTACGATGCCAATGGACAGCCAGCAAGTGAAATTCATGAACTCAACAATCTCAACAGGAAGTACAGCTACAACTCACCAGGCTATATGAGCAAGATTGACGACGAGTTCCTGACCGAGGACATCCAATACATTAATGGTGGATATGGACAGCGTGGTTACGGTGATGGAATTGTCATGAAAACAGCATACTATGCTAAATGGTCGGAAGAATATTTCGGTGAAGGTGACTATAGTGGTGAAGGTGACTATGATGATTATAGTGAGGGAGTTCCTGAGGAGGACATTAAGAATGTTAAGAATCAAAGGAAATTGAAGATGAGCTTGCAGAACATTAGGCGACCGGTAATGGAAGGAGATAGTGAGGAAGGTATGGGTTCTAATGTTAGAGATGAGGATGGTTCGAGTTTAGAAGGAAGGGGCTCTCAAAATTCAGGATTAGATGGTCAAAGACAACAGCTTTTAAGGCAGAGAGTAAGAAATCAACAAAAGTTGAAGGCAGGAGGTCAGAGTCCACTTGATTCCAGGTCAGAAGACCAAGGCATGTCAAATTCCAGGTTAAGAGACCAAAGCATGCTTAATTCAAGCTCAGGAGGACGAAACATGGCTAATTCCAGGTCAGGAGACCGAAACATGCTCAATTCCAGATCAGGAGACCAAAACATGCTTAATTCCAGCTCAGAAGCCCGAAACATGCCCAATTCCAGATCAGGAGACCAAAACATGCCTGATTTCAAGTTAGAAGACCAAAACACGTCCAATTCCAGTTCAGAACCCCAAAACACACCAAATTCAAGCTTAAAAAACCAAATTCCAAACAAATCAACCATCCAAGACCATCCAAGACAACAATCCAACATCCAAAACTCAAGATCAAACCACATCAATCAAGCTAGAACAATTCCAACTGACAGCGGAGAAGTTGGTCGAACTGACAGTGACTCATTCGAAGACAGAACCAAAAGAGAAGTCAATTCCGATTTATTTTCAAAGAATCAAAGTGATGAGACTGAAAATGACAATCAGGAACAAGGATTGAAAGAGAAGGCTGATTCTAAAGATGACATGCAGTTAGGTGATGATGTTGCATCTCAAAATCAAGTTAGAAATAGATTCATGAAGCAGGATGTCAGCTCGGAAGAGCAAATTAGGTCAACTGGAGGTAATGGATGTTCTGCAACTTCTAGTGATGATGGCTGGACTCAGGACTGGACGCAAGTCAATCCAAGGTCTGTTAACTGCCCCACAAAGCAGGGGATCAACTCAGAAGAGCAATCTGGATCAACTGGATGTCCAACAACTTCCAATAACGATGACTGGACACAGGACTGGACACAAGTCAATCCAAGATCAATTAACTGTCCCAAGGATACTCAGTCAGACAGATCCAAAAGAGAAACCTTCACCAAATCACGCGACCAAAAGATTGACGAAATCCTAGCACATCCAGACGATGATGCTTGCATCAAGTCACTCAAAAGGATGAAAATCATCACCAAAAAGTACTCTTTATTCAAAAGAAGCCTGAACACAAATGAGGAAATTGGTTTACCGCTTAAATGCTACGACAGTAAGATCTACGACGAGATATCCGCAAAGCATCAAGTTCCCAAATTTTATGGACATCGATACACGTACGGAAGTCACCGAGAACTAGTCAAGGCTAAATATTTCGCAAATAATATATTCCAAGAATACATCGATCCACTACAGATGCACTCATTTATGGACAAAATGGGTGAAATTACACTTTATCAGTCACATAACATCTTCAATACATTGAGGGATGGGAACTTTATAGCTGTTGATCAGCTTAGTAATGACAAGAAGTCATCGATTGCTACCAGAGGTGCTACATCCTTACTACGTGATGATGACTTGAATAAGCTATTGGATGACTTGGGACGTGGTGATGAGTATGACTTCAATGAGCTCTTTTCAGTCACCAAACAGCTGATTTTCTACGTTATATACATAAAAATGTTCCTTACTTACCATGAATTTGAGAGAATCTTCCTAAAATGGAAGAACGCGGACGGTGCCATTTGGATCGGTGAACTTGAGAAGCTCAAGAGAAATGCAAAGAAGCTTTACGATGGTTTGGTCCAGCAGAAGCTCCTCCCGACCTCAAAAGACACTCTCATCAGCCCAATCAACACCGAACTCGTCACATCCCTAAAGAAGTACAGCACGTCACAAATCATCGACATTGTGATTATAACATCCAGGGTCTTCAACAATCAGCTCCAAGAGTCAGCATTTGACATTGCATCCCATGAGATTGATGCCAATGGTAATCATAAGCTATTCACGACTGGATTTGAAAGTGTTAAGCTTGACTATCATGTCAATACAAGTAAAGTCAAGACAGTGACACTTAAAGGCAAGCAATATACAGTTGATCATGATGGATATGGCAATATGACATCAGCACCGCACAAAGGTGTCAAAAAGCTCATTTATCATCCAGTATCGCGTCGTGTCATGGAAGTGCTGATGACTGACGGCAGATCCATCAAGTTCCATTACAATTCGCAAGGTGAGAGGATCCTTAAGCAGGTCTACAACAACAAATATGAAATAACAAAGGAAATACTGTACATACGTGATGAGGACGGTAATGTCCTTATGGATCGGGTCATGAACTTTGATCAGGTTGACAAGACATGCTATGAGGTAGTCACACATTACATTTATGGACCAAGAGGTATGATTGGATTCCTTAGAGATGACAAGTTCCACAGCATATTCACAGATCATTCAGGATCTGTAAGGCTGATCATACGTGATGGTAAAGTTGTGGCTTCATATGACTACTTACCGTATGGTGAGATGATGAGGAAGTTTGTGGCTGATGATAATGCAGCTATAAGGTATTTGTATCATGGACAGGAACTTGATGATGAATTTGACACTTACAACTTCCATGCAAGGTTCTATGACCCAACTTTAGGTCGATTCCTTCAAACTGATCCACAGTCTCAATACTTTAGTCCATACAAATTCAGTGGAAACTCGCCCGTCTCATTTGTGGATCCAGACGGTGAAATATCCACAATATTAATCATTATAGCCATAGTTAGTGCCATAACTGGTGCATATCTTGCTAGTGCTGCACACAATAAAAATTGGAATCCAGTAAGTTGGGATTGGAAGGATCCCGGTACATATGGAGCTATAGTTCTTGGTGGAACATTGGGTGCTTTAATGCCATCGGGTATAGATAAAGCAATAGCTGCAACTGGCATTGCAATAACATCAGTTGCTATGCTAACATCAGCATATGTAGCTGCTGCTGCTGCCAATAAAAGTTGGGATCCAACAAAATGGAAATTTGATGATCCGGTGACATATTCAGCTATATTTTTTGGACTTGGTGCTGGTGCGTCGGGTGTTAATGACATTTTGATGTATAGAGGCTTTGCAATGGGTCTGGCAAGGCATGGAAAAATTTTACTTTTTACATTTACGGGCGTGTCAGCTACGACAGCATTTTATGTCAATGGTGTGGTTGTGAGCGGTGGAAATGCCAAATTTTGGGAATGGGACCTGACAAGTCCACAAGTTTTTAATGGAATTACGAAAGGATTTATGGTTGGTGTGTCGGTTCCAATGAAAATTGTCGAGTACGGACCGAAAGTATTGAAGATAATTAAGGAAGTCAAGAACTATGTAAATATTGTCAATTCCTTAACACCTGCTGAGTTGGCAATGCTGAAGGACATCATGTTTGACCAGAAACATCCATTGTTTAAGTTCGTAGCTGATGCTGGTGTTAAGTTGCTGTTTAAAACAGCTAAAAATAAGGATTTCGGACCGATGAATTGGGTGTCGAAGGTTGGATCGTATGGAGCTGTCCTGGCCGGTATGAAGGTTGGAACTAATGTCGGCAAGGAAATTGTAGCATTAAGTTCAGGTGAAATTATCGCCGAAACTGGAAAGGAACTTAAAAATGCTGCTAAACTTGTCAAATTCGTCAAGTCCAAATACGTGTCAAATGCTAAGGACGTTGTGGACCTAAAGAGCAACGGAGTCAGCAAGTACAGACGATTCGTGTTCAAAAATGGACAAGTTGAGAATGACTTCCTGCCAGCTATGCAGGAACACATTACAGTCTTGAAGGATACAATCAATGCTGAGCAGACAGACCTTGTCAAGTCAATAGTTCAAGATTCACAGCTGTACATTGACAGATCGTCAAGCTTACTCGGTGAATGCTCAAACACAAGAGCCAGACGGTTTATTGCGGGTGGCGGTGGAAAATGCCGATCATGCAGCATGAACTGGAATGCTGTCAAGGAAAGCTTCACAAGAGCTGATATGAATCCAATTTTTGAAAGTGCAGCTGTGCTGCCAATGATTCCAACTGAGGAAGTTACAACTAGAGGATATGTGACAATTAGTGGACCAAGAAGATCAGTTTTACAGTCTGGTGATGTTGGAGTTTTGGACTTTAGTAGCAATCCTACTGTTGGTAGCATGCCAGGTCTTGTTGCTGTTAATAGTACTGTTGTTGAGGTTGACATTAGTGGTGATGGACAGAGGTGAGTTGTTGGGGATACCTTGCCTTACTCGAGATACCTTGCCTTACTCGAGATACCTTGCCTTACTCGAGATACCTTGCTTTACTCGGAATACCTCGCCTTACTCGAGATACCTTGCCTTACCCGAGATACCTTGACTTACTCGAGATACCTTGCCTTACCCAGGATACCTTGCCTTACTCGGGATACCTTGCCTTGCCTAGAGATTCCTTGCCTTATCCGAAATACCTTGCTTTACTCGGGATACCTTGCCTTACTCGGAATACCTTGCCTTACTCGAGATACCTTGCCTTACTCGAGATACCTTGCCTTACCCAGGATACCTTGCCTTACTCGGGATACCTTGCCTTACTCGGGATACCTTGCCTTACTCGGGATACCTTGCCTTACTCGAGATACCTTGCCTTACTCGGGCTACCTTGCCTTACTCGGGATACCTTGCCTTACTCGGGATACCTTGCCTTGCTCGGGATAACTTGCTTTACTCGGGATACCTTGCCTTACTCGGAATACCTTGCCTTACTCGAGATACCTTGCCTTACTCGAGATGCTTTAAATTCCAGATAAACCCAAAGAAATCCTTAAAAAAACTAATTTTTCTCCAATTCTAGAAGACAATCCAATCAAGTCTCAATTGTCATGACCGATCAAGTACCGGGAACTGCCCTCTACATCCGAGAAAATGACGGAAAACTCCAAATTTACCATCAATATCGAGAACCAGAAAGTAAAATTGCACTTACTACCAATGCTAAAGCTGTAACTGAGTTCTATGAAACAAGAGCCGGCCTGAAGATTAAGGAACTGTCAGGTGTGGATGTCCTTAGACTGTTTAACAGCAACAACGAGGAAATTAAGATGAAACGTGGAGCAATGGACATTCCAGATGATGGTGTCGTTAAGTATGTCAAGGATGGGCAGTTCCAGGTTCTCACATCCATCAATGGAGTAGCTGTAGATGAAGTTGCAAGAAGAAATAAGGACATCAGGCAGAAAAATGCTGAAATGTTAAGCACTAAGCTGCCAAACTTCAATGAGAACTGCGACACATGCAAGGCGATTTACTGGGAAGATCACTTGCCTGTTGGTGTCATTGGAACTTCTTACAACTTGAATATTGATCGGCCATTGAAGGCTACGATTGTGATCTACAAGGATGATAAGGACAATTGGAAGTTGTCATCGCAGTTGATCCAGTACAACAAGGCAAAGGCAGGTGCGCCTGAAATTGCTGAAATTCGACCAAAACCGAAGATTTTCGACATTAAGTTGACTCCAAAGAAGCCTGAAAAAGTCAGGAAGCCAAGAAGTGTCGAATTTGTGCCTGAATCTTCCTACATTCCAGCTACAAACTTCCAATTTATTCACAATTCAGCACCAAATGTCAACCGATCAACGCCATCAGTCCTTGCACTTGGTGACTTTTGGCTGAATACGACAGACTTCAACTCAAACTTGACACTGGCTTATGCGTTCCTTAAAAAATTGACAAATGAGACTTTATACAGCACAACAGAAGGAGCCATGCCAAAAATAACGGACATTGAATTTGAAATTTTTGCAAATGATTTAACGATTGGATTTGCTGAGCATGTTGTGGACTTGTCGGTTAAGTGTGGACTGTTAAAAGTCATGCAGGACATTGTCGATGGCGTCAATTTACCGAAAATGACCAATGAAGTTCGAAGAAAATGCGAGAAAAATTTAACTGCGGAAATTCCAAAATATTTAATGACGGAAATTGTTGAGAAAAATGAAAGAAAAATTGTGGAAAAATCATCGAAAAAGAAGTTTGAGAAGTTGAGGAAGTTGATGGATGTGTATTTGGAGGACTTTGCTGAGGAGTTGAATGAGAGGAATGATAGGATGTGGAATGGGGAGTGAAGAAGTAGGGAGCGATTGTGATGTAAGGCTTGAAGATGTTTCAGTTGGCTGCAGTACATTCAAATTGAAAATTTAACCTTTGTTGCAAATTTAAATTGTAAAATTAAAAATGAAAATAAAAATGTGATTTGAATTTTATGAAGAAAAGGAAATGATCGGTAATTTTTGAACATAAAGGGAGATTGGCAAAGAACTTTTGTTTCACAAAAATTCAACCAAATTGAAATTCAAATAAAATTCAATACATTCACACGGATTCACACGTGTAAATATAAAAAATGTAGCAGTTGACTCACAAGCCCCTTCCTGCTCCTTCCTGAACATGTTGCTTATCACAAGTCTAGTAAAACAACTTCCCATTTTATGGCAAGCTACACGAATGTCAATTTTTGAAATCAAATAACAGAAGTTGGGATAATCAATACAGACTGGCGTGACTCTCTCTTGTTGCTTGATCTAAATCTGATAATCTGACACCAACTCAGAGTAACAAGAATTTAGGGCAGGATTTTTGTATCCGAAATTTAGGATAACTAGGCATAATGTTGACTAATCACAATTTGTTCAACTCAAGGGTAATTATTTTAAACTAGAATTATCCCCTAATAAACATGGTGGGAAGATTTTAAATTAACGATTAATCGGGCTTCTATTGAGGATTATATAATAACAAACAAATCTCAAAAAATTTTCAAGGTAAATAATAAGTTTTTCAAGGAAATTTGATGTTTATGTAAAAGTGGCGGAACTTTGAGCGGAATGACAGACAGAAAGTCAAATGATCTAAATTATATTAATAATTCTCATATTTTATTTGATTCAAATTGTTTCTACATTTACATTTTTATAATTAACACTGGTTGGTATTCTTAACAAATTCATATTCGAATTCGTCCTTGATATCTGAAATTATATTTTAATTTTAAAAAAATTAGATGTTTTTTAGGGGACATTTAGTTATTACGCAACAGCAGAGTTCGAAATCAACTCGAATTTTATACACAGTCAAGTCGACTTGAGTCGACTTTTTCAGACAAAATCCGAGTTGCCTTCAAGCTAATGACCAAAATCAATACTTACTTGGACGATCGTAATCATAAACTTCAACAGTCGACTTTGCTGACTGTTCTATTTCGTAGACTTTTACTGCTTGAATAACAACTTGTTTCATCGTAGATAATACGATTCCATCAACATACATAATTGCTAATGTTCTATTGTTTTTATGCTCAATCTCCTGTAAAGAGGAATATTTTTAAAATTGTGTGACGAGATAGACTGAAATATTCTAGAATTGTTCTGTCACTAGATCCCTAACTCAGGACATACCAAACAATATGGCATTGATTAATAGGAAAAACAGATCCTAACAGACAATGCGCATGCTCTTGTGGAACCCAAGGGTCAGACACTCAACAAAATTGTACAATTTTCCGATTTTTCCAATTTTTACAATATCTTTTCAGAGTTGGCAGGACTCCAAAAGTCCAGACCCAAAAAAATAGTAAAGTCCTACTCCATTGGAGTCCGTAGAGTGATTTTTTTCGGTTACACTGTGTAACCCAATATCCGGACTTTGGAAAAAAAATGGAGTCCGGACTCCAAAGTCCTGCCAACTCTGTATTTTTTGAGTATCTGGGCCTTGGTCGCACCTTGATGGCATCACGTGTGAATTGTCTATTTGGATTGTAAAATCAAATAACAAACCCAAGTATCATAGTTAGGATATTGTTGATCTAAAATCCTGAACCCGACCGGCTTCACTTGATGACAGATTCTGTTCAAAACCGGCACTTTGCCAGAGTAATACCGGCTTATTTATCAATGAACCGTTTTGAAGAGTCGATAGAGACAGTATTGCACTTGGCATTGATAATTGGCAGACAAAAGCCAATGATAGAGCTAGCTTTAGGTCCAATCTGAACTGCCAGTGAAGCAAATAACCCATTTACGCTATTCAACTACTGATCATCAAATCATCATAATTACCTGAACATTCTGCCTATTATTAATTCCATGATATTCATATCCACTCGGCATTTCAACTGAAATTAATGCCAGATCAACTCGGTTCATGACTTTAGTATTTAACTGAACATTGATGGTAAGTTCCAGCATATTGTTTGATAATTCACGAGTTCCAACATTAACTGTGAAATATTTTTGAGTTGGACTCAGGAAGTATTGATACCGAATTGTCATATATCCAAGTCCTGTTCCCATCACATTGACAATATATCGATTATCCTTAGGTAGACTCATGTACTTAAGTCCATTTTCATCCATCAAAGACTCAACTTGATTTTCAATTTTGAATGTCAAGCTTGTCTGTTGGACACGATTTACCATTGCGTACGATGCAAGAGCATCAAAAGCCAGTAAAGTGTCACCTTTTGAGTAAAATCCACCGTCATAGTTCCTTTGATTCAACAGCCATTCCACTTCCGATTTGGCAGTTTCGTTGCTGTCGAGTTTGAGCTTTATCAGGTACGAGACAGTCTTGACATAAATTGACATCTTATTGTCGTCCCTTGTGGCATCTTTGAACTGATTTTTTATGCTGCATGTTAGGTATCTTGCTGATTCCTGGTCACCGTACACAGCAAACGTGTAAGCAACAGTTACTTTCTCACAGTCATCGACCAGCTGTCCTTTTGTGGATTTTAAGTATTTTACAGCATTTTCAATCACGTCTGAATATTTATTTGAATATTGTTGGTACTGAATGAATGCAAATGCAATTTGAGCAGTCAGGATGAATTTTTCACTTCCTGTAACTTCAACATTAAAGCTTCCATCTGTATTTTGTATGGCTTTCAACTTATCTAAAGCTTTTTCAATCACAATATTGTCAATGTTGATGAAACTCTTGGCAACAACTAAAGCAATGACTAAATTATTGTGCAGCCGAGTGTTCAAATTAATCTGATCATTTTGGAGCGTTACAAGTGCTTCTTGGTATCCTATAGACATTGTGTTCATAATATGATCTGGGATTCTTAGTCCTCTGTCTCTGTAATATTTAGCTACGGTGAAAGATGTGACAAGTCTGTAGGATGTATGGTCGGGTGTGGTCATTGGACGGGAACTGAAATTAATGGAAGAATTTAAAAAACTAGTTAATTTGATTTTGGTGTAGTTGCATGCCCTTTGGAATGTATAATGGTATTGGTGCCATGCTTAGGAGCAACCACAAAATCTACACACAAATTTCCACTAGATTTGGTCAAAATACATACAAAGTTAGAGCTAATTTAAGTGTTGCGTAGTTGCATGCCCCTCCAAATTTATCATGGTATATGAATCATACTTAGGAACACTGCTTATGACAAATTGATACAAAATTTTACTTGATTTTCTCAAAACTGCTCAAGATTAAAGTAAATAAATATTTTACGTAGTTGTATACCCCTCAAAATACACAATAGTACGTTGAAACGTAGTTGCTTGCCCCCCAAAATTCATCATTAATTCCAAATATATGCAAAATTTTATGTGATTTTTAATTAAATTGCGTAGTTGAATGCCCCTTAATAAATTTTTTGCATAGTTGCATGCCCCTCAAAACTCTAAATAGCGCTAGATGTTGGAAAAATGTCCTAAAATCCATCAATTTCTCACCTAACTTTCTCCAAATCCTCCAACATTGGCCCAAGCATATTTCCACTCAACACAGCATCAACACTGACAAGCTCGAGATTTTTTGGCACGAATGTGTTCCTCTCTATACTTGTACTTGTAGTTCCATTAAAATTAATCAAATAAGTTGCAGCAATTGCCTTCCTCAAACGTCTTCGGCTGTCAATTTTGATGACTTTTTCCACCTCATCTACAGCACTTCCTGCTGTTGCTGTAATTTTAATCCTCATTTCACCTAAACCATCCGGTTGGACGAAGAAGCTCTGTTTATCTGACATGGAACTGCCTGGAAGTCGAAGGGTGAATTTAAGACGATTTTGGTATTGATGGACATAAGTTTTGCACATTTTGGGTTTTTTTGCCTTTTTGATCCACTTTTCAGTCATTAAGTCGCCGTTCGTGATGTTGACAGTTATTTCAGCATCTTGTGGACTTCCGAGGAAGTTAAAGACACTAAACTCAAGCTTCAGAACTTCCCCGTCATGCATCGATGCCGGCGTACGAACCTTAATTGACAAATCAGACTCAACAATCACTTTACGTCCGGAAGTGCCAACAGCAATTCCAGTTGTTGGATGTACGGAAAGTCCAACAATTTTCCAGGATGTCAAGTCATTAGGTAGCTGCTTTGGAACTGACTGCAGTCCAGTTGTTGTGACTTCGAGGACCTCATCGAACCAAATGTCTGGGAAATATTTTTGGGCTAGTTCCTCTGTACCCAAGTCATCAGTGACTTGATTTGGCACATCCACATGGTCATCATCACATGATCTGCTGGGCTGCATGACAAAAGCATTAAAACTGTTGAATTTATAATTTGAAAGGCTTGTGAACTTCTGATACATGTACTGGATAGTCTCATTGTATAGATTCATTCTGGATATTTCATTTATTGTGCTGATTGAAGCATACTTTAAGTCAATTGCTGATAAAAATACAGTTGATCCAATTGGACTGCTTTTGAATCGAATGTTAACGGGTTTGTTAGACTTTACTGTTTGATCTGGTGCTAGGACGAGCTGATGATGAGAAAAGGAACAATTAATGATCAAATTGCTTAATTCAGTAATGGACAACCTGTGTGCCGCGACACAATAATGCGTCGGGACTTATCACCAAGGTGTGCCGTGAAACAAAACCCTAAAGATTGCCTACAACTGGGGTTAATTGACCCAAAATCCGACTTCAACTCAGTTTGACTCTGACTTGGTACTGGATTCGACTTAAACCTGACACCATGCCAGATCCAAAATCTGATCATAAACCGATATGAGTCTGACATGGTCCTAGATTCGATTACAATCCGACATTATGTCAAATTCATAGCCCAGTACCAAACCGGCTTGATTCTAACTTGGTTCCGAATTTAGTTTGAATCATCTTTAATGCCAAATTCAAAAAATCGGCCCCAAATCGTCATGACTCTGACTTGGTAACCAATTTGGTTTAAATTCCAGATTTAAAATCAAAACCAAGGTAGCTTTGACTCAAATTTGATGCCGAATTCAGTTTAAATTCGCCTTTATGCCAAATCCAATACTAAGTCGGTGTGACTATGGCTTGGTGCTGAATTCAATTTAGACAGAACATTATGCTAGATCCAAAATTCAGTACCAAGCTGGCTTGATTCTAATCCGCTATAATGTCAGATCAAAAATTCGGCTCCTGTCCGGTGTGAATCTTGAATTATGCCGATTTGGATTGATTCCATTCCAAAGTCATACTGGTCTGGTTATGGCAATATTGGATCTGACACTGAAGTGGATTCAAACAAGATAGAATCAAGCTTGCTTTATGTTGTGTTTTGGATCTGTCTTGGCACCACAATGAGCCGGCATCATACCAGAGTCATGCCACCCTGATGACAGATTTTGGATCAATCACCCAACTTATCCTATTCCAAACATTACTTACCGTATTTTTCGGATTAATATTAAAGCTCACTGGAAATTGATCATGTATAATTAATCCATCACTTTGTCTCACATAAAACATAAGAACAAGACATTTTGGTGTCATTTCTTCAGTCAATTCTAGATTAATGTTAATGTTTTGACGGTTTTGTGCTTCTGGATATTCTTTAGATTGTATTAATCCATTGGGTCCAAAAACTAGCATGTGTAAAGATTCAAACTTGTTACTAGATCGTGCTGTTAGTTGCAATGTTTTTGGAATGTCGTACAAGGCTCTGGAAATGAAAATTGAAAGAAAAATTATAGAATAAGACGAATCAAACTAGACAGGATAGGCTTAAACAAGCCTAGTTTCAACGATAGATAACACTAGGCAAGACTAAGCCTAATTTCCCATTAGAATGTAGTTCATATTAGTCATCCCAAAAGGCACATGTATAAAAAAGACCGAATATTTGGCTTCCTGTCATCATGACTATAGAGCACAGTTGACAGGACTTAATGAGCCGGACTCTTATGGCCTCCACTGGAGTAAGAACTCCTTTGGAACCTGACAACTCCAAGGCGATTCCAATTGAGTCCGAATTTCTATGAAACCAGACTTTGGAGTTCATTTGGAGTTCCACTCTTTGAGTTCTGCCAACTTGTTTCTAGACTCAAGCCAAATTCGATGAAATCCGGCCTAAGGTTATACTTAAGTCAGCCATTTCTACGCCGTGTGCTGTCTAGGGTTTAAATTTCCTGTTTTAATCCAAATTATGCTGGAATTTGGTCTAAATTTGATGAAATTCAAGCCAAAATCTTGGTTAATTCCGGCCAGTCTCATGAACCACGCTTCCCTGAATCTAAGGTTTTGTCTAAGTTTGTCTTGAGTCCGAGATTCTGGAAATCTTGTCTGGACCCAAGGATCAGACATTCCAAAAATACAGTACTGTACTTACGATACTTACTGTACTTATATGAAAAATACAGTAAGTACATTACTGTCCTTTTGGAGTGTCTGATCCTTGCCTGAATCTACCCCTGTTAAACCCCAACAAATTTCCCAAAAATCCCAAAAAAGATCAAATTTCTTACTTTTTCTCCAGCACCTCAATCTGCATATATTCATCAACTCCAGCATCCACAATAGAATTAATTGTCTCAGCCAATTCCGTCTCAGCCATTTCAAGATAAACTTTAATAAACTTTGTGTTAATCTTAGGATGCAGCACAAACTCAAACACTCCATTTTCCACCTTAATTTCATAATTTTTCTTATCCGTCGTCATTAAATTAGTGACTGGATTCATATCCTCATAATCAACGTTCATCATCAGCGAATTTATTGACTTGTCTGGCTGATCATTAAGGTCATTAATCTGCACAGTCATTGTGTAATCAAATCCAGGCTTGAAGTATGCATCACGATTAATTGACAGGTTGTTCCTGCCTTTATGTCTCATTGGAATGCTGAGTGTCAATTTTTGTGACTTTTGTGTCACATCCTCAACAACTTCAATGTCAAAGTCGATGATCAAGTCACTGCTTGGGAATCGGATTCCTAAGTCATCAGGCATGCTGAATTGGACGACAGGCTTGACCAACGGTAGCTGAACATGCTGCAAATTTTGCTTATTTAAGACATTTTTGGTATTTTTGTCCATAACTGTTGCTGAAAATTTGGCAATTCCGGTGAAAATTTTGTCATTTTGATGCTTAACTTGGATGTCCAGGAGGACATACTTGTCAACAAATGCGACTTCCTTGTCACGTGGTGTGATCAGGACTTGGAAATTGTCATTGTTGTGATGCAGAACTTGGAAATTTTTGGCCTTACTTCGTCCATTGGCATCGACTCTAATCAGCCATTTACCAAAATGTGCCAAGTCAGCGACTTTAAGGCTTCCTTGATAATGTCCAATTTTTGATGTTTGAATATTTTCAAATTTTTTAATTTCGTTATTATTTCCGTCGTAAATTGTGACATTTATGGCTTGATTGTCTATTGGAACCAAGTTGTGGTCGACTAAGAATGTCCGGAACTTAATTGTGTCGCCATTCTTGTAGACGGGCTTGTCAAGTTGGATGAAAATCATTTGTCGGGTTGGGTTATCAAAAAGCCTCAAAGACTGCTTTGTGCATGTATTTGTTGCTGTATTTTTGTGGATTATGGTGAGTTTGTAGTTTGGTGGTAGGTCGGCGGGGATCTGAGGGGAATAGAAATTGGTTAGTATGATAAACTAGAACTGGTTTCGGACAAGGTCTTAACCCCAAACATTAATTGTAATAATCAATCTCGAGTAGCACAAGCTAGTTCAAAATCCGACGAAGATATGACTGAAAATCCGGTCTCAGGTCTCGCACTTGACTCTTGTTTTGAGTCTGAATTTCATCAAATCTGTCTCGGAGCTATGGATACATAGACTTGCGACCGGATTTTCAGCCATATCTCCTCCATGTGCTTTCCAGATCATTGCAATTTGATTAAATTTTAAATAAAACTTAATACTTACTTCAAATTGAATTTCTTCATTCAAATCTCTTTGGGTATTTTCAAAAATCTTGTAATTTTCATATTCATCTCCTGACTGTAAAGTGACATTTATAACTGAATCAGGTTCTAAGTTGTGAGCGTGCAAATAAACTATATAGTCTCCATCAACTGGCAGCAAGTGTGATCCAAACAATGAAATGTGTTGGCTGTAATGAATAAGATTAAAATTATATTAGAAAATAGAAGGGCTTGAAGTCGATTCCAATTTTATATGAAGTCGGTTCCAATTTTCGATATAAAATCCGAGTCGACTTTGAGCGCTGAAGAATAGGGATCGGTTAAAAGCTGTGGGTCTACATTTTCTACGTTTTAGATGCGCAGAGCCGCAGTTTTCGACTGTTTCTTACAGTTTGCCTAAGGCTGCTGACTGCAAGCTCACTTAGTTATTGACGAACCTTCTAAAAAAATAAGCTTTTGCTATTAAAATTCAGAGCTTATTAGAACTAATCATAATTTAACAAGTGAGAGTATACAAGACACCTGTACTCGAAGCTAGTCCTACAGTTTATAGTGAGATTCGAAGCACTCTCAAGTGGACAATTTGACCTAATTGAAGAGTATGGCAGGCTGAGAAACTAGACGGTGATACCGCAGTATCTGATGACCTTTTTCGGAGCAGGAGCAATGAAAAATTGTATCGGCTATTCAGTGAAGCGGCCGGCCAAAGAACTCATTGAAAGAAGTTGTCGATAGAGATAGCAGCACACTGGGAATTGGTAATTGGCAAGCGATAGAACCAGCTTCAGGAGCCGACTGAACGAGGCCATGAATCTCAATTGATCGGTACGGTCAGCGAAGTAAGTTAGTAAGAAACCTCGGTACCTTTAAAAATACCGCCTAGTTTCTCAGCTGCAGTGTCTTTTAAGTTGACTAAAAAATGCATTTTTTCATTAAAAATACGTACGATAAAGCAGATGATAAGCACCCAAAAACTAAGATTATGAATATTTTTTGTGTCATTTTTCTCGACACATTCACTTTAACAACTGAACGACTCAAAACGCAACTGTGAACTAATTAACTATGCTGATAAAATTTTTTTCTTATAGTTAAAATTGTTGAGAAATCAGTTTGAGATTGTTTATTTTTCAGATTCGTAGCTAGTTTTTTGAACTTAATAAGACGTTTTGTACAGCATGCAGCGTGATTTGTTGGATTGTTTCAAATGTTGTGGCTTTATAGCTAAGTTGACGAGTCTGTTGTCTTGCTAGATGTCTGCTTAGGTTATCTGTCAGACTATATAGGTTATGTTGACAACTATCTAGCAGATTGAACCTTGATTGAATCCTAAAATAGCTTAAATTGATCGATTAACCTACTTGTGCTGTTTGGGACCATTTCTGCTCCAAAAACGCTGCTTAGTGCTTCATCAAAATATTTTGTAACTCAATTATGACATACATCAATGATGTCTTTCATATTCAATAAATTGAGTCAATTCAGCCTTTTTAATCCTCGACACTTTAATAATCAAAACAGGAAGAAACTTAACTAAATCAGCAAAATATCGACTAAATTGTCGTTTTTCATAGTTAATTAAGTCATACTTTCTATGCGTTTATGATTAAAAAGCAAATAAACCAGCAATGTAATGACATTTAAAATGTAAGTAAGATGATGTCCTCGACATGATGTTGAAATTACTTAATTACTTAATCATTTGACATACTTTGTTAAATGATAAGCTGATACAATTTAATTACATAGTTACAAGCATGACATGCTGACACAGTAGAGATTTTGTAACTATGTAGTGTAAATATAGTTACTTTTTAATTTTTTGATGCTGTTCATGCGACTAGTTAGCTACTTTACTGGTCATAAAGATTTATTGTGAGGCATTGCCTTCCTCAGTTGGCTCCTGAAGCTGGCTTTATCGCTGACTTCCGTCTGTCAATTCCCTATACCAAGTTCAACACTGTCTTAATCAAAAGCTTCCTTCCAAGAGTTCTTAGATCATTCACAAGCTCTTTTACCATCAAGAAATTCTGATTTGAAGACCTTAATTTAATGGAGCTCCTAAAGGTCTCTGTAATAATGTGTCGAGCCCATCGAAAGCCTGTTCATTCAACTAATACAATTAAAATAGTCAGTACTTACATATTACTTAACAGCTATATTGTTTAGGGGACATTTGGAAGTTATGTGTCACTTAGAGGGGAGGAAGAGTTTATAATTTTCTAACGGAGTCCAAATTTTGATTCATGAACAAAGCGCTAAGGTGGACGGACCCTAACATACAAATGAGAATGCTCACAAAAGTTGGTATACTCAGAATCTTTGTCTGTTAGGGGGAATGGGGGAATGGGGTCAAGAACAGCTATTTTTAGCGTAATGTAACTTTCGAACGTTCTCCTTACAGTAAATGTCAGTCCTGATTCAGCACCATTGCATTGTATGAAAATATGAAGTCAGCAAATTCGAAAAGAAAAAATAAGGAAATTTAATAAAAGAAAACAGCCATAAAAATATAAAAGATCGCAATTTTTTGCAGTCATTATCAACTACGCATTCTAGTGTAAAGCTGGTGAACAGCTGGCGTTAAAATGTTGAAAATTCTAATATTTTTACTGCTTTTTGTGAGTGCAAATATTCAAAATGTGAACAGTGAGAATGGGTAAGAAGACTTAGTCCTTTAGGGAACTTTCGTTGATTACGTAATGCTTTTAATGTCGTTTTTTTGACGTTTTGTGACAAAATCATAAACAATCGTTAGAATCTGTAACTTTGTAAAATTGGAAGCGACGACTCTAAACCTTTTCGTAATTCCTAGAGTTCGGCACAGAAGCACAAGTCTACATTTCCTGCATGGTAAATGCGCAGATCTGCAGTTTTTGGGTTATAGTCATTATAAGCATTATTATCTGCAAGCCTGCAGTTTTGGAAGATTCCAAGTACTTTCCAAACCTGGCTCTATCGCTGGCTACCGCTTACTAATTACCAATTCCAAATAATCACAAATTCCTTTATTTCCACAGATTTATCACACTATGGACCCCAAAATTTGTCCAAGAAGATGCTCCATATCGACTCTTTATCCTCCCAACTGACCTCCATCAAAGGACAGAAGTATCCGTACAACTACGTAACTCAGTATCATCAGTCATGCTTACTGATGGTAAAATCAAAGCAATCCAATATCCCGACGAACAAAGAAATTTTGGACGTAAAAAATCATTTGAATTAATCATGACTTTATACAGGAACATATCCACAATATCTGGCACTAAAATGCACTGTTCGACCAAGACACTTAACATATCTCCATCGACTGGTCAGTTCCATAACTTTATACAGACTGATAAGCCAATTTATAAGCCTGGCGATGTCATACAGTACAGAATACTGTCAATTGGCAAGGATTTAAAGCCATTCCATCGTAATTCCCTTCTGGTCAACTTTACTGATCCATACAATCGAGTCATTGCATCATTTACTGATCAACAGAAGCAATTTAAAGGTGTTTTTGAGTCTACTTATACCTTAAATGCATTCACAGTCCTTGGTGACTGGAAAATTACAGTTGTGGTCGATAATAAGACACAATATGCCATATCCAAGACATTTACTGTCCAAAAATACACATTACCGTTATTTGATGCTGTCATTGATATACCAGAGGAGCATGTCCTACAGGAAGACATCATGACATTCTCAATTTATGGAAAGTATTCATTTGATGAGTTTGTGACTGGAACTGCTGAAATTAAAATGATTGATCCACAAAATAGTCAAATATTCTTAGATACAAAGGTTGAAAATGTCAAAGAACCGCATGTCATGAACTACAACTTATCCAGCCTCGGTGTCCGGACAGCAGATGCAAAGGAACTTGAAATTCAGCTTAAATTTACGGAACCAGAAAGTCAAACTTCATATGAACAAAAAAGACGATTTTATGCACACAATAGTGACATTTTTAAGATTAAGGTTGCACATACTGACAAGTTCTTCCCAGGCTTGCCATTTGTGACCAAAATTTATGTCACAGACTGGAAAGGATATCCAGTTCCAAGTCATTATGAAAGGATTCATTTGACATTCTATTTTGAATTTGAAAATGCAACACGTGGTGATATTGAGATATTAGGGACTGTAAAGGATGGACTATTTACGTATGAGCAGACGATACCTGATGAATATGTAGCACTGAGGGTTACTGCTAAGTTTAGGAATAGTAAAATGTTCAATAAGAATATTCCAAAGGGATCAGTCAGTGTTGGAATTGATTCGTTGAAAGTGGACTATTTGCCGAAAGAGTAAGTTTTGGGGAATTTGGGGGTTGGTACCCTAAGGCAGTGGTGCACAAACTTTGGTTTTTGAAGGTCCAACTTGGTTATTAGCCTGGAATGAATCAGCAAATGACATACAGGCATTTTCATGAATTTTGGATAAACGTTCAGGTTGCCATAGGTTGTGCACCCCTGCCTTAAGTAGGCTATTCACTTTGGGGTCCTTAACTTGACCCATCTCTTTCCCTTTTCTTCCAGACCAAAGATGAACGATAATGTAAGAATCTACGTAACCAGTGAAACGCCACTCAACAATCTCGTAGTAGCTGTCGTAACAAGATTTGGAATAGTCGAGAATCTACTGATTCCGTGCGGTAAGCAAACATTGTGTGAATTTGAGCTGAAAATTGATGAAAAAATGATGCCAAAGTCAACGATTATGGTGTACGATATTAGAGACAAGGATGTGATCTATCAAGGCAAGGTTCTGATTGAGACAGAAAATTTGGGACGGAATTATGTGAGTATATCCCAGGTGCCTTAGTCTGAGTGCCTTAGTCTGAGTGCCTTAGTCTGAGTGCCTTAGTCTTAGTGCCTTAGTCTGAGTGCCTTAGTCTGAGTGCCTTAGTCTGAGTGCCTTAGTCTGAGTGCCTTAGTCTGAGTGTCTTAGTCTGAGTGTCTTAGTCTGAGTGACTTAGTCTGAGTGACTTAGTCTGTGTGCCTTAGTCCGAGTGCCTTAGTCTGAGTGCCTTAGTCTGAGTGCCTTAGTCTGAGTGCCTTAGTCTGAGTGCCTTAGTCTGAGTGCCTTAGTCTGACTTTCTATTGTCTTCATCCCCAACTGCAGCTCAACATGACAATTCCAACAGATCCAGTTGATACAACCGCAAGAGTCAAAATGAGATTTGAGTCAAAACCTGATTCAAAAGTCTACTTATTAGCCTTTGACAAGCGCCTTAAATCATTAAGAGATGGAAATGACTTTACCCAAAAAGATGTCGTAACAAGCCTCGATTATGATGGTGAGAATTTAATTCTGGTTAATGACTTGTCAGACTGGAAGTTATGTACACGTGATGAGATTGACAGAGTTGAATTAGGTCGGACTGAAATTGTCAAGCAAAGTGATAATTTGGATATAGCAACAATGCTGGAACGTGATGACGTTTTTCCAGATGAAAATCCAGCTGAAGAAACTAAGCCTGCAGACAATAAGCCTGAAGACACTAAAACTGATGAAACTAAACCTAAATATGTAGACATGGCCGAGGATCAGTTCCGTCGTGAATTTATGGACACATGGATATTTGAGAAATTGACAGTTAACCAGGATGAATATGTTGAGAAAATATTCAAGCCAACAGACTCAATAACAACATGGGAAGTGTCGGCATTTTCCGTTCATGAAGATGCTGGACTTGCCATTGCACCGACACAAGAATTGGTCGTTAAAAATGATTTTTTCGTCAAATTGGAACTGCCATATTCAATTCGTTATAAGGAAGTGATTAAGCTTAAGGTTATGGTCTTTAATTATGTCCAAAATAAGGAACAAGTCAGTGTTGTCCTAAAATTGATCAATTTTAACAGCAGTTCATTTGAATTTGTTGATTACGACAACTGTGAGCCTAATTATGAGGAACAAACTGGCCAATATGCTTCTGTTAATTTAGAAGTTCCGTACCGTGAAGCCAAGACTGCCTTCTTCTATATCCGATCACGTCAGACAAGCTCTGTTGAGCCAAAATTTAATGAAAATATTAGAATTCGTGTTGAAGCTCTCGGAACTGGAATGAATAGCCAAAAAAAATATACAGATCGTCTACAAAAGTTCCTTAAGGTTGAACCTATTGGAGTTAAGACATATTCAGTTTTGTCGAATTTTCATAAACTTGAGGATGAGAGCGATTCTTATATACGACAAACTAATTTTTCGGGAGCTCTATCCAATATCGATGTGATTGTCAGCGGGGATTTTCTGACTAAAATTATCAATTTGGAGAAATATGAGTAAGTAGTGTCTCTCACCCTCTCTCACCTCTCTCACCTCTCTCACCTTTCTCACCTCTCTCACCTCTCTCACCTCTCTTTCACCTCTCTTTCACCTCTCTTTCACCTCTCTCTCACCTCTCACCTCTCTCACCTCTCTCACCTCTCCTCTCCCACCTCTCACCTCTCCCACCTCTCACCTCTCTCCTCTCTCTCCTCTCTCTCCTCTCACCTCTCTCACCTCTCACCTCTCACCTCTCACCTCTCACCTCTCACCTCTCACCTCTCACCTCTCACCTCTCACCTCTCACCTCTCACCTCTCACCTCTCACCTCTCACCTCTCACCTCTCACCTCTCACCTCTCACCTCTCACCTCTCACCTCTCACCTCTCACCTCTCACCTCTCACCTCTCACCTCTCACCTCTCACCTCTCACCTCTCACCTCTCACTTCTCTCACCTCTCACCTCTCTCACCTCTCACATCTCTCACCTCTCCCACCTCTCACCTCTCACCTCTCACCTCTCACCTCTCACCTCTCACCTCTCACCTCTCACCTCTCACCTCTCACCTCTCACCTCTCACCTCTCACCTCTCACCTCTCACCTCTCACCTCTCACCTCTCACCTCTCACCTCTCACCTCTCACCTCTCACCTCTCACCTCTCACCCACGCCTCTCATTCTCCTCACCCATGCCTTGATCAAATTTGACTGAAATAAATGAATTTATTTTAATTTTTCAGATCATTTCCAAGCTCGTGTCCTGAACAAAAGTCGTCAAAGCTTAAACGATATGTTAATACTTATCGGTATTTGAAGTCAACTGGTAAAGAAATTACCAATAATGAAGCACCAGCACTGTACGAAAGTGTTCTTGGTAGTCTAAATGAAAATTATGTAAGTATGATTTTTGAGGGTAGTCTGAATTGGCATCGTGAGGCACAAATCCTAGCATAGTCTTTTATAAACACTAATTTGACTGTCTAATATACCAAATGGAGTAATAAGGCAGCTAAACAGAACATTTGGTATCGTGTGGCATCCTCGTGACTTCTTAATGGTTTAATTGACAGCCCTGAACGCAAATTGCACATAATTTGACAAAAATCCAATCCCAGTTGATGGTAACTCTAGCCCTTGGTCATATTTGATGATATTAGGCTTTAGAACGGAGTCAAGTCGACCAGAAGCCGGATTTTTGACCGTTTTTTACACCGTGTGCGTTCTGGACTGCCAAATGGACTATTTAGCAGGCATATGACTCAGGATGGTCCATTTGACTGTCTTATGACTCTATGTGGTCTATTTGGGAGCTGTACGGTTCCATATGGTCTATTTGATAAAATTTATCTCTTTAAAATTCAAATTTTTTTTGACCGTTTACTTTTACTTTTCTTCGTAACGGAAATTTTTAATTCAAATTAAGATAAGTTCGAAATGTTTGAATTTTTCAACAATCTAATGTCGGGTTTGAGACGGCCACACTCTGTATTGATCCTTCCAAGATCCCTATCGAAAATTCCACAATTTATATCCACAGAATTACAAAGACTATCCATGGTTCCGGTCATATTTAGGAAATATTTTAGGATTGGCTATCGAGACAGAAGTTCTACCGAGAGACTTGACACTGATGATTAAGAGTCTAGACCTGGTTATCAAAAATCAAAAAAATGGAACCTTTGATAACTTCTCATTTTATTATGACTTTTTTGCTCCACAAGACGAGTATGACAAGTCAATTAAATATTTTGCAACTGCTTACTGCTTAGTTCCATTTTTAAGACATCGTGAGATGTTGGGCAGTCAATATGATGATTTTATTAGGGATGGATTAGAGTACCTTAAAGGTACAGATAATAGATTTGGAATATCCAGTTATGGACTGTCTGTAGCTGCATATGTATTTGCACTTAATAAGGATAGGAACAGCTCACAGGTCCTACTTGGTGAACTTGAAAGTTTCACATATCGTGACGGCAATAAGAAATGTTACAAGATATCCGAAAAGGATGCTGACTGCTTAATCAGGCACACGGCATTTGCGGCACTGGCACTAATACAATTGCACATGTTAACCGAAGCTGAACCGGTCGTTAATTGGCTGTTAAGTAAGAGCTACTTTGATGGTATGAGGATGAATGATGATGCAATCATAACAGAAGCTGTAGCTGAAATGGCAATCAAGTTAAAAACGAGTGACACGAACCTGAATGTTGTCGTCAGAAATGAACGAGATTTTAGGAAGTCGGTGATAATTAAGGACTTTAATTCACATATTCAGCAGAATGTTCAGCTACCGATTGACTCAGAAAGTGCTGCTTATAAGATTTCTGGTACTGGTTACTGCACAATAACGATGTTTTTTGAAATTATTGTTACTGTACCGTCCAGCGTACCTAAATTCACCATAACTATTAATACGGATGTTCCAAATCCAGGAACAAATCAGAGAATTGTGAATGTTTGTGGTCGATTTAATGATGATAAATTTAAACCGAAAGTTTCTATCGTTAATGTTATTTATGAAATTGACATGCCGAGTGGATATACATTTTATAAAATTAAGGATAAAGGACCTGAAATTAAGGTAAGAATCCCAGATTAATAGGCTAAGAGAGCTTGCTCAACTTGCTCAACCCAAGACAGTGACAGAGACACAGAGACACAGAGACACAAAGACACAAAGACACACACAGAGACAGAGACACAGAGACAGAGACACAGAGACACAGAGACACAGAGACAGAGACACAGAGACAGAGACACAGAGACACAGAGACACAGAGACACAGACAGAGACACAGAGAGTGACACAGAGACACAGAGACACAGACACACAGAGACACAGAGACACAGAGACAGAGACACAGAGACAGAGTCACAGAGACAGAGACATAGAGACAGAGACACAGAGACAGAGACACAGAGACAGAGACACAGAGACAGAGAGACAGAGACAGAGACAGAGACAGAGACAGAGACAGAGACAGACACAGAGACACAGAGACACAGAGACACAGGGACATAGAGACACAGAGACACAGAGATAGAGAGATACAGACACAGAGACACAGAGACATAGGCACAGAGACACAGAGACACAGAGACATAGACACAGACACAGAGACACAGACACAGAGACACAGACACAGAGACACAGACACAGAGACACATACACAGAGACACATACACAGAGGCACAGAGACAGAGACACAGAGACAGAGACACAGACACAGAGACACAGACACAGAGACACAGACACAGAGACACATACACAGAGACACATACACAGAGGCACAGAGACAGAGACACAGAGACAGAGACACAGAGACACAGAGAGACAGAGACACAGAGACAGAGACACAAAGACACAGAGACAGAGACACAGAGACACAGAGACAGAGACACAGAGACACAGAGACACAGAGACACAGAGACAGAGACAGAGACACAGAGACAGTGACACAGAGACACAGAGACACAGACACACAGAGACACAGAGACACAGAGACAGAGACAGAGACACAGAGACACAGACACAGAGACACAGAGACAGAGCCACAGAGACAGAGACACAGAGACAGAGACACAGAGACAGAGACACAGAGACAGAGCCACAGAGACAGAGACACAGAGACACAGAGACACAGAGACACAGAGACAGAGACAGAGACACAGAGACAGAGCCACAGAGACAGAGACACAGAGACACAGAGACACAGAGACACAGAGACACAGAGACACAGAGACACAGAGACAGAGACAGAGACACAGAGACAGAGCCACAGAGACAGAGACACAGAGACACAGAGACAAAAGAGACAGAGACAGAGACACAGAGACAGAGACAGAGACACAGAGACAGAGACACAGAGACAGAGACACAGAGACACAGAGACAGAGCCACAGAGACAGAGACACAGAGACAGAAACACAGAGACAGAGACACAGAGACACAGAGACACAGAGACACAGAGACACAGAGACACAGAGACACAGAGACACAGAGACAGAGACAGAGACAGAGACAGAGACAGAGACAGAGACAGAGACAGAGACAGAGACAGACACAGAGACACAGAGACACAGAGACACAGGGACATAGAGACACAGAGACACAGAGACAGAGACACAGAGACAGAGACACAGAGACAGAGACACAGAGACAGAGACACAGAGACAGAGACACAGAGACAGAGACACAGAGACAGAGACACAGAGACAGAGACACAGAGACATTGAGACACAAGAGACACTGAGACACAGAGACAGAGACACAGAGACACAGAGAGACAGAGACACAGAGACAGAGACACAAAGACACAGAGACAGAGACACAGAGACTTCTCAGGTAGTCTTGTAACATAAAATACATTTTAATTCCTCTTCAACAGCACATTGACACTAAAAGAGGCGGAACATTGATTCACTTGTACTACAATGATTACTATGCAGACCGAGATTATTGCGTCGATGTGATAGCCACAAGAGACTTTATAGTTAATGAAGCAGCAAATGCTGGAGTTAAGATCTATGATTATAATGAAAAAGGTATGTCTAATTTGATTTAAAATTTGGTTGATTTTATAACTTTTTGAATTTAAAATTACAGATAAAGTTGCAATAGAATTCTATCGATTTGATTCACGGGAGTGCTGAAACAGGAATGAAGGAGGAGGTTCTTGCTTTAAGGATGACTTTGACCCACAATTTATAAGAATATAATTAAAGAAATAAATTTAAAATTTGAATTTCAGTTAAAATTAATTAAAGTTTTCAAAATTTAAGACCTTTCAGACCTAAATCATTGATTTAAGCCAAATCCAGCACCAAGTCATAGTCACGAAAGTCTGAAACCGGCTATATCCTTACTTAACACTATCCTGAGGCCGGATATCATCGACATGTCTCTGTCTCTGTGTCTCTGTCACTCTGTGTCTCTGTCCCTCTGTGTCTTTGTCACTGTCACACTGTCTATAGTCAGAGTCATTCTGCTTAAGAACTAAATTTTCAGTCCTTTTTAAGCCCTGTGTCTGGTTCCATTGAACTATGTCCCAATGTGCTACAAAATGCTTACCATCTGATTCTATTGCTGACCAAATTACAAAGGTACTAAAAATTCTCAGTTTTAACATTAAACAAGCAAACTGGTGGTTATGAGGAAGGGCCAACGGCTAAGAGCATTACTTAATAAGTAAACTGTCCCACTTCCAAAATTTAAATTTTATTTCCTTTTGTAAATTTTACAATAAATTTCAAATTTGTCAAAAACATAAGCTCAATATCGTGATGGTGGACGAACATGTTGTGCCCTAAATCGATATTCTGGTTCTGCACCTCCTCTCCAACCACCATCATCATCGTTTTTAGGTGTTTCAGGTGTTTCAGTTGTTTCAGTTGTGATATCATTTTCAGTTGAATCAGCATCTTTGAGTGCATTTATTGCTGTATTAATCCAATCAATATAGCATGCAACCTTTAGCAATCCAGCTGGAATTTTAAAAAATTTAATTGATTTTTATACTCAAAATTACATCATAAATCAGCAGAATTTGAGTCTGATTCAAGAATTTTTAGTTACTATCCCGAGCAGCACAATACGACAAATGGCAGTTTTTGGCTTAAAAATGGATAGAAATCAGCCGGTTAGGTGATCAGACCTAGATTCATGTTTTCTGAGGCTGTCCAGCCGACCCCTTTCTATTCTTCTTTGATGGCAACTTAGTCCTAACCGAAGACATTGTGCTGATCGGGATAATAACAATACTTACAAGGAACTCCACGTTTTCCACAATCTGATGTACCGAAAGACACAATTCCTTGTAGAATTGGAACATTTCTAAACTTTGTTGTAGCTCCACTTCCTGAAATGGACAATTTGTTATTATAAGGTCGATTCCTTCAGCATAAGGAGCTTTTTTAAGATTAGCGAATGCGGTGTTGCAATAATTAAGTACCGAAGTACTAATCCATTCCGTCACCGAGCCACTTCGACTCACTATTTTACCAAAATATCACAATTCGGCTAATCGATCCAAGATCTGACACGTGGCCGGTGTTTTCAAGGATTAGGTGGATTAGGGATGTATACTTAAAAAGGTAAATTCTCACCTGAATCTCCAATGCTGTAAATTAAGTATAAAAATGGAAAAAAAGATTTATTATTTTTATATTATTATCAATTCTAATTCTTACCAAGTTGATTCACCTATTTTAAGAAATTAACATGAATTTTTTTAAAAAATTAGATAAATTGTAACTTAATACTAGGGTTCGACAATTGTATGCAAATATGCGCATACACTTTGCAAGTCTTGCATACAAGTTCTTGAATTTCAAGTTAATTCAAGCACTTGTATGCAAGACTTGCATGCAATTGTCGAACCTGACTTAATACGTAACGCTCTTAGTGAGATGGGGTCCTTATGGGGAACCATAAAAAGGGCATGGGGAGATGGTGGTCAATTATGAGCGTTACGTACTCCGTGAGCGAACCCTTACCTCGTGTTCCGGTTCCGCAAATCTGAAACATTTAGAAACAAATTAAATAACATTAATGTTAATAGGGACGTTCGGTAATTACATAACCCTTAGGGGATATCAATCTTTAGTACAACCAGAATGTGGCTTCCTCAAAAACGACCGTTAATTTTTTTTTTCAAATTTTTTTTGACCGTTACTTTTACTTTTCTTCGTAACGTAAATTTTTATTTTAAAATAAGCTGAGTTCGAAATGTTCGAATTTTTCGACAATTTAATGCCGAAAAACTCGAATTTGAGACAGCCACAAACTGAGTACAACTTACATAATTTTTTTCGTCAAAAATGGTTTTTTCGCCACGTTTAATTAAGTTTATACATTCTCGGGTCGAAATCATTTTTAAATCAATTTTCTTCTTGATTGTTGTAAAGCTCCTGTCCGGAAGTTGACCTAATTGATGATTATCATTAAACTACCCGAGCAGCACATGATGTTCGCTGGGGCATCACTGCGTCACCCAACTGAGGGTGTCTTGCCAACGGTAAGACGCATTGTTGCCCTAACGACATCATGTGCTACTCATCCCATCTTACCAAATGCAGTTACCGTCCATATTTCATCATCTACAGTGTCACGACAGGTTCTTTTGTCAGGCAACTTAATACTTTGAATGAGTCCTGTAGGTCTCGGTGGCCATGCAAGCTTAACTATCGCTATGTCATGTTCATGTTTATAATTTGCTACGGTATAGGCATGATGTACATAAATTGATACTGGTGCTATAATTACAACCGGATCACAAATTTGCTCGTCTGAGTCATCATCACAATCTGGATCCATATTTGTCTTCCATTCGCCCAACTTAATTTTTATTGATTTTTTTAATATTTTTTCATTTTTACGATCTTCTGGCTTAATGTACTTGAAGCAATGTGCAGCTATGATTAATATAAATAAGATTTTAGTATTTTTTATGAGCCTGTCCATCATTCAGTCTATTTGAGTCAGTCAGAGTCCATAAAAGAGTCAATCAGTCATTCAGAGTCATTTAGAGCCTATCAGAGTCCATCAATGACCATTAGAGTCAGTCAGAGTCCACTAGCGTCCACAAGAGTCCACAAAAGTCTACCAGAGTCCAGTCAGAGTCAGTCAGAGTCCAGTCAGAGTCAGTCAGAGTCAGTCAGAGTCAGTCAGAGTCAGTCAGAGTCAGTCAGAGTCAGTCAGAGTCAGTCAGAGTCAGTCAGAGTCAGTCAGAGTCAGTCAGAGTCAGTCAGAGTCAGTCAGAGTCAGTCAGAGTCAGTCAGAGTCTAGTTAGAGTTAGTTAGAGTCAGTCAGAGTCAGTCAGAGTCCAGTCAGAGTCAGTCAGAGTCAGTCAGAGTCAGTCAGAGTCGGTCAGAGTCCAGTCAGAGTCAGTCAGAGTCAGTCAGAGTCAGTCAGAGTCAGTCAGAGTCAGTCAGAGTCAGTCAGAGTCAGTCAGAGTCCAGTCAGAGTCCAGTCAGAGTCAGTCAGAGTCAGTCAGAGTCAGTCAGAGTCAGTCAGAGTCAGTCAGAGTCAGTCAGAGTCAGTCAGAGTCAGTCAGAGTCAGTCAGAGTCAGTCAGAGTCAGTCAGAGTCCAGTCAGAGTCAGCCAGAGTCAGTCAGAGTCTAGTCAGAGTCAGTCAGAGTCAGTCAGAGTCAGTCAGAGTCAGTCAGAGTCAGTCAGAGTCAGTCAGAGTCCAGTCAGAGTCAGTCAGAGTCCAGTCAGAGTCAGTCAGAGTCAGTCAGAGTCAGTCAGAGTCAGTCAGAGTCAGTCAGAGTCAGTCAGAGTCTAGTCAGAGTCCAGTCAGAGTCCAGTCAGAGTCAGTCAGAGTCAGTCAGAGTCAGTCAGAGTCAGTCAGAGTGCAGTCAGTTCCTTCATTTACCTGTTACTATATATTTTCCATGAATAAGGCTTCCACCGCACACAAGATCCTCAATTTGTATTAATACCATCCATGGTGATTCCAGTTGACCAGCATTTTGGAATGTTACTGGAGGTTCGTCTATTGGATCTGTGTTTGAAATAATAATTGTTGACAGGATATGCTGTAAAAATTTAATATTCTACATACTTCCGTACACAAATTGATGTAAAAATAAAATCACAAAATATTTCAACATTTTACTGACTTCCTCAACGTTCAGGATCGAAATGATCAATTTTATTTCCAATTTGAATTATCATTTTTTAGTGCAGGACATGCCATTGCACTTTCAAGGCTGTAAAGCAGTGTTTCTCAACCTTTTTTATGTCACGGCACACTTTAATCATAGAAATAATTGATAACAAGCATAAAATAGAGATTTTGCAGCACACGAGTGTCTGCCGCAGTACACAGGTTGCCAACCACTGCCATAAACCCTTTTAGCCTGTAAATTGTTACACGACCGATAACAGTATACAATGTAAATTGAATAACATGCTCTGAAATTGATGCAATATTGCAGTGTTGCAGTGTTGCAATGTTGCAGTGTTGCAATGTTGCAGTGTTGCAATGTTGCAATGAAATGATGCAATGTTGAGTTTTGATGACAAATGAAAAGTTTAATCAGGAAATGCATTGCTTAATTATTGGCAAATCTGGTGACACACAGGTTGTCAATCACTGGTCTAGGTTAAGGAAAATAGATCAATAGCTTCCGCATACCAAAATCAGTTTAAAATTTTAAATTTTTATTAAGAACTTTTTATTAAATTTGAGCTCAAATTAAACATCTGAAAAGAAAAATCGGGACATTTTGGGGCATTGTTGGGACACAGCAGCAGGGGTGAAAAATACAGCAGTGTCCCGGCAAACATACGGCAGATGGCCGCCCTAGTTAAATGTCATTCAATAATCATTATCTGTTGGTCTTGCAGTTGGTTTAACGTACTTTGGTGTTCTTCCTTGACCTCTAGGAGGTTTAGCAGTTGTTGTTGTTGTTGATGATACTTCTTCATCTTTAGTGTTATCTGCAGGCATTCTGACATCAAATTCTGAACTTTCATCAATTTCATTTGGTTTGAAATGAATAAATCCATCTTCTGTAGTTGACTCGACTGTAGGCTCAACTGTTGTTGTCGTTTTTGGTTTTTGTGTTGTTGACTTTCTCCATGATGTTCTCCATGATGGTGTTGCTGTTGTTGTTCTTGATGTTTCACTATTAATCCAGTCATAAAATTTAGTAACTTCTGTAAAAACAGCATATTTATTGACATCGCATTCATAAACAGTTGATAATGATGATGAAACAATTCCTCGAAGGTAAGTACGTCCATTATGTATGACATAAACGCCACTTCCACTGTCACCGTCACACACACCCCTTCCATCTTTTGTACCACCACAAAATGTCCTTGGACTGATAAGATGTCGATGATCTTCACCTTCGCTGCATTTATGGTAATCTATGAATGGAATATCAAGGATCTTTGCCACATCTTCAACGTCTTTATTTTCACTTCTTCCGAAACCAATTACAACGCCACTAGAATTGCTTGCAACTGAAGATTCTGGTTGTGCTAAGCATATAGGCTGAATATAGTTATCAAATATTATGTCACGATCTAGTTCAAGAATAGCAATGTCAGCATCAAATGTTTCAACATTTATATTCCAATCTGGATGAATATTAATCGATTTGACAGCAAATGTCACACGTCCAATTTCAAATTTAATAGAAAGATCATGAACTCCAAGTGAAACTAAAATATCGCCAGCTCGGTATTCATGACTTCTTTGCTTTCCTTTTACACAATGAGCAGCTAAAATTAAAAAACTCAATTACTAAATAGTTCGGTCGTCATCAGTCGTCATTCGGTCGTCATTCGGTAGCCATCGGTCGTTACCGGTCGTCATCGGTAGTCATCGGTCGTCATCGGTAGTCATCGGTCGTTATCGGTAGTCATCGGTCGTTACCGGTCGTCATCGGTAGTCATCGGTCGTCATCGGTAGTCATCGGTCGTTATCGGTAGTCATCGGTCGTTACCGGTCGTCATCGGTCGTCATTCGTTCGTCATTCGTTCGTCATCGGTCGTTATCGGTCGTCATCGGTCGTCATCGGTTGTCATTCGGTATAATAACCTGTAACGACTCTTTTATTAGAGATTACTGTTGCACCACATTGGTATTCTCGATTGTGAATGATCGCTGCATGCCTGTCAATATGAATGGAAGTAAGTAAGTTAAAACACAAAATATTTTAAAGCATAGAACGATGATTAAATTTTCCAAAATGTTAAAAATGCTACAAACCAAGGATATCTTCCACGTTTAACATAAGCCCCTCCAATCATAGTTTGACGTCCAATTTTTGGTTTTTTTTTTTTTTTTTTATATAATTGATACTTTATTGTAATTTTAGTTTAACACTATTTTTACATAATATATATATATATATTTATACAACGAGTGAGAAATGAAACGACTTAGGAAATGACTTAGTCACACCACAACTGCTTAATATATAGATGTTCTCTTAATTTCGATTTAAAAATGTTTAGACTGACAAATTTCTTGATTTCAATTGGTATAGAATTAAATTCAGCAAAAGCCCTAACAAAAAAATTTTGTGCTCCAAGAACGGTTGCTGTTTTAGAAATTAGAATATTATTCGAATTTCTTGTTCTTCTCTCGTGTCTTTCATGCATATATTGAATTGTAAAGTTTACTTTAGCCGTACCGTTAATCATTTTAAATGTAAGAATTGATGAAGATAATTTACACAAAGCTGATACTGGTAGTATCTTTTCGGAGTACAACTCAGTTTTACTGCATAATCGGTCTTTACAGAATACAATTCGAAGCGACTTCCTTTGTATTATTTCAAGTGCGTCCATTAAATATTTTGGAATCACCATCCAAATGGAATTCATGTAACAAAATCGCGATTGTATGTAGGCAAAATACAAGACTAAAGCTGTTTTCTCAGAAATTAAAGATCTTATTCGTTTTAAGGCAAACATGAAGGAAACTATTTTTTTGTATTTGATAAACGTGAAATGCAAATGACAAAGTTTCATCAACTTCAAGTCCAAGCAGTTTTGTATGTTCAACACGTTCAATGATTGTGCCATTAAACCGAATGTTTAACCTGATTTCATTGAAATTCTCGTTTCTCATCTTGTTATGGAATAAAATGTATTTACTTTTTCTTTCATTAGGAAACAGTGAATGAAACTTAAGCCATATTGCTATTCTTGACAGATCTTCTTCAATATGTTGCTTGAGAATAGCAGGATTCGAAGCAGAATTGACTATAGTGATATCGTCACAATATAATGTTATGTTGGCATTTAATGGAATCAGATTGATACTATTTATGTAGAAATTAAACAGAAGTCCTGACATAATCCCACCTTGAGCTACCCCGTAAATGACATTAAGTGGAAGACTTAAACTGTCTCCTATTTTAACTATTTGAGATCGATTTTCAAAGTATGATCTGAGAAGTTCAAAGAAATGCGGCGAAAGTTTTAACTTTCTTATTTTATTAATGAGTAGTTCATGTAGAACGCTGTCGAAAGCAGCTGATAAATCTAAACAAGTGAGTGAAGTTGCATTACCAATGTCAACGCCTTTGTAGACATCATTAAGAATATTTGCTACGGCAATTTCGGTATTAGAATGCTTAGTATAACCAAATTGTGAAATACTCATAATATTATTTGCGGTCATATGGTCTTCTAATCGCCTTTTCATCACAGATTCAACAATCTTTGAAACGATGGGTAGAATCGTGATGGGTCTGTAATTTCCAATTTCAGTTTTACTGCCATTTTTATGTACTGGAATGACAATGCCAATTTTAAGACAGTCTGGGAACTTTCCAGTACTCAATATGCTATTAATTAAATGTGTTAAATTTTTTACTAATCCGCTCTTATGTAACTTTAGAAAATTATTTGAAATACTATAAATATCTTGTGATTTCGAATTTGATAAACTATCTATAATTAATGAGACTTCATCTTCAGTACATTCCGGATTCTTGAAATTATTGACAATGTCGTATTTTTCATATGAGTGAAAAGTATGGAAGTCATCATCATCAAGCCGTTGTGATGATACCAGACTATTAATTTTGGACATGAAATACTCATTGAATCTGTTTGCAATAGATGTTTTATTGGTGACAGGAATACCATTGTAATGGATTAATGCAATAGATTCTTTCTGTTCTCGTGAATTAAAAAGTAGAGATTTGAATTGCTTCCAAAGCTTAAAAGCATCATTTGCATTATCATGGAAAAATTTGTCTAGATATTTTTTTTTACTTTGTCTAATTAATTTCACAATTAGGTTTCTATACAGCTTAAATTTATCAGTAGCATACTGAAAATGTGGATATTTAGATTTTAACTTGGAATAATTATTCCTTATTCTTATTAGTTTTAGAATTTCGTTATTGACATATGGTTTACTAATTTTTGAAACGACTTTGAAACTGTTTTCCTTTATGATTTTCTCAATGTCACTTAGAAAAATACTGAAATTCAACGACTTTAAATTTGCAAATAGATTTTTTTCGATAATTTTTTTGTGATTTATAATCTTGGTTGTTATGGTTGTACTGATTGTTTTCTGAGGTGTCTGCATTTTATTGATTGCAAGTAAAAAAGACTTATGGTCGGCAAATCTTTGGAATTGATGTAATGAAAAATCGATATTCTTATGATGTAAATGCATGTCTGTTAGAACATGGTCAATTATTGAACATGAATTTCTTACTGTGTCAATACGTGTGGCAAAACTTTCACAGACATTGTTCAATAATGCATATCCATTTAGAGCGAAGGCATTCTCATATTTGAAAATATTTTCATCATTAGCTAGCAGATTCAAATTCATATCTCCGAAAATAATAGCATTCGTATTATTTGATAGAATTTGTTCAAAGGTCTCGATGAAATGTAACCCCTTTAAGTCAGAAGGATTGCTAGGCTGTCTATAGAAATTTAATAATTTGATTTTATGTTTTAAGAGCGAAACTATTAAGACATTATTGTTATTAAAATAAGATTCGTATACTAAACTAGCTGTATCAAATGAATTATGAATAAAGAAAGCAACACCGCCGCCAACCTTGTTGGTTCGTACAGAGTGAAATGCTTGGTAATTAATAAGATTGAAATATGGAATGTCTTCTGTACTAAGCCAAGTTTCAGTGACAGCAACGATATGAATCATGAAGGTCTGTGAATCAACAAATGTCTGTAGGTCTTGAAGTTTATTCCTTAATGAGCGAGCATTAAGGTATAGTATTGTTGCAGAATTATTTTTTGATATAAAGCTGGGAAAGTAGTTGTAGTGTGAGACATTTAAATTCAGGTCTAAGTCGTCGCAGTTATCCTCAATCATATTTAATTTAAAAAAAAACGTAGAGCAGTTATTATAAAATGCATTCATCGTGTTAAATTATATTTAATTAGATTAGATTAGTCGTGAAAGGAGAAATATTTATGAGCATCTAGGAGTTACAATCTTAAGGAAAGCATAGTAAAAACATTGTTGTAGCATTCAACAAAACATCAACTGATTGCATGAACATTACATGTCTAAGAAATAATTTATTTCTTATGTATTATAATTTGCTTGATATGAATTCAATGAAGAGTTGGAAATTATAAATCACTGATAAGGCTATTAACTTTAGTTAGTAGCTAATCATACCATTCACTACTGAATTGTATTATGACGGTGATAATATTTATGAAGAACAATCAAAATAATGTTTATCCAAAAACATCTAATCATTAATCCTTATCGTAGACTTTTTCTCTCCTAGAAATGCTCAATTATATTATTGATGAGTTAATTAGCGAAAATGACTTATATTTAGTTTTACAGTAGACTATTTAATTATTTAATTAACGATCTAATTTATATTGTGCAACAACAAAAAGAAAACAATAACAGATGCGAAAGAAAAAAAAATTTTCCTAAGACGCAAAAAATTCAAAAAAAAATAAGACTTAAAACATTTACGTTGGATTGTCTGCTTGTTGAGAACTAATTAATGTGTTTAGCTGGTTAATCGACTTAATTCTATTGACTTTACCGCTTACTAACTTCACCATGATGTTTCCTTGATTCAGCCAAACGCCAGTAAAGATATCTTTATTTTTTCTTGCTGCATTAAAAATTGCTTTGTTATCTTTTGTGAAGGAGGACCGAAACTGTACTTCAAGGCCCCTTGATGGATCAGATGCAGAAATTTCAAAAATTTTTTCCGTTAATATTGGAATGTAATTCTTGTTTTTATCTCTTTGTACTGTTTTAACATGCTTCATCAATTCATTCATTATGGCTTGGTCATGGAAGTCAAGGTTTAGTATATTGACATTATTCTTGGTCTTTATCACTGAGACTCGTTTTACATTTTTATTTGTCAATGGAATGTTTGACCAAGTACTCAAACATTCAAGAGCATGTTTTGGCTCAATGTTTTCGGGAATGTTCAAAACAGCTAAGCGTGATTCAAGGTCTTTTTGCTTTAATTTATTCAAATCGGCCATAATTTCATCCAATTTCTCTGTTTCATTCTCCTTTGTTTTTTCAATATGTTCGACTCTTGACTTTAAGCCTGCTATTTCATTCTTCGTTGCTTGTAAATCCTCCGTTAATGTCTGAAGATTACTATTAAGCAATGCAAATCCAGCATCCATCTTGTTTGAATTTTCTAAAAGTAGTTGCTTTATTTCATCTAGCTCATATTTACCGTCAAATGCTTCCATTTCTCTAGATTTCAGTTTTTTTCCTTCTTTGTGGGATGGTTGGACTTCTGATGGTGACGTATTGAGTCCTCTTTTTTGTGTCTTTTGATGAATGATTATATTTGGTGAATTTTGTTGGTCCATTAATATTTGTTTACAATAGACTTATGAATGTGTTGGGTTTTGAAATGGAAAGTTTAAAATTCGATTCAAATTTGCACTTTTAGACTTAGTTAGATAATTTTTCACTAATTTATTTATTCACGACTACAATGACTTAGGGTTTCAACGATTTATGCACTTTTTGGTAATTTAGTTGCTCATTTTAAATTAATTTACGAGAGACGAACAAAAAACGTGCCTTAGCCGGTTCACTTACACCACAATTCATTCCATCCTTTTGAAACAAAAGAAATGTTGAAGAATTTAGTTAACAAGCAAAGTTAATCAGCACTAAAAATACATCTTGGATAGTTACTGTTGATGTTCTCATTGTATCATCTCCATTTCCATCATCAGCTTCCGTAACAACAGCTGGTGTTGTTACAACTCTTCGAGATGGTGTTGCATATCTTGACGTTGGCTTAGGCGTTGGTCTATGCCTCGGTGTTGTTGTTGTAACTGGTTCAGGTTTCCTTTTATTTCCAAGAGTTGTTCCGAGTGGACGAGCAGTTGTCGACTCCTCAGATATATCATCATAATTTTCGTCGTCTAGATTGAAAGTAGTATTGGGTTATTTTATATAATTTAAATCAAAATGAACAAAATTATTTGAATTTGATTTATTATTTTAAGAACCCACCCGCATTGACAGAGAATTTTTCACCGCCTTGTTTTTCAATGAAAGCTTGATCAATGTTTGGAACTTTGGAGTGAATCCAATCGTAGAAGCATGGAACTCTTAAGAAGACAGCTGCAATTTGGCGTATAAAGTTAGTTCTGGTTATGGAATAGTGAATCCAAAAACTACTTACATGCTGTATTTGTCTCAGTTTCAACGCATTCATCTTCGTCCGTAAAGGTCACAATACCCTGAAGATATGGAATACCTTCGACAAGATTTGTTACTGGACTTCCTGCATCACCCTTGCTAATTTATTCAAAATAAAGGAACGGTTAAAACAAGTCGGTTAATCGATACAAAATCCGACAACAGATTGGAATGACTTGGACTGTGACCAGGACCAAGTCAGAGTCACGTCGGATTTCGGATCGAATTATTTAATTTAACTAATTTACCATGTCTTTTCACCACTTAAGCCTCGTCCACAAACCTGAAATAATTAGAATTGTCATCAATAAAGGAAGCAATTGGAAGTTACGTCCAAACTACAAGCTTTATTAAGGATTAACTCACATGAACATCCGGCCTTAGTTTATCAAGATGTGATGGATCGATGCTCTTGACACATTCTTCATGCGACAGTAAAATCATTTCCATCCTTTTTTTGACCTTTGATCCTCCACCTGTGGATGAAAGTCAATATTACTTGGTATCCCTTGATATCGACACTAAGTGCATCTAAAGGTATCAAGGGATATTTCGTGTAAATTCTTACCAAATCCAGTTGCTTTCCAGTATTCTCCACTTGTTGCCTCTTGACATCGTTCGGGTTCTGCCAATCGAAGTACACTGATGACTTCAGATCTCCTTGGTGGCCATTTAAGCTTAATAATTGCAATATCATATTGATACCTTAAATCACGATGTCTTTTATTATAATTCTCATGATAAATTATTTCTTCTGGTAAAATATCACAACTTTCGTCATTAAAACAATCAAAATCTTTTATCCATAAAATTCTTATTTTGAGTGCTTCTCTCAGTTTTCTTAAAACTGCATGTTCTGAGGTCTTAATCCTATCAAAGCAATGAGCAGCTGTAATAATAAAAAGTGTATATAAAGGTCAGTAAAAATTGGGAATGTTCAAAATTGATAAGTTTACGAATTTTGGTATATTTTTTCCAAAGTGTTATCATGCAGGTCAAAAAAAGTCTAATTTTAGCGTTATTGACTCCAATAGAGTCAGAATTTGGATTTGTCTGGATTCCAGCATCCAAAGTCTCATCATATGACTTACCTGATAAGACATGAAAATTATCAATCAACGTTCCGAAGCATCGCTCATTTTTAATTTCAAGCTGAACCAACCATGGTGGTTCTATATCAAGCTTAAGTTTGGTATTTTGAAAAGCTAGAACTTATATCTTAATTAACAATATTTCATAAATTGTCATTTAACTTACATGCAGGCTTATATACACAAATCTGAATAATAAAAATAAAAAAAAAATATTTTAACATTTTTTTTAAACTCAATTTAAGTTACTGTCGATTAGCGATGCACAATCAAAATGAAGTCTTACTCATTATCTTTAATTTGAATATTAATACAAAATTACCCCCACCAAAATGGAATTTTTTATAATTAGTAAGCTCTCTGAGAGCCAAAAGGATACGTTCATTTATGGTGTATTACTCGGTCTTCGGTCGTCTTCGGTCGTCTTCGGTCTCTTCGGTCGTCTTCGGTCGTCTTCGGTCGTCTTCGGTCTCTTCGGTCTCTTCGGTCGTCTTCGGTCTCTTCGGTCTCTTCGGTCTCTTCGGTCTCTTCGGTCGTCTTCGGTCGTCTTCGGTCGTCTTCGGTCGTCTTCGGTCGTCTTCGGTCGTCTTCGGTCGTCTTCGGTCTTTTCGGTCTCTTCGGTCGTCTTCGGTCGTCTTCTGTCGTCTTCGGTCTCTTCGGTCTTCGGTAATCAGTAATTGGTCTCAGTCTCAATCTTGGTCCCAAGAATTCGACGTGAACGAGAGACTTTTGGAAGCTTAATCCCAGTCCCCTTCTAAGAGCGTTACGTAATAAGTGAACAGTCCCCAAAGAGCTCAGTGTTTCATATTTATATTAAAATTTTATTTGTCTGTCATTTGTGTACATAGTCGTATAATCATTGTCTTTTGTCTATCAGCATTACAATTATAAATTCCATAGCTTAACATTCCTCTCAGTCATGTCATCAACTCTCTCACAAATGCTTGTGGCCAATTCTCTCAGTAATTCCACATTTCCGTCATATTAACTACATCTTGTGACTTCTCAGGCAAGAACTGAACTATGTGCCTTATTATCAATTCTTAAGGCTCAAAATGGCATAAATCTTCAGATTTTTTGACAGTAAAAAATTATCCAGATTTTGGATATTAAGTCATATCAACATTACCTTTGACATCTTCAAGCTTCCTAGATTTTTATAGTCAATGTGATCCGACTTTAGTTGATGTGTGTGTCATTGAAATACATAATACAGACACGATGTTTATAATAATGTCCCAGTGTAATTGTTACTACACAAATCAGAGGCTGTTCCCCTTCCTATCATGACATAATGGATATCTAACCTTCTATGGAATCATTTTTGGAAACCTATATGAAGCCCTCCATGGAATCCTCTATGCACTCCCCTCCTCCCCATAGCCATGAGAGCGTTACATAATAAGTGGACAACCTCCTAGAACAGTGGCACAATATTACAATAGCCGCAACACTAGGCGCAATATCATAAGGCATGTCACAGTGAACCAGCTTTCATGGACTGGATATATTGACAGAGAACCTGCAGAAGCTTCCCAGAATACCACAACGTGTTCCATATCCAATACGTCGCTATATTAACAGTAAGACGCGAAATTGCCCTGATGCCTAATAACTCTAGGATTCCTGTCAACTGACAGGGGTGTGTTCAGAGGAGGAATGGAGGGATGAAGGTTTAAAGGATTTGACTCTCCCAACCCTTCCATTTTGGAAATTTTGTATCAAATTCTTCAATTTACTAAAGAACTTTACGTTCAATTCAATAACTAGAGTATCGGAAGCGCCCGTGGCGCCCCATCTTCTGAATTTTCAGCTTCACATAGCTTCATGTGGCATCACATTACACCCACATTCCCCCTGATACCCCTCAATTTTCGGCTTCACATGGCTTCACAAAATGGCTTCACATGGCTTCCGTTCTTGTATCAGCAAAGGAATTGGGTGTTTATAATATAGATGCAATTAGGATCAATGGAGCTACGTCCATGTGCAGACCTCTGTAGAAGCCGAACTCTACCAGTCTCCAATGGAGTCAATCTTCTTATAGACTCTTGCCAACACTGCTTGCACTTTGTACACAACAATTGCTTAACATGCGCCTAATCCAGTGGTGGACAACCTTTCATTTTTCGCTGCACACTTTAGTGATAAGCCTCGACCAAAATTGCATACCGCAGACGGTTCATGGAATTTTCTGAAAAATTTGGTGACACACAGGCTGCTCATTACTGACCTAAGTTAAGGAAAATGGTTCAATAGCTTCCGCATACCAAAATCAGTTTAAAATTTTAAATTTTTATTAAGAACTTTTTATTAAATTTGAGCTCAAATTAAACATCTGAAAAGGAAATCTCAAAAATTTATTCAATTTCTTAGGTTAAATGACTTTCAATAATCATCAGAATATTTTGATCTTGCAGTTGGTTTAACATACTTTTGTGTTCTTCCTCGAGAAGGAGGTTTAGCAGTTGTTGTTGTTGATGTTACTTCTTCAATTTCATCTTCAGTGTTATCTGCAGCCACTCTGACATCCAATTCTGAACTCCCATCAGTTTTACTTGGGTCCTTGAAATGAATGCTTTCATCTTCTGTAGTTGACTCGACTGTTGGCTCAACTGTTGTTGTCGTTTTTGGTTTTGACGTTGTTGGCTTTCTCCATGGTCGTGTTGAGGCTTGATTTTGTGTTGTTCTTGATGTTGTTCTTGATGTTGATCTTGATGTTGATCTTGGTGTTGTTTTTGGTGTTACTTTTGCTGTTGTATCAGGTTCTTGACTGCCTTGTTCATCTTGTCCATCTTCACCATTTCCATCTTCAGTATTTCCATCTCCACCATTCCCACCTTCACCATTTTCATCTTGATCATTTCCATCTTGACCATTTCCTTCATCAGCTTCCGTAACAACAGCTGGTGTTGTTACAACTCTTCGAGATGTTGTTGTAGATCTTGTCGTTGTTCTTGGTGTTGTTGGTCTAGTCGTTGATCTAGGCCTCGGTGTTGTTGTTGTAACTGGTTCAGGTTTCCTTCTATTTCCAAGAGTTGTTCCGAGTGGACGAGCAGTTGTCGACTCACCAACTGTAATAACTTCTATACTTCCTGTATCTTCATTGGATGATGGCTTTGGTTCTGGTTTTTCAATGAATGCATGACTAATGTTTGGAACTTTGGAGTGAATCCAATCGTAGAAGCATGGAACTCTTAAGAAGACAGCTACAATTTGGTGTATAAAGTTAGTTCTGGTTAGGGAATAGTGAATCCAAAGACTACTTACATGCTGTGTTTGTCTCAGTTTCAACGCATTCATCTTCGTCCGTAAAGGTCACAATACCCTGAAGATATGGAATACCTTCGACAAGATTTGTTACTGGACTTCCTGCATCACCCTTGCTAATTTATTCAAAATAAAGGAACGATTAGAACAAGTCGGTTAATCGATACAAAATCCGACAACAGGTCGGCATGACTTGGACTGTGATCGGGACTAAGTCAGAGTCACGTCGGTGTCGTGTTGGATTTCGGATCGAATTATTTAATTTAACTAATTTACCATGTCTTTTCACCACTTAAGCCTCGTCCACAAACCTGAAATAATTAGAATTATCATCAATAAAGGATGCATTTGGAAGTTATGTCCAAATAACAAGCTTTATTAAGTATTAACTCACATGAACATCCGCGTTGAGTTTTTTAAGATGTGATTGATCGATGCTCTTGACACATTCTTCATGCGACAGTAAAATCATTTCCATCCTTTTTTTGATCTTTGATCCTCCACCTGTGGATGAAAGTTAATGTTACTTACTGATATCGACACTAAGTGCATCTAAAGGTATCAAGGGATATTCCATGTAAATTCTTACCAAATCCAGTTGCTTTCCAGTATTCTCCACTTGTTGCCTCTTGACATCGTTCGGGTTCTGCCAATCGAAGTACACTGATGACCTCAGATCTCCTTGGTGGCCATCCAAGCTTAATAATTGCAATATCATATTGATACCTTTTATCATAATGTCTTTTATTGTATTTCTCATGAATAATGACTTGTTTTGGGAATATATCAGCTGTTGTGTCACAAATCTCGTCACTAACATCTTCACCACAATCAGGATCAGTTTCTGTCTTCCATTCACCAATTCTTATTTTGATTGCTTCTCTCAATTTTCTTAAAACTGCATATTCTGAGGTCTTAATGCTATCAAAGCAATGAGCAGCTGTGATAATAAAAAGTGAAAATAAATATTAGTAATAAGTGGAAATTTCCAGACTTGATGGGAGAAACCTCGAGACCAGAGTGAATCTCAAGAGTCCCAAAAGACTCCCGAGGAGGTCCGAGCTACTTCCGAGGAGACCCGAGTGACTTCCGAGAGACCCGATTGACTTCTAAGGAGATCCGACAGACTCGCGAGACTTCCGGGAGACCCGAGCGACTTCCAAGAAGACCCGATTGACTCCCGAGAGATCCAAGTGACTCCTGAGAGACCCCAGTGACTTCCGAGGAGACCCAAGAGACCTGAATGACTTCTAAGGAGACCCGATAGACTTGTGAGACTTTCGGGAGACCCGAGTGACTTCCGAGAAGACCCGATTGACTCCCGAAGAGACCCGAATGACTCCCGAGACCCAAGTGACTCCTGAGAAGCCTCAGTGCACTCTAAAGAGAACCGAATGACTTCGGAGAACACCCAAGTGACCCGAGTGACTACCGAAAGACCCGAGTGACTTCGGAGGAGACCCAAGAGACCCGATTGACTCCAGAGGAGACCCGAATGACTCCCGAGAAGACCCGAGTGACTTCCTACAGATCCGAGTGACTCCCAAGAGACCCAAGTGACCCAAGTGACTCGTGAACGCCCCAAGTGACTTCGGAGGAGACCCAAGAGACCCGATTGACTCCAGAGGAGACCCGAATGACTCCCGAGAAGACCCGAGTGACTTCCGAGGCGACCCGAGCTACTCCCAAGAGACCCGAGTGACTAGCGAACGACCCAAGTGTCTTCCGACGAGACCCGAATAACACTTGAGACCCGAGAGACTTCGAATAATTCTCTCTGACTTTATCTGTCTCTCAATTTGATTACGCTTTCAATTTCCAAGACAATACGACTCGTCGGTCAAACAAGTTCATATCAGCTTAAGGAATGAAATCACTGGAATTCCCGTCAATAAAAAATAATCAATTTACATGCAAAATTATTATTATTAAGAAGATTAATAGACTGAACTGAATTATCAAACAAATCGTTTCAATTTATTTCAGGGACGCAACAGGGGTTATGGTCAAAATTTGGGACTTGACCCTCCTATCTACCTAAGACAAAATGCTAAGTTTGCTAGAATTTCGGACCCTCAAAACTTCCCTTCCTGTCCCCTCCCAGCCACCACCTCCCTTTGTATACATACCGGTTAAGACATGATAATCATCAATCATCGCTCCACCGCATCGCTTATTTTTAACTTCAAAGTAAACCAACCATGGTGATTCTTGTTGTGTTGCTTTTTGAACTTCTGAATTGGCCGCTAAAAGAAATTGATTAAATAAATTATTAAATTTTTAATATTGTTGAGTAAAATATCGAAAAAAAAAATGAAAATTTGAATTAAAAATTAAATTTTTTTAAAATTTCATGCAAATTATAAATTATAAATTATAATAAAATATAATTAAAAAAATAAAATTTTAAAATTTTTGCAATAAAAATTAAACCAATTTGTAAATAATTTTAAAATTAAAAATTCGTATTAATAAATTAACTTTTAAAAAAATTACTGCATAAATTTTGAAAATTAAAAAAAAAAACAAATAAAATGTTTGAAAAATATTTAAAACTTAAATTTAAAAGCTTAATTGATATTTATTATTTTCAAAATATTGTTAAAAAAATTGAAAATTATTATTTAATTATAAATTAACAAAAATAAATTTAATTTAAAATAATTTTCAACTAATTTTGATCTAATTTCTGATTTAATTTGAAATTTTTTAATTTTTAAATTTTTAATTTTTTTTTAACTTTTTAATTTTTTAAATTTTTAATATTTTTTTAATTGTAAATGTTTTTTAAATTTTTAACATTTTTTTAATTGCTAATATTTTTTAATGTTTTTAATTTATTTTATTTTTTAGTTTTTTAAATTCTAATTTTTTTAAATTATTTAATATTTTTTATTTTTTTTTTAGCTTTTTAAAATATTTAAAATAATATATATTATATTAAAATAATATAAATTAATTAATAAATTTTTTAATATTTTTTAATTTTTCAAATTTTTTCAATTTTTATAAAACCATAATTTCATTTAAATTATTTAAAATTAATTTAAATTCATTTTATTATTTTTAAAATTATTCTTAAAAAATTAATTTTAATTAATTTTAATTTTAAAATTTTTTAAATATTTAAATTATTTAAATTTTTAAATTTTTTTTAATTTTTTTTAAGATTCATATTAATTTTTTTAAATATTTCTTTAAAATAATTTATAATTTAGTAGTTTTATTTAATTAAAAATTTAATTTTTTTAGTTCCAATTTAATGCAGTGGTGCACAACTTGTGTCTCACGGCACACTCAGTCATGATCTCCTACCATGGTGTGCCATGGTACAAAATTTATTGTCTACCACTGAATTTAAAAAATATCAAATTTAATATAAATTGAACATTCAATTTTTAATTTAATAAATTAATTAATTAAAATTAATTTTAAAATTTTTTTAAAAATAAAATTTCAAAATTTATTAATTTGTTCGCATCTGCATTTTGATTAGCTCTCAATTTAGACTCACGCCAGCCTTAAGTTGGCCTTTCGCCTTTCAATTTTTTTGTACAAAAATTTTAATACATTTAGTATTTTTTTAATCATTTTTAACGTTCAAAATGAACATTTTTATGATTATAATACTGATAAGTACTTTTATATATTTTTTTTTAAATTTAAATAATTAAATGATAGTGCCTAACGTGTAGCACATGGCATAGAAGTGGCCTAAAATCCAACAATCGACCGACTTGACTCTTCAGGATGAATTTGAACCGAATCTAAACTGAAATTAGAGTTCCTTGCCTTGGTTCTAGATTCCAGGTCCATTTCTATGCCATATGCTTGCCAATATGAATACTTACATATACAAATAACTTGTAATATCGGAATTATAAGTAAAAGTTTTAACATTTCCTTAATTTAACAATCACGTCTTATTTTTTTTTTTTTGGAACTTAATGTTTCTTTCCCGACAGTCACAAATTAAATGACCGGCAAGGTATAACTAAAAAGTTTTGTGATGTGTGTTGTGTATTTTATTTAAATAATTTTGGGTGGGGATTATGTACAGGCATGTCAATCTCATTTTATGGTGAAATTTACTCGATTTTTGAGATTTAAATTAATTTTTGCTCATAAAAGTGGGGATTTTGTGTAAATACACAAAATACACTAACACATTGACATAATTTGATCAATTTTTTGAGAGAATTTTTTTTACTTGATCTTCTATGTCTTATAATTCTTATTGTATGTCTGTTTTTGCATTTTCATGAGTTGTTCCTTACTAACTTTACTTCCTTGGCTGGGGCTCACGAGGCATCCCCATTGCCGCACATAGGAAATGTCTGTAGACAGCTCTATCTTTCTCGATCTTTTTGTCAGTTTGGGACATTAAGGACTTTAGCGTCCTATTCAACACATCCAATCCAGGAATTCTTCGGTCATGAGTTGTGCCTTTTCCAAGTTTATTGACATGAAACTCGACTCACAGCCTTCCTTTGCATGCTTTAGACAGGACATATGGCTTGAAAATGATCAAAAATCCAGCTTTAGGTCAGTATGACATTAGCACTTGACCAGATTCGATTAAATCCAGCTTCGGACACTCCCATGTCGCCGGATTTAAATCGAATCCAACATCAAATTTGAGTCATGTCAATATGGTGCCAGTACACAAGCTTGCTATACTGCCCTTGGTAGGAATCCACAAGACAAAAGGCGTCCAGGTGCTCCAAAAGCAACAAGCCATTGGACGATAAAAAAGGAATGCCATTTAGATGTCAAAACTGAGAATTTGTACAAGCTTTGTGATACAGCCAGCAGTAGAGTCAGATGGAAGGCATTTTGTAGCAACTTAGGCTTCAAGTTGGAGCATGATTCCAGTAAGTAAGTAACTTGGTGTCAGATTTTGGATCAATTAACCAATTTCAAGCATTTTTCTATATCTGAACCTGAACAGACATGAAGCATGCTTATGATTATCATGCATGCTTAATTATATTCTCATGGACATGCTCATTAAGATGACAATGAGCATGTCTGTTAAAAGAAACTAATTAAAATCTTAATACTTGACAGACAAATCATCAAAATTATATAAAATCAAAAAAAAATCACATTTCTCTCATCCCCACTTCAAAAAATATTTATACGATCAGTTCCATCTCCAATCTTCCTCAATTTGTGTATTTACACAAAAAAATAATCAAATACTCAAATATTCTCAAAAAAAAAAAAAAAAATGAAAATTAAGACTGGTGAGGATGAGATTAATGATTTAAGCATTGGAAGTAAACCGGACGGTAATTTTTGGATTAACTTTATTTCTCCGGAACTCCTTCATTCTCAAAAAGTGGTGAAATATTCACATTTACCATGCATGTGCTACATATGTCATCAATTGTTAAATTGTATATGGGCATGGCCGTTTAGAAATTCACACTCAGTAATTTGAAGTTAAAGGCATTTTTCTCCTTGGTTGGACTTTTTAGGATCACTTTTGATAGTTATAATTGTAGAAATTCATAAAACCAACATTTTGGCATATAATTTGCTATGATTAGTGCTTTAATTAATGCAAAAACTCAAAAAATATCTCAATTACTGAGTGTGAATTTTTGTTCCATTTTTCAAAATTTTTCAGAAAAATTAATAAAAATCGCTAAATTTATGTGTTTATTATGATTTAAATTGTGGGAGCATAAAGATTTTATGTTCCTTTTTAAGATTAGATTACTCTACGGAAGCTAATCATGCTTTAAAATAGTTTAATTAACATAATTAGTATTCTGTTTTTGAAAAAAAATAATTTTTTCCGTTGAAATTTTGAATAAAAATAGAACGTTATTTGCGGCTAAGCCCATATGTTTTTTTTGCATATAAAAATTCGGCAAAATTCGACAATTAAATCAGTTTTAATTCTGCAATTCAAAGTATTAATACCAATCTCAACAAGTATGATAGGTCAGCCTTCAAGTCCTCCATACTCAACACTAATGGAACCACCGATGAATGATCAACCACCTCAATATGGACAGTGTAAGTCTTTTTTAAGTCAATATTGTCAATTTATTAGATTTTTGTTAAGCACTTTGGTACCTAATTGTTGCGATGCCAATCAAGCTGTTATGAGTACGAGAATTGGCAGGAGAATCATATGTAGTGGAAATGCTGCAAGCTGATATCGGACCACAGGGACTACAGGCAGTAATGTCATCAAAGAAGTGGTTCTGATGCCACTACACACTGTATACTGAGGTCTGACGTACTCTCAATCGTTAAATCCCAGTGGTGGGCAATCTGTGTATTAACCGTATGTCGTGAACGGCTTTGGTCACTTAAGTGAACTGCGACAAATAAATCAGCCAACCAGTATGCTATCTCGAAATCCCGGTCCCGATAAATTTTCGGGATCTGGATCGGGATCCCGGGATTTTCCGGGACGAGAAAGCATACCGACCAGCACTGCGTTTAACAATTATTGGCTAAAAATCACCTTACCGCAGCTTTAGGGCCAATTTCTCCTGTACTGCTACCGACAGTTAAAAATCTGTTACCGTTGGATAATCCATATAAATGAACGGTAACGGTAATGGATATTACCGGTAATTACCGGTAACGGATGGTATGGATATCCGTCATTCGGACCCGTTGCCTACAGTGCAGTCCGTAATGTATATCATACTAGATGGACTGTACTGCACTGTGTTGCACTGTATTGCACTGTATATCACTGTATTGCATCATAGACACCTATACCGCATCCTACCATTCGAGTCTGTACCATACCAGTACGTCAGAAATCGGTCCATGAAGCTAAATGATCTGAACACCTAAAAATACCTAAAATAGAATATTTTGGGAAAGAATGAACATCCGTCGATCACGAGTGACCAAGTCTATACTAGTTTTTGATACATTTCATTTATTTCCACTAGATCCAACACCACAACAGATATTCATTCAACAACCACAAGTCTTGGGACCTGATTCAGTTGTTATGACATGCCCACATTGTCGATCCAGAATATCAACCGAAGTTTCGACCTTTGCGACATCAAAAACTCATATAATTGCTATTATGCTTGCCTTTTTAGGCTGCTTCTTTGGTTGTTGCTTAATACCATATTGTACAAAGAGTTGTCAATCGCAAAAGCACACGTGTCCTTATTGTCGGAGCATTATCGGTATTTATGGATAAAACATGATTTATATGCTGTATGAAGTGTTGATGCTGACTTGGAATTGAATTGTGGATCAATAAATTTAAATTTAAATCTAATAAATTTTTTTGTGCCTTTAAATATCCAAAATTCCAGCTTAATGTGACTTCCTTTACACACACTTGCATATTCCCAAAAAACAAACAGCGCAGAAAACTTCCAGAGCTGGCAGGACTTCATTTTGGAATCCGACTTCATTGAAGTTCGAACTCTACTAGATCCACGGACTCCAACGGAACCAGACTTGTAATTCCGATTAGAAACCAGTCAAGATTGACTCCTAAAGTCCTGTCAACGTTGACTCAAACCCCAAGACGACCCAACTCTTGCCTAATGCCTGATTTCATCGAAGTTGACTTGGTGGGCAACCTTTTATTTGTATTGGCACACCTTGTTGGTAAGCCTTGACTGAAAATGCAATCAGGCTTGCCATTTAGTTGCTGGTGTCGTTTGGTTGAAGTCAAGGTTAGAGTGGCATGTCCTTTAAATTGCAAAATGACTTCGGTTCCATAAATGTCTGTCAAATTTATGCTTTCTCGCTATCGGGATCGGGATATCCCGGGATCCCGAAAATTTCAATCCCGATCCCGATACCGAAAATTTATCGGGAACGGGATTTCGAGAAAGCTTAGTCAAATTATAGAACAGTATAACAGCTTGTGGATATTCCATTAATTAAGGTCTGCAAAGCTGACTTTCTGGACGGTAAAAGAGCTCGTGGACGTCCAAAGAACTCTTGGAAGGAAGCTATCGATAGAGATAGTATTGCACTTGGTATTGGCTATTGACAGGTGGAAGCCACCGATAGAACCAGCTCCAGGCGACACCTGGGGGAGGTCATGGATCACACTTGATCTGTACGACCAGCGAAGTAAGTATGTTCCATGTCTGTTCGGGCCACTAAAAGATCCAACACATTCAAAAAGTATGAAAGAATTATAATCAAATTAAGGGATTTTCCAGCACATCATTTAATAAAGAACAAAAGTTATCAGGCTGATGAAGCAATTAAAAAATGTGTTATAGTTGAACTTGCATGAGTCTCCTTATCATAATAAGCTTACCGGACTGTATTCATGTGAAATAATTCTCGTATAGACTTCTTGACCTTAAGATGTGCTTGAATAAACAAATAGAAAATAATTCTACGAAATGGTGAAATTAAGTTCACATTCTTACTTCCTTGGCTGGGGTGCACGTGGGCCCATTGCCGCGTTTGAAGAACGTCTGTAGACAGCTCTATATTTCGATAACTTTTGACAATTAGGGATATTGAGAACGAATTATGTTATCATTAAACATAGATTAAGGTCCAATCACTAAAATCACAAATAATCTATGTCTATCCGGTATGTCTCGGTCTCGGTCTCGAGAAATTGTCGTGACCGAGACTCCGTGAAATCTTAAAATCGAAACCAGCATTGGCAACACTCAACCAGAGTTGGCAGGACTTTAAAGTGGAGTCCGGATTTTCAAAGTCTGGACTTTTGGAGTCCGAACTCCAAAGTCCTGCCAACTCTGGACTCAACTGAACTGCAATTGGACTACAAAGCATCTGTTGCTGACTGTATCATTAGCTACCTTCTGAATATCATCAGTAACAAGCTCAATATTGTCTCTATCAGCAGCTTCACTTCACCCTGATGTTCCAAAAGTAACTTGAAGTTGAACAGTAATGCGGGAATGTCAATTAGATGTCAAAACAGAGAATCTGTACATGCTTTATGATGCTTAACCAGTAACAGAGTCAAATGGAAGGCCTTTTGTAATAACCTAGGCTCCAGGTCGGAGTATAGTTGCAGTAAGCAGCCTCACTTGCTGCAGAGTAAAAAAACCTTTTAATTATTCAGATCTTTAAGATCCAGAGCTGCGCTAGGGCGATTTGCGGCTAATGATTGTTTAACGAGTGAGGGTGCGGGGAGGATGCCTCCTTCAAAGGGAGGCTGTGAGCTGCTTTTTTACTACATATGATTCGAAAAAAGGACATGTGTCGAATAAAGGCAGTGTGCCTCGAACTCATGATCACTAGATCGGTGTTGCAATAATTATGAGCCGAAGTACTAATTCATTAGCCACTTCGACACACTGCTGCAGAGTAGGTACAAGTAAATCAATAGGCAAGAGATCGGATAACTTATCACTTTTATGTGAATTGAGGACCGAGAACCAAGAATCGAGTTACGTCATAAGTGAACCTATCCTTTTGGCTCTCAGAGAGTGCTTGTTGAACTTAAGAAAGTCTATCTTGGTGGGGGAATCCCGTTTCAATATTCAAACACTTTTGTCATATTTGATTAAATAAAAATTCAAATAATGAGTAAGAGTTCATTTTGATTGTGCATCGCTAACTGACAGTAACTTAAATTGAGTTTTAAAAAAATGTTAAAATATTTTTTTATTACTTTTATTATTCAAATTTGTGTATATAAGCCTGCATGTAAGTTAAATGACAATTTATGAAATATTGTTAATTAAGAATTAAATTCTAGATTTTCAACATGCCCAAGTTCAACATGATGGACCACCATGGTTGGTTCAGCTTGATGTTAACAAAGAGCGATGCATCGGAACGTTGATTGATGATTTTCATGTCTTAACAGGTAAGTCATATGATATGTCATAAGGGATCAGACCAGAATTTCTTAACGTATTTACAAAAAATCATTAATTTAAGTACTTTAAAGAGGTTTTAGGCTAACTTTTGATATTTTACAATGTACAACAATGAAAAATGAACTAGTACGACTAATTTTTGTACCTTAGAACTCATTATTTATAAAATTAGAAGCATTTTTGTCGAAAAACTCAGATTAAGTAACAAATTTTCAGTGTCAGAAATCGAGTTTGTTTTGCAAATTTTGGCTTAATTATAGTGTTTTATTTAAGATATTATACATCAAAATGTTCGTTTTTTTGAACTATACAAGATAAACTATTTTAATATTTTCCTAAATATCCAGGAAAAGAGAAAAAAGCCAATTACATCACATTTCTGACACTGAATTTTCGAACGACTAAGTCCTCTTAATTTTTACTGACCTTTATGTACACTTTTCATTATTACAGCTGCTCATTGCTTTGATAGGATTAGGTATTTAGAACATTTATCTTTAAGAAAACTGAGAGAAGCAATCAAAATAAGAATTGGTGAAGATGTTAGTGACGAGATATATGACACAACAGCTGATATATTCCCAAAAGAAGTCATTATTCATGAGAAATACAATAAAATACATTATGATAAAAGGTATCAATATGATATTGCAATTATTAAGCTTAAATGGCCACCAAGGAGATCTGAGTTCATCAATGTACTTCGATTGGCTGAGCCCGAACGATGTCAAGAGGCAGCAAGTGGAGAATACTGGAGTACAATTGGATTTGGTAAAAATTTACACGAAATATCCCTTGATACCTTTAGATGCACTTAGTGTCGATATCAAGGAACACCAAGTAACAATAACTTTCATCCACAGGTGGAGGATCAAAGGTCAAAAAAAGGATGGAAATGATTTTACTGTCGCATGAAGAATGTGTCAAGAGCATCGATCCATCACATCTTAAAAAACTCAACGCGGATGTTCATGTGAGTTAATCCTTAATAAAGCTTGTAGTTTGGACGTAACTTCCAATTGCTTCCTTTATTGATGACAATTCTAATTATTTCAGGTTTGTGGGCGAGGCTTAAGTGGTGAAAAGACATGGTAAATTAGTTAAATTAATTAATTCGATTCGAAATCCGACACGACTCTGACTTGGTCCTGGTCACAGTCCAAGTCATTCCAATCTGTTGTCGGATTTTGTATCGATTAACCGACTTGTTTTAACCGTTCCTTTATTTTGAATAAATTAGCAAGGGTGATGCAGGAAGTCCAGTAACAAATCTTGTCGAAGGTATTCCATATCTTCAGGGTATTGTGACCTTTACGGACGAAGATGAATGCGTTGAAACTGAGACAAACACAGCATGTAAGTAGTCTTTGGATTCACTATTCCCTAACCAGAACTAACTTTATACACCAAATTGTAGCTGTCTTCTTAAGAGTTCCATGCTTCTACGATTGGATTCACTCCAAAGTTCCAAATATTAGTCATGTATTCATTGAAAAACCAGAACCAAAGCCATCATTCAATGAAGATACAGGAAGTATAGAAATTATTACAGTTGGTGAGTCGACAACTGCTCGTCCACTCGGAACAACACCAAGGCCTAGACAAACGACAAGATATACAACAACAACTAGAAGAGTTGTAACAATACCAGCTGTTGTTACGGAAGCTGATGAAGGAAATGGAGATGATACAATGAGAACATCAACAGTAACTATCCAAGATTCCACAATGTCCTTTTAGTGCTGATTAACTTTGCTTGTTAACTAAATTCTTCAACATTTCTTTTGTTTCAAAAGGATGGAATGAATTGTGGTCAACCAAAAATTGGACGTCAAACTATGATTGGAGGGGCTTATGTTAAACGTGGAAGATATCCTTGGTTTGTAGCATTTTTAATTTCTATGCTTTAAAATATTTTGTGTTTTAACTTACTTACTTCCATTCATATTGACAGGCATGCAGCGATCATTCACAATCGAGAATACCAATGTGGTGCAACAGTAATCTCTAATAAAAGAGTCGTTACAGGTTATTATACCGAATGACGACCGATAACGACCGATGACTACCAATGGCGACCGAATGACGATCGATGAAGACCGAATGACGACCGATGACTACCGATGGCTACCGATGACGACCGATGACGACCGATGACAACCGATGACGACCGAATGACGACCGATGACGACCGATGACTGAACAACGAAGAACAAACTAAATTGAACTGTTTAGTAATTTTGAATTTTCTAATTTTAGCTGCTCATTGTGTAAAAGGAAAGCACGAGAGTCACGAACATCGAGCTGGCGATATTAAAGTTTTACTTGGAGTTCATAATCTTTCATCTAGATATGAAATTGGACGTGTGACATTTGCTGTAAAATCAATTAATATTCATCCAGATTGGAATATAAATGTTCAAACATTTGATGCTGACATTGCTATTCTTGAACTGGATAGTGAAATAACATTTAATAACTATATTCAGCCTATATGCTTAGCACAACCAGAATCTTCAGTTGCAAGCAATTCTAGTGGCGTTGTAATTGGTTTCGGAAGAAGTGAAAATAAAGGAATTGAAGATGTGGCAAAGATCCTTGAAATTCCACTCATTGATTACCATAAATGCAGCGAAGGTGAAGATCATCGACATCTTATCAGTCCAAGGACATTTTGTGGTGGTACAAAAGATGGAAGGGGTGTGTGTGACGGTGACAGTGGAAGTGGAGTTTATGTTAAACATAATGGGCGTACTTACCTTCGAGGAATCGTTTCATCATCTTTATCAACTGTTTATGAATGCGATGTCAATAAATATGCTGTTTTTACAGAAGTTACTAAATTTTATGACTGGATTAACTATGAAAGTATAAAAAGTTAATTATTAGACACCATATCTGGAATTTTTACCTTTCGACGTTATTTCAGTCATTAATTTTCATTCACAGATGGAGACTTGAAAGTCACAACTCTTGGAACTAGAAGAAAACCTGAACCAGTTACAACAACAACACCGAGGCCTAGACCAACGACAACACCAAGAACAACGACAAGATCTACAACAACATCTCGAAGAGTTGTAACAACACCAGCTGTAGTTACGGAAGCTAATGATGGAAATGATCAAGATGAAAATGGTGAAGGTGGAAATGGTGGAGATGGAAATGGTGAAGATGGAAATGGTGAAGGTGAAAATGGTGAAGGTGGACAAGATGAACAAGGCAGTCAAGAACCTGATACAACAGCAAAAGTAACACCAAGAACAACACCAAGAACAACACAAATTCGAGCCTCAACACGACCATGGAGAAAGCCAACAACGTCAAAACCAAAAACGACAACAACAGTTGAGCCAACAGTCGAGTCAACTACAGAAGATGAAACCATTCATTTCAAGGACCCAAGTAAAACTGATTTGAGTTCAGAATTAGATGTCAGAGCGGCTGCAGATAACACAGAAGATGAAGTTGAAGAAGTAACAACAACAACAACTGCTAAAACTCCTTCTAGATTTCCAGGAAGAGCCCAAAAGTATATTAAACCAACAATTGAGACAACTACAGTAAATGAAAGGTCTCATTTCACGCAGTTTGAAGTTAATGAGAGAATGCAATGGTATAGACCTTCAGTTTCCTGGTTTCAAAATCAGAGATCGTTTAGTTAAATTCTAGGGTTCGTCAAAACTGTATGCGCATATGCGTGCATACGCAATGAATTTTTTTGGGAAATTTTAATTAAATTAGGATGAAAAACTGTAAAAAAATATGATTTTCACTTTCCATTTTCATTTATGAGATTGTATGCATTTGTATGCATTATATGCGCATGTATGCACATGTATGCGCATATTTGTCAAACCCTATTAAATTCTTTCTCGCTGTTCTAGTTACTCCAACTCGGTTTGTGTGATTTGCGACATACAAATTGTGGCTATGCATTGACGTTGAATTGATATATTCTGGGTCATAAACCGTCACGACAAAACCACCTTCATTTATTATATCTTAATTAGTTTATAATGGTCTGTGGCTATTTCACTTAAAGTTGAATTGTAATTCAAGAAATTCAGAAATAAAATTTCGGGATATATGTAAATATTCACACACAATCATAAAAATTTTGAATATTCACACTTTTTGAGGATTATTAGTCAGCAAATCATCATATTTTGGGAACAGATAGCACATGATGAATAAGCAGAATGAATAAATCAACAATGACAGTCTAATGTGTAGTAATAGGAAATTAAGTATTGTAGTTTAATTTTGGATTCATGATTTCAATTGCTAATACCCCGTCATCATCACGACTACCCCCTACCCTCCACTGACACATCATCTGACTTCATCTTATTTTCAGCTTGTGAATCATTTTGTAGACCAATTTCCTTGTATGCATAAATCATTTATTTTACTTCCTTGGATCAGGCATACCAGGACCCATCACAGAACGTCTATGGACAGCTCTAGCGTCCATATGTTTGTACTTACACATCAGAATTCATGGATTGCTCATCACCGAAGAATTCCTGGATTGGATGTGTTGAAAAGGACGTTAGAGTCCTTAATATCCCGAACTGGCAGAAGGTTTCGAAGGATAGAGCTGTCTTTAGACATTCCCTACGCGCGGCAATGGGCTCTTGTGCTCCCCAGTCAAAGAAGTAAGTAAATAAGCACACATCAGAATAATGTTACATGAATATGCAAGCACTGTGGGCGTATAACCATAGAGAACAAAGCAGAGCAACAACACAAGAAACAAGCAGAAGTAGCCGATCTGACCAGGAACAGAAACGTGTTCAATCGCTTTATTACCGTCCTATGAATCTCAGTGGAACTAATCATTATCATCAATTTTAATACATTTACATATTTTCAATAAAATACAGCTTTTATTTGCTTGTTCCTACTTAATGCTTAGTCATAATTGACAGAAAAATGATAAAATTCACTAAAATATCACTTATTACCCCTGACAGGCAAAGAGCATGCTCTCATGATACATAAAGACAGTTAAGGTATGTAAAAGCTGTCTCTTTGTCTATTAGGGTACGTCAAGCTCTTAGGCAGTTAATGAGGGATCTAGAAGGGATCCATAATTGGTTTTGATATGGGGGATGAGGGGTTGAGGGGTCAAAAAAGTCAATTTTCATGTTACTTAAGTGAACAATCCCTAAACTATTTTAAAATTTTCTAGGAACAATTGCAGCAAATCCACCTTTTTGTCTAAATCCAGTTGATGATGTTTGGCTTAATTTCCCATCACTTACTGCCATTATTGTGTTTTCCTTTGACTTGACATTCACCTTAATGAATGGAAATAGAAGAAATTAACCATAAATGATGGTTGTGCCCTTATTAAGTTACGACATAAAATTGAATTTTTGGAGCCCTTACACCCCTTAAGAGTAGCGACCTAGGGTATGAAAATTGCATGCAAGTGTGCCTGGATTGGATATGTTGAAAAGGACGTTGATATCCCGAACTGACAGATGGTTTCGAAGGATAGAGCTGTCTACAGGCATTCCCTACGCACTGCAATAGGCCCTCGTTGGCCCCAGTCAAGGAAGTAAATAAGTTTGCGCATACTTGCATGCAATTGTCGAACCCTATAGCGAGCTTAATAAGTGAACGGCCCCCAGTAAATTAAAAATCCAGAAAATTCACCTTGTATGCGTCATTTTCGTTGAATTTTGGGAGATTTGAAGATCTTCGTCTTTAAAAAATTGAAATATTCAATGAGAAATTTAAATAATATGAATCAGCGGTGGGAAACCTTAGTTAATCTACTTACAATAAGAATTTAAAGCACATTTCATTTATTTTAATATCAAAGTTTAACTAAATATATTTTAATTAATGACACATTTGATAGGAGTTGTTCATCTAGGGACGATTGCAGATTTTGTTCCTTACAATTTCAATAAAATACACAAAAAATAACAAATGATTATAATTGGATTTCAGAATACAGTGGATTATGAGCAGAACCTCCCTTATTTCTCTTCCTACGAACAACATTCGATTCCATTTCATGATCATCCTTTGGCCATAAGCAATAAATTATAAGAAAATTACAAATACTTATAATTATGACTGTAAAAATAAGTGCAATATTTAAATATTTTGATCGTGACTGAACATGCTCATTGTTCATCGTACGCAACTCTAAATCATCAATCTTATCTAATTTAGACTTGATGCTCATCATGAGTCGTTCAATTATTAAGTCATGATTTGTTGTCGTTGAATTTGAATCATCAATTTCTGTCACATCCTTTAAAGTCTTGTTCATCGTTGTGTTTCCGTCTAACTCATCAATTAAGGCATTAAGCAGCATTGGAAGTAGTTTATCTGATCTTGTCAGATTATTGAGTCCAATTTGTTGATGATCTTCAATTTTATTGTCATTTTTGGATGATTCAGCTGTAAGGTCGTTGATCTTCTTTGTTAATTCTACGGATTGATCCTTCATCTGCTGATCCACATCGACTTTGAATGCGCTAATGTCGTTCCTAATGTTGCTCAAACTTTTGCTATTATTGCTAGACATGTCTCTAATTACAGCTAAATCAGCATCATGCTTGACCATCTTCTTCTCAATATCGACAATCTTTGCATTTGCACTTCCAACATCCTTAGCAAGATCAATCGTTTTATTCAATATTCCAGTGTATTTAGCTTCTATAGCCTGATATTTGGATGAACTAATTTTGACATTTTCTGTAACTTCTGTCCTTAAATTGGCTACTAATTTTTTTTTTTTTTAAACGTTATATTTTATTTCTGTATTTCATGAGTTACATTTCAATTTTAAGAGAACTAGCCACAGGCTATTACAACTTAATTCTGATTTTTACATAATGATTATTGATTTCGATGCGATGAACATTGAAGATGGTGATTTTTGTCGTGAAGACGGTTTTTTGTCGTGATGACTGGTTTTGTCCGTATGGACGTTTTTTTGCTTTCCCCAACTCTGCACGCTGCATGACCCAGGATCAATGCAACGTACCTAGCCACAATTTGTGTGTCGCGAATCACACAAATCGAGTCGGTGTGACTAGAACAGCGAAAAAGCATCCGAATCCAACTAGACTTTCCCTGGGATTGAACCCGGGTCGTTAGAACGGTAGTCCGACGCTCTAACCACTTGACCATTGCCGCTTTTTCGCTGCTAAATTGGCTACTAATGCTGGACATGATTTTAACTGTTGGACATCATTGCTCAGTTCCTTTATAGATGTGTTGACTTGATTTAGTGATAATTTATGCTGATTTGTTGAATTTCTTTGAATTGAGTCACATTTGTCATTCAGATTTATAAGGCTGGTCTCAATAGCAGTCAGCCATGATTAATGCCGAGATTCTGTAAGCTACCTGAGCGGCATCAACAGTATCTGTGGTTAGCAAATGGCAGTCGAAAGCACGCGGCAAAGTTCTTTTGTTGACGGTGGTCACATGGCAATCACAAGGCAATTATATGTCAACCATAAGGTGTACCGGTGGGCATATGTACCAGTGGGCATATGTACCGGTGGGCTTATGTACCGGTGGGCTTATGTACCAGTGGGCAAGTGTCAGTAGGCAAATGTCCTACACCCCTTGTGGTAGCTTTATACATGGCAAGGCAGTGTGAAGGCTGCCACATAGCTGTCATTGCTACAAAATGCCACTCGAGCTAGTAACTCCAAGGAATGAAAATCCTAAAAGTGATAAATCATCAAAAATTATTAAATTATATGAAGGCTTACTCACATCAAATATGAATAATGAATTTGTAAAGCAAGCTATATAAACAAGTTACTGGATCTAATGTGTGAACATTATAAAAAGAATCAAAGTTGAAACAGGTCACAGTCTGGTGGTCAAGATGACTTTATTTTGGAAATTGTAAGTTAAATTATTTTAAATTTTAAATTTATCAAATGACTTAATTGAGTCTAATTCCATTATTTTATTAAGGCTGTTCTTGCTTCTACTCATTACATCATGCAGTCAAGCGGAAGAAATCGCTGTTGATTGTGATTATGGTTATCAAAAGTTCTTATTTTGCGGCAATATATCAAGCTGTAACATTGTTAAAAACCTGGAAATTTTTAAGGAAAACGTCACTATTGTCATCGGAAATGTAAAGGGATACGAAACAACCAGAGCATTTACAGTCAGAAATCAGCAAATTCGGTATCTACCGAAAGGCATTGTAAGCACATTTAAATACCTACAAGCACTGGAAATTATCAATTCTAGTTTAACCAAAATCACAGCTGATAATTTGAACGAATTCAGGAATTTAAGGCATTTGGGTTTGAGTCATAACAACATCAAATATCTAGAATCTGACTTATTTCGATATAATTACTATATTAAGACAGTCGACCTTAATAACAATCGAATCAGCACAATTGAGCCAACTTTTGCCAAAACTAAAGCACATTTAACTGTTCTTACACTTGAGAAGAATGTCTGCTATTCCGGATCAGCACGTAGTCAGCCTGATTTGGATAATATGATCGAAGTGTTGAAAATCGAATGCTCGGCTACCGCATATGCTCTAAACATGAATCTACAAGAATTAAGGAAATCTACTTGGGAACTGACTGCTGAAGGTGATAGACTGACTGCTATTGAGACCAGCCTTATAAATCTGACTGAAAAATTTGACTCAATTCAAAGAAATTCAACAAATCAGCATAAATTGTCACTAAATCAAGTCAACACATCTATAAATGAACTGAGGAATGATGTCCAACAATTAAAGTCATGTCCAGCATTGATAGCCAATTTAAGGACAGAAGTTACAGAAAATGCCAAAAGTTGTTCATCCAAAACTCAGGCTATAGACACTAAATACACTGGAATATTGAATAAAACGATTGCTCTTGATAAGGATGTTGGAAGTGCAAATGCAAAGATAGTCGATATTGAGATGAAGATTTTCAAGCATGATGCTGATTTAGCTGTAATTAGAGACATGTCTAGCAATAATAACATCAGTTTGAGCAACATTAGGAACGACATTAGCCGATTCAAAGTCGATGTGGATCAGCAGATGAAGGATCAATCCAATGCATTAACAAAGAAGATCAACGACCTTACAGCTGAATCATCCAAAAATGACAATAAAATTGAAGATCATCAACAAATTGGACTCAATAATCTGACAAGATCAGATAAACTACTTCCAATGCTGCTTAATGCCTTAATTGATGAGTTAGACGGAAACACAACGATGAACAAGACTTTAAAGGATGTGACAGAAATTGATGATTCAAATTCAACGACAACAAATCATGACTTAATAATTGAACGACTCATGATGAGCATCAAGTCTAAATTAGATAAGATTGATGATTTAGAGTTGCGTACGATGGAGAATGAGCATGTTCAGTCACGATCAAAATATTTAAATATTGCACTTATTTTTACAGTCATAATTATAAATTTTTGTAATTTTCTTATAATTTATTGCTTATGGCCAAAGGATGATCACGAAATGGAATCGAATGTTGTTCGTAGGAAGAGAAATAAGGGAGGTTCTGCTCATAATCCACTGTATTCTGAAATCTGAAATCAATTATAATCATTTATTTTTAACCGCATTTTTGAAATTTTTTTACTACCAGCAAGTGACTTAAGTCCTACTGGATCTCGTTTTGCAGATCTGGAAGTGACTTATTAATCAAATACTGATCGCTTGGACAAAAATGCGCTTAAGTCTCTCGATCAATAATACGAGGACTTTTTTTAATTTTTTTGTGTATTTTATTAAAATTGTAAGGAACAAAATCTGCAATAAATTTGTTAAAAATAGGGCTTTTGTCTTTGGGGTCGTTCACTTATTACAGCGGTGGACAACCTTTATTTTGACGGCACAGGTTGATGGTAAGCTTCGATCAGAATCAATCACGCCCTACAGTTTATGGCATTTCCACAAAAAAAAATGGTCGACACACTAGTGTGACACGACACAAAGGTTGACCATCACTGACTTATTACTTAACCCTTTGGGGGAGGTGAGAGAAGAAGGGTCAAGAAGGTGGATAGAAGAAGAGTCAAGAGGGTAGGGAGAGGGTTGGGAGAAGGTAAGGAGATGGTAGGGAGAGGGTAGGGAGAGGGTATGGAGAGTGTAGGAAGAGGAATGGTCAAGAGGGTAGGGAGAGGCAGGGTCAGGCACCTACATCCATGTCTTCTCTCTCCATCCTCCTTCCGTCCCCTTCCCTTTTACATTAACAATTCCAAACATTAATTAAATGATGCCTTAGTTCAGTGGTGGACAACCTTTAAACCTTGATGCTAAGCCTCGCCTACAGATCTCCCACCACTTCCATAGCTTTATTAATAATTCACTTTACATTGATTTTCCATAGATTCCTTCAACATTTCCAATTTTTCATCCCAACAGTCAGTTCCAATAAATTCCGTAGCATCCAAAATTTCATTACAATTGTCAGTGACCTTAGAGATGCAGCCATTGTCATTCAATCCTAAATAGACAAGACTTGGCATTTCCTTAAAGATTGTCGAGTCAATAATTTGAATTTTATTTCCATCAAGGATTAATGTCCTCAAATTTGGATTAAATTGGAATAAATTTGGACCTAAAATGTCAATTTCATTATGACTCATGTCCAAATATTCCAAATGTTTAAAGCTCATTAAATTATCGGACGTAATTTTTCTCAATTTTGAGTCTGTAATGACTGCTGCTTTTGTGTACCAAACGTGATGCTCATTTCCAGGCGGTAAATATAAAATTTCTTTATTTTTAGCCACAAGTCCGCGAATTTTTGAAAGTTTTTGTAAGTCACGTACGAAAATGTGCGTATTTTGTGTGAGTATTTTAAAATCACCAGCTATGATGCATGTTGGAAGATTTGTCATGTCACCAAATGACATTTCCGTTACATCGCAAACAAGCTCGACACGTTGTGAGTGACAAAGAGCAGCAACAAGTGAAAGAATGAAGCTGAAATGAGAAATAAAGTAAATTTTTACGTGACAAATTAATGTTTTTGGAATGGAATGTGAGAATATGTAGGAATTGAGCTTCCATGTGGAAGACGGAAGGTATTTGTATCGCACATGTCAAATTAGGGTTTCCGTCAGAGATAATATTGCGCTTGGCATCAGAAATTAGCAGGTGGAAACCAGCGATTGAGCCAGCTTTAGGTGACTCCTGTGGGAGATCATGGATCACAACTGATAAGGCAACTGTTAAGGCAGTTACTTTGAGTTTTTCTAGAAACCCCATTGGAAATCCATCGACGAGTTCTTACTAAGTTACATAGGAAATGTTTGGACGTCACTAAATCAATATCAATATCCAAACATGAATGATCACTTCCAAACCTTAATTTCAATACTCACAATTTAATTTTTATGTCCATAATTCCAAGAATCTAACTGCTTCAATCAAATAACAACAATTTAGTATAATTTTTGGCTTTTAATTCTGCTGATTACTTTTATTTAAGCTTAAAAAAGTACAGTCTGATAGGTTTGAGAATCAACAAATGACTAAAGTGAAGCAAAATTTATTAATGAAAAGAAAACGAAAAAAAATCAGCAAAATGTCACGTAAATTGTACGCAGTTGGAGTAATAATAACATAATAATAGATAGTTTGAATTACTTTAAAAGCAAATTGAATTGGGAGAATATTGGTTGAAAGTAAATAGGCAGAGGTGAAATTAGGGTTGAATTTTAGTTGGTCATGCTGGGTTGAAACTGAATATTAACTGGCATCTGCTATTCAGGCAACAATCTTCACTTCCTAAACCTTTCGTTCTACTTCACAACTACTGAATAAATTGGTGCACTCGGCACGTCATCCTTATCTTCATCATTCTGTAAGTGTTCATCAATCTCAGGATAGAAGTCCTCGTCATCATCAGTCTGTGGAGTGTATACATCATTGGGTGTCTGATTTGAAGCATCACATTTTGGATGAATTACACTGTATTCATTTTCCGGGATATTTTGGTCAATATTTGGTACATTTGATGAGTTTTGAGCATAAACAATTCCATATCCATGATTTTCTATTGCATTTTGGGGTTGATTTCTTGATAATATGATGATGAGTGCCATTAATCCAACAATTATGAGCAGGCACACAATTATGCATATTAGGGCGATGACCAAATAATTATTTGGGGTTTCAGGCGGCGATTCATTCCTAAGCTTAATCATCATTAATTCAATGTCTTGACGGAAGTTCTCATAACTTGTGTTATTATTTGTGGAATTAATGTTGAAAATATTTTGATAATTTTCCTCATTTATGGCTGTTTTGGCCTTTTCCAGGAATTTTGAGGGATCTATAAAATTCACTGAATTTGGTCCATTTTGATGGAAAATTACATCCTTTATATAACTTGAATTTAGTTGATGTTCAGATGCATTCATAAAATAGCAACAGTCAGCATAATAAGGTGGTATGTAGACGTTCCTAAACATACAGCACATTTGACTGTTGTAACGCTGATTGCTACTCATGAGGCAGCACATTTGGTGTATAAGTGTTGGTTCATAGAGCATTTGACTGTGGATCACTTTGATGATTAATAGAAATACTCTAAAATATATTAAAATTAGAAAATTTTCAATTTTTAAGCTATTTTCCCGAATATCATGAGTCTGTTAATCGATCCTTAATCCGACACTAGGCCATCGTGACTCTAACTTGTTATTGGAATCGATCTAAGTCAAATTAACATAACTCTATCATAACTTTAACTAAGTTCCAGCATCGTTACTCAGACTTGGTGCTATAATGCATGAGCTGGAAGCTCTGCGATTTAAATATGCTGTACCATTAAGTCATAGTAAAGGTGCTGTACTTAGTCATGCTAATCTGACATAAACTAAATCCGTCACCAAGTCAAACTACCTTATTAACTAATTTTTGATCGATTAACCATCTTGTCCTATTCGATTACAACCATAAATAATCTAGATAATTTTTACTTACAATTTAAACAACATTTTGATTAATTTTTCCAATTAAAATTGCTGTTACCAACTTAAGGGTGTGAATTTAAAATGAATTAACGAGAAATAAAATTGATGCTTTTAAAGCACAGAAAAAAATGATATTTTATGAATTAGCATGCAAAATCAAGTTAAAAAGTGACTTTTGGGAAAATAACTATGAATAATCATAAAAATGTAAATAAATGAATATGAAGTTGTGCAAATGAGTTAGCTCATAGACGATGATATACACAAAAAAGCAATGAAGCTGGATTGGTCATATGATGAGACACGGCTCTGCAGATATTATGCGACAGGTTGTTAGATGGAATCTTGATAGATCTGCTTATGTTGTTTCCTCTGGACATGCAGAGTTCGGAAATGGTTGCTTGTAAACCTTAACATCCTTAGTCTGATTGCGATGTTGCGACACTTCAAAAGAGGTGTAATGGATTGCCTTTTACTTTTTACTTTAACGCCCTTATTCCAGGACAGAGTTCGGTTATCAATGGTGGGTTTAGTACAAAGCTTAAACATCAGTTGCTTCTCATTGAGCAATGCAAGCTTAACTTTTTAATAACTTGTTATAAAAATTGTCAAACTAAGCTTCCCGCGACACACACTGCTGTATGTATGATTTCTAAAATCTATCTACTAACCCTAAAAGCACATGACGCAGGAAATTCAATCCCAGGCTAACTTAACTTTGATCTAAGACTGGATTTCATCTTATCTGGTCTGTGACCAGTGCCTTTCGTGGCTCTTTTCCTTGTGCCTTCCGGATAAGCCTACCAATATTACAACAAAGCTAGTCAAACAACCTTCTTTTTTGGAGTAAATTGTTCTTTATTTTAGTAAATATTTTGTTGATTACAATAAGAATTCCGAAAAGACAATGAGCATGCTTATTGAGTATACCGCTCATTTAAGTGAGCATGCTCATTGTCAGTTAGAGATTATAGGATAAAACTACATAAAAATGTCCAAAAATCCATTACGAATGTGGCACAGAATACAAATTTGACATTTCTCCACCATTTTCCACGACTTCATTCCTATTTGCACCAGGAATTTCCGAATAGAAGTCATTTAAGGCAACAACCTGATTCTCATCATCAACTGTGTCATGACCTTCTAAATTAGATTCTTCTTGAGGAACTGATGGACTGAAATTTGATGGAAATATCGATGAAAAATGAATATTTGGGATATTATTGCCTTGATCGTGTCTAATGTATTCATATTCTGGTTCTGCACAGTCATTTTGCTGACCTGAAAGGCTTGTGTTGCTTGATGAAATCCTCTTGAACAGCCACCAACCAGCAATGACACTAAGAGTCACTAGAAGCACCAAAATACATCCAAGAAGAATTTTTGTTGTCGGATCCGATGACAAGTTTGAATCCACAATTGTATCTGATTCAGTTGAGGTTTGATGAGTTGGATCTGATGGCTGATCTGAAGTCACAGCTAATGTTGATGCAGTCGACGTAGAAGCTACTGGATTTAGACCGTATATTTCAGCAAATTTCGTCATTAATTCGTTAGTTCTGTTCATGAACTTCTCATATTCATCGTCATTGTTTCCATTTTGGTAATTAAAGTTAATTTCAACTGATATTTTTGGCATCGCATCTTTTGTGATTGTTTTGGTCAATTCCAAAAATTTATAAAATCCTTCAAATCCATTGTTTAAAGTGTTAATGTTGTATATGTCATCTAAAATCGATCTGCTTCTAGCTTGACGATCATTTGAATTCTCGATATCACAGCATGGCTCATTCTCAATGCTTAGAGTGTCATTATGATCAGAAGGTAAACCGTTTTTAATAATACAGCATGTATCGGTCTGGTTTACGGCTGTTTTATATATGTTGCAACATAAAGCATGTAAAAATGTATCTTCACAATTAGTGGACATCATAATAGACCCAAAAATAATAATTCTGAAAATAAAGCAAAAACAATAGTATTTAGAGATATGTTTGAGGTTATGAGATGATTCATAGACAATAATGCTCAAACTGTGTGACGCAGCACTCTAATGAACCACTAAAATGTTTTTAAATTGCCATGAACTGAATGCAATGTGCGATTTTGTTCTTGACTTGCCAATAAAGTGTGGCATGGTACAAAAAAGTTTAGATTCCCCTAACAGACAAAGAGCATGCTCTCGAGAGCTTGCTAACCTTAAGCATACTCTCATAACATGCTAATAAGCGTTGCTCTCAGCTTACTCTGCTCTTTAGAGCACACTGTTCGTCTTTTAGGTTTCATCAAATAGTCCAAAAGCCACTATTCTTGGACGAGTATTAGAGTAGAACCTAAGACTGTACGCCTGTGCATTGTCAAAATGGCAGTCCTACTTTCTTACAGTCAGTTATGTTATCAAAAGAGTGATTCTAATGCCAAAATAAACTGTTGGTCAGTTGTAGACAACCTATGTGCCGCGAAAAATTCTTGAAAATTCAATGAACCGTATGTCGTGTGCGGTTTTGAACGTGGCTTACCACCAAGGTCTGCCGAAAAAATAAAAAATTTGTTCAACACTGCTATAGCTGATAGAAACTGCATGGCATTTGTTATCGATAATTGGCAAACGGGAGCCAGCGATTGAGCTAGCTTTAGGAAATGTCTAAGGAAAATCATGGATCACGATTGACCATCGAAGCAAGTAAATTTAAAGGAACTACAGCGCAGATTGTATTCGAAAAAAAAATCAATTACTTTATTTTACTCACATTTTTATAATATTCATCATTTTAACAAATTTAAATCACAATTTAATGCTTTCTTTATGATGTTCTATCAGTCAAACTTGAAGCTTAATTAATTTGACTTTCCAAATTCTCTAAACATTTATTTGTGATTTACTTATGAATAATACAATTATGAGTAACTAAAAAAATATATAGTTTAATAATTTTTATGAAATTCATCATAATTCGGGGGTCATTCACTTAGGAGTATTGCAACTGTCTATATTATAAACACCTAATTCCTTTGCTGATACAAGAACGGAAGCCATGTGAAGCCATTTTGTGAAGCCGTGTAAAGCTGAAAAATCTGAATATGGGCGCCACGGGCGCTCCCGATACACTAGTTAATAATAATTGAATTACAGGATACAAAATATGATTTTGGAACAAAGCTTTACGGTGAGATGGAGAGGAAGAAGGGTGGGAGGTGTTGCTAAGCGTTACGTCATATCCACTCATTTGATCTCTTAATTATTTCCTGATAAATCACTTGCCCATTATTTTCTTCACATTCCCTCCCTTGCACTTCCTTCGTGCCTTCTCCCAAAAACCCAACTTCCGAGTACAGTTCCTCACTTTCACAGTAAACAGCCTCACATCCATCAGCATTAAACACCTGAGAGTACTGTTCATGACATGCAGCTTCTGTAATTTCTTCATATTGTTCATCACATTCATGATAATTCTTTTCCAGCTGTTCCATTGATTTTGAGATATTTTTGGATGTTTTGCCAATTTCTTCATTAATTTTGTTGGATGTTTCAGTTGGATTTTGGGTATTTTGGGAAGTTCTGCAACATTTTGAGGTTAGAATTGTTGTTGTAATTATGATTAATAGGATTGTGTTGATGACTGTCAATACATTCATGAATGACGAGTCGTTGATGAGCTCAGATTGTGAGTTTTTGGAGTTATGATGATAGCACATGCTGAGCTTGTCATGGATAGATTCCGATGATGAATGTGAATGACACAATCGTTCTATCATGTTAAGGATAGACATATTCATGAATTTATGGAATATTTTGATGTCCTGGTCTGTTTTTGAGAGTCCTAAGATGAACTTCCTGACGTCCATCAATTCACTCCAACATTTGGTTCTTAAATTGCTGATTAATAGCTTAACATCATGATTATTGCTAGCTGTGCTGGAACAACAGATGTTGCCGTCAAGTCCCAAGTCAGTAATACCCAAAACCCCATCAAATGCTGTCGGGTCGATTTCCTTAATTTTATTATTGTTGAGGTAAATTTTTGTCAATTTTTTGTTAAATTTGAACAAATTTTCGTCCAAAATTTCGATGTCGTTGTAACTAAGATCAAGATGATCCAGTCCTGTCAACTTTTGGAGATTCTTTGATGAAATTTTCTTAAGTTTTGAATTTGTGACCTGAAGAGCTTTTAAATTTGGAAAATATTTGTCAATTCCTTGAGGGAAATAATTGACAATCTTCTGCTCAACAACAAATGCTGTCAAATTTGTGCGGTTTTCTGCATTTTGGATGATTACTTCTTGGTCTTCGTAATAAATTTTTAAAGCATCTTTAACATCACATCGAGAAATTGATGGATTTTCAGTATATGAGCAATTAATGCTGACTGGTTCTGTTTTTGAAGTTGTGATGAGCAATAATGTGATGAATCTGTGGGAAAAATAGTCAAATTGTAGTTCATTAAACTATTAATAGTGACTGTTCGGTATTTTTGTAAGGCTTGTAGGAGGGGCGTATTTAGAGGGGAGTTGACCACTTGGCTAACCTTCCACTCTTCTTCCTCCTTTCCCCATTTTGGAGTGCTTTAGGAGTCAAATTGATGTGATTTCCTCTCTTCAACTATTGCAACCTTCCTCTCTTCCATCCTTTTCCCTCTTTGTCCCTTTAGGATGGGGTTTTTTGGGTCAACCACTCCTATTTTCATCCTATCTCCTAATGCTTCCTTTAAGAAGGGTTTTGGAGTCAACCCCCTCACTCTTCCATCCTTCGTTGTCCTCCCTCGTCAACTCTTCTTGCAAATCCCTCCTTTTAGAGGAGTTTTTTAGGTCAGGTGTTAAGGTTAATCTCCTTCCTCTTCTAACCTTTTCTTCTCCGCATTCCACTCTTCTCCCTCTTTAACCTTTTAAAGGAGAGTTTAGGGATCAACCCAATCCCTCTTCCACGCTTCAACCTCCTGTGCCCTTCTCCCTTCCCCATCCCTGTTTCGACTTTTATCATGGATTAAATGAAGGAACATATTATCATCATCTTCTCCCTTCTCTTCCCCTTTCTGAAGCGGTTTAAGGAGTTGACTCCCTGAATACGTCTCTGTTGTTTACAATTTTAATCATAATTATAATATAAATTTAGTTGGGGCAAAAGAAGCTTAAAAACCCTATTTTTAACGATACTTAATTTCCGAACACAACCTGTCATAGGATTACTGTGTCAACAACGATTTAAAGGTGTTTGGATATTAGAAACTGGTAAAAGTTATCTAAAGACAAATCCAGCTTCCGACGAACTCTAAATCCGACAGTAAACCCTCGTGCGCCTTCTCCAAGAAAGTAAGTAAGTAATTTCCAAACTTTTCTTTATTCAAAAAATTGAAAATAATTAAACTTACAATTTTAAGATCATCGCTTTATAGTTTAAAAAAGATCAAATAGAGCAAAATATGAACCAAATGAAGCTTATGAATGTTACTAAGTCACAGGCAAAAGCAACAATAAAGCGAACAACGTGTACACATTAATACAATATCGTACAAAGCTATTATTCAATAACAACATTACTCATAATGACTAAATATTTGAAAATACAACTGATGATTAACCCAGGATTGGGGCTGTTGATTTATTACGTAACGCTTTTAGGGAGAGGAGGTGTGGGTTGACAAAATCCTTAAGGGTGGAAGGGTGGAAGGGTGGATGAGGAAAGTGGGTTGAACCCTAATTCCCTCTTAAAGATGGGAGGTTAATCCCCAAACCCCTTTGGAGAAAAGGTGAAAGGGTTGGGATGTGCGGATGGGTGGAATGGTGGAAGGTTGAAAGGGTGGGGAAGAGTTAAAAGTGGAAAGGTGGGGAATGGTGGGGAAGCAAGGCATTGACACTCTTCATCCTCTTTCATCCGGCCCATACAATCTTTCATCCGGATGAAATTTTTGTATGAAGATGAAGAATCCTTTAATCCGGATGAAACGTGTGTCAATGCCTTTTGGGGAAGAGTAGAAGGGTATGTAAAGGTGTTGGAGAGTGTCGAAGGGTGGGAAAGGATGGAGGGGTAGAGAAGGGTGGGGAAGGGTGGAAAGACTGAAGAGTGGAAGGTTGGAAGGGTGGAGGAGGTTAACCCCTAAACTCTCCAAACAGAAAGGAGGAAGGAGAAAGATGGAAGAAGAATGGTTCTGACCCCCAATCCCCCTTAAAAGTGCAAGAGAGAATGATGGAAAGTGAAAGGGTTGAGGATGGCCAATTCAAAATGAATGCCAAATTTTCCACGTTACGTAACAAATGAATCACTACTTGTTGACCTCTGCATAAATCACAGCATCATCAACGTCTAAACTCCTTTCCTGATCATCCTTATTGCCACATCCAACATCAGAAAGATCAGCATAAAGATCCTCGTCCTCAACTTTTACTTCCGATTCTTCTGATTTGACAGGTTTTGGAAATTCATTAATTTTGATCATTTCGTGGGTTAAGTGATCAATTTTCATTGATTTTAGACGTCTTGGGCGTGGTTTTGGTTTGGTCTTGCAGATGCAGCACATGATTAATATAATAATAATTATTATTATTGTCAATGAATTAATTGCTGTGATGATTTCGACCGGACTGACGTTGCCGTTAAGTAATCGATTGAAAAAGTCATTGAAGTCGTCAAACTTGATGTTTTCACCATGATCTGTGTCCATATCTTCTGTATCTGAGGGGCAATTGACCGGTTCCGTTGTTTTATTCCAGCAGACTGATTTGACAGCTTCTAACAATTCCTGGACTTGACTTTGATTAAATGCTGAATTATCACAGCATATATTATTACTCAGATCTAATGTAGATAGACTACTGAGTCCACAAAATGTAGTTGGATGTATAGACTGAATATAATTTTGAGTCATTATAATGTGACTCAATTTTGAGTTGAATTTGAATAAATTTTCTTCCAAAACTTCAATTTTATTGTTTTTTAGGTTCAAAAACTCCAAATTTGTCAAATTTTTAATGTCCGATGACGTGATTGTTGTTAGTTCGGAACTATGAACTATCAAGGCTTTTAGACTTGGGAAGTAGATGTCGATTCCGCCAGGAATATGGGAAATGTTGCTATGAAGAAACAATAATGCTTCCACGTGTTCTGTCTCATTTTTGGAATCGAATTTTAATTGAAATTTTTCAATTTTATTGAATTTTTCATTGATTTTGCAGTGGCCGTTACATCCTTGCACAAATGGATGCGGATTTGTGAAATTATAGAAATAACACGTGGCTGTGATTGTTTCTTGACCATTTGCATGTACAGCAAATAAGAGTAAAGATATCCTGCGAAATATTCTTAAATTAATTAAGTTATTGGATATTATTGTCAATAAAACTTACAGAAATTGGCTAAATCTCATCATTTATAGCAAAAATTGAGTACGCAACTGTACACTTGTGTAGACTTATCTAGAATAAACAAGGCAGATTCATCTGAATTTAGATTACTCATCAATTAGCACATACAGAGTGTATATGAACAAATGGTCTAGTTTTGTCCATTTGTCCATTCATCCGAATTCTAATCTTGTTCTTTGAGAGGAGCATGCTCAAGAGGTCCGTGGAGCATGAACTTCATACTTTCGTATGGAGTTAAGACGACTTTTTCATGCAAAATCCAAGTTCAAACTCTGTTTGTAATAAATTGAGCTTTAGTCATCAAAGTCCACAAATATCAAGTTCATATCTAGAGTAATTGTTGCCTATCACATTCGGGCTCATAATGTTTCATGCTTTAAACCAGAGTTGGCAGGACTCCAAAGTAGAGTCCGAACTTTTTGGACTTTTTGAGTTCGGAATCCAAAGTCCTACCAACCCTGCTTTAAACATGATTTAAACTGCTTTAAACATGAACAATTATCTGAATAGCTCAAGTCGGTTAATTGATCCAAAATCGGTTCGACGCAGGCATGACTCTGACTTGATTCAAGATTCGCTTTAAATCTTGTATCGTGAAAGGTTCGCATGTTGCCGGTTTTTAGATTGATTAATTGATTTGTTCTATTAAGGAAAGCCAATTCAAATCGAATTTCATACGATGTTGAGTCGAGTTTGACACATCAGGTGTCCAAACAGTGACTTTTATCCGGTGTACATGCCTGTATCTTTCATTTCTGAAATCTCTGAGAGGCAGAAAAGTCGAATAACAAGTGGCAAAAAGTAGTATTCGTCAAAATCTTAAGGAACAAATAAATGTAATTAAAAGCAGTTGAAAAAGGCACAAGAGGAAGGCAGATCAACACAAAAAGAAACTAGCAGAAATATCCAGGAATCTCTTTATTAACACATTTTCGATTAACATTTGATCAATAGGACTCATGTTTCTATTCACAATCATGATTATTTCTCGATGTTTTGATTAGGGACCGTTCAATTATTACGTTATAGAATAACAATTGTATTGTTTGAATCCCCTCCCCCTCTCTCGGAACGTAATAAGTGATCGGCCCCTTACCTCTTGTCTGTCTCAATCTGTTATGCTTTATAAACCACACTATACATTCCAGTTTCATCACTTGTCTCAACATTAATGTCTACAGTTTCTGAGTAAAAGTCTTGATCATCAGGATGACTGTAGTGATCTTCAATTACGGTATTTGTGTTGATTTCTTCATAGATGTGGCTAAAGGAGTTGTGTCCATCAATATGTATTGTGTCTGCTTCATTTACGTCATCTACAATATACGCATTTGTGTTAGGACGGCTGTTGAGTTTATTTGTGGATCTTCTGCTATAGATGAAGTAAATGACAGCTAGGATGAGTAGAATAAGAAGGAATGCGGTTGATATGATTGAAAATGTGGTCAGTGGGGTTGAGTTTGGGTCTGATTTTGATGTTTTGGTGGTAGATTCTTTGAAGCTTTGAATTTGGTTTGTAGGGCCTGGATTTGAGGGACTTGGTATCTTGTGACTCATTTGATTGACATTTCCAACATAATCTCCATATTCTTCTGATCCAGGATGTATAATTGAACCATTTTGACACATTTGCTCTGCAAGTTTCATCAATTCTTGCTTCTTTTGACTTGATTTTCCATCTCTAGATATGCAGTCATTGCCATTAAGATCCAAATATTCATAAACAAATGAATCCCTAAATGCTGTCAAGTCAATTGCTTTAATTTTGTTGGAATTTAGCAAAATAATCTTTAAACTTGACAAATTTCTGAATAAATTTGGACCCAAAATTTCAATGTCATTGTAGCTTAAGTCCAAATGATATAACTGCTTAAAATTATTCAAATTTTTGGATGTAATTCGACTTAATTTTGACTTTTTGATGACTAAAAATTTTAGTTTTGGAAAAAATTTGTCAATTTGATGTGGAAAATAGAAAATTTCTTTATTTTGGGCTACAAATGCTTTTGTTGGCTTGACTGGAATGTTCAAAACATTAATCTCAGTTCCTTTACTGTAAATTGTCAATTTTGAGTCTACTGTGCAGGTGTGGATGTTGTTTTCACGTAGAAAACTGTCAATATGGTAATGACATGTGATGTTTGTGGGTTGTGCAGCAGCTGATGCAATCGGAAGTAGTGCTGAGATCCTAGAAGATGTTGGAAATTTTATGTTATATTTTACTATTTATTAAGATATGAATAAGTCGATAAATTAAATCAAAATATGTTTAAATCTTACAAAATAAGTATAATCCTCATTATGAAACTATATGCTGTGTTCTGCTTTAATACAAGCTTTTTATTGCTCACTTTTAGCTTAAATACAATACAAATGATTAATATGCAAAAAATATGATGTTTAAAATATACTTGAGTCACACAAACCGAGGCACTCGAAAGTGGGAATAACCGAGTTAACGGCAGTAGCGACGACATATTGTACGACAGGGTATACGTCAGAAGGGACGAGAGAGGGATCATGAGTTGGACAAGAAGTAGGGACGAAATCGGAGTCTAGAGGAAGCTCTCATCATAATTATCTCATAGTAGATTCTAAGTTGACCTGTACACCGTCGCATATGACTCAGTGCCTTCAATTTCTTCATTTACGTTAGTTTCGACGTAAAAATCTTCAATTTCCGGTGATCTTATTTCATTTGACTCGTAGTTAATTTCATCATAAACTGGTTCCAAATTGTAGACATTTTCTGATTTGCGTACGTCATTAGCATCCATAGATGAATGTCCCTTGGATGCCTCATGCCTTAATACTTCAGTATCATTTGTAGTTGATGATTTTCTATTGCAAATGATGTAAATTATCACAATAATGAGTAAGGTTGAGGCGATGATGATTAATATGTATAAAGTGTAATCCTTTGTGTTGGAATCAAGGTGATGTATCTTATCATCCACAGGAATTGACGAACATGCGATTTTTATTGATATTAAAAGTTTGGATACGTCTGCATCGTCAGTAGCTTTATCAGAAATGCATGCATTATTCTCAAGATTCAAGGTCATCATTCCATATGATTTAAAGGCATTATGATGAATAAATTTGATTCTGTTGCCTTTCAGGATTATATACAGAATTGTTACACCAAAATTGAACACATTTTCGTCCAAAATTTCAATTTTATTTTGACTCAAGTTGATATACTGCAGATATTTGAAGCCTTTAAGGTTTTGGGACTTAATCGTTTTTAAATTGGAATTCCTAATAGTTATGCTGTTTAATTTAGGAAATATGTCATCAATTCCTTTGGGAAAATAGAAAATATTCATATTATCAGCAACAAATGCTTCAATTCGTCCAGGATCTGTAACGTTAAGTGCTTTAACTTCCACATTTTCATCCTCAATTGTCAAGTTTTCATTAACATTGCACCAAAGTAATTCATTTGATATGTTGAAGGTAATGTCATCAGGTTTCTTGTGTTTGCATGTAAAGTTCATCATTAATGCTTCTGCTGAACAAATTAAGAATATAGCAATCAACCTGTAAAATTTGGAAATTAATTACTGTCCAAAATCAAGTACCAAATTGATATGTATCGTGGATTGGATGTGTCGATAATGACGTTAGGGTTCTCCCGAACTGACAGAAGCTATCAAAAGATAGAGCTGTCTACAGACATTCTCAAAGCGCGGCAATTGGCTCCCGTTCGACCCAGCCAAGAAGTAAGAAGAAGTAAGTAAGCTATGCTGACCTGTATTAGCTGATCTAGCTTGCTTTAGTCAGTATTTATGGATCATCATGAATTACAGTTAAGTAGTAAGTAGTAAGTAGTAAGTAGTAAGTAAGTAGTCCTAACAGGTATAAAAGATGCTCTCAAGAGCTTCTTTACTTGAGCTCTTGACAGCACCTCTTTGCCTGCAAACTTAGGATTCGAACCGACAATCCTTGAGTTATATCACCAAATATCAACCGTCATCATCCCTCATTATACCAAAAAGACAATAAACTCCTACAAAATAATAACTCACATATCAATAATGTCCATGGCTACTGTTATTTAATTCCTTTATTAATTAGTTTTTTTGTGTCCAAATACTTAATAACTTTTAATTGCAATATGCTTAAATATTTGAGTGTTTTAATGCAAAAAAATGAATAATAAGTACAGCAAACCTTATCAACTTAAGTCATGCTCATTCATAGAAGTTTGACATCATCTTTGGGGTCGTTTAATTATTACGTAACGCGAAAAATTGACTTTTTGATCCTCTGTTCCTCCTTTGCAGCTAAATCATCTGAAATTTTTTCAACCTTGAGTCGCGGAGTTCGCACCTTGATAGTGCGATAAATGGGAAGTATGAAACCATCAACGGAAGGAGGATCTAACAGCGTTACATAATAAGTGAACGGTCCCTAAAATGATGTCAAACTTCTGAATGATTGAGCTTAAAAATGTGTAACATGTTCACATAATACTAGCGTATTGTAGGCATTTTCCCACGAGAGACAGAGTTGGGAAGACTTTGAGAGCCCAGTTTACTTGACGCCTTTAGAAGCGTCTCCACAATGGAGTCCAAAAGAGTCTACCACTATCCGACGAAGTCAAACACAAGTGGAGTTCAAACCAAAGTCCGGACTTTTTGGACTTTTGAAGTCCGGACTCCAAAGTCCTGCCAACTCTGGTTCAAACTCCATTTTATTGAAGTCTGACTTCATTTTGGTCCGGACTCCACTATGGTCGGTCTTTGGAGTTCGATTGGAGTCCAATGAATAACGACACCCAAGTCAAGCCAACTCTGATCTGCAATAATACCAAACAATCGATATTTTTTTTAAAAAAAAATTATCTTTATTTTCAACAGAGCAGAACTTGAAGTCGACTCAGATTTTGTATGAAACAGTCGATTCCAGTTCAAAATTCAAGTCGAATTCGAGCTTGGATTTTTACAGGCAAATCACAGATTACAACTCTGCATGTAAGTATCCAGAGATGCTATAGACTATTCAACGCTGATTTAGATGACAGCATACGTTACATCCTCACTATTTGTGTCACTTTTTGGGATATTTTCAGCTGATTCAGCATAAAAATCATCATTTTGTGACTTATTGTATGAATTTGAGTCTTTGTTGATGCTTTCATATGATGCATAGATTCTGTTTGACTGTAGCTCGGCTAAGGATATCTGATGTGTGGGTTGATATGTTCTGGTTATGACATTTGGAACCAATTTTGGATGATTCTTAATGAAGGGTCTTAAAATGAGAATTGACAGTAAAATCCCGATTACAACAACAACAAAGTAAAGAATATCCAATTTTGTCTCAATTTTGCCTTCAAAATTCCTCAAATTTTCCTGCTGATTCTGAACCTCATCCTGCAGTTCCTTAATATGCAATGGATAATATGGACATGATACCTTAATTAAGTTAATTAATGTGTAGACTTTTGATCGATCATTAGCCATGCCTGATGTGCAGGAATTGTTCTTCATGTCCAAGTGTTGCAGACTTCGAGGCTGAAATGCAGTCGCGTGAATAAATTGAATTTTATTGTCATTAAGAATTATTTGTAAAATTGTATATCCATTATTGAATAATTTTGGTCCTAAAACTTGAATTTCATTGTGACTTAAGTCTAGATACTGCAAGTTCCTGAAGACTTTTAAGTCATTTGATGTCACTTCCTTTAATTTTGAATTTTTGATGACTAAATTTTGTAAATTTGGGAAATTTTCGTCAATTCCTCTAGGGAAATAATGAATATCCTTATGTTCAGCATTAAAGCTTATAATTGCTGATTTATCAATTTTGTCGGATGTAAAAATTGTCACATTTTTATCATAAATCTTTAAATTGTCAGCAACTTTGCAACAATTTGTCTCTCCTGTTGTGTTTGGATCTGATTTTGTGATGATGCAATTGTAGTTGATTGACTCAAATGTTGATGGTTTGGACATTAGGATGATGATCAGTCTGGAAAATTAAATTGAAGAGATGAATAGAAATTTAAAGTTTGTTACAAATTAGAGTCTGATCCATACTTGATGCTGGATATTTGACCATTTAATAGAATTATTACTTACAATTTAAGCATTTTTTCCATTTTTAACAACCTTTTTAATAAAAATTAATAATTTGTTGGAAGAAATGTATCTATCAATGTGAATCAGACACAATAGCGGCTTGTCCAATATGAAAGTAGATTTTATACGACAAATAAGTCATCATAATGTTTAAATCATCACAAGTCCTCATGTCAATATCATGCTATTAATAATGGTCTTGAAATAACGGTCATTCGATTGCGAAGAAGCAGTGATGAATGCTTTTACAGCTGTACATGACAAAAAACACACGATGAAATTGGATACAAAATAATGAACAAATTGCTGACAATAGCAATTATGATTAAAATTGCAAAATAATTCATTTTTTATTCATAATTAAATTATATGAATTACAATAAGTCAATGGCGGGCAACCTTTTACTTTTCGCGACACACCTTGGATCAGAGTTGCCAAGATGGGCCCAAATTTGACAGCTATTAATAATGGTCTTGAAATCAAAAACCGTAAAATTCTTGAAAATTTAAAAGTTTTTCCTTCAACCCTGGTTGTAGGCCTTGACTGGTTCCGTCTATGTCTTACGGTTCATTTCATGTGCCGCGTCATAATGGTTGCTCACCATTATATAAGGCATAGAAAAATTAAATAATATTTAAAATGTCAAAATTGAATTTCTGGTTCGTAATAAGTAATAAGTAAAATAATGCTGATTCTTTTTAACAAAATTAAGCAGATCCACAGATTTTTTAGGGATAGTTTAATTATTACGTAACGCTCTAGAGGAAGGGAATAAGCTGTGATATTCTTACTCTTAAAACGACGACTTAAAAGTCGACCTTATGACGACCAAGGCATTGACACACGCTTAATCTGGATGATACATTGTATGGGTCGGATGAATAGTTTCATTGCCTTGATGACGAGTCCAGATCATCTGGCAAATACTAAGGATGCCGTTGAATTCATGGATTTTGTGGAATCCATAGAAAAATTTATGGAAATCATGGAATTTAGGGATTTTTTGATGGAATCAATGGGATCCATGGAAATTATGGATTAATTCGAGGAATCCATGGATTTTAACAATATAAATCCATAATTCCTTCTATTAGAATCCATGGATTCCATGAATTAATCCTTAATTTCCATGGATCCCAGATTCAGACACAACATTAAGATTTTTGTATAAATTATAAATTTGACTTATAAACCTCAGCATAAGTTTGACTGTCATTTCCATTGTCTTCATCATTGTTGACAACTTCCGCCTTAACTTCCGCATAAAAGTCTTCATCTTGTACAGCAATTTCAACTTTTTGATCATCTAATTCATATTTTATTTCCTCATATGATACTTGTTGCTGATAAATATTTTCTGGGACATTCACATGAGTTTCATCATGGACAGCATCATGCTGTGTCTCGTCATTCTTACGTCCATCCAAATTTGACACATCATTTTGTGACTTTCTCGTACATATTAAGTAGATGATGATTATAATGAGGATGATAATGCTCAGGACATTGAGTGCAAATAACATTGAGTTACTCAGCCAAATTTGATGTTTTTCATCGGTGACTTTATGTTGATGACTTAATGTGTTGATTTGAGGATTTGTCAAATTGAATGATGTGCTGTAAGCTTGTTGATGTAAATTTATCGGGGCATTAAATGGTGAGTAGGCTGAAATCATACTTGGTAAGTTTTGAGTAAGGAATTGTTGAATTTGCTGATTCTGATGCCAAGAGGAGTTGATCTGTTCTGATTGACGTTGAATTGTATTTTCGATGGATATTGATTCACTTGGAGGAACAATGTGATTGGACTGGTTTATGGCGTTGATGACCGAAGGTCTATTTGAACATTTATGACCATTTTTCATACTATTTATGAGACTCATAGCATCATTTTCGCCTTTAACTACTTCCGATATGCAGGCGTTATTTCGTAGATCCAAATATTTATAATGTTCGGAACTAATAAATGCATCTGGATGTATAAATTGAATTTTATTGTTATTTAATATGATGTAAATCAAGCTCGTACATTTCCTGAACAATTCACCTTCCAGAATCTCAATTTGATTGTTGCTTAAGTCCAAATATTGCAATGATTCATATTTTACCAAACTATATGCTGTAATGTGCTTCAATCCTGAATTTTTGATGGTTATGTATTGTAAGGTTTGATCCAATTTTGTAATTCTGTGTGGAAAATAAATGAAATTCTTCTTTTCAGCCACAAAACATTCAGTGCTTTGTCCTTGTTGAACATTCGATGGAATCAGAACATCATTTTCATTGTAAATTGTCAAAAATCCAGAAGCGTTGCAGCAATTGTGTTTGTATGAATTTATGACTTCATGTCTTATGCCCATAAATTCACAATTGAAATAAATTTCTTCACATTTTGTTAGCCGTGTCAGCATCAATATTGCAATTCTAAGGAATATTAAATATTTTATTAAAAATCTATTAAAATTAGTCATACGTGGGTAGCAGTAAGGCTACCCAAAGTTTAGGTTTTGATGAATTTTTAAGACTGAGACACCAAGACACTAAGACACAGAACACAAAACCACAAAGCCATCATTCAGACACAAAGATAACAAGACACAAAGACACCAAGGCACAAAGACACCAAGACACAAAGACACCAAGACACAAAGGCACCAAGACACAGAGACACCAGCTTTATTTTACAATATGGACTACATTATAGCCTGACTTTAGAGTCCTGTTGAATCCAACCCCAATAGTTGTACCAATTTTAGACAAGCAAGTCATAGTCTCGGTCTTAATCATCCACACAACTAGTCATATAATAACCTGTCTACTCAGTAGTATGTCAAAAATACTTACAGTATATACTTCATGCTTAATATGCTTCTTGTAAGCATATTGATGGTTAATAACAGAAAAAAAACTAAATTGATACTTTTGGTATCCAAATTAAATATGAAATGTGATGCTCTAATTTTTTGTTATTTAAATCAAGTATGGGACCGTTACTAAGAACGTTCCGTAATTAGTGATGTTATTCATAGTCAGGGACGTAGTCAGGGGTGGCCATTGGCCACTACCGAGAAATAAAAAAACCGTACATTTTGTAAAGTATTTTTCCAAAATTTTTTTCATCACACCCGAGGGACATTCAACCTCAATGAATCCCTCCCCTGGGCTACACCCCTGAAAACAACATGATGAGAAAAATCATAAAAATGACTAATTTAGTAAATTTTATTTATAAAATGCTGGAGAATCACTTAATTATTTACTTCGCTGGTCGTACTGCTCATTTGTGATTCATGACATGACCTCCCACCTGAAGCCACCTGAAGCTGGTCTTGGTCATCGTTGGTTGATTCAGCTCGGTTCTTCCTTTTGGTTTCTTAGCTTGCTGTTTGACCCTTAACGCACCCTGAATAAACCAGAGCCTCGTTTGACTCCGGTCACTATGCGGTTTGGATTAACGGTCTCAAGCACCGCGTGAAGACAGTGGGAAAATCACACACGCCGTACAAATGTTGGTAAAGCAAGAATGGCATTAGCTTTGAGTCAAATTGAGGGAGGCCATGGATCACACTTGATATGAACGGCCAGCGAAGGACACAATATTATTAAAGCAATTCATTAAGCCCAGGCTGAGAAACTCCGTGGTAGCACAGCGGATATCATACAAATACCGCCGATACCGCCTAGTTTCTCAGCCTGGCATTAAGCTATATTAATAAAATGCATTATAATAAATCTTCTATAGATTTATACAATGCTGTATATGACTGTGGATCTTCATTGTCCTCAGATTTTATATAAGTTTCAGCATAAAAGTCCTCATCTGTGTCATCCTGACGACATGTAGCTTGAGATTCATAATTGATTTCTTCATAAGTTGCTTCCGATTCGTGAACATGTTCAGGTTTCAGTATATCCAAATTAATTTGGGTTTCGTGGCTGTCATCTACTTGATGAGGAATACGAAGTCTCTTATAGGTCATGTATGAGGCAGTTCCAAGAAGTGTCAGGATCAGGAAAGTACAGCATCCATACAGAAAATAGGCAATTTTACCTGATTGGTCATTAAGGTCTTGTTCCAGCTTCAAGATAGTCATGGATTGATTCCGATTTATAATTTCTAATTTTGACATGTTCTGCCTTAATTGCCTGACTACATCAAATGGACATAAATATAGAATTTCAGTAATCAGCTCGTCCACATGCTCTGCTGTCTCCGCCAACTTATCTACACAAGTGTTGATCCGGACATCCAAATAAGTGTAAATTGATGACACAAATGCTGTTGGATGGACATAATGAAGCTTGTTGTTGCTGAGAATGATGAACCTTAATGCGGAATTGCTGAAAACTTTATCATCAAGTACTTCCAGTTCGTTGTTGCTTAAGTCGATGTATTTTAAGGATGTAAAGTCAGACAGATCTGTCGACGTAACTTCTTTGAGGCTTGAATTCCTGATGACCAAAATCATTAAATTTAGGAAAAATTTGTGGAAATTTGTTGGAAAATAATTAATTTTTTTATCCTCTGCTGTAAAGCCTGTCACATGTCCTATGTCATTCACGTTTGTGACATCAATTTTCATATTTTTTGCTGTTATTTGAATATTTTCAATCACATTGCAGGCGTTGATGTTTCCTGCATGTTGCATGATGATGTCCATTGAATTTTTAATTTCACATGAAAATTTTATCGTCTTTGTGTGGATGAAATGATGAGGAATGAACAAGTATAACCTTGTAAAGAATTAGAGAAGATTATTGGTAATTTTTTATATTTTAACTCGAATAGCACAAGTCGGATGAATCCGAAGCTGGCACTTAGTCAGAGTCTTGTCAGCCTGGAGTCAGATTCAGGGGTGCTTTCAGTTCCCCTAACCACCTAACACTCCTAAACTTTGTTCTAACCTTAAATTTGATCTTTGTATTTTTGATAGATTAATAAAGTGGTTGGCAGCCATTTGGGTTAGTTCAGCATATTCCACAATCAATGGATTCCACAAATTTCACAGGATCAACGAATTCTGTAAATTAATCCATTGAATCCATGGATTCCATGATAAATTCCATAGAATCCATGGATTCCATAGTTTCTGCCTGATGATCCGAACTCTTACCATTTACCAGCGACACACTAGTGTATCATCGAAATCCCATGAACCGTATGCCATATGTGACTTTGATCAAGGCTTATCACCAAGGTGTGCCGCGAAAAATTAAATGCTTTTCCACAACTGGATTAATTGATCAAAAATCCAAAGATAAAATTGAAGACGTAGGGAGTGGTAGGAGGTTAGAGGAACTGAATGCAACCCTGAATCTGACTACAGACCGATAGGAGTGTTACTTGATACCAGATTCGATTTGTTCTATTCTGACAACAATTTTGACACTTACAAAGTTAATATGCACTTCATTTTGTTATTAAGTTTAAAGTAAACTTATAAGGTTGGACGTAAAGTTTTAATTTATATAGAACTTTTTAGAGCAAATGTCACACAAATGATTCAATGGCAAAAACATCATGTGCAATCTTGATGGGATATTTTGTGGGAATTTTTTTGTCAGTTGATTCCTGCACATGATTAATAGAATGACAGTTAGAAATTATGAGTACATCTTTTAGTGCTGGATTTCGACTGATCATTGCTGACTAGGTCACATGAAGGTAGAATAGAATATAATGTTGGGTTTGCTTATAGCAACGGCACTGCGATCGATGATCTGTTGTACCATCCCAAATTCTCTACAAAATGCCTATGTCCTTGATGAAGCTAACAATGTCCAAATAGCGTTGTTTTGGTATGTCCTCAACAACCGCAAAGTCCGAATCAAAGTGTTTAACTCGCTGCATGCGTAAAGACCTGCATCTACAAAGAATGTGTATGATTGTTTCTTCATCCACACCACAAAACCTGCAATATTTGCTGTTAGTCAAATTTAATTTAAAAAGAAAACTATTGATACTCATATGTCCTGTTAAAGCACCAATTAAGATACTTAAGTCCCTTCTCGATAGCGAAAGGGTGTCCGACAATTTGTTCCTGTTTCTTGGACCAATCAGACTTTTAGCCGTCATAGCTCCTTCTGCTAGATTCCAAACACGAAAATGTTCCCTTTGCATCCATTCACGTATTTCTGATTTTAAAATACCAAAACTAAAGTGCACAGACTTTTCGTAGTCTTCTCTGCCTGCTGCTTCTTTAGCTAATTCATCTGCCATCTCATTTCCGTCAATTCCGCTATGTCCTGGTATCCATCTAAGGATGACTTCATTGTCTTGACCTAAAGCTGATAGATTAGTCACACAATCTAGTACTGTTTTAGATCTAACAATACAGTTGCTCAAGGACGATAAAGCAGAACGACTGTCCGTTAAAAAACATATCTTACCACCTTTCAAATTCTTATCTAAACAGTAACTAGCCCCTTCACAAATACATGAAGGTGCTTCGATTTAAATTCTGAACGTTGTCAGAGTCACGCTGTCTTCATGTCAGCCTAGGGATTTTTAAACTGATTTGCGCTATTCTGATTAGTAATTTATGGCTCATTATGATTGTGAACTTTATTATTTTATTTAGACTTTTAACAAAGTTTCAACTTTACATAGATTATGTATGAATATTGGTACAAAAAAATAGAATATTTAATTATTTATTTTAAAGTTAATTATATTCTGGAGAATTGACAATCTCAATTGTATATTTTCATAAATAAAGATTATTATAAGCCAGTGGTGAGCAACCTGTGTGTCGTGAAACATCTCAGGTGTGTCGCAAAATTCTGAAACTGAAGAGGGGTTCCCGAAGTCCTCGGTCTCGACCAATTTCTCGAGAATGCCCAGTTGACTCAATTATGGTCATGACATCGAGAACCCTTACAGCTGAGATATGCTGTGACACAATACAGGTTGCCTTCCACTATTAAAAAAGTATAAATGTATAATAAGAGCTGACTGGACTCATAAGTATTCAATTCTAAGATAGAATCCAGCCAGCATAGTTCTATATATGATTAATCAATAGCCCAAGTCACTTCCAATAACAGAAGATACAGCATAGTGTAAATTATTGACTGTGTCATGTTCTATGCCTTCATAAATATTTTCAGGACTTGATGATGTGTTGCATATGTCTGAATTTTCTTTATTTATTCCTGACTCATAAGTAGATTCAGCTTTTGGTGACATGACACAACAGATGTAGCAACAGATGATCAAATTAACAGTCATAGCGACAATCATGTTGATTAAGAGTGTGCATGAATAATTTTTGAATTTTTTATCTAATTCATCCACTTGCTGAGTCAATGTTGTGATCTTGTCATCGCTGATCTTCTGTAGATTCATCAAAGTGCCTTGATCCTTCCTGTACCAGCAGAAATCTTGAAGATTTTCAATAACTTCATCAATGTCTTTACTTCTTGTTGATATTGAGTAGCATTTGTTCTCAAGGAATTCCAAAATTTCCAGATATTTAAGATTAAGGAAGACTGTGTAGTGGACTGACTTGATTCTGTTAGCATTAAGGTAAATGTGCGTCAATTTTCCGTTAAATCTGAAGAGATTTTCATCCAAAATTTCCAATTCATTGCCGGCAAGATTCAAAATTTCCAAATTTTTCAGGTTCTTCAGGTTCGCATGTGTTATGTTCCTTAATTTTGAGTACATTATGGACAGAATTTTGAAGTTTACAGCATGTTCGCCTAGTTCAGATGGAAGATAAAAGACATTTTTGTCCAGGACTTCCAAACCTTGAATTTTGACTTTTGTGATGTTTTTGAGTATAACTGTGGATTTACTGTCGTGAATTGTCAAGCGATGATCAACTTTACAGCATTTTGAGTTTTTGATATATGAGCAATTTTCAATTTTACAAATTATTTCCACAGATGTCGTTGCTGAAGATATTAGAATTAGGTGTGTAAGTAGGATGCTGTTGAGATGAGAAAATGTGAGAATTAGGTTAATTAAATAATATCAATTGAAAGAGACAGGACATGGAAAATTTGAAAATTGTGTCCAAAGAAGGAGGGCGAGGCTAGTAATTTAGGATTTTCATCAAGAAAAACACTCATAAAATGACTTATTTTCCAAAAAGGAAAGGTTTGTCCCCTAAAACCCTCTCCCTTGAATATGCCCCAGGTCATAATACATAGTCAGAGTGACTCTATTGTGGAGCCCAATTTTATCGAATCTTGTTTCACGACAGAATCACTTCGATATTCGGTTTTACCGAGTCTGACTTCACGCCAAAGAGACAGAGTGTCCAAATAACCGAATAATTGAGTAATCAAATGACTTTGTCATGAAGCCAGATTCGATAATAATTAGCTCCACGACAGAGTCATGTCAGACATGAGAAATTTACACAATCCACTATTTTTCGTCTTTTATATGAAAAGACACATGGTTGTTTGTTTCGGACATAGAATATATTTATTTATTGTATGGTGGCCAGAGAATTTTTGCAAAATATCGAGACACTTTTGGAAAAAATCGGGATATTTTGAGGCTTTGTCGGGACACACAAACGCATATAAACGCGCAGCTATGGACCTTAAGGTCTGCAAAGCTAATGTTTATTTTTTTTTTTGTCGGGACACATCAGCAAGGTAGAAAAGTACAGCAGCGTCCCGGCAAAAAAAGCAGATAGCCGCTAAAATATATTGGTCACTTACGGCCGAATATGATAGTTTTATGACCTAGTTATGACAGTCGACCATCTAGTTATTAACTAGATCTTAGTAGAGTCTACTCGGGTATGCTACCATGAATACATGCTCTATACCTATGTGTAGCCTTACTTACATCAATTTTTTGATTTTCATATCTACAGGAATGGTGATAATAATTAGTTCTTGATAGTCCTTTGGAGTTTATAAAGCAGTTGATCTGGTTACTGGTCTAAGCTTTAATGAATAATTTTACTTATTTCTGTTATCAACTCTATGGCTGAATGCTAAGTATAAGCTTAGAGACTTTATTATAAAATTCTAGTATAAATGTATAATTATAACAAGTTTAGACTATGCAATGCTGAATCATCTGACTGATATAGAAATAATCATCAATAATTTTATGAATAAACGGAATCATAATATATCCGAAATGAACAGTAATTTCATTTTATCTAAATGTGGTTAATATTCATAGAAATTCATAATTTTTCCTAAGTAATTGACTATTTTTATTCTTCATGACATAATTACTGAAATAAGTTATAACATTTTGGCATTTCCAGATTGTGACATTGAGATTTTTATTTAAATTAGTAATATGTATTCATGACTACATATGGTATTTTAGGTTACGTGAATTAATTTGTAATGGGCTTAGTAAGGAACCGTTCATTTATTACGTAACGTGAGACCCCCTTCTTTCATTCCCTTTGTAGCAAAATCTCCATTGATCTCTATGAACGTCCATAGACGTAAGACCATCAAACCCCATTCTCAATTATCCCCCATCTCCCTATCTCCCACATCCCCTATCTCCCACTTCACCCTCTCTCTCAACTATCCAAAAAGTCTCGGTATCGGCATTGGAAACCTTTACTCTCTCCGCTCTCTCTCCCTGCCTCTCTTGCCCCTCTCTTCCCCCTCTTCCCCCTCTTCCCCCTCTGCCCTCTCTCCCTGTCTCTCCCTATCTCTCTCCCCATTTAAGAAAATTACGTAATAAGTGAGCATCCCCAAAACCCATCACCACAACACAATCACATCCGTTAATCAATTTTTATCTCCCACTTCCATAAATCACAGCATAACTTTCAGATCCACCATTATCTCTCTCATTCTCCACAGGCAAAGCCGCTTCTGCATAAAAATCCTCAAATTCAGGATTTGGCCGAACATTCTCATCAATATATTCATACTGTCCATAAAGTGATTCTTGATAAAAATTCGTCTGTGTTGTCAATGGAGTCTGAATTGGTGTGTCCAGCAGGTATCGATTTGATAGAGCCTGAGGTTGGAGTGATGTTGCTGTGCCTGACTTCCTGGTGCAGCATAAATATGTTAGAATTCCACAGAATAGGATGATGAGTGTTAGGTTGGTGATGATTAGGATGGAGATGAATTGAGGATTGTTGTTGAATGAGTTGAGGTCGTTCCACTTGGTTGTGATGTTGCTGTCGATGGATTGCATGTTATTGGTGATTTTCAGCTTGTCATTGACCATTTTAACAATATTAGACTGTCTTTCAGTCAATTCATCCACAGATTTGTGAATACTTTGTATATTATCTTTAAGTCTTTTGATCGTCTCTGAGCATGAACATTTCATGTCCTCAATCATAGTTTTTATATTTGGACCAGAATTAGCCATGCCAGAGTAGCAGGCGTTCCCTTGAAATCCAAGTAATATGAGCCTATTTAAGTTATTAAATACAGTATGATGAACAGATTTGATTTCATTCTTATTGAGTATGACAAACTCAAGCATCGGATTATGTTGAAATATGTTGGCTTCTAGAGACGGAATGCTGTTGTCGGTTAAGTCCAAATATTTCAATTTTGAAAATGGCTGTAAATTTGCTGATGTAATCTTAAGGAGTTGCGATGCAATAATTTCAATAAATTCAATATTTGGAAAGACTTTTTCGATTCCATTTGGAAAGAAAGTGATTTGCATGTTGTATGCTGCGAACGCTGATGTATTTTGGTGAGTGGATTCATTATTTGATAGTTTTAATTCCACATTTTCTTGCAAAATGTTCAACTGATTGGTAATATTGCAGCATGAAATGTCTTTATAGTGTCGGAATTGCTTCTTAATAAAGTCACATGTGAAATTAGCAACATCATCTGCTTGTATGCTGCTTAGAATTGCTGGAAACAGCAAAAACCTTATAAAAAATTAGATAAAATTAGGTTAATTGTTTCCAAAGATCCAAAATTGGGAATTGTTAAAATTTTTGTCCTGTTTGCTAATTGGACCCGCAAGGCACACGACATAGAAAAGGCTGAAAATTCCACCATAATCCAGCATAACTCTAGCTCCACCCTAAATTCGATGATATCTTAGTCGACTTGATGCGAGATTTTCAACCATTTTTACAGCCTGTGTGCCTTCCAGCAGGACTCCAATGTTGATCAGTCCGGACTCCAATGGAGGTGCCTCCTCAAAAAAGCGGAATCACCTCCATTGAAATCCGGATGAGCCAGAACTCTAGTGGAGTCTAAATGAGTCCGAATTCACAAAGCCCTGCCAACTCTGCCTTCCAATATAAGTAGTTTGACTTACAGCTTTAAAAATTGAACCATTTTTTGTTGCTGAATATTAGTCGTTTAATTCAAATACTTCAATGAACTAAATTGTATGTCAGAATTTTCAATTTATTTATTTTTTTGCAAATCATAATCAACCCGAAAAGCACACAGCTTGAGAAAGTCAAAAACATAACATCCTTAGACCAACGAGACTCTGGTGTGGACTTGAACTTTGCATACTAAGGAAGGCCCAAGAACTCATTAAGATTCTCTGTTAATAGAGACAGCATGTCAATTGGTATCGGTAGTTGACAGACGGAAGCCAACGATAGAGCCAGTTTTAGAAGACGTCTAAAGGATGTGATAAATGACAATTGATCTGTATGACCAATGAAGTATGCAAATAATGCTAGAATCCAAAATCACGACACCATTTATCGACAACTTTATTCCATGTGCTTTTCGGGTTTGTCACTTAAATGAAAGTAATCTGATGATTCAAGTCAGTAATGAACAATCTATGTGCTGCGGTTTGAAATTTTTGGGATTTCAGGAAAGCATTGATTCCCTTACTAAATTTCATAACTACACCTTATGGTTGGTCCTCCATGTTTTGGCTACTTCAGTCAGTTAGAAGCTAGAATTGTCATGACTCTGGGAGTCGAAATACAAATGAATTTCAAAATCCGACTCCAGTGGAGTCTGGAATCCATTCGAGTTAGACTCAAAAATGGAGAGAAACCTGCCAACTCTGTAAGAAGCTATTTGAAGTTATGCCTCATCATTTTTAAGGATTAATCCGCTCTTTATTGATAAATCATGAACATTCTACAGAATATAAATATTCACTTAAATCTAATTTTACAGAATCGAATGTTTCTGAATAAATTACATCAACTGATGGTTTAGTCTGATTTTCATTGATGTACTCATAAACTCCTTGCTCTAATTCATTATAAGACTCAGTTGGATGCTGGAACTGGTCCTGTAACTGACTATAAGATAATGACCTATTTTGGTGATTTTTTGATTTAAATGACTTAATTAATTTCACCTTTTTCTAGTGCAAATCAGATAGGACATGCCAACAATGATGACAGCTAAAGTGATCAGATTCAAAATGACCAAAATACCCACAGCATATGAAAAATCGGACATATTGTCTCTGACTAAAATCTGAACACTTTTCTGACTATCTCTCAAATTATCTTGCAGATGCTTAACAGCACTTGAACATAAAATTTTTGATGACTCAATCAGCTCCTTGACATCATGATGAGTTGTTGCTTCAGCTGAGTAACACGATAATTGGACCAGATTTAAATAATTTAGAGATTTGAGTCCATAAAATGCGGTTGGATGAATAATTGTGATTGGATTGTTGCTGATGTCAATGTAGCTTAATAAGACATTATGACTGAACAAATTTACTTCCAAATATTTAATTTCATTTCCACTAAAGTCTATGTGACTTAATTTTTTAAATCCCATCAACTTTATGCTGGATATTTCCCTTAATTTTGACTTTGAGATCTCAAAAATAGTCAAATTTGGAAAATTGCTGTCAAGTCCGTAAGGTAAGTAGAAATTTCTTTAGATCTGGCTGAAAAGCATGAAATTTCGCCATCTGGAACTCCAGTTGAATAACTCAAATAATTGCGGTCAATTCTTAAGCTACTTTCGACATTACAGCATGAAATATTGCCTGAATGTTTATAACTGATGTCCTTTAAATTACATAAAAGTTTATCAGATGATGCATGCTTTTGGGCGTGGACGGATAAGCAAATTAATGGAAATAGGACACTGTAAGGATTAAAAATATGTTTAATTATTTTATTTCAATAGATATAAAGTTAAGACGACAAGGTTCACCTATTACGTTTGCTTTTTAGGGGGATGGGGCCCCGGGGAGGTCTGTGATTTTGTAACAGTTTTAACAGAAGACATTTATTTGGATGGAAGTATTGAGGCGAGGAGGTGGGGCTTGCGAGAGTTCGACATGAATCTAACGATCTAACATAAAAAACTATGAATTCACTTTAATTTAGTCACAAGTCAGATTCACATCCGTCTCAGGGACACTATGACTATTTCACACAGTTTTTACTAGAGTTTGCCAAAATTAGAAGCGCAAAAATGCATAGATGCAAAAAATGTCTGCACATTTTGTCGAACCCTAGTTTTTACCCTCTGGATATATTGGTTTGATACTTACAGAATAAGATTGAATTTTGACATCTCAAATATTACTTCTAAAAATGCAATAGAGTCCAATATTTTGATAGAATGAAGGATAGACAGTGACTGCTTGAAAAGCAAAGAATTTGACAATTTTATACAAAATAAATTAGTTTTTTTTTGGATGATTATAATCAAAATAATACGCAAATTAAGTTAATATGTTGTTGAATAGAAAGAAGATGAATAATTTTGGCATCATGCTCAGCATAGAGGCGTAATCAGAATTTTTTGAGGGTGGGGAGGGATGCTGAGGGAGAATAGATGTTTGAATCAGAGTTGGCAGGACTTTGGAATCCGGATTTTCGAAGTCTGGTTAAAGTTCTGCCAACTCTGATTTGGATTCCAAAAATTTAAGGGGATTTTTGATTTTTTTTTCACGAAAAATTCTAGAAAATTGAAGAAATTTGTCCAAAAAGAGATAGAGAAGGGCTGGGTTCGACCCCTGAATACGTCCATGGTACCATGGTCTGTCATGCCCAAGTCACTTTTACTAAGAACGAACAGCCTATATCGTTCATGGTATGAGACGCCACTGATGGTATCTAATTTCAGTTGTAAAAGCATGCATCACTGCTTCTTCACTATCGAATGACCGTTATTTCAAGACCATTATTAATAGCATGATACTGACATGAGGACTTGTGATGATTTAAATATTATGATGACTTATTTTGTCGTATAAAATGTACTTACATATTGTTGAAGTCACTATTGTGTCTGATTCACATTGATAGATACATTTTCAGAGAATATCCGAATTTGTTTAATTGGAAATTTAACCCCTACCCCATGAACGGTCCCTAGGTGTCTCCCACAAAACAAAATGTTGTACACGACTGCACTATCAGATGATTTAGCTACAAAGGAGGAACAGAGGATCAAAAAGTCAATTTTTCAAGTTACGTAATAAGTAAACGACCCTTATGTTGATGTCAATGCGTGATGTCGATGCGTGATCCACGAAAGATCACCAATGAGAATTAAAGACATTTTACTAATATCGAATATAATGTATTACATATAGTAGTAATACATATAATAAATGTGTAATTCTATTTTGATTCATCGATGTATTAGTTATCAGAAAATATAAATAGTTTTCTATGATTTAGTTGATAATCATTTTAATTACAGAGCAGTCTAAATTGTCTAATTAAACTTCAAAAAGGACATGATATTGAAGTTCATACTGTAAGTCATAGAATCAGTAATCAATCTAGCCTTCATACTCTAATTTCAATTATTCTCTTTCATTCACAGAACAATAATTTTGCTGTACGTCGGTTCGTCATCTTCTGTAGACATAACATGCAGTCTAGAAACATATTCTTATGGCAATCCATCAACACCATGCTGTGAAATCAAGCACGACCTTGTTATATCTTCCGAACATGAACAACTGACCATCCACAGCAATAGCACCGAATATAAAGGATTTAAAGCTGATAAAAAATTAATTTCATACTTGCCAAGTGGAATTGAAAACTGCTGTGGAACGATTGAAGTTCTAATGATCAGAGATTCCAGTTTAAAGGACATAACATCCAAAAATTTAAAGAGCTTTCCCGATGTCGTCATTTTGGATCTGAGCTTTAACAAAATTCGAATATTGGAAGCGGATTTGTTTGAGAATAATTTAAAAATTGAAAAGCTGCATCTGAATGGAAATCGAATTGCTGAACTGGATCCAACTGTTTTTGATAGACTAACTAAATTAACAAATTTATTCATAAAAGGAAATGTTTGTGACTTAAAGGATTTTAATGGAGGAAACATTCAGCATTACATAGATGGTCTCAAGAAGAATCAAGTCTGCACTAAATCATCCATAAATGGTAGCTACTTAGCATCTGAGTCTTCTGAAGAAATCAAGCATCTAAAGAACCAAATTGTTAGTCTAATTCAATCAATATCCGACCAAAAAGCAACAATTCAACGTCTATCAGAACAGATCAACTCCTCTTGGCATCAAAATCAACAAGTTCATCAATTCCTTACTCAAAACTTATCAAGTATGATTTCAGCCTATACATCATCTAATACAATGATATTATCAGACCAACAAATTAACAGCACATCCTTCAATTTGACTAATTCTCAAATCAACACATCATCAAGTCATCAACATCAAATGTGGTTGCTATTGGTGCTTAATGTTCTTATCTTTTTCATCCTTATCATAATCATCATCTGCTTAATATGTAAAAAAAAGCCACAAAATGAGGTATTAAATTTGGATGAACGTACAAATGAAGCTGTGAGACTTGCAGTTGCTGATGATATGCCAAATGATATGCCAGCAGCTATATATCAGCAACAAGCAGTATATGCAGAAATTGTAGATGCACCTAATGATAGAAACGTTGCAGCTAAATTACAAAATGAAGATTTTTATGCAGAACCCCCGAATGCGGAAGTTGTCAACAATGATGAAGAAAATGACAATAATAGTCCAATATATGCTGAGGTATATAGGACAAATTCATAAAAATCTTTAAAAAAATATAGGGTTCGCCCACATGCGTATGTATGCGCATGCATGCAAAAACACCTTCATACATGCGCATGTCACATTCAATCGTTAAAATTTGAATCTCAAAAATACGTTAAAAATGAAACTTAATTTTAATCTTAATCATTTACGATGTATGGATATCTGTCGATGACAAGCATGTATGCGCATTTTTTTGCATGTGCATGCATGCGCATGTGGTTCGGGCGAAACCTAAAAAAAATATGTATAAAAACTTAATATTGTGTCGTCATCAAGGCACTGACATTCTTCATCCGGCCAATACAATCTATCATCCGGATGTTACGTGTGTCAATGCCTTTGTCGTCTTAACAAATATTCCGTAACACGAAAAAATCAACTATTTTTGACCTAATCTTCTCCTATCTCAGGGATGTAGCTATGGGGGGAGGGGGCACTCCAAAAATTAAAAAATTGTAATTTTTTGAAATTTTTAAATTTTTTATTAAATTTTCTTTTTAAATTGATTATATTCTGTTTTGTAATTGTTTGGAAATACTAGTGATGATGACTATAAATAAAACATGATTCAAGGTTTCAAAAATAATATGAATCTTAGGGACCGTTCACTTATTACGTTACGCAAAAAAATGAATTCCTAGACCCAAAAATGCTCTTATGTCTATCGAATATAATAATAAGCATGGGAATAAGCACAGCATTAGTAATAACAATATATGTATGCACGATATGGACAAGCTATTTCATAGTGTATGGACTTGTGCATTAATTACTTGTTAGTCCACGTAAAATATGAGTTGTTTGGTTTTCAATCTTAGTTCTTCACAACGGCCGCATAAATTTGAGATGTATCCCCTTTCATCTCCTCATCATCAACTTTCAGTGGAATTTCCGCATACAAATCTTCTGATTCATCAACTGATGCACCTAATTCAGCCTGTGCTGCACCTTCACCATTGTCAGCTCTTTCATCATGTGCCACACCATAAAATTCGTCAAGAGTTCTATATACATTATCATTTTGATGGCTGCATGCTGATTCACCTGCTAATTCATAAGTATTTCTGTCAATTTGTGCATATTCAGCATCATTGGTAGCTTCATAATGTTGTGGATCGTCATTAGTATTTGATTGATACTCAGCATATATATGCTCGTCAGCTGGATTTGGTGACACATAAATAGGCTGATCGTATAGCTGAACTTCTTTGGATAATTGATGGACATTTGAGTTTGGCTTGCTAATCTGACAGTAAGTGTTGGATGTGGTCTTGGATTTTGGATTGTAGATGATGTATGACACAGCAAGGATGAGTAGGATGATCAGGATGATGTTAGTGATGAACATAATCATCATATAGTCATGGATTTTGTGGTTATCTGATTCATATTTTTGTGATTTTTGCATGCATTTAGTAATGTTGACTGAATTAGTATTGAGCATGGCATTCATAGTCATATTTAGAGATAGTAAGTCATTGAGCATGTTCTGATTTGACGATTTTAAGGCACTAAGACGTCTTTCTATGCCGTTTGACTTATTGGTCATTATTTTTGTCACTTCCTCTACATGTTTGTCAAGTTTTTGTGTCCATTTACTGTTAATGGTCTTTAAAGTAACATTTAAGGCAGACAACTTGTTGTTATATTCAGCTTTAAGATCGTTGATCTTCTTTGTTAATGTTTCGGATTGATTCTTCATCTGCTTATCCACATCGGTTTTGAATCGGCTAATGTCGTTCCTAATGTTGCTCAAACTTTTGCTATTATTGCTCGACATGTCTCTAATTACAGCTAAATCAGCATCATGCTTGACCATCTTCTTCTCAATATCGACAATCTTTGCATTTGCACTTCCAACATCCTTATCAAGAGCAATCGTTTTATTCAATATTCCAGTGTATTTAGTGTCTATAGCCTGAAATTTGGATGAACTAATTTTGGCATTTTCTGTAACTTCTTTCCTTAAATTGGCTATTGATGCTGGACATGACTTTAATTGTTTGACATCATTTTGCAGTTCATTTATAGATGTGTTGACTTGATTTAGTGACAATTTATGCTGATTTGTTGAAGTTCTTTGGATTGAGTCACATTTGTCATTCAGATTTATAAGGCTGGTCTCAATAGCAGTCAGTCTATCACTTTTAGCAGTCAGTTCCTTAGTAGAGCTCTTTAATTCTTGTAGATTCATTTTTAGAGCATTTGCGGTAGCCGAGCATTCGATTTTCAACACTTCGATCATATTATCCAATTCTGGCTGACTACGTGCTGATCCGGAATAGCAGACATTCCTCTCGAGTGTAAGAACAGTTAAGTGTACTTTAGTTTTGGCAAAAGTTGGCTCAATTGTGCTGATTCGATTGTCATTAAGGTCGACTGTCTTAATATAGTAATTATCTCGAAATAAGTCAGATTCTAGATATTTGATGTTGTTGTGACTCAAACCCAAATGCCTTAAATTCCTGAATTCTCTCAAATTATCAGCTGTGATTTTGGCTAAACTAGAATTGACAATTTCCAGGGCTGCTAGGTTTGTAAAAGTCCTTCCAATGCGTTGTGGTAGATAATGAATATGCTTATTTCTGACTGAAAATGCTCTGGTTTCTTCGTATCCGTGTGCATTTCCGATGTACAGTGTGACGTTTTCCTTAACAATTTCCAGGTTTTTAACAACATTGCAGTTCGATATATTTCCCAAATATAATAACTTTTGATAACCATAATCACAATAAACAGTGATTTCTTCCGCTTGACTGCATGATGTAATGACTAGTTGTAATATCGCTCTGGAATTATTATTCATTAGCAATTATTTTTTATTTTATTTAATTAATCAATAGCTTACATTATAAAATATCCATTCATCCTTTTGATGATCATATCTGATTTTAATGCTTATTATTAATATTTTGCATAACAAATAAAAATACAAGTTTAATCTAGTCAGAGTCACACAACATAATGAGACTTATTTACATTTTATCTAATAATATTTAATTAGTCATGAACAAAACTCGAAGTCGACTCGACTTCATGTAAAATTCATGTGGTCACGAATATTACTTACTTCGCTGGCCGTACAGATCAACTGTGATCCATGGCCTCCCTCAGATATTGCGGGTTCTATCGCCGGTTTATTCGCCGGCTTATTCGGTTCATTCCGACACCAAGCCAGCATGACGACTCTTGACTTCGAAGATTGGCACCCGGAAGAGTCATCGATATAGCCAGCTTTAGGAGACATCTAAGAGAAGTCAGGAATGGCAATTGATCTGTTCGATCAGAACATACTTACTTACTTCGATGATTCATGACCTGTTCGACCAGCAAAGTAAGTAAATATTCATCAAACTGTGTCTCAAGTGACACATTATTAGCAAATTCATTCATAACGATGATGATTGGTTCCTATTGATCCACTGTGAATCGTAGGGCGTTAATAAAGCGATTGAACAGGTCTCTGTTCCGGGCTATAACGGCTACTTCTGCTAACTTCTTTTGTTGTTGTTCTTCCTCCTTCTCTACTGTTGAACGCCAAGTAATTTTCACTCCTTTTGCCTTTAACGTTCCAAAACAGTTCTTGTCGTGCAATATCTTCATAACGACGCTAAGTTCATTGTTAAATGATCGTCATGTAAATCATGTGTCAATTCATCATATGCACAGTATTCGGAAATTAGATAATGGTCTAGGGACAGGCACTATCGTAAAAATTGTAAAAATTGTGTCAATTTTAATTCTTTTTCAAATAAAAAATCGTGATTTTTACAGTTTTTTCCTATTTATTTTCCAAATACCACAGAATTCCTGGATTGGATGTGTGGGAAAGGACGATAAAGTCCTTAAAATTCTGAACAAACAGAAGTTCTTGAAGGATAAAGCCGGCTTTAGACGATCTTCCTGCACGACAATGAGCTCATATGCGTCCCAGCCAAGACAGGAAGTAACTCGTATTCAGTTTTCAACTGTTTTCTACTGGAATGACTTATCAATGACTAATTAAACTTGTCATCATGATGTGAAATGTATTAAAGTTCTGAATATTATTTTATTACTCATAATTTTAAGATTTTGTCAATACATTATTAAAGAATTTAATATAAAATAAACAATTTCAAATAAAAAGAATGTTCGGAAGTTATGTAACACTTATTACAGTGTTGTCCAAACTGTGTGCAATGGCACGACCTTAGACCATTGTTGTCCAAACTGTATACACGACACGACACAATGATGTTCCATAGAACAAGCTCAGATGAGCCACGAATAATGTTCAACAACCATTGTGTGTCATGGCTCAAAAAAGATTGAACAACACTGACTAGGAGCATCAGGATGGAGAGAAGGAGGGATAGGTGGGTAGATGGGAAGGGTAGGTTGATTGATTTAACCCTACCTCCTTGTTATTTTGGGGAAAAATTCTTCGTTTTGCTAAAGATTTCACAAATACAAATCCAAAAAATCCCTTAATTAATTTCTGACTACATCCCTGACACTGGATTAGACATGAAATGCAAGGGAGGTACAAAGGTAGGTTTAAAATTCTGCAAAAGATTACAAATTGTGATTCATGATTCACAAAGCATTAAAATGGATACAAAAAGGTATAATAAATATTTAAAATTATTTTTTCTGCACCACAGCATAAAGACTTGTGCCTTCATCTTCATTGTTCTTCTTCATATTTGGTGATATCTGTTCAGAGTAAAGATCCTCTTCGATGACTCTTCCATAAATTTCATTTTCATATTCATGATTCCTATATTTTTTGACATTCTGACGAGTTTTGTTCTGTGACTCATTATTAATGGAATTATTATGGAGATCAAGTGATGCATAGTCTCTGGATGCAAGCTCTAAGGGTGTGTCATGTTGAGTGACTGTCGTGATATCATTTGATTCAGCTTTTTGTAGTTCTGATGATGATTTTGACTGTTTTTTGTGGCAGCATATGATGAATAATTGAATTGAGATAATGGATAGCAAGAGGAATGAGTTGATGTATCCAAAAATATTGTGATTGTCATCTGAAGTGATCTGGTTGCATTTACTGATTGACTCATTTATTTTGGAATCAATTATGACTTTCAATTCACTAATGCTCGTTGATTGTGATTCATTGAATTGCTTAATTTTATGCTCTAAATTTGATAGGCTTGGAATGGTCTGCTTTGAATTCAATCCAAAATAATACTGCAAATTAGCTTCGATCCTTTCAATTTTAACGATGTTACGATTTATGGATAGTTTATCATCTTTTGTGCAGTCTTGATTCTTTTTGAGGTCATCTTTGGATCTTTTATAGCTCGGTCCATAAGCATCACTCAATTTACAAGCATTTCCATTACTGTTTATGTATAAATGTGTTAATGCCACCAGTCTATCAAACACAGTTGAAGCATATGCAGCTATTCGATTCCCATTCAGATACAGCTTTTGAATTTTTAAATTATTTTCAAACAAATCCGCTTCCAATATTCGAATTTGGTTGTAGCTAAAGTCCAAAATGACGACATCGGGAAAGCTCTTTAGATTTTTGGATGTTATGTCCTTTAAACTGGAATTTCTGATCATCAGAACTTCGATCTTTCCACAGCACTTCTCAATTCCACTTGGCAAGTATGAAATTATTTTTTTATCAGCTTTAAATCCTTTATATCCAGTGCTATTGTTGTGAATGGTCAGTTGTTCATGTTCGGAAGATATAACAAGGTCGTGGTTGATTTCACAGCATGGTGTTGATGGATGGGCATAAGAATACGTTCCTGGACTGCATGTTATGTCTACAGAAGATGATGAACCGACGAATAGCAAAATAATTGCTCTGTAAATGATGAAAAGGATTGAAATTAGAGTAAGAAGGCTAGATTAATTGCTGATTCTATGACTTACAGTATGAACTTCAATATCATGTCCTTTTGTAATTTAATTAGACAATTAAGAAGTTATTCTGTTCTGTGTAAAGATATAAATGTAATTAAAGTAATCTACAGAACTAAATAATAGAGAACAGTATTTAAAAGCTGACTAATAACTAAGTCAGCTAAGTCAGTGTTGGTCAAATTGTGTACTGTAATATTTTATTTCCAATCGAGTACAGAGGCTGGGGTACAGTGAATCTTTGTTGGGACAAAGATGATCTTTCTAGTTACTCATGTGCTGTATCGTGACTGCATTAAATCAGAGTTGGTCAGATATTCCAAGAGTCAGACTCTATTGAGCTCTAAAGTCCAATTCCAAAGAAGTCTCGATTCCAAAAGAGTCAAACTCTAAAAATTTGAATTCATTGGAATTGGACTCTAAAATAGAGTCGAGCCAACTCTGAACTAAATGATTATTAAGGGTTTTGTAGCATGTCCTTTGATTTCTCAAGGCAGTTAGATACTATTTTTAAGATCCAAAAATGGCAAGAAGGAAATATTTTTTATCATATCCGAAATTACAATTTTTTTTATCTGAAATTAAAATGGATTTGGAACCTTCAAACCTACAAAAGGCCTTCCATCTGACTCTGTTGCTGGCCTTGTCACAAAGTTTGTCCAAATTCTCCGCCTTTGCTTCTAACTGACATTCTTTTATAACCGTCCTACGCCATATTGATTTTGGAGCTTCAAGACGTCTTTTCCCTTGTGGCTGTTTTCCCTTCCACTTATTATGTAACACGAAAAATCGACTTTTTGACCCTATTCATTACTAAATTTCAATGAAAAATAATTTTGGTCATCTGAAGTGCACCCCACTTTCCATCCTCAGAACATTTGGTGATATTTGAAAGTCTTGGTCAACAAGCATTAAATCCGAAAGGCACACGACATTAAAATGGGGAAAAAAATTGCGCCTAACCAATACGACAAGCTGGCATTGCTTTCAAGGGCAATCCCGTATGTTTTTTCCCGGTCTCGCAATCCAGGACTTGAGATGTGGCCCCGGTATTAAAATCCCTATTCAAAATATTTCATATGTAGTGCACATGAGTGTGGAAAACGTGTGGATATATGAAAATACCCACAAATTTTTGCATATGACACGTTGTCAATTCTGTTTTTAGCAATCCTGGGTATCACAATAATTAGGTACCGAAGTACGAAGCCATTCCACCATCGAGCCACTCTGACTCACATTATGAATAATATAAATTGAATAACAAATAGACTTACATATTGAAAATAATCATCTTTATTAGGATCCAATTTTAATTTAACAAATTAAGACTTATCTTGTGAAACATGCTATATGTAGAGTTTAAAGCATATGGGAGCGGAATGTCACGTGGATGAATTACAATCCAATGAGTAGTAATAGGAAATTAAGCGTTGTAATAAAGGAACAGCCTCAAAACACAAAATGACACATTATCTGACTTCAGCATATACATTTGACAATTCAATGTTTTCAGCTTCTGTGTGACCAATTTTCTTGTATGCATAACACATTAGCATAATGCTACATGAATATGTAATCAATGACAGTGTAATAAGCATAATCAGCACAACCTGCTTTTCAGTTGATGTAATTATCATTTTGCCGTCATTTTCTGTTTCTGTGCGTGATGTACTGTTGCTCCATAATTGTGAATCACCAATTTTTATGATTTTATCCTCAACATCGCGTATTCTTTTATCTAAACTCGTTAAGCTTCCATTCATATCCTGGATATCTAATCCATAGTAATACTGGATTGTCGCTTTGACTCTCTCAATTTTAACGATTTTACGATTTTTGGATAATTTATCATCTTTTGTGCAGTCTTGATTCTTTTTGAGGTCATCTATGGATTTTTTAAAACCCGGTCCATAAGCATCACTCAATTGACAGGCATTTCCATTACCATTTATGTATAAATTTGTCAATGCCACTAATTTGTCAAACACAGTAGGAACCAATGCAGCAATTCGATTCCCATTCAGATACAGCTTTTGAATTTTTAAATTATTCTCAAACAAATCAGCTTCCAATATTCGAATTTGGTTGAAGCTAAAGTCCAAAATGACGACATCGGGAAAGCTCTGAAGATTTTTGGATGTTATGTCCTTTAAACTGGAATTTTTGATCATCAGAACTTCAATCGTTCCACAGCACTTCTCAATTCCACTTGGCAAGTATGAAATTATTTTTTTATCAGCCATAAATCCTTTATATTCAGTTCTATTGTCGTGAATGGTCAGTTGTTCATGTTCGGAAGATATAACAAAGTCGTGTTTGATTAGACAGCATGGCGTTGCTGGATGATTAAAATAATACGTTCCTGGACTGCATGTTATGCCTACAGAAGATGACGAACCGACGGACAGCAAAATTATTGCTCTGTGAATGATGAAAGAGAATTGAAATTAGAGTATAAAGGCTAGATTAATTGTAGATTCTATGACTTACAGTATGAATTTAAATATCATGTCCTTTTGGAATTTTGTTAGACAATTTAGAAGTTATTCTGTTCTGTGTATAGATTTAAATGTATTTGAAGTGATCTACAGAACTAAATATAAGAGAACAACTTTTTAATGTTGACTAATAACTGTTATAACTGTAGTTATGGATTGTTTCGAAGCTACGTAATGCTTAATAAGGAAATAATTGAGTGGATTTCGCTCCCTAATAACAATTATAACACAATAATCACAATGACCAACACTGACTAGATATTAGTCAGCTTAAAATTTTGTTCTCTATTATTTAATTCTGTAAATCACTTCAAATACATTTATATCTATTCACAGAACAGAACTACTTCTAAATTGTCTAATAAAATTACAAAAAGACATGATATTGAAATTCATACTGTAAGTCATAGAATCAGCAATTAATCTAGCCTTTATACTCTAATTTCAATAATTTTCATCATTTACAGAGCAATAATTTTGCTGTTCGTCGGTTCGTCATCTTCTGTAGACATAACATGCAGTCCAGGAACGTATTCCTATGACTATCCATCAACATCATGCTGTGAAATCAAGCACGACCTTGTTATATCTTCCGAACATGAACAACTGACCATTCACAGCAATAACACTGCATATAAAGGATTTAAAGCTGATAAAAAATCAATTTCATACTTGCCAAGCGGAATCGAGAAATGCTGTGGAAAAATTGAAGTCCTGATGATCAAAGATTCCAGTTTAAAGGACATAACATCCAAAAATTTAAAGAGCTTTCCTGATGTCGTCATTTTGGATCTAAGCTTGAATCAAATTCGAATATTGGAAGCGGATTTGTTTGAAAATAATGAAAAAATTGAAAAGCTGTATCTGAATGGAAATCGAATAGCTGCATATGCTTCAACTGTGTTTGATAGACTAGTGGCATTAACACATTTATACATAAAAGGTGATGGAAATGCTTGTCAATTGAAAGATGCTTATGGACCGGGCTATAAAAGATCCAAAGATGATCTCAAAAGGAATCAGGACTGCACTAAAGATGATAAATTATCCATAAATCGTAACATCGTTAAAATTGAGAGGATCGAAGCTGATTTGCAGTATTATAATGAATTGAATTCAAAGCAGCCCAATGCAAACATATCAAATTTAGAGCATAAAATTAACAATATTGAGGATGATATGAAGCAATTCAATGAATCACAAACAAACTTAACGAGTTTAGATAAAAGAATACGCGATGTTGAGGATAAAATCAAAAAAATTGGTGATTCACAATTATTGAGCAACAATTCATCACGCACAGAAACAGAAGAAGACGACAGAGTGATAATTACATCAACTGAGAAGCTGGGTGTGCTGATTATGCTTATTACACTTTCATTGATTACATATTCATGTAGCATTATGCTAATGTGTTATGTATACAAGAAAATTAGTCATACAGAAGCTGAAAACATTGAATTATCAAATGTATATGCTGAAGTCAGATAATGTGTCATTTTGTGTTTTGACGCTTAATTTCCTATTACTACTCATTGGATTGTAATTCATCCTCGTGTCATTCCGCTCCCATATGCTTTAACCTCTACATATAGCATGCTTCACAATATAAGTCTTAATTTGTTAAATTAAAATTGGATCCTAATAAAAATGATTATTTTCAATGTGTAAGTCTAGCTGTTATTCAATTTATATTATTCATAATGTGAGTCAGAGTGGCTCGATGGTGGAATCGCTTCGTACTTCGGTACCTAATTATTGTGATACCCAGGATGGCTAAAAACAGAATCTGGTGTGTTTTAAGAATGTGTCACATGCAAAAATTTGCAGATTTTCTTATACATTCACACGTCCGAAAAAACTTACGGGATTGCCCTTGAAGGCCCTTTGTCATACTGGTTAGGCACAATGTTTCCCCATTTTAATGTCGTGTGCCTTTCGGATTTAATGCTTGTTGACCAAGACTTTCAAATATCACCAAATGTTCTGAGGATGGAAAATTGGGGTGCACTTCAAATGGCCAAAATTATTTTTCATTGAAATTTAGTTATGAATAGGGTCAAAAAGTCGATTTTTCGTGTTACATAATAAGTGGAAGGGAAAACAGCCACAAGGGAAAAGACATCCTGAAGCTCCAACAGTAACATAGCGTAGGACGGTTTTAAAATAATGTCAGTTAGAAGCAAAGACGGAAAAATTGGACAAACTTTGTGACAAGGCCAGCAACAGAGTCAGATGGAAGGTCTTTTGTATAAACCAAGGCTTCATATCGAATCATGAGTAACTAGAAAGATCATCTTTGTCCCAACAAAGATCCACTGTACACCAGACTATGCACTCGATTGGGAATAAAATATTACAGTACTCAATTTGCCCAACACTGACTAGATATTAGTCAGCTTTTAAATACTGTTCTCTATTATTTAGTTCTGTAAATCACTTTAATTACATTTAAATCTTTACACAGAACAGAATAACTTCTTAATTGTCTAATAAAATTACAAAAGGACATGAAATTGAAGTTCATACTGTAAGTCATAGAATCAGCAATTAATAAAGCCTTCATACTCTAATTTCAATTCTCTTTCATTCACAGAACTATAATTTTGCTGTTCGTCGGTTCGTCATCTTCTGTAGGCATAACATGCAGTCCAGGAACGTATTCCTATGACTATCCAAAAACACCATGCTGTGAAATCAAGCACGATCTTGTTATATCTTCCGAACATGAACAACTGACCATCCACAACAATAGCACTGGATATAAAGGATTTAAAGCTGATAAAAAATTAATTTCATACTTGCCAAGTGGAATTGAGAAGTGCTGTGGAACGATTGAAGTTCTGATGATCAAAAATTCCAGTTTAAAGGACATAACATCCAAAAATCTTAAGAGCTTTCCCGATGTCGTCATTTTGGACTTTAGCTACAACGAAATTCAAATCTTGGAAGCGGATTTGTTTAGAAATAATAAAAAAATTAAGAAGCTGTATCTGAATGGAAATCGAATTGCTGCATTGGTTCCTACTGTGTTTGATAAATTGGTGGCATTGACACATTTATACATAAAAGGTGATGCAAAAGCTTGTCAATTGAGTGATGCTCATGGCGGAAACATTCAGAATTACATAAAATATCTCAAAAACAATCAAGTCTGTACTCATCATGATAAATTATCCATAAATCGTAACACTGTTAAAATTGAAAGGATCGAAGCTGATTTGCAGTATTATTATAAATTGAATTCAAATCAGATCAAGGAAAACTCTTCTTCGAATGTAGATGAGGTAGATGAGGTCAAAAAGGGACATGACAATCACAATATTTTTGGATACATCAACTCATTCCTCTTGCTATCCATTATCTCAATTCAATTATTCATCATATTTCGCCACAAAAAACAGTCAAAACTACAAAATACTAAATCCAATGATATCACGACAATTACTCAACATGACACACCCGTAGAGCTTCCATCCAGAGACCATGCATCACTTGATCTCCATAATAATTCCATTAATAATGAGTCACAGAACAATACTCGTCAGAATGTCCAAAAATATAGGAATCATGAATATGAAAATGAAATTTATGGAAGAGTCATCGAAGAGGAACTTTACTCTGAACAGATATCACCGAATATGAAGAAGAACAATGAAGATGAAGGCACAAGTCTTTATGCTGTTGTGCAGAAAAAATAATTTTAAATATTTATTATACCTTTTTGTATCCATTTTAATGCTTTGTAAATCATGAATCAACATTTGTAATTTGTTACAGAATTTTGAGCCTACCTTTGTACCTCCCTTGCATTTCATGTCTAATCCTGTGTCAGGGATGTAGTCAGAAATTAATTAATGGGTTTTGGATTTGTATTTGTGAAATCTTTAACAAAAACGAAGAATTTTTCCCAATAACAGGATGGACGGTTAGATTATCAACCTACCCAACCCTCCTCCTTTCCATCCACCCACCTACCCCACCAACTCTCCATCTTGATCCTCCTTGTCAGTGTTGTTCAATCTTTTTTGAACCATGACACATTTTGGTTGTTGAAGATTATTCGCGGCTCATCTGAGCTTGTTCTATGGAACATCATTGTGTCGTGCCGTATTTACAGTTTGGACAACAATGCTCTAAGGTCGTGCCGTGGCACATAGTTTGGACAACGCTGTAATAAGCGTTACATAACTTTTGAATTTTATTAGAAATTGTTTATTTTATATTAAATTCTTTAATAATGTATTGACAAAATCTTAAAATTATGAGTAATAAAATAATATTCAGAACTTTTCACATCAAGTATGTATCATCATGCATGCATGCACTGTCAAACTCTAAATATTATGTAACGATGACTTTTTCTAAATTTTATTTAAAATTTCTTGGAATTTTGTAGATAAATTTTAATGCAAATAAGAATAAGCTTAATTAGGGCAGTAGAATGATCCAAAAATTTGATTACAAGATATGATCATGACCATCCATCCAACCAACAAAGTAACTTAATAAAAATCGTTTAATAATAAAAAATGGGGTCAAAAATGCTAATAAAACTGTTTGACAACACGGGACACCTCGGTAGTAAGCCTCAATTGAAACCGCATAGAACAGAAGATTCATGATATTTAGATACCAAATTAGTGCTTTGCAGTGCACAGGTTGGACAACACTGTGGTTAATCAATCAATAATCCAGCTTCAAGATTCAGGCTTAATGCTGGATTCGGTTTGTCTGATCCTAGCAGGCAATAAGACCGCTTTTAGGTACCGTAGTGGTATTTCTGTACCATAAAAGCATGTTCATTGCCTGTTAGGGTGAGTCACGTGATTATGGATCAAATATCCAACTTGCGATATTCAGGCTTAATGCTTAAATCTAATTAAATTCCCATCTCTACCCCATAATACATGAATAACCCCAACGTCTTCAATTGTCTCGGTTTGGCTTATAAACCACAGCATAAATGTCAGCATCATTGTCATTCTTCTTCTGACTTCTATTTGGCGATATAACTTCAGAATAAAGTTCCTCATCACCAAATGTCCCATAAATGTCATTATTAAATCCACGACATTCATGCTGCGGCACGTCATTTGATGCATACATTGCTGATCCTTTCGCATTATTCTGAACTGTATAGTATATCTGATCGTCATCAAATGGCTCATATCTACGTGCCTCAACTGCTGAATAGTCATCTACATGCTGAGTAATTGTTGGCGGTTGTACTGGAAGTGATGGCATTGTAGATGATTTAATTGGTGCTGTAGCCTTATTTTTATCACGATAAATCATGTATAATTGAAGGATGATCAGGATGAATAACAGGAATGCGTTCATGTACAGAACAAATCCAGAAATTGATGATTCTTGGATGTGACTCGGTTTGGTGATTATTTGTGATTTTAATAATTCTAGATGACTCTGTAGCTGATCATACTTGGCATTGAGTTGTGTCGATGCGTTGTCATTTTGGTTCTGTAGCTGTACAATTGCTTTGAGTAATTTGACTTCCGATTCTTCAGACTTGATGTGATTTTTGTTTACGATTTGGTATAAATTGTCAGAATTGGACCTTAAAGCATCAATGCTCGTCTGTAGGGTTTTAATTTGACTGGTTGTGTTGATCATGATGTTGTGGTGGCTGTTCTGGTTGACTTGTTGCTGGCTTTGGATTATAGCTTTAAATTCAGCTCTTAGATTATCAGTTGAGGTATTGATTGACTTGCTGATATGATTGAAGCATTCCTGGTTGGCATCTTTGTAAGAATCAAGGTTGTCATCCATCATCTTCACATCTTCAGACAATCCAGTGATTTTAGTTCCCAGATTATCATTTTGTGACATAATGTCATCAACTTTATTGCTGATTTTCGTCATGTTTAATGTCATGTCTGATAATTTATTATTCATTTCTGTACATGATGAACTGTTGCTGCATAATTGTGAATCACAAAGTTTTGTGATTTTATCTTCAACATCGCGTATTCTTCTATCTAAACTTGATAAGGTTCCATCCATTTCCTGGGTATCTAATCCAAAATAATACTGCAATGTAGCTTCGATCCTCTCAATTTTAACGATGTTGCGATTTATGGATAGTTTATCATCTTTTGTGCAGTCTTGATTGTTTATGAGTTCATTTTTGGATCTTTTATAGCTCGGTCCATAAGCATCACTCAATTGACAAGCATTTCCATCACCTTTTATGTATAAATGTGTCAATGCCACCAATTTATCAAACACAGTTGAAGCATATGCAGCAATTCGATTCCCATTCAGATACAGCTTTTGAATTTTTTCATTATTTTCGAACAAATCCGCTTCCAATATTCGAATTTGGTTGAAGCTAAAGTCCAAAATGACGACATCGGGAAAGCTCTTTAGATTTTTGGATGTTATGTCCTTTAAACTGGAATTTCTGATCATCAGGACTTCAATCGTTCCACAGCACTTCTCAATTCCACTTGGCAAGTATGAAATTAATTTTTTATCAGCTTTAAATCCTTTATATCCAGTGCTATTGTTGTGAATGGTCAGTTGTTCATGTTCGGAAGATATAACAAGATCGTGTTTGATTTCACAGCATGGTGTTTTTGGATAGTCATAGGAATACGTTCCTGGACTACATGTTATGTCTACAGAAGATGACGAACCGACGGACAGCAAAATTATTGCTCTGTGAATGATGAAAGAGAATTGAAATTAGAGTATGAAGGCTTCATTAATTGTATATTCTATGACTTACAATATGAACTTCAATGTCATGTCCTTTTGTAATTTTATTAGACAGTTAAGAAGTTATTCTGTTCTGTGTATAGATACAAATGTAATTTGTAAGTGATCTACAGAACTAAATATTAGAGAACAGTATTTAAAACCTGACTAATAATTAGTCAGTGTTGGGAAAATTTTTCAAATCTAGTGCACAGCCAAAAGGGCAGTGAATCGTTGCTGTAGAGATTATCTTTCTAGTTACTCATGTGCTGTGTCATGACACAAAAAAGGTTGCTCATCACTATGTAAATCAGAGTTGGCAAGACATTTTGAGAGTAAGACTCAACTGAACTTCAAAGTTCAATCCCAAAGGAGTCCCAAAGAGGCTATTGATAGAGACATTATTGTAATATTAATATTCGAAATTGACAAAAGTTAGCCAGCAATAGAGCCAGCTTTAGACGCCATCTGAGAAAGCTCATGAATGACAAATGATCTGTACGTCCAAAGAAGTAAGTGAACAACGGAAACAATCAGAAGGTATGCACTTGGTCAGCTTCAGACTTGGGCTTTCTCAATTTCTCATGTGTGTTGGCATCTTATCTATAAAGTCAGACATCAACTTCCATTTAGAGATGATTAATAGCTATACAATCATCATCTATATTATAAACACCCAATTCCTCTGCTGATACAAGAACGGAAGCCATGTGAAGCCATTTTGTGAAGCAATGTGAAGCAATGTGAAGCCGAAAATTGAGGGGTAACTGGGGGGAATGTGGGTGTAATGTGATGCACATGAAGCTATGTGAAGCTGAAAATTCTGAAGATGGGGTGCTACGGGCGCTCCCGATATTCTAGTTTAGAAAAAATACGGTTATAAGTAGGGTGGCTTGAGGGTTTTCGCAAAATATAGGGACACTTTTGGAAAAAAATCGGGAGATTTTGAGGCTTTGTCGGGACACAGCAGCAAGGTAGAAAAGTACAGCAGCGTTCCGGCAAAAATACAGCAGATGGCCGCCCTAGTTATATGAAATCATTTACTTTAAGTTTATTCATAGCAAATAAAATACAAAAAAAAAATAATAAAATTAGGAACAAGCTCGAGCAGGCAAAGTGGTCGGATTTAGGTACCTTAGCGGTATTTCTATGTTCCTGGAAAGTATGCTCAATTAGGGATAAATGGTCGTTTATTTATTATGTTGGGCTCTTAGAGCAAGGAGGAGGTTTTTTTATGTCTGAAGTAATTATTTCAGAGTTGGGGGATGTAGGACAGAGTTGGCAGGACTTTGGAGTCCCGACTCCAAAAGTCCCAAAAGTCCGAACTTTGAAAGAAACTCCAGAAACTCCAACTCTGGTGGAGGAAGTCAAGAAGTTGATTTTACCTCGTTTTTTTCACATTACATGCTTAGTGATCGTGCCTTAATCTAATTTTTATGATTTGATACATAGAATTGATTCATAGAATTAGAAATATTAATTTAAATAGAAAAATACGAATCCATTTACATAATTTAGTCAACGGTAGGATCCATACCTAATACCCAAACACCACAAGTTGACTAATCGATCTTTAAATCTTGTACCAGACCGACTGGGTCCTGAAATGATGTCGGACTTAATTCCCATATGGAACTATATCTTATGTCCGGATTTGTGATCGATTAATCGATTTGTGCTGTTTGGTAATTGACATAATAAGACAAATTGTCGAGACCGAGATGAAGACTATCCAGGAAGTCTCGGTATCGGTCTCAGCATTAAGTCTAAGCATTGGGCAATCAATAATTAATAATTTAAGGTTTAACAACAACAGCATAAATTGGCGAATCATCTTGAATTTCAACCACATCAGGCATAACAGCATTAATCTGTGCTGGAATTTCAACATAAAGGTCTTCATCAGCTCTACTCATTTCATTATGTGATTCAAGTTGATTTTGTCTATCTGAATATGCTTGAGGTGATTCATATACAGTTTCATCACGTCCACAATGTTGAACTCCTTCATACTCATTCCGGTCAACTAAATTGAATGAATTTTCACGACTTGTTTGACTTTTTATGGTTAAATTTCCACGACTTGAGACTTTTTTGATTTTATCGTATTTTGGATATGCTGTTGATTTGGTCTTGTTGTCGGTTAATTTGATTGCTAATACAATTGTGATTAAGAGAATCAGAAGAGATGTGTTGATGTATGAGATGATTGTTGCTGTTGAATCAGCAGAATTGTGAGTCGATTTGATGTTTTGTGACAAATTTTGATGAATGTACGTCCATAATTGGTCAATGGTTGTGGTGTTGGTGGTCGAGAAATTGTCGATTTTTGATGTGATGGAATTGACTGATTTCATTGTTAAATTTGACTGTTTAAGACAGTTTTGGAGGTCCTTATAGATGTTTGTGACCAAATTCTTGATGGCACTTAATTTTTGCAGGTTTTGGTCCATTTTTGCCTCTAAATCCTTTAACTTGTCAAACTTAGTATTGATGACTTCTATCACATTTTGCGGATTTTGAGGATTTTGAAGATTTTCAGTTTTATTTGAATTTTTAGATGATTTAATTCCGTCGTCAAGGCTTCTCTTTAATCTTCGAATATCTTTGGTGTTTTTGCAGACTTTAATTTCAGTTTGCTTGCTGGAATTCCAACAGCGGTTTGTTAACGACTCAGTAGAATTTTTCCAATCTTTCACTTTAAGTTCTGCCGAGAAACAAGCATTTAATGACATGTCAAACGATCTGCCAGGTTGCTTAAGGTTGCTATACACTGCAGGATCAACAGCAAAAATGTTGTTCCTTGCAAAATCAATTCTGACCAGTTTACTGTTGTGCTCAAAGAGATTTCCTTCCAAATATTGAATTTCATTCATGCTCAGGTCCAAAAACGTCAATTTTGTGAAACTTTTCAAATTTTCTGATGAGACTTCTTCTAGAGATGAATTCTTAATTCTTAATGCTGTTAAATTTGGGAATAAATGACCGAAATTGTGTGGTATGTAAGGCATTGTGTTGTCTAGCATTGAAAAGCCACCAACAATATTTCCACTTTTGTAGTCCGTTAAGTTTGCAGCTTCATCTACGTCAAAATATTCTAGCCGTGAATTAACAATGCATGTCCAGAGTCTTTCAAAGGATTCAAACGCATGTAAATTCAAATCACATTTTATATCCACCGTGTTCGACTGAGTCATAATCAGCAAAAATAGCAGGCTGTAAATGATACAATAAAGCTCAATTATTACAAAATCAGAACCAAAAATCTTAATAAACCATAAATACTAACATTGTTAATGCAATCTTCATTCCTTCCAATTTTTTCTTGTTACTTTTCTTAACTGGATGAATTATTTTATGAGAATAAAAAATTTACGTCGCTTTTTGTTTGACTTTTTTGTGGAAATGACAAACGTTTAGTAATTACTAGGCTGATCATTTTTTGTATTTTTGTTTACATATGGATAAGCTATTTTGCTAGAGTTTTTCAAGATAAAAAAATCCAAAAACCTTCTAAATGTTTGCGGTGCACTAAAAACTGTCTGGTTTTGGACTTATCTGACAAGGTTTCCAGAAGTCTCGATCTTGACAAAATCTCGATTACCCGGGAAGTCTCGGTTTCGGTCTCAGAAGCCTTACTATCTAGGATATTCTATTGCTGGCTTATATTCATATCAGAGATCGAAATCACTTAAATCGGCGGCTAAAAATCGGCTTAGCTAAGCCTAGCTAATATTAAAACAAATAATTTGTTGGGCAGCCTACGTGCTGCGGCTAACTAGTGTGGAAATGCCCTGAGAAACTCCGGCTAGGCTGAGAAACTCCGCACTAGTACCGCGGTATTCATACAAATACCGCCTAGTTTCTCAACCTGGGGAAATGCTATGGACCGCATGCCGTGTACAATTCGATTCGAGTTCAGTAAGATATAACAGGTCAGGTGATAACATTGTGGCAAATTATGAAATGTTGATTTTATAACCAGTCATATGATTGACTAATCACAGCATGTTCAACTTTAATTACATCATTTTAAAATTCATTCATATCTGAAATCATAAATTTTTTTAATTCATAAGTCCATATAAACCAGTGACTTGTTTATTAGTTCATCATATAAATGAGTCTGAAATGAATAAAATCATAATAATGTCCAAATGTATATAATTCATAATAAATAGAAAAGTATGACTAAATGTTCCATTAATCATGCTATCGGACTGTCCAAACTGTCATCTTGACGAAGACTAAATACCGAAGACTAAACACCCGAAGACCAGAGATCGCAGAACCGAAACTGAAGACCCGAAGACAGAAGACACGAAGAATAGAAAAACCGAAGACCCGAAGAGCCAAAGATCGGAGACCGAAGGAAGGTAGAACCGAAGATCGAAGACCGAACGAAAACCGAAGACCGAAAACCGAAAACCGAAAACCGAAAACCAAAGACCGAAGATCGAAGACCCGAATAACCGAAGACCGAAAACTCGAAGACCGAAGAACCGAAGAGACCGAAGAGACCGAAGAGACCGAAGAGGCCGAAGGGACAGAAGATACCGAAGAAAACCGAAGGGACCGAAGACCGAAGACCAAAGAGACCGAAGAGACCGAAGGGACCGTAGAGACCGAAGAGGCCGAAGGGACAGAAGATACCGAAGATACCGAAGGGACCGAAGACCGAAGAGACCGAAGAGACCGAAGAGACCGAAGGGACCGAAGGGACCGTAGAGACCGAAGAGGCCGAAGGGACAGAAGATACCGAAGATACCGAAGGGACCGAAGATACCGAAGATACCGAAGGGACCGAAGACCGAAGACCAAAGAGACCGAAGAGAACGAAGAGACCGAAGGGACCGTAGAGACCGAAGAGGCCGAAGGGACAGAAGATACCGAAGATACCGAAGGGACCGAAGACCGAAAACCGAAGACCGAAGAGACCAAAGATCCATTACACTCTTGCATAAATATTCGAATTTTCGTTATTTTCCTGATCATTTTCTTCCTTCTTGATTGGAATTTCATCATAAAAATCATCCGTATTCATTTCAGGCGCCGAACCAATCACATTAGGACGTGAAAAATTAACTTCATCATAGTCATCGTTTGCTTCCTTCGGTTCTGACTTGTTGCCACCGTTGTAATTATTGTGACTGTAAAATACAGACTTTGGGATTTCCGGAACATTTCGCACCATTTTGACATTTGATTGAGCTGAATTGTTGGCTTTTGACTTTAATTTACAGCACATGATGACAAACATGATGAATATGATGATGATTAAGGATGCAATGGAGATGAATATTATGTCCAGTGAATATTTGATGTGATTCATTTGATTTAGTAGTTTTGGGATGTCTAATGGACATAAAGTCATCTGTGGGATTCTGACAGCCTGTTCATGACTTTGTGCGACGGTTGAATAGCATGGATTGGTCATAACGTCCAATAACTTAATATAACTCAACAATAGAAAGGCTTCATGATGAATATAATAAATTCTGTTGTTATTCAGCATAATCACTTCCAATTTTTGATTATATTCAAATAATGCTGGCTCAATAATTTGAATTTCATTTCCGCTAAGGTCCAAATATGTCAAATTGGTAAAGTCCTTCATGTTCATCGATGTAATCATCTTCAAATGGCTGTTCTTGATGGTTAAATGTGATATTTTTGGTAGACTTGATGGAATTCCGTTTGGTAAATAATAAATTGTTTGATTTTCAGCTTTAAACCAGTCAACATTTAATGCATTGACTCTACGGCCTGTACTTGTATTTGCTATTATTATGTTAACAATCGTACTTTGGTTGGTTATTTGAATTTCGTCATTTTTTGAGCACGTGGTAAGATTCATGCCATCACTAGAAACCTCATAATGACCGATACAGGTTATGTTTACAGCTTGTGACATCACAAATGGAAGTAATGTCAAAAATCTATATAAAAAATTGGAAATAAAATAATTTTTAAATTATTTGTCATATTTAATACTAAATATCTTACAATATATGCTCAATCATGATGATTGGAAGTAGTTCTTTGAGGTTTACAATTCAATGTCAACTTGACTGAATGGAGAACAATTGCAGATTGATGAAAAAAGCTTATTTTATGTTGACTCAACGGCTAAATTTGATGTGTAACACTTAGTTGAAATAAGTTATATGTTGCGTATGTTGATGACGGCTTGATTTTGGAGGGAAATTTCAAGTTTTCATAAATATGTATCTACAAAAGATCTAGCCAGCCTTATGAGCTGAAGGTACTGCTATTAAAAATTGAATGTGCCCTAACCTTTAGGCCCACAGTTTATAGTGTGATTTGAGTGACTTTTAAGCTCTGCACATTGCAAGGACACGATTACGTCAACACAACTAATGTACCTTGCAATGTACCCAATTTCAATCTTTATGCGCATGATTCTGTGAAAAAAGTCATCCAAATACTAGTATATCCTTGTATATCTAGCAATGGAGGCACATTATCAGTGTTGATACCTTTGACTTCAAAGGCAAGTGTTAATATAAGCTCTAAAACTGTCAAATTTATGCTGAATGATTTGCCTTAACATTAGCTATCTTTTAGTATACAATTCATATTCTGATACTTAAACCCGAGAAAAATAGGAGTAAAATATTACCAAATCAAAACAAAGTCACATTATGTGCCAAAAGACCTCATAACTGCATTCAGCACACGAACCGAGCTTCGGAACTAGAACGGTGAGAATGAAAAAAAGAGCTTCGATAGTTAGACATGACCTGGGATTGAATTCAGGACCGTTAGGGCAACGCTTTACCATTTGGGCCACTGATACCATTTCACAGCTTATGGCATCGCTTAGGCATAAATATAATCAGTTTGGCTACTTGATGTTTGATTGTGAGCATTAAGTACCGCTGTAAGTCCTATTCATGATTTTGGATGTCACCACAGACAATATGATTTATTAATTGAAATGAGAAGCATGTTGACTAATTGACAACTAGTCAGATAGTTTGAGTCAATGAATTTTTTTTTGGGTATTTTGAGTAAAATCATTAATAATTTTATTTAAAAACGTCAAATTGTATGGGGGCCGTTCACTTATTACGTTCGCTTTTTAAGGGGGAGGGGGTCTTCGATTTTGTAACAGTCTAAACCATTAGGGGGAATTCGTTTTTTGCGTAAATTAATAAGTTAACGGCCTAATTATGCATTCTTGAAATCCCGGTCCCGATAAATTTTCGGGATCGGGATCAGGATTGAAATTATCGGGAAATCATAGGCCTAGCGAGAGAGCATAGGCCTAATGCTTTGGTATGGTTTAGGCTATTAGGTAAGATTTCCCGATCTTTCATTCTCGATAAATTCCCGAAACTGACCCGAGACCTAGACTGTTTGGAACTGTTTGAGACTGTCTCGGCATCGGGAATCCTTACTGTTTGGGACAGGAGATGTGTGTAATGGATAATAACATTATTGATTATAAAGACTTTTAAAGGATTTTGTATGAAAATGTTGATTTCTAGCTCTGATATAGATAATTGATGCTAGTCCATCCTCTACCCCTTGTCTGACTACGCTCCTCCTACATGTACACTTCATTATCATTGCCAATCTTCATTCCACTCTCGACTGACTGGTAAACTGCAGCATATTCATTGTTACAATTGTCAGCTGAGTTATTTGCTCCTAATTCTGGCGGTTCAGCATACAAATCATCATCAACAGTGTTTGCAGGACTTTCGTAAATAATTTGACTTCTATTGTATGCATTTTTAGGTATTTCCGAGTATTGCATTTCGCTATAGTAAGGCGTTTCCTGTTGAATATTTTGACATTCGTTGTTAGTCATTTGATAGTGATTGTTTGTGGCTTTATTGTAGTCATCTGTGCTTTTGTAAGATTCATTTGGTTTTGTAATTTTGAGTAATTTTTTGATATTAATCATGATTATGATGTTGGCAATGAGTAAGAAGATCATGACTGACAACAATCCGACGCATGTGATGAATTTGTAATCTGGTGTTGAGTCTGATGCTGAGTCTGGTGTTGAGTCGGGTGTTGAGTCGGGTGTTGAGTCTGGTGTTGAGTCTGATGAGTTACTGGATGAGCTATTGATGTCCTTACAGTCATCGACAGATGTGTTGAAGCTCTGAGTAGTTGACTCAACTTTTACGTCACTTTTGGTGATTTTGCTTTCAATTGTGGTCAATTTCTGTTGAATTTCGGTAAACTTCCGTTGAATTTCGGTCATGTTACTGATAAGTAATGTGCTGATCGCTGTGGATTCCTTCTGGATATCAGCCATTATCCTTTTATGCTCTTCTTTTATTATCTCAGTCAAACTATTGTTAACAGCATGAATAAGAGCATTATTGTGAGATGAGCTATGTAACAATGATGAGTTTAGAGTCTGGAACCAATTGTTTAGTTGATCTTTATGAGTATCAGTTGCTGCACAGCTTCTGTCTCCTCCAACTCGTTCAAGAGCTCCCGAAAATGCACCACAGACATAAAGCAAGTCATCTGAACAGAAGCTAAGCTTAGAAATTGCTAAAGCATCTTTAAGATTGTCAGCGCCTGCTGAATAGCACGTGTTGTCGCCAAGGCTGAGTCCATTTAACGCTTGAAGTCCTTCAAAAGTTGATGAGCCAATGTGATAGATTTTGTTGTTATTTAGCCAAATTTTAATCAATTTTGGATTATTTTGGAATAAATTTGACTCAAGGATAAGCAGTTGGTTGTAACTTAGGTCCAGATACTCTAAATTTGGAAATTTTGCCAAATTTGATGATGAAATTTTTCTTAATTTAGAGTGTTTGATCACAATAGCCTTCAAGAATGGGAAGTGATTTCCAACATTTTCCGGGAAGTAGAAAATTGATTTATTTTCTGCTGTTAATCCGGTAATTTTTCCAGGATTGAATTGGTCACCATGTTTAGTTTGGAGGTTTATCATGTTTATTTGGGCATTTTCTTCTTTGATTGCGATGTCATTTTCAATTTTGCATCTTGGTATGTTGCGGAGATGTCCAAAATCTTCATAATTATATTCACAATAAATATAAACTAGGTCAGATCTTGACACATCCACAACCATCAAAATCATCAATCTATATTGTAAAATATTAAATAAAATTATTAAATAAAATTTAAATTTTAATTATTTCTGTTAATTAACTTACAATTTCAAAATAATTTCCATATTTTCAATGAGAATTAGACGACGATTGACAACTTATGAGCAATTACAATGTTTGTGATCCAGAATTTAAACAAATTTAATTCCAAATAGATCGTCATTTGACTCATGATGATATAATGTATGTATGACTATATCAGCACATAATATAATCCTTTATTTACTTCAGTACATAGGTCGGAACAAAAAAGAGTCTAACTTGATATCAACCTCGTCGGTTTTAAATCAAATACATTAATGGAAAGTGATTCGTAATATGACATGATGTTTGCTTTGAGCAATTGAAATGTGGTCAAAAAAAATTTACAAAAAGACCAATTAGAAAAAAAAGAATAAAAATGTTATTTATATAAAAAGCAAAAATTTTCAAAAGGGGCGTCAAGATGAAAGTGTCAAGAGAACTATGTATCTTATCGTTAATACGAATAGATTGCTATCCAAACTTTTTTGAGCCATAACAAATGTTTGCTTAAGGCACAATCTCGGTGCGCCGCAATATACAGCTTGTGCAACACTGCGTTAAAAGTTACGTAACTTTCGAACGTTTTCCTCTTTCTAAAAGGAATCATTTGTCATGGGAAAACTGCTTTACATTCAACAGCTACGTCACACCACTGAGACACAAAAACGCACATTCTTAATTGGAATCCATAATCAACAAGTCCTAAAAAAAGGCATTAAAAAAACATGAAGCTATTTCTCAAATGTCTGAACAGCATAACATCTACTTACTAAGACATCGCTACGGCATGGTATAAACAGTGAGATAGAAAGTTGGTCTAAAGGCACCGAGACAGCCTATTTCGACCTCTTTTTACAACGAAAACGAGTTCAACCAATCTCATTTCAATATCAAAATATCAAAATTGTTACAAAATTCAATTTCAGGTCTGCATGATTCTGACAGGGTAAAAGGTTCGATTTAAATCAGGCATTACTCTTGAGTCACGATTTCTTGGTGACAGACTTGTGATTAGTGACAGACAGTTCCTGGTGACAGACTTAGCAGAATTGTACTATTTCCGTAAATTGCTCTTAAATGATCATCGTAATAATATTATGTAGAAACTTTGATTTGTATGTGAGCAATGACAGCACAACAGAAGGTCAGGAGCAATACGGTAGTGAGCGACCGTAGAAAACGTGTGAAACCGCAAAAAAGGAAATTTAGCAGCAAAAAATTAAGGCATTTATATAATCAGTTTGGATACTTTGATACTTGATTGCAGAGTTGACAGGACTCCAATGTGGAGGCACCTCCAATAAAGTCCTGACTCTAAAGTTCTGCCAACTCTGCTTGATTGTGAGCATTAAGTACCTCTGTAAGTCTTATTCATGATTTTGGATGTCACCACAGACAATATGATTTATTAATTGAAATGAGAAGCATGTTGACTAATTGACAACTAGTCAGATAATTTGGGGATTTTGAGTAAAACTTTTAATAATTTTATTAGGAATTCTCAATTTTTATGTTTATAAACAATCATTAATCATAATCTTTTACTATTTTGGATGTAATTTCAATTCAGAGTTCAGAGTCAAGTCGAGTTGATTTTTCTCAATTAGCCTCGAGTCTGTTGACTTCGACCTCTGTTTGAAAGGATATTTCCTGAAGAGCACCAATTAGTAAATCGATCTAAATGTCTGCCGCAGAAAGGCGTGATTCAGACGTGATGCTGATCAACTTAACACGAATGTGGAACCAAGTCAGAGTCATGTCAGCCGAATTTCAGATTATAGATCGATTAACCAACTAGTGATATGCAGAATTGTGTTAATTGTATTGTAAATTGGCAAGCGGAAGTCAGCAATAGGGTCAGTTTCAAGAGTCATCTGAGTAGGACTATGGATTACAATTAATTGATACGGTAAGCAAAGCAAGTAATTGAATATGAATTTTATGAAATTTCCTCATATTGCGGAGAACGAGGTGTATTCTGTTGCACATTTGTGTCTTTTTCACATTCCGTGCTGGTCACTTGAGTAAGTTTAATGAAATTAATCATCATTGTGACATTAACAATGAGTATAACGATCATGGCTGACAACATTCCAACAGATGTGATGATTTTATCTCTTGATGAGTATGATGGGAGATTAAAGCAGTTACAGTCATCGCCAGATGTGTTGGATCTTTGAGTTGTTGACTCAAATTTTACGTCACTTTTGGTGATTTTACTTTCAATATTGGTCAATTTCTGTTGAATTTGAGCATTATTGTGAGATAAGATATTTGACAAGTGTGTTTTTGTAGCCTCGAACCAATTGTTAAGTTGATCTTCAAGAGCATTGGTTGCCGCACAGCTTCTGTTTCCTCCAATCCGTTCGAGAGCTCCCGAAAATGCTCCACAGACATAAAGCAAGTCATCTGAACAGAAGCTAAGCTTGGAAATTGCTAAAGCATTTTCGAGATTGTCAGCGCCTGTTGAATAGCACGTGTTGTCGCTAAGACTGAGTCCATTTAATTTATCAAGTCCTTCGAAAGTTGTTGAGTCAATGTGATAGATTTTGTTGTTGTTTAGCCAAATTTTAATCAATTTTGGATTATTTTGGAATAAATTTGACTCAAGAACAAGCAGCTGGTTGTAACTTAGGTCCAGATACTCTAAATTGGGAAATTTTGCTAAATTTAATGACGAAATTTTTCGTAATTTACAGTGTTTGACCACAATAGCCTTCAAGAATGGGAAGTGATTTCCAACATTTTCCGGGAAGTAGAAAATTGCTTTTTTTTCTGCTGTTAAGCCGGTGATGTTTCCAAGACTGAATTGGTGGCCATGTTTAGATTGGAGGTTTCTCATGTTTATTTGTGCATTTTCTTCTATGATTGCGACTTCATTATCAATTTTGCATCTTGGTACGTTGAGGAGATGTCCAAAATCTTCATAATTATATTCACAATCAATATAAACTGGGTCAGATCTTGACACATCCACAACCATCAAAATCATCAATCTATATTTAAAATTGTTAAATAATTTTATTAAAATAATATTAAAATTTTAATTATTTCTGTTAATTAACTTACAATTTCAAAATAATTTCCATATTTTCGATGAGAATTAGACGACGATTTAAAATTAATAAGCAGTTACAATGTATGTGATCCAGAATTTAAACAAATTTAATTCCAAATAAATTGTCATTTGACTCATGATGAGTCATACAGACTATTTCAGCTCAGAAAACGTTTTGAAATTACATAGAATTAAACAACGTTTTGTAAAAAAAAATCATGAATCAAAATATGTAGTCTGTATCAAAATTCCTTCTTCTCTTCCTAAGCCAGTCCTGAAAAGAACTTTCAACCGCGTTTTAAAAGTGGTTTAAAATTAAAATGTCGTCAATGCAACTTTGTGTCAAACCGTTCATACTACTACACTACAGGCACTAGCAACTACGTTTTGGGATTGTTATCCAAACTTATTTTGAGACATGGCACACTTCCTTAGGTACAATCCTTCAATCAATTGTATTCCAAAATCGCAATATCAAAATTGTTAGTTCTAAAATCGACAAATCGATCAGATATTCAGTTCCAAGCTCTGCATGACTCTGATTTTGTGAAAAACTTAATTTAAATCAGATGTTATGCTTGGGTCACGCTTGCTTGGTGACACACTTGTGATCACTTAGCCGAATTGTTCTGTTTACGTAAATTCCTCGTGAATGGTCATCCTGCAAAGTATGTCCTGTTTACCTTATGTTGCTTTCTTTGTGCAAGTTAATTTCAGAAATGATCGATTGTAAGCTTTACCATCCCTAGCCTGATTGCGGTAACAGGTACATTCAGACAAGGTGGTTTGGACTCTATCATTTAATCTACTTATTCCGGCACATAGCTTGGTCACCATCGGTGTATTTAACGATATCAGGGTATCCATGACAAGGTATACTTACTAACTTACTTTACTTCCTTGGCAAAGGCACACGGGGGCCCATTGCCGCATTTGGAATTCGTGGAAAGCTGGATATGTCTTTAGATAACTTCTGCCAGTTTCTAATCCCCAGCACATTTGAATCATTGCACACACAGCAATCCCATGGGCTCTTTGGTCTACCTCGAAATCTCTTTCAATCCAGAAAGTTACCAGTTGTCACTTTACGAGAAGGTAATCTGACATTTGGCCAGCTTCGGAGTCAGATTTGACAGCACAACAAGAGGTTAGTTAGTAGCAATACAGTTGAGTGCAACCGGTAGAAAGGAAAGTTTGGCAGCTCAAATAAGGCATAAAATCAGTTTATATCAGGCTATATCATGTTTAATTGTGAGAATTAAGTACCGCTGTAAGTCCTATTCATAATTTTGGATGACACCACAGACAATATGATTTATTAATTGAAATGAGAAGCTTGTTGACTAATTGACAACTAGTCAGATAGTCAATTTTTTTGGGTATTTTGAGTAAAATCTTTAATAATTTTATTATACAACCTCATCTGAGGGATATTATGGATCTCAATTGATCGGTACGGTCAGCGAAATAAGTAAGTGGATATGAATTTTAGAAAATTTCCTCATATTGCGGAGAACGAGGTGTATTCTGTTGCACATTTGTGTCTATTTCGCATTCCGTGCTGGTCACTTGAGTAAATTTTTTGAAATTAATCATCAATGTGACATTAACAATGAGTATAACGATCATGGCTGACAACATTCCGACAGATGTGATGATTTTATCTCGTGATGAGTCTGATGGGTTGTTTGATGAGTTAATTGATGAGTTATCAATGTGCTTACAGTCATTTTCAGATGTGTTGGATCTTTGAGTTGTTGACTCAATTTGTAATTTTTTTGTTGTTTTTTCACAGCTTCTGTTTATTGCGCCCAATAATGCTCTACAGACATAAAGCAATTCATCTGAACAGAAGCTAAGCTTAGAAACTGCTAAAGCATCTTTAAGATTGCCAGCGCCTGCTGTATAACACGTGTTGTCGCCAAGACTGAGTCCACTTAACGCATAAAGTCCGTTGAAAGCTAATGGGTCGATGTAGAAGATTAGGTTGCTGTTTAGCCAAATATTGATCAATTTTGGATTATTTTTGAACAAATTTGACTCAAGGATAAGCAGCTGGTTGTAACATAAGTCCAGATACTCTAAATTTGGAAATTTTGCTAAATTTTTTGATGAAATTTTTCTTATTTTTGTGTATTTGATCACAATAGCCTTCAAGTTAGGAAATGGATATCCAACATGGTCCGGAAAGTAATAAATTGATTTATTTTGAGCAACAAAACCGTTGGTAAGTCCAGGATTGAATTGACGGCCATTATTGTATTGGGGATTTCTGATGATTATATGAACATTTTCCTCTGTTATGTCCATGTTACCGTTAACTTTGCATATTATTATGCTATATAAATGTCCAAATGTTCCATACTCATAAACACAATCAACATAAACTGTCTTGGATCTTGACACATCCACAACCATCAGAAACATTAATCTATAGTTTAAGTTGTTGAATAAAATGATTTAAAATAAATTAAAATTTTAATTATTTCTGTTAATTAACTTACAATTTTAAAATAATATCCATAATTACGATGAGAATTAGTCGACTATATCCATACGAACTTATGAGCAATTACAATGATTGTGGACAATAATAATAATCCTTTATTTACTTCAATACATAAGTCGGAACAAACAAAGATTCTATCTTGATATTAACCTCGTCGGTTTTAAATCAAATACATTAATGAGAAGTGATTCGTAATATGACATGATGTTTGCTTTGAGCAATTGAAATGAGAAATATGTGACTAAACTATGCTCTAAATTTTACGTTATTTCCAAACGTCCCTGAAGATTACATGAAAAATACACATGAGAAAATACACGAGAGGCTTTCGATCTGGCTGGGTGGCAGACCAAATGCTTTAAATGCTTCACCTTCCTGTGGTCTCTCCTGTTTTCACTACCAAAACCGATGGTGACCGAAGCTGTGCTGGGATAGTTACTTTAAATAATAGATTAAAAGCCAATTTAGGGTTTAGGACATTTGCCCACTAACACTTGCCTACTGGTACATTAGCCCACTGGTATATATGCCCACTGGTACACAAGCCCACTGGTACACAAGCTCACTGGGACATAAACCCACTGGGACATAATCCCACTGATTCATATGATAACTAGTAAACTCCTCGCCTGACAGGTGGCAGTCCCAAAAACAGACTAGGTAAAATAGGCTTACAACCTGCTTTATTCGATTCTAAACTGTTCAAAGAATATTACAAAAGGATAATAGGACTGGATTAACAATGACACATGTCACTTAAATGATCGGAAGCTGACAATTCAGGCAACAGAGTTTGTCATCCTTTTGTCACTTCTGTCACCTGACTTGTCCAGCCCTCCCCTTCCGTATATGATTAAATTATACAACAGCATATATAGCTGCATCCCCCATGCGACTCATGCTGTCCTGCTTCTCATCCTTCATAGCATTGACTTCTTCATAAAAATCTCCAGATGCATCTTGATTTGGTTGTGATATTTCTTCATAGTTTTCACTATCCCTGTACCCTGATGCTTGACATGCTAATCCTGGCTGATTACGAGCGGAATATCCATTAACGTCACTTTGGTAAGCAGATGATGAATAAATATTTAATTTTGACTCATTTTTAGTGATTTTGTGTAGATTTTGGTCTTTGTGAAGAATCATGTGTAGAGCTACATGTAAAGCCATGATCACTATGATGAACAGCACTGTTACAAGGATCAGCTTGAGCTGTAAGGTTTGATATTTTATTGGACATTGGGTATGTCTGTTGATTACCGCTTCTAATTGTGGACAAATGTAGGAACTTTGAATTATTTTCATCACATGCTGTGCATTGCCGTCAATTAGTTCCAATTTTGGATAGCATATGTTGTCGGTTAGGTCAACTTTTTTGAGATTCTTAAGGTCATCAAATGCAGCTGGATGGATGAAACTGATTAAATTGTATTCAAGGTGGATGTCCTCTAATTTTGGATTAAATTTGAATAAATTGGCCTCTAAAATGACTAGATTGTTGCGAGTTAGTTCCAATAATGTAATATGAGGAAATCCTTTTAAATTGTCGGCAGTAATGAATCTTAATTTTGTGTCAATGAACCTTAATGCTGTCAAATTTGGAAAATATTTGTCAATTCCGGTTGGAAAATAGAAAATTTCACTTATTGTCATTGAAAATCCTTTGACGTCATTAAATTCCTGTGCATTAGTGATTGTAATTTCTGTGTATTGGCTGTGGATGATTTGATTGCTAATCCCGCAGTCTCTTCCATTTTTATAGTTATTGTTGTAGTCACACTTCAACTTGACACTAATCACATGCGGTATAAGGAAAATTAGGAGAAATTTGAAGTTATTCAGCATTTTTTAATTGAGTTGCAATTTAAGTTGCAATTTGAATTCCAAATTTGAGTTGTTTATGACTGATTCAATTGGATTGAGTGAAACAAGCTTTAAATTTATTTGAAAAATTTCAATATAATCATGCACAAAAATGACTAATTTTATTTGATATTCAGGGATTTTATTCATAAGTAATGTCATATTTAGATAATTTTTAACATAATGTACTATAATATTTATATAAGTATAATTAATGCGCCGTTCACTTAAGGACCACGTCAAGCCAATCTAACCAAAACCACCCCCTCCTCATTTCCCCTGTTCCCTCTCATTCCCAATGTTTTTTCTTATCCTATTCCTCCTCTTCCCGCTGTTCCCCATGTTCTCTCTTCCCATTCTTCCCCCTTTTCCCTATTTCCCCTCTTCTCCTTTTTTCCCTTGTCCTTCCTGTTGCCCTTCTTACCATTTTAATTCCTGTTCTTCTAGTTAGCCCTGTTCCCCGTCTATACCCTGTTCCATTTGTTCTCCTTGGTCTCGCTGTTCACAATGTTCTCCTCTTCTCGCTTCTTACCCTTCCAATATTCCCTATTCATCTTGTTTCCCCTTTCCTTCTTCTTTCCTCTCTTTCCCCGTTCCACTTGTTCTCCCTTTTCGCTCTTCTTCGATTTGCCTCTGTTCTCACTGTTCTCACTGTTCTCGCTGTTCCCTCTGTTTCATATCTTCCCTCTTCCTACTTCCTACTCTTCCATACTTCCCGGTTTTCCCACTCTTTCCCCCCTTTCTCGCTAATCCTCTCTTTCTCTCCTATCCCACTCTTCCCTCTTTTCTCTCCTATGACCTCCCAAATGTATTTTGTAATATGTAAGTGAACGGACGGTTAAAAAATAACGAACTTTTTAAAATAAATAATGGAATTAAAAATGGACAATAGAATATTTACGGTTGGTTACTTCGTATTTATCATCATCTATTCCATCTACACCTCCCCTTCATCATCCCCACGTTTTCCCCTTTCTTCCCTGTTTCCTTCCCTCCTTTACTACCCCTTTCCTTCTTTCCTCTCTTCCGCGTACCATCCTACTCTTCCTTTAATTTTTGCCCTTTCCCTTGCCTTCCCCCATTGCTGTATCCCCTTCCCTTCTTCACTCCTTCTTAATATGAATGAATTTATGTATTTTTTCATAAAAAAAAAATCTTGGAAAAACCCACCTGGAAGACAAATGGCGTAAAAAAATTCATATAGTAGCCATTCAGGTCTACAAGACTCAAGAGTGAAGCTGAGTTTGACAAAGTTAGGCTGCATACCAGTGTGAAGCTCTACTAGGTAAAATTGGACTGCATACCAAAGTAATACTATTCTGAATGGTTACAATTTGACTATTTTCTACGTCATAAGATTCCGGGCTATCAATTTTTTTAGTTACCCCCTAAGGTTTCCCGAGACCGATACCGAAACTCCCTGAGAAGTCTCGGTTTCGACATCGCGAACCCTTAGTTCCCCTCCCCTAATAAGCCTCTAAACCTTTCCCATTCCCATAAGAGTTGACAGGACTCCAAAGTAAGGGTGCCTCCAATGATGTCCGCACTCTATCAAGCCAAGAGTCTGGACTCCATTGGAAACACCTTTATAGTCCATCCTCCCAAAGTCCTGCCAACTCTAATACCAACCGTCTACTCTTTATCCTCACTTTCCGACTTATAAGCAACAGACCAATCTGTTTGAACTACGTCATGTCCCTCATCAAGGATGTCTTCAAAACTTCCAGCAGATTCATTTTCTTGTGCCTGTTTATTCTCAGCGATAGGCTTGGATGTCATCAATTTATCACAATCATGTCCAGCATCATTATTTCCAGTCTTGTTTAACGTCATTCCTTTAATTTTCTCATAATCTGAGCCTTTAACGACAATCGTCTTTAATGTTTCAACGGGTTTTGGTGTTTTTCGGCAGCACATGCAGCACGACACGATGACAAGGACGAAAACCAAAAGTCCAGTATTGACGATTGTGATGTCAAGTGTTGTATGTGGAACTGGAATGACTGATGATATTGGAATGTTGAGTAATTGTGCGATGTATGAATCAGGCTTAGGTGTTGTTGTTGTTGTTGTAGCTATGGACTTAATTGGATTGACTGAAATGTTAAATTCAGCCATTTTATCGTTGATTCTGTCAAATTGAACCTTAAGATTGTCAATCTCTTTGACGTCGGATTTTAGCGTCTTTACAGCCTTTTGCAGTTCCTCAATTTCATATTGACTCGAGCATGGTGACCAGACTTGATCGATGATTGTGCCAATTTTGACATCCTCGAATGTTTTGTCAATGCATAAATTACTCTTTAAATCAAGTTTGGTGATCTTAAGGATGCCCGTAAATGCTGTTGGATGAATTTTCTTGATTTTATTGCTGCTCAAGTCAATTTCCGTCAGCAATTTATTTTTATGGAATAAATTCTTGTTCAGTTCCTCAATCATATTGCCATGTAGGTTCAAGTATGCCAATGATTCCAATTTTTCGAAATTTTCGGCCGTTATTTTTTTCAAATTTGAGTTGGTGATCTGCAGGCCTTTGAGGAATGGAAACGCGTCGTTAATTGTATTTGGAATGTGCCAAAATTCGACATCCTTTATGGCTATAACCTTCATTTCGGACTGGAAATTTTCAAATTTAACAGTTGGATTTTCATCGTGAATCTTTAGGTCCGTTTCATCGTCAATGACGCATGCTGGAATAATTTTAAGATGACCAAATGTCATTTTTGTCTTCTTAGTGCACTTTACAGCATGATTGTCACAATTTGATGAGTATATTGTGAATAATAGGAGGATGAGTGATCTGGAAATTTATGTGTTGTAATTGAGATTATGAGTTGAGATTTAATATTAAAATTACTAAATTAGGAGGGTTTGAGTAATGAACCGCAGGTCTGTACTTCCTGCGTGTTAGCTGTGCCGACACGCGATTTATGGAACGAAGGCTGAAGGCCTGCAATTTTGACGAACTCTAATAATTAGACTATTAATCAAATAGGAAGCGATGATCTTTAACTGTTTAGAATGGCTACACATCTGCACCATAGCTGGTCGTTTATATGCGTTTCATTTCACATTAGCATTTAGTCGGATTTAAATTGATTTTTTTATTAATCGGTTAATCGATTTGTGCTATTTGAAGACATTCACATTTCACACTTATTAATTCCTCGTGCACCCCAGCCAAGGAAGTAAGAAATAAGCAAGAAGTTACAAATAAGCAGTATTTTCTGTTCACCACACTTATAAAAATAATTAAAAATTACTTACATTTTCCAAGGTAAATTCATTGCTTGAAACTTAGTGTAACACAGGAATTAAAGTATTTTAATTATTTATCTTGTATATTATGTGATCTAGACTCACTCGCACTGTATATTAATTTAAATGAGTATTTAAAAAACTGAGAAGAAGAAGATAATGAACAATTTTTATTTTGTAGAGTTTACAGTCGTAACTAGATAATTTTTATAGTTTGGATACTCAAATGAAATGTCAAGCTTATGACTAGGCATACGGATAATTACTCGAAGCCTGTTCCAATCAAGATGAGATTCGGAAGAAGTATCCACTTCCGGGACTTAAAAACATGAGTAAAGTCTGACCGCATGAATAGAGCCATGTATACAGAAGGTTAAGTGACGTCCCAGTTCTTAAAGTAACTACTGTAGACTACGTTGATGGCAAGAGATCGCAAGGAAGGCTGAAGTATTTCTGGATTTTTTGTGTTGAATTGGAAACCTTAATATCCCGAACTGACAGAAGGTTTCGAAGGATAGAGCTGTCATTAGATATTCTTTACGTGCGGCAATGGTCCCCCGTGTGCTCCAGCCAAGGAAGTAAGTAAGGAGAGTCTGAAATATTCGTCCATAAAGTCATCAAAAACATTATTTACGAAATAATCATTTATTCATCATAAATTCACAATTTTTGATTAATTATAGGTTTATAACAGAGTTGGCAGGACTTCTGGATTATGAATTACAAATAGACTTCAAAGTCCACCTTCAGTAGAGTCCGAGCATCATTTTGTTTCAAGTCCAACTCCAAAATGGATCCCTAAAAAGCAGATAGCGTAGGTATGGCTGAAAATCTTACCCCAGGTCGACTTGATGCTGTCCTGAAGCTAAATTTCATCGGAATTGACCTGAAGACAAAGTTACGTTGACTTAGAGCCGGATTTTCAGCCATTTCTTCATCATGTGCCATTCAGAGATTCCTCCCAACTCTGCTTTCATACATGACTAAGTTGCTGTCTATTATGCTGATGACTGAGCTTCAACTTGATTAATCACATCATGATCATCTTTGACGAACTCAACATGCTGATTTTTTGACGCATTTTCCTTAGGTTGCTCATCATTTTGAGGATTTTCAGCATTTCTCAAGCTTGACATCCTTGCACTGATTCTCTCTAATCTGTATTGGAATCTCTTATTGCATCTGGCAAGTAAAAATGCAATAATGATGATCAGCAACAGTAAGGCAATCACAATAAGGCTGAATATATGAAAATTTTTGATGCTTTCTAATGTTTGGTGCTTATTGTAATGGCTTGAATTTAGATTGTCAGCATAAGGACATGAGGTTGACCTATTGACTGTCCTTAAGCCTTCCTGGACCGTCCTTGGCTCATCAATTGACAAATTAACGCAATTGTTGTCCAGTAAGTCTAAATGAACCATATTGTTGAGATTATCAAAATGTTTACTGACTTGCAGCTTGACTGAAATAGAGTAAAATGAACTTAGTCATGTAATATTTCATGAATATAAAGAATGATTTACATCGCTTTATTTATTATATAAGCCTTTTAGGTCTGAAATTGACACAATTCACTACTATATAAATCATATGATGTATCTGTTTAGGCCTAATTACACTCAATCACTCAATCAAAGCACAAATTTGATGTTCAATCCATAAAGTCTTCTATCAAAATCAAATGATTTTTTCTTGGTTTCTCAATTCCAACACTTTTTGTCAGCAAAATATTTATAATATTTTGGATACTTTCAACTTCTTCGTCAAGCTCTGCAGATGCAATTTCCTCACCAAACATTAAATCCACTGATTCATTCTTGTCACTTCCCTTAATTCTGAATTTGTTCAACAATTCTTGTGTCAAAATGGCATCAACATCAAAATTGCATGTCTCAATAATTGGATATACTTTTGCAAATTTCACAATTTTCCTCTTTCTCTTGAATCCAACCAAATATTCACCAACATATCCAATAAAAGACACAAGACAGCATCCAAGCCAAACCTTAAATCCAAATCCAAGATCATCAAGTGTCAAAATATTCAGTTCCTTTTCAATTCCTCTAAATTTAAATTTTCTTGTGTAAAATTCCTCAATTAAATATTTCATAATTCCAGTTGGAATCAAATTGTCAATCAGGTTAATCAGCATCCTCGTGTAATGTGCAGCACCATGAAAAAAGAAAGCATCTTGACTTTTGAACAGAACCACGTCTTTAAGCTTATTCCAATTGTGACTTTGCATAAATTTTGAGTGTTGGTAATTGACATAAAATTCATCAATTGTTAAGGCTAATTTGGCTGATGGGTTTTGTGATTGAGTTAGTGATATTTGGTGGAAGTCTAGTGGACTTGCTATTGTTATGTTTTGCCTGGTAAATTAGATATAAAGTCAATTTAATAATTACTCTAAATAGCATGATAATTGGTTAATTGATCTAAAATCCAGGTCCAAGATGGAATGACTCCTATCACTACTTTGCCGACATTACTGCTTGTAGTCTAACTAAAAGAAGCTGTGAGTGCTCCAAAAATCCGGACTTCACATTGGAGTCCTGCCAACTCTGAAGCAAACCCAACATTATATTCTATTCTATTCTATTCTTAGATATCATTCCGTGCAACAGAGCCACTTCGACTCCCAACTTACCCTTGACGTAGAATTGGTTAGGCATCATGCCAGAGTCACGTTGGTTTGTTGCCGGATTTTAGATCGATTGGCCGACTTGTTATTGTACTAATTTGAGTATTCGTTTGAAGGACAGAATAAACAGGTGGACTCAAGGTGTCAATAACTCAAGGAGTCAAGGAGTCAGTGAGTCAAGCACTAAAAGAATCCACATGTGCGTCTACCTACAGATGCATAATCAGACTCAAAGTCGATTTTTCCATACAAAATCCAAACTCTGTACATAACTTACCATTTATGTTGCTTACTCCTCATCCGATATATATCATGAGTTGCCTGCAATGTGTATATTGTGTAGTTCCTTTCATGCAGCTCTTCAATAGTTTTTGGTGGCAAATGCCTTGGATCACTTGTCATGAACTCAATGAATTTGCTCTGAAAGCATGTCCGAAAAATTAAGCAGAATAGTATAAAAAGTGTCAAAATGAACCGCAAGAACTTCTTCCTTGGCAGTTTTGTTTGACCGAATCCAAAGAATATTGGAACTAAATTCCAAATTGATGTGTCATTTTGGCATGATTTTGACAGTCGATTGATGACCAAAATAGTCAAAAATGTGACAATAAAAGCCACAAGCAACAAAATCCATGTCTGGATGTCGAATGGAAGTATAAATTTCTCATATTGCGTGTACTTCTCACCCGGAGACACAAATACATAAAAATTCATGTCCGTCACGACATTCGACACCGCCAATCGACTATCCATTGCAGGTAGACTGGATATACCAAAATATACGTCCGGTAATTTCAAATCACCATCAATTAATTTTAAATGAGCTTTGCTGTCATCCAATTTATCAAGAAAATTTGGACTAAAGTCAGCTGGCTGATAAGCATGCCTAAAATTGTAAAAATCACCAGCTATGCTGAAAATTATTGGAGAAATTCCATAAATCTTAAAGTTTGACTCATAATTATTCAATACTACATATCCAGACGCATGATAGACAAATGTGTCAGCATGTGGAACTGGCAGCATCATGACTAATTCACAGTTGTGATAATTCATAAATTTATCATAATTTTCAAGTTTTGAGGTCCATTTTTGTGTCCTTTTGTCAAATGTGTTCAGCCTGACTAGATATGGCTGATGACATCGATTAGGACTGAACCATTCGACAGTCGACAGCGTGACTGTGTCAGGCTCATTAGTGATGAAGTATGTGTGAGTAAAAACAGCACTGCCAATGACTGGCAATCGACTGTAATATTTATAAATCTCTGATGACTGTAATTGATCGAATGTGAGGCTGGATATGTAGGCAAAGTGCTTAATTGGCTGTTGATGGAAGTGAGTGACTTCAAAGATTTGTTCAATATATCTGAACGTGAATATGTCATCAAAAAACAGGAACGATGGATGTTTTAGGTACGACACAACTATTTCATATAAATTGCCAACTTTTGAAACTCGGTACAGGAATGTCTCGTTGGTTCTGGATATAAAGTCATTCGCAATATCCTGTGGAACTCTCTGTCTAGTCTTGAACATGAAAATATGAAGCTCCTTGTGTCTATTCAGCAAATACACATCAGCAATGTCGTGTAAAGCTTTTGAGATGCTCAAAAAATCTTGATTTTCTGTTAAATTTTGAAAATTTCTGCAATTTATTGACTGAAGAATCAACAAAAATCTAATAATAATCCACAACAACTTCATGATTAACACAATTGACTTAACTTAGTTTTTTCAACATCTCCATCGTCCTTTGGTGATGTCTAAAATATATTTGAAGTGTAAAAGCTGTCTCAAGTATTAAATTGTTTATTTTTATTGGTTTTATTGAGAATTTGTTTCTTTTAGATTAGATTTAATGTACGATTCAATCATGTCTGTATTGTAAATGTTAATCTAATTGTACCAGAGTTGGTATGACTTAGAGACTCCGGAATACAATATTCCATAAAGGTTCCTTGACTAAAGTCCGAATTCCAAAGAAATTAGAGTCTGGATTTCATTGAAAACAAGAAGTCTGTTCCGAAGTTAACCCAAATTTTATATGAAGTCGAATAGACTCAAGCCGACTTTTTCATACAAATTTCGAGCCAACTTCAAGCTCTGGTCTGCAGGCTCTGGTATGAAGATTTACATTATTTACTTGCTTTGTACAAATTATTTGTCCGAACGTTGAGCTGAATGTCTATAATCACCGTTTTGTGCCATATATCTTTTGGAGCTTCAATATGTCTTTTTCCTTGTGTATTTCAAAAAAAAAGTTGATCAGCAAAATTTTGTTTCTGCTACAGAATTGATATTCTGTATCAACTTCATATCAACTGATCGTGTTCACTCGTCTGGTTGTGTCAAGATTCCATCCTGCCAACTCTGGTTTAGACCTATTTACATATGTTCAAGCATTCACGCTGACTCACGATGAATAATTGAAATTGACAATACAAAAATCAATTGGCTATCCAGATCATTGAAATATAGAGCTGTGCTAGATTGTTTAGTGATAAATGATTGCTTAACAAGAGAAAATGCGTCAGACTTCTGTACTAAGATCTACAGTTTAAAATAAAATACAAAGGTCTCGTTTACTATGAATGTTACGTGATAAGTGGAAGGTCTCTGACAATTTATACGATAGTGCCTGGGGCTGGATTATAAATGCTCAATTTTAAACCTTACAAATTTCTAGGGTTCGACCAAGAACCATAGACGTGCATTTTAATAGTACAGCCCTGCAATTTTCGGTAGTATTTTATAGTTTGTCCATGACTGCATTCTACCAGTTTTCAACAACAAAGATTTCTATCAAAATCAATACAGATAGTCACCCAAGTTATGTCTAAGCTTCAATCAAGGTCAAACAAGACAACATAATCTTGATGATATGAAAGAACTCATGGAAAAATTAGACAAGGATATTCGTGTTTGTATTTAAAATGAAATTAGTTTGTTTTTATTTGTAAATTCTTTGATTTTCTTCGAACATTTATGATTAGGATTACAATTTTATTGTTTAGAAGCTTACTAGAGGAAGGCTATTAATAGTAAAATTTAATATATTTCTTTTTTGAATTTTGAGCTTTATTGAAAAGCACAAGTCGGTTAATCGATCCAAAATTCAGCTCCAGATCGGTGTGACTTTGGCATGGTACCGGATTTAAGGTGAATATGCAATGATTACAGACGTGATTCTGACTTGATTGCAGATTTGTTTCCTGACTTGATCAAGTCAGAGTCACGGCTGAATTCATTCCTGATTCACTTTAAATCCAGTATTATGCCATAGTCGTTAATCATTTAATCCTCTAAACATTTTCTTTATTAACAATAGCATAAAGATCTCTAACTTCATCGTCACTTTTTGGTTGTGTTTGATTGTCAAGCTCAGCATAAAAATCTTCAGTATTGACATTATTTTGTGTATTGTTTGGCTTTTGAACTTCATCATATGGAACTTCAGAGTAGACATTTTCACAATTTTCGTTAGGCATGGTATTGGTTATGGCTGTGCAGTCTGTAGATATTGTAAAATTGCTGATTGGTGGACTGATTGCTTCGTATGGACGGACTTTATTCGTTGTTGTTGCTGAATTCTGATGATTAAGTGATTTATATTTGAGATAAATTAGAGCAATTGCTAGAATTATCAGCAAAACTACTCCGAATATGACTAATATTGCTGTTACTAATATTAAATTTCGGGATTCACTAGCACTATGATTCGTCACTAAATCTTCAAATCTCTTCCTCATTATTGCATTTTCTTTTGTTAAATTATCAAATTTTTCATTATTTTCACTAATACGATTCCACAATTTAAGGTTATAATTAAGGCACACGGTTTCTATGTGCTTAATAAGAAATGCAATATTGTGACTCTCATTTGAATAATTTGAATAGCATTCATTATTACGAAAATCAAAACTCCTTAAATTTGAAAGAGAATTAAAGGCATTAGCTTCAACTACTTTAATCCTATTGGAATTCAGAATAATTGTAGTTAAATATTTATTGGCACGGAATAAGTTATCCTCGAGGATCTCAATTTCGTTGTAACTTAAGTCCAAATAGAAAAGATTATCAAATTTTTCAAAATTTTGCTTAGTTATTTTACGCAATTTAGCTTTTGTGATGCTCAGCAATTTCAGGGGTTTGATGAATATTTCAATTCCATTTGGAATATAAAGCATCTCCACATCCTCAGCAATTAATCCCGCTAGCGAACCGACTGCATTTTTCAAACCAATTTGAGTGTTTTCATAATGAACTGATTGAATTCCAGGATTTATCTTGCATACAGCTAAACCTAGATCAAAATTCGTTTCGTGAATGCAGGTAGCATTAAACCAATGACCATGAGATGAGCCTGAGCCAATGAGTAGGATTATCAGTTCTCTGAAATTGGACAGAAATATTTAAATTAGTAAACTATTAAATAAGCTTAAACAGATCACAAATTACTAGGGTTCGCCCAGATGCGTAGGCTTGCAGCAGGCCTGTAGTTTTTATTGTTCTAGATGCGCATCCAATTGCATCCAACTACATCCATATGAACTTTTTGGATGGATTTGTCATTTTCAGAGTTTTTAAAGTATTTGGTTAAATTTTTAGATGCATTTGGATGCGAATCCGGATGCGCAGGCCTACTGCAGGCCTGCAGTTTTGTGCATCTCTGCATCTATGTGCATCTAATTTTGGCAAACCCAACAAATTATGCTACAAAATCACGATCAGAAAAGTTCATGGGAACTATTTTGTTAAATGAAATTCCCTCGACAACATAATGCTCACAAGGGATCTGTGATTAATCGACCGTTTGTCTTATATTTAATCATAAAATAAGCCACAAATGACTAGTTAATAACTACCCATGCAGCCATCTAAACATCAATGTATCAATAATACTCACAATATTTTAAAAAAGTTCATTTTTTTGGTTTTTAAAGCTTCCTCAGTCGTTGATCTTGTTGAAATAAGTCAAAAACAGCAAAACACGTCAAATTTGAATGAATCAAATTCACATACAAATCACATATGATTCACGTATTGACTCAATTACGCACTCGGTTTATCTTCTTTGAACTGCGAGATATAAATGACATTTATTTATTTAATGTTCCTTAATTTAAAGTTTGATAGAATGTTTTACTTGAGAGAGGTTACGATGCTGAAATGAGTCAGATATGCTTTCTCGAAATCCCGATCCCGATAGCGAGAAAGCATAGAGTCAGAATTAGGAACGAACTAAATAGTTGACTAGCTTTTTTTTTATCTGCTTTGACATAATCCCGCCCTTCACTTGTGTATCGGATTCATAGACTTCATATTAAATGCTAGTGAATTAAAATTTGTGGATAGAGGTCAGAAAATTACCGGTAATCGGGATTTGACGGTAATGGATATTACCGGTAATTACTGGTAACGTCCGGTATGGATATCCGTTATTCGGACCCCTATTTCTGGAATCATGTAGAAATTGAACTTCACTTTTATGGATTGCTTTTCCAGTGATTAGAATACTAAAGCTTTAATGCTTAACAATTGAAAATGCAACCTGCTTTTCACCTTTTGAACCTACTCCGTCGAATGCAAAGTCTTGCAGCAAAATAATAAAACGAAATTCGCAGAGATCAAAGTCACTAAGATCGGCGGCTAAATGTTCGCTCATTTTAGCGAATATTTAAGCTCGGCTAAATTAAGCGAACATTTTAGCCGCCGCCAGCTAAATTATCAGCGGCTTCGATCTCTGGAAATTTGTATTTCAGAACAAATTGTAAACCGGAGTCTAACTTGAGGTAAGGTTTGAGAGGTCCAAGAATTTTCACATATATCCACACATTTTCTCCTGTGCTTCATGTGTGCAGTGGTGTCGTAAGTGGGATGAAAACACAAACTTGTTTTACCGCGCTTGGGTAGAATCCACAAGGCGCCCTGGTGCTCCAAAAGCAACTTAATGTAGAACAGTAATGCAAGATTCATCAATTAGATGTCAAAACAGAGAATTTTTACAAGCTTTGTGATGTGGCCAGTAACAGAGTCAGATAGAAGGCCTTTTGTAATAACCTAGGATTCAATTCGGACCATGGTCCCAGTAAGTAAGTAGGTACACATGAAATAAATGATTAACAACCCTTGTTCATCCTACTTGTCTCACAATTACCCCAAAAACCACAAAACAATTCTAAAAAATTCATAAAAACATTTTTATTATCTTTTCAGCTATTCTTCACACTCAGCTGAGGTTCAGCATACACATTTGATACCCTATCACTCAGCTGCTTACATCTAATCACATCAACAGCTTCAGAATAAAAATCATGACTTGTTAGACCATTTGGCGTTGTGTTCTCATAATTAACTTCTTGATACAGCCTATCGCTGTCGTTTTTAGGTTTGTTGTCGTTGTAGGATGATTGCAGATTGTCCTCATTGGGAGTTTTTGTCACTAAACCATTAGGTGCTGCCACAGGATGATCAACTTTAGGATTTATATTCATTTGATCCAATTTGATTGTTTCTCGGTATTTTGATTTAGCTTGGTAAGGCAGTGAGTCCATTTTTGGATGATTTGTGGAATTACCCAGTCCAGACCTGGACCTCCTGCATCCAAAATAGCAAAACATCATAAACATCATCAATAAAATTCCACCAAATAAAATATTTTGCATAATTAAAAATTTCTCAATATTTTCCATTTTTTGAACCATTTTTTGGATGTCCTCATGCTGTGGGGACGTCAAGTGATCAAAAGTCACGGAACTAAATTCAGACGAGCTGTCAAAATTGCTGCAAACTTCCTCAATTTCCTCAATCATTGTCGGTATTTCAAGCTTATTTTTTGACGATTTTGAGTAGCAAAGGTTTGGCTTTAATTGCAGCGATTCCAATTTTTTGAGATTACTGAACGTGCTGGAGTCGATGAACCTGATTTTGTTCTTACTAAGGACGATGACCTTCAAGTCGTCATTAAATCTGAATAAATTTGCGTCCAATTTCTCAATTTCATTAGCTGTCAAGTCAATAACTACCAAATTGACCAATGGCTTCAAGTTCTCCTGCCTGATTTCCCGAAGTTGTGAATTTAGAATCGATAATGCCTGCATGCTTGTTGCTGTGCCTTCATCAAATTGTGGAACGTAAAGAATTTTCTTGTTAGCCGCACGAAATCCATTAATTTCCTTTCTAAGTCGGGATGAAAAGTGATCAAATGTGATTTTTACATGCTCATCATTTATAGTCAGCTGACTAGCGACATCACATATTGTTATGTTTGGTACACGCTTGAAGGGTCCAGAGATTATGTTACATTTGACATTTATGATTGTAATTGGTGGAATGTCAATTGATGTGTTGAAGGCGGTTTGACATGCTGCTTGGTGAATTATTGTAATTGCTGCAAATCTAAAATTAAAGAAGTAAATTATAGAATTGTCAATTTTATTAAGGCAGTGTTGTCTCAACTGAGTGCCGCGGCACAAAAGTGTTCAGTTGACATGTCATAAACCGCATGCATTGTTCGATTTTAGCCGTGGTTTACCACCAAGGTGTGTCGAGGCACAAACGGTTTGGACAACATTGTTTTAAGAGGTCATACATTTATTGTAGAGTTTGAGAACAAAAAAGTCAATTTATCTCGTTACCCAATAAACAATACCAAGTACATCAGGTGCTATTAATCGACCTAATAACAAATTTCTCAAACTTTCTGGAACATAAATTTAATTTTGTCGGAATTGGAGAGGAAAGCCAATGTCAGACTACGTAGCTGACCAAATGTCAAGCTGACCTTCTCGCGGTACACCCTGACCATGCTTTCTCGAAATCCCGGTCCCGATAAATTTTCGGAATCGGGATCCGGATTGAAATTTTCGGGATTTCCCGAAATTTTTCGGGATCGGGAAATCCCGAAATTTTTCGGGATCGGGAAATCCCGCGGAATCCCGATTTCGATAGCGTGAAGGCATAATCCTGAGCGCTGCAGCGGGATGTGAACTTGAGAGGCTTATCCTAAAAGTCATTCCTACAGTTTGTGCAGCTTTACAATCAGAACTGATCTAAAAACGACAATCCAATGTAAGTGACAATTGATATTTTGTTGTAACCTAAATTCTATAATTCCATGTACTAACTAGAGATAATATTGCACTTGGCATTGAGAATTGGCAAGTTGATCAGTTGATCAGTACGGCCAGTGAAGTACTAAATTCAATTACAAATTTCCTGAACTTTCCATAAATCTCAAGCTCATAACTACACATAAGGTCAACTAATTCCAACCTATTCCACACGACAATCTAGTCACAAATACTCACAACTTAAACATTAAATCCATGTCAATAAAATTTAATTTGTCACATTTATTAATTATTAAAGTGAGAACTACAAGCTTCCAACTGTAAATTATTTTGTATACTTCCGAAAATGATTTGAGAATTTTTTGATAACGAGCTTAGTTCTTATTTTCTTTTCTCTCATTTTTATTTACGTTTTAATTGATGTGAGAAGAGAGTGTGCAAGGGTTGGACACTTGTAGCAAATAATAATGAAGGCAAGAGTCAATACATACGTAGGTCGAGCTAAAATGACTAAAATTGGGAAAAAGGATTCAAATGTGTCTAGACCAGTGGTTGGCAACCTTTTATCTTTTAGGCACACCTTAATTATAATCTTCGGCCTAACCCCACATGACATACGCAGAATCTAGGTCCATCATCAACGTAAAAAGAGGACACATTCGGCTATTTGACTTGACGACCATTCGACACCTTGATTAGTGCTTGACATACCTAAGCCTATTCTATTTTACACCAATGTGCCGCGACACACAGTCTGGACAACACTGGTCTAGACAACTTTGTGCATCAATTTCGCTTGTTCTGTTGAATTTTGAACCGATTCTTCCTAAATTTTCTTTCCCAATTCTACTTAATCAATGAACAATAAGTTGCCCATCCCTTGCAACCCCATTCACAATCCTTGACAATATTATTTAATTATAAATTCATCATACTGAGCTAAATAGTTCATGTGAAAAACATGAGTCACATTTTTATTAATCTCATTATTAAAATTACTCTCAAACAAATAAATCATCATATGATGAGAGTATATACATAACAAAAAATAATTGAGTAATTTAGAGAGAAATGCACTGATAAAGCATAAAGAAAATGTAAACATAAAGAAATAATATTTTGATTCATATAAAAAGAGCGATTTTTGTGAGTCATTGTTGATTACTTTAAAGGGGAACTAGAAGACCGAAGAACCGAAGACCGAAACCGAAAATCGAAGAACGAAGAACTGAAGAACCCGAATACTGACAATCGTAGACCCAAAGACCCGAAGACCCGAAGACCGAAGACCCGAAGAACCGAAGACCGAAGACCTGAAGACCTGAAGACCTGAAGACCTGAAGACCTGAAGACCTGAAGACCCGAAGACCCGAAGACCCGAAGACCCGAAGACCCGAAGACCCGAAGACCCGAAGACCCGAAGACCCGAAGACCCGAAGACCCGAAGACCCGAAGACCCGAAGATCCGAAGAACCGAAGAACCGAAGACCCGAAGACCCGAAGACCCGAAGACCCGAAGACCCGAAGACCCGAAGACCCGAAGACCTGAAGACCTGAAGACCTGAAGACCTGAAGACCCAAAGACCTGAAGACCCAAAGACCGATGTCTGAAGACTGAAGGTTGAAGAACCGAAGACTAGCCATCAATTAAATAACATTCGAATACAATTCCTCCTCAATTTCATCATTTATGACTTCATTGCTTCTTGTCACTGCATCTTCAGGAATTGCTTCATAAACTGATGGTTTTGTATTTTGATTAAGATTTTCATGCACAATGTCATATAAGTTATCAAATGATGCTGCAGGAACTATGTTATTCATCCATAAATTCCCTGGATTGTTAGGCAATCGTGCATTATTTTTGGACAGGTTTGATGATTTAATTGTTGAAATTATGACAAAGATGACGATGAATAAAACAGCTATGATGAATGTCTGGACAGCCAAGAATATGTGAATCAGCTTAGAGTCATAATATACGATTGAATGAGTACATTGAGGATGTGATTGTCGATTTGGAGCAATTATGTCATCAAAATAGTCAAAAAATGCAGGTTCAGTTGACATGTTGCAGTTTTTAGGTTCATTTGATGCTTTAACAGGTCTTGTGCCACAATATGATGTCAGTTCCGTCAGATTTGTGCTAATGTCACCAGTTTTATTCCCCAGGAATCGATTTGAGTAGCATTTATTGGTCTTAAAGTCCAGCAACTCAAGATGAATCAGGTCATCAAACACGTTTGGATGTACGTAAGTTATCATGTTGTTGGATAGACGAATTGCCTTGATTTTTGGATTGTACAAAAATGTCGATTTTTCTAAACTTTTAATCTTATTTCCACTCAGTTCCAATGAGACAAGCTCTGTCATATCCATCAAGTCATGTTGTGTAATTTGTTGGAGTTCCGATGATGTAATTGATAAAAATTTCAATTTTACAGCAAAATTAAATTGTGGCAAATTGTAAATTTTGGCATTTTTCACACGAAATCCATTAAAGTCAGATGATTCAGAGCCAGTCAGGTTGAATTGTGCATTTTCGTTGCATATCGGACAAGTTATTTGGGTATCACAAATGATACTGTTTTTAATATAAAGCAAGCTGGCTTTAGTGATTTTACATGAGTCAATTGATTGACTGTACACGACATCTGTTGATGCTTCAAGATTGGCTATTGTAATTAGGAGTAACAACCTGTGTAAGATAAGATATAATATATATAACTAGAATAATCACCCATCAAGCATGACGAGAAGAATTTAATTTAAGGGATTATGAAAAAGGGAGGAGGAGCTTAGAGCGGAATGACAGACAGAAGAACAGAAGGACAGAAGGACAGAAGGACAGAAGGACAGAAGGACAGAAGGACAGAAGGACAGAAGGACAGAAGGACAGAAGGACAGAAGGACAGAAGGACAGAAGGACAGAAGGACAGAAGGACAGAAGGACAGAAGGACAGAAGGACAGAAGGACAGAAGGACAGAAGGACAGAAGGACAGAAGGACAGAAGAACAGAAGGACAGAAGGACAGAAGGACAGAAGGACAGAAGGACAGAAGGACAGAAGGACAGAAGGACAGAAGGACAGAAGGACAGAAGGACAGAAGGACAGAAGGACAGAAGGACAGAAGGACAGAAGGACAGAAGGACAGAAGGACAGAAGAACAGAAGGACAGAAGGACAGAAGGACAGAAGGACAGAAGGACAGAAGGACAGAAGGACAGAAGGACAGAAGGACAGAAGGACAGAAGGACAGAAGGACAGAAGGACAGAAGGACAGAAGGACAGAAGGACAGAAGGACAGATGGACAGACAGACAAATGACCTAAATTATATTAATGCTTATGCTTATAATGCTTGAAAGGCTCAGTCTTATGAGCTGGAGGCACTGTGACTAATCCTGCTCCACATCCATTAGACATACAATTTACATTAGAATCCGAACCACTTGCAAGCTATGCACATCGCAGAGACATGAGTACGTCATAAAACCTAATGAACCCTGCAATATACCCAGTTACAACTCATGTGTGCAATATTTCATGAAGACACTCATTGAGATGCTTAATTATCCTTATATACCCAGCAGTAGAGACACATGCAGTCCCAAAAAGTACTTACAATTGGATTTTAAACTCCATGATTGCTGTTGGAACTTCATAGATCAATTTAAATGACTTAGTAACTTGTTGAATTTGTGAAAGCTTATAAATGAATAAGATTTTACATCAAACTAAGTATGGGCTGTTCGCTTATTATCTATAGAAGGAGGGGTTCTGAGATTCATTAAGCGAATGACCACAAATGACAAATTGTATGCATAATTCATGAAACATTATTCAGTGTTGGAACGAGTTTAGCAGTTCTAAGGTTACTTATGTGCTTACTTACTTACATTGCTGGCCGCACAGATCAAGCGTGTTCTATGGTCTCCCTCAGTCGGCTCCTGAAACTGGCTCTAACGCTGGCTACCACTTGCCAATTACCAATTCTAAGTGTGACATAATTTTCTATCAAAAATTTAACTTTATTCACTTTCCAAAAAAATCTCCAACTTTACGCATTACACAAATTAGTAAAGACAGAATTTCTTGATGAACATCCAGATCCAGCAACACCAGCCACATAAACCGGTTGATTAAGGAAATTAGGCCATGAATAATTACATGCAATTAAAGTTCGTCTCCATGGACTATCAGTGAATCTCGATGCAGCACATCCAATACGAATTGCACGATCTTGTACAACCTGAAGGAAGTGACCAATATTATTAAAATTGGCACCGCCACAACAGCTAGTTATGTCATTTGGTGATGCAAGAAGATATTCATTAAACCATCGATCGACAGCATCAATAAGTTGAGTTGAAATTGGCTGGAAAGCTCCACTTGTGCCGTGCATGTATAAATTCTGACCAGCATATGGGAACTGTGATGTACCGCGGCATGAATCATGTCTCATTGCGCATTGCTTGACATTGAGTTCGGCTATGAAGGCAAGCTCAGGATCCCAAGTCTAAAAATTGTGAATTTTAGTCCAAAAATTTTGAATTTTTTTTGGATTTTTTCAGCACTTACCAAAGCATTCATAGCACGTGCAGACGGGAATGGTGGATATGCTCCACCAGCCATGTTATTACGATGATTATTGTGCGTATCCAACAAAATATTAATTTCAGTTGATCCAAGTGACTCAATTCTTGCATCAGCTGGACATGATGCATCAAATGTACCTGGATGATTGCATGCAATGTGATTTGCGCATAGTGCGCAGTAGTTGGTCTGAGCACTGACAAGTGTGAAGGCACACGCAGCAATTAATAGAACTAAAATTGACTTATTCATTTTGAGATGATTTTCTTTAATATTTTTAAAATGTTTGTGCTTTCACATATTTATAGGCATACCGACCTAATTAATTAAACGTGTGATAAGGCATTTGTTTTTTCCTGGAAATGGTAGAACATGATGTAATGTGTGGGAGAGATAGTGGCTATCTAGACAACCAAGAGTTGGCAACTGAAGACTATTGGGAAGTGATTTACAAACATTATTGTGAATTAACAAGAGCATTCCTCTAAAAATTCTCGATGTCAAGGACGAGACTGTGACAGAAACCGACACCGTGACTTCAGGGAACCTTACTCATCTCCCGGAAGTTGGCAGCTTTCCTAGATTCGGATTACACCGGACTTCTGTAGTCAAACTTCACCAGATTCCTAATGGACTATATACTCCGACTTCTCTGGAATCTAACTTAAGTTGAGTCCGGATTTAACGATTTTTGAGGTCCATCGACATTTGACTCGAGTCCTGAGCTCGAAGTTAGCTTGGATTTTACATGAAAAATCGACTCAATTCGATGACTCAAGGATATGGAGTCGAGTCGACTCAAGCCAATACGGAGTCGAGTTGGCTTGAGTCTAGTCGACTCGACTCCATATTCATGAGCCGTCGAATTGATTCGACTTTTCTATATAAAATCCGAGTTGTCTTCAAGCTCTGCAAGAGTCAGAATGCAAAATGGTGACCTGCTGATCCTACCAACTCTGATCTCCAAAATACATCTTCAATTTGCCATGGTTTTTCGAGATAAAAAATACAAAAATTGTTTAGTTCCTTACCACAAAACATTTAAACGCATCTTTTAGGAATAGCTTCAGTTGTCCTACCCTTGATTCATTCACTGATAACCTAAAGTGTATCTAATGGACATAAATAACAAATTTTTTATTTTTCGAAAGTTGCTGAACACGTTTTGAACAATATTTTCAATAATAAAGGTACATTAGATAAGAAAGCACGAGTTTTATTAATTTTTGTAATCTTTGAAATTTAATTTTACATTGTTTGTGGTTATTTTTGTGATTCTTATGACATGCCGGGTAAGAAAAGTTGTAAAAAGAAGTTGACCAAATTGTAACTCAAATAGTAGAAGTCAATAAATCGATTCAAAATTCAGCACCAAGCCAACATAACTCTGGTCAAAATGAATGCGGCATGACTATAGTCCAAAGTCTCTAGCGGACAAAACTACGTTGTAACTAATTGAGGGCATTTTAATGTCTTGATGTTGACTAATTTTAACGTATTTTTGTACAATCGGGGCTGAATTTTGGTCGTAGTCATGCTAGCCTGGTGCCTGATTATGGTCAGAGTCAAATCAACCTGGTGTCCGTGATCTGACCATCCTGTGATGGATTTTGGATCGATCAGGAACGCATTCTCGGTAGGAAGGAATTGATAAACACAGTTTAGCACTTGGAATTATCAATTGGCAAAGGATTGCCAGCAATAGAGCCAGTTTTAGGCACCAACTGAGAAAGGCCATGGATCACATTTGATCACACCAGCCAGAGTTTACAGGACTATGGGAGTCGAATCCAGTAGAAGCGCTTCGACATTAGAGTAGTGACAACTCTGCTACCAGCGTAGTAAGTAAGCAACCAGGAGGTTATTCATAGTGGAGGGGGTTCATTACTCAAAACCCTAATCGATCTGAACAGTCGCGTATAAATAATTTACAGGATCTTGTGGCACATCAACAAAAGTCTCAGCATAAAGGTCTCCAGATTCTGGATTTGTTAAAGCTCCTTCAACTTTAAAATATATATTTTGGTCTAAATGGTGCTGACTTGCAGATTTCTGACATGGATCCTCATACAAGCAGTCATTAAGCTCAGATTCATCTGCAATTTGATCATAAACATCTTGTGGATCATTGTATGTATCATCAGCAAGTTCAATTGTCCTTTTAGTCTCTAAATCACCATAATTAATCTCTTCATAAATGTCATCATTGTCTATTTCATGCTGCTTATTCAGCATGTCATTTGGCTTCTTAATTTGAGATTTTTGGTCATAAAGAATCTCTTCGTATATTTTTGAAGGTCTTTGAGCCATTTCAATGTGATTGTCGGACATAATTCGAGGTAGTGATGCATAATTATTGATTTGTTGCTGTTCTGGACATGGTGGATGGCTTCTTTGGAATTTGGCAGATAATACAATACAGCTAGCTATACAGATGATGATCAGAATGAGAATCAAGGAGATTAATGACAATATTATGATTTTGTAGAGTTCTTGTTGGGTTAAGGCTGATTCTAGGGGCTTGATGGTGGATGTAGTGTCATGCTGATCATTAATTGTTGAATATGATGTCATGTCAAGTTGTTGTTGAGTTGATTCAGTCTCAAGAGGCTGAACAGTGGATGTAATGTGTTGGCGACTGTTGTTCTGGTCAACAACTGTTGTATGTAATGTCGTTGTGGTTGTTGCTTTGCTTACTAATTGTTGGATCGTTGATTGAGTTGACTGACTTGAAGTTGTTGATGAACTTACAGCTTTGGTGCTGATTTCGATGTTTTGCATGTAATTTGGATTGCTGCAGGAACCATTAATGGTTTTTATCAATTTTATTACTTCCGTCTTATTTTTGGCATTGTTGCCTCTCGAAAAACACAAATTGCCATGCAAATGCAAACGATCCAAGTGCTGAAGACCCCCAAAAGTTCCTGGCTCAATAAACTTAATTTTATTATTGATTAAATTTATGAAAATCAACTTGTTGTTAAACTCAAATGGCTTATTGTCCAATTTTTCGATGTGATTTCCTTGCAAATCCAAAGATTCTAAGTTCGTCATCAACTCGAGATTGTCACGAGTTATTTCCTTCAATTTTGAGTTCTCAACAGCAACCATACGTAATCTTGCAGCAATTGTATTATCAAATTTTGGCAACCAATAAATTGTGCTTGATCGAACTTGAAATCCATCAATTTTTAGATGATTTGGATTTAATAGATTAATCATTTCGGTCTTATTCACGATGTTTAGAGTATTTGTGACTAGACAGACATTTACATTGTCAACGTGATTAATATTTTTCTGAGTTATGTTGCATGACACATCTGAAGGTTTAATATATTTTATGTTGTTAGTTCCATCGGTGAAAGTAAGTCCTTTTTCGATAATGACTGTGTAGAATAATCTATAATAATAATAATAAGCATTTTTATATTACTTATGAATAAATCTTATCCCTAATAGGTACAGAGCATGCTTTCTTGGAACAGAAATACAATTACAGTACCTTATGGTACATATGACCAACAATAGAGTCAGATAGAAGGCTTTTTGTAATAACTAAGGCTCTAAGTCGAAGCATGCAGTTTCAGTAATTACTGACCTAACAATGAGCATACTCACCTAATAGAGCGCGCTATTGAATATACTCAATCAATATAATTGAGCGTGCTCCATTTTGTGAGCATACTCTTTGTCTGTTCGGGCTAAGAGACCAAAGAGAACCGAAAAGAACCGAAAAGGACCGAACAGAACCGAAGAAAATCGAAGATAACCGAAGAGAATCAAAGAGAACCGAAAATAACCGAAGAAGACCGAAGAGAGTGAGTAAGTAAGTACTACGATTCCTTAAAGCAGTCTGCTTGCCTGTTAGGGAATTTACATTCCCAAAATCCCTAATTAAATCCACTTAATCTTACATTATTATTTTAATTTTCATCATTTTTTTCTATTTTATTGATTAAATTTGGCACTTTTATTAAAATTTATTCTTCAAATGAATTTTTCTGAATATACAAGTCACAAGTGTCACTAACCATAACAACTTTACTGAAAATATATCAAAAATGCAACATTTTAGAATTACTCAAACAGAGAATATACATAATAACTACCAATTACTCAGAAATTCATATCAAAAACAAACATAGATGATGAATAGCCATTCCGAAAGGCATATGATATGAATAAGGGACAGTAGGAGTTGCTTTTTAGGGGGAATCTACGATTCACAGTGAATCAATAGGAACCAGCGCTTGAAGTCAATATGGCTGAAATTGACTTCGAGCTCTGATAGGAACTAATCATCATCTAAGGCAGTGTTGGGCAATCTGTGTGCATAAACATTAGTGTGTCTAGTAAAAATTCTTGTAAGTGCCATGAAATGTATGATTTGTTCGGTTTTAGTTAAGACTTGTCACTAGGGGACCACACTTAACGTTATGGTCAATTAAGAATTGGAATTTGGGATATTTGGGTCGTAAAATTACTACAGCTCTTAGAGAAGTGAGTTTCAAATTAAAATTTAATATTAAATGGATGTGAGATTAATTAGGTCTTTAATTTTTTTTTGGATTTTGGGTACCTTTCAGATTAGGGTTTCGACACCCCTACTTGTCACCAAGGTGTGCCGCGGAAAATAAAACGGTTGTCCATCACTGATCTGAATGAGTTAACATGAATTAAACATTTTGAATCATGAATTTTGTGACAGAGCGTTATGGAGTGGGACCTAATAGCATAGGGAAAAGGGGAGTACCAAGGGAGTACAGGATATGACACCAAAGCCATCATAATCCTTCCTTAAGGATATCTATTCTATTGGACCATTTAAAGGTCTAAACCACAAATAATTTAAGTTAAATTAGTAAAGAACTGTAACTGTAACTGTAACTATCTGCAGATATCTGTGGATAACTGTTAATAACTGTAGATTTCCGAACCCTAAATTTAACAACTATCCTTTTTATGAACAATACTATAAAGATTCATAGCACCACTGTCCTGATTGTCTGTAATTCCAACAACTTCTGAGTACAGTTCTTCCTCAATCACATCCGGCACGTCCCTATTTTGTGATACAGATGACTCCTTATATATAATTTCATCATACAATTCCTCATCAATTGGTGGTTGATATACTTCAGCTGTAACATGCAATTGTGGATTGTACGTGATTATGTCACTAGAACTATGAACGACTGAAAAGTCCTTGCGGTCAATGACTGAAATATTGTGAGTTGAATCATCCAAATATCTTCGACTTGAAAATTTGTTGGATTTTTTTGGCAGTTCGTTGGACATTTGATGTTGAAATGGGGTTGAGTAGAGGGTGTCGGGTTCCGGTGGGGTACTTGTTGTGCTGCATAGTTTGATAATTTTGGATATAATGATGAAAATTAAGATTGATGATGACAGGATGATGATTATGTTGAAATAATTGCTGGATTTGGTTTCCAGGTCTTGAATTCTTGTATTTAGTTCCTCAATCTTCGTCACTAATGGATTGTCTGAGCATTTTGCTGATAAACTGCACTTTAATTCATCCAATTGACTCGTCATGTTGGCAAATCCCGAATAGCAAATATTACAGCTAAATTCCAACTGTATAAGCTTAGTCAATGACTTGAACACTGTCGGATGAATAGTCACAATTTTATTCTCATTAAGCTTGATAATTTTGAGATTTTCGTTGTGTTGGAAGAGATTTTTAGGCAAAATTTCAATTTCATTTCCGTCAAAATTTAAAAATTCTAAATTTGGGAAATTTTTTAATTTTTTTTTGTTCTAAAATTTTTAATTTTGACTTTTTTATGGTCAAAACTGCTAAATTTTGAGCTTGCTGCTGATAAAATGTTGGAATAAAATTGATGGACATGTTAAATGCTCGAAAAGCTTCAATTTTTGATGAATTTGGATGAATTTTCATTTTGATGATGTCATTTGGACTGTTAATAATTAGGCTTTCATTTACTTTACACAAGTGCTTTCTGCCAATTATTGGAAAAGTGTGCTTAAACGTTTGGCAACTTATTTGATGAATTTCATGACAATTTGATGTCAAAATCATGAATATTGTTGGGAAAATTGATAATCTGTGAATTTAGAGACAAAATTATTTTTCAATTTCATTATAACAGTCAATCCCGAACAACACAAATTGGTTAAATGGTTCAAAATTCAACACCAGGCCAGCATAACACTGACTTCCCTAACAGCCAGAGACAATGCTTTCATGGTACATAAATCCCACTTCGTTACCTAAAAGCTGTCTCTTTACCTTTTAGGGTTGGTGTTCAATTTGATTTACATCCTGTATCATGCTACATAAAGTCTCCTTTGACTTGGTCTAGGATAAGAGTTTGCGATGGCAAGACCGAGACTTCCAGGGCAGAGTTGGCAGGACCTCGGTGTCCGGACATTAAAAGTTCAAAAAATCCGGACTTCATTTTTTTTTTTTGAGTTCGGACTTTTGGCGTCCTGTCAACTCTTTTCCAGGATAGCCTCTACTCAAAAATAACCTGGGTAAGTCTCTGACTTGGCATCAAGAACCCTACTCTAGGACCAAGTCAGGGCAGCCTCTAGCCCAGGGTATAATTGAGTACAGACTACCCTGGAAGACTCGATCTTGAGAATTTGCCGAGAACTTGTCGAGACTGAGACTTCGAGAAGCCTTAGTCCAAGATTTCATATCAATTAACCGACTCATGCTGTTCGGGAGAATCAACTTACGTGAAAGTCCTCATTTTAAATTTCCAATTTCTGTAGTAAATTACTCAAAAAACTATTGTATTTAGAATGCTTTAGAATTCTTTATTAAATGATATACATAGTTTAGGAATTCTACAATACTAAGTCTAGTAAAAACACAATGATTCAACATATTGTATCATATTAATCATGTTTATTCAGGCCAGTGGAGGGTATCTTTTTAATTTGTAGCAAGCTTTAAACGAAACAGCAAACGGCATTCGGTTAATAGTATGTAGAAATCCCGGTCCTGGACAGAACTGTCTCGGGATTTCCCTGTCCCGGTCCAGGCATCGAGAAAGTATAGTTAACAACTCTTCCAAAAATATTTGGCGATACACAGGCTGCCCGAAACATCGAAAAAGTGGCAATGGTCAAGTTGGTTAGGAAGTCGGGAAATCGACTCAAAGGTCCCGGATTCTATCCTAGGGAAAGTTATCAGTTGAGTTCGGGTGCTTTTTTGCTGTTCTAGTCACACCAACTCGGTTTGTTGTCCGCCGCTGATTTAGTGATTCTCAGTCATTTGAATATTTATCGTGATACGTAGTAAGTTCTCATTCTCTTACCGAGCACAATTTATAAGCTGATTTAGGTACGTACTTAAGCTTCAAATTTCGAACTAATATTCTCCTAACTTTAAGTTTCTTCAATCTCTTAACCCTTTTTTGTTGATCAGTCATAGATCGTTGATGACATTTTAGCTGCTCTACATGCTTCTTTTTCCTAAATGCTACTTTCTTGACTGTTTGACTCAATTGTCTACCAATAAACTTGAATTGCAACTTCCTTAAACAATTATGATAGAATATTTCAATTAACAATGCAAGTCCAGCCACAGAACATCCAATAAAAATGATATAAAATACTTTTACAAGATCTTTTAGTTCCAAAATGCCTGAATCATCTAAAATTTGTAGATTCATATTATCAGATGCACTTTGTGATGATAAAGTCATCCACATTTGTGGCAATCCAGCTTCAAATGATCGATCCATAAAATATTGAATTTTATTGATGAACGGATTGACAAAACTAGCCTCAAGTCTTACGTATGACTTAAGAATCCTCTCAGGCAATAAGTAATAAAATTCCGAAAATTTCCTATCGTCTAAAAACTTGTTATTTACAGTAAATACAGCAGCATCACATTTCATCATAATTACATAATATTGAAGTCTGGCTGCATCAGCAAATTGCTGTATCAGCATAGGCTTCATCCTGGATTTTATGGCTATAAATTCTTTGGAATCTTTTACAGCATTTTTGAACCCGTCATCGACCAAAATTTCATAATTTCCTCTTAAAATCTGATCAAATTTGTCCAAGCGATGCTCCTCAAGTGGCTGAATCATAAATGACGTCACAATACTTTCATAGATGTTGCTCAGCACAAAAATCATAAAAATTGTCAAATTTAATAAAATTTTCAGCAACATTCGATTCCGATTTGAAATGTTAATTCCTTGTCCGAAAAATGTCGCGATTATGGCAGTTCCAATAACCCAATGAGAGTCAGCAGCACCATATCCATGATATAGCTTCCAAATTCCAACACATCCAGCTATTGACAGCACTAATAGTGTCCATGTGATGGAATCAAATGGTTTTAAGAAAAATAATTGATATTTTTTGTACTTTTTAGCGAACGGAACCAATGCACAGTAAGCTGACTCTTCATATGTCAATAATTTAGGATAATTTGACTCAGGATATGCAATGGCTGAATTTAGAGTCAAATCCATGTATCGTTCGTACCAAGCTTCCACTAACACCTTTGTATTTGTTATCATTCCTAATCTTATGGCTGCATTCTGCTTTTCGGACAATAAAGTCAAAAAGTGCATCATTGGAGTGCTTGGGACATTATCAGTGATTAATACCCTTGGCGGTTGACTGAACAGAATGACTCTGTATGGATATTTGTAGAGATTATTCAGCTTATCAGGAAATATATCACTTCCATTGCTAATGCTGTTGTGTACAATAAAATGTCCATTAAATGAATTAAAATTTGTTGCTTCTATCAAGCCATTACGTTCGGTTATGATTGCAACATTCAGGAATCCATTGAATGAAAATTCTTTAAAAATATGCAGCTGTTGGGGGTAATCAATTTGATCTGAGATGCATATGAATTTTGCCATATAGTTCCAGATTGTTGAGAATTGATTGGTTCCCATTGCTGTTATTACTGTGCTCTGAAAGGAATGAATTAGGTAGAATTTGATGAATAATGGGATGTTTATATAAGCAAGTCAGGTCTTCCTTCCTTCCTCTCCTACTTTCTCCTATCCTGTCTCATCCCTCTTCTCTCCCTTCTCCTTATTCTTCCCCTTGTCTCCTTGTCCCCATTCCCTTTATATTTATCCCTTTTCTTTTCTTCGCTACTCTTCCCCTCCATCTCCTCCTTCTTCTTTTTTTCTTCCCTACTCTATACCTTAAAAGTGAACGACCTCTTAGTACAATCAGGAGACAATACATATAGATGACTGGAGATCCAGCTGATTGGCCATTAAATACACTTTGGTGTGATAGTTATAAAGTACAAAACGTGGGGGTCTCATGAAATTATGGAAGGAAGTGGTCGATAGAGACAGTATTGTACTTGGAATCGGAAATTGGCAAGCGATAGCCAACGATAGAGTTGGTTTTAGGCGACATCTATGAGAGATCATTGATCAGAATTGATCTGTGAAGGAAGTAAGTAAGTAGGTAATACAGACAGACATTGGTTAGGAACCGTGAATTCTTATTTATTTACTAAAAGCCAACTACAGTTAGTTGACTAGCTTTACCTAAAATTAGGTACCTCTGGTATGCTAGGTTCCGAGGATAGAAGTTCCATAAATATAATCTTATTTAAGATCATCAATATCGGAACTAAATACTATAATGACACAATTTATACTCACAATTTCCACATCATTTAGATCCAAAATAATGACAGAACCTTTCCTTAAATTCTTTGCAGTCAACGGCATCTTCAAATCAGTAACAACAACAGCATTATAATCACTAATGCACTTAATGACATTGTTGATCACCATTGACTTGACTCCTAAAGTACCAACAAGAACGTCTTGTGTATGAGGAAAGATACTTAATATGTCTTTGGCTACTTTGCATGTAAATCTTGATAAATTATCGACTTTTGATGCTATTATAAAAGATGAGCTGAAAGCTAATGCTGAGGTGATGATTAAAATGACAGCAAATTTCATTTTTGAGTGATTTTATTAAAGTTTTATTCTAAATTCAAAATTTCTTTACTTTACGGCACATAAATATAACAAAACGATAGTACAGTCTCTACAAATGCAGTGCTTATGCATTTACATTTTCATAATACTTTCATAAGCACTAATCTAAGGTCAAATCAACATTTAATAAACATAATGGCATCAAGTGCTGTGCGAAGTGTTCATATAAAGCGATTAGAACAGCTGAAACTACGATTTTGTTATTAATAGAATGTATTGCAGTGATGGGCAGCCTTTTTATATTTCGTGGGACACCTTAATGGTAAGCTTTGACCAAAATCATGTGTACCGCGGCTTGGTGGTGCGATGGATCAATTCTGGGCTAGTGTGTCTTACTTACTTACTTCGCAGACCGTACAGAATATGTAAGAGTGATCCATTGCCTCCATCAGTCGGCATTTGAAGCTGCCTCTATTGTTGGCTACCGCTAGGGGCTAATGTGTCGCGTCACACAGGTTGCCCACCACTGGCCTACTTTATCAAAATCATCATTTAATAGCCAGTATCTAAGCGTTGAATGTAAATTTTTCTAACTTTTAATTTCCTTAATCTCTTGACTTTCTTGTGTAGATTTATAATGTAGTAAATAGCACCTCGTTGATATATTTGACGTCTTGATGTCTTCTTCTTCTTCTTACATGATATCTCATCATTCTCGTTTCCTACTTGCTTACTAAGATGTTTCAACTTAAACCTCTTAAACACATTCTGATGGAACATTTCAACAAACAAAATCAATAATGCCACAGTATATCCAATAAAAAGGATGTAAAATACTTGCTGGAGATCCTTTAACTTTATAATTGATGATTCAACTGATGACTGCTGCCTTATGCTCCTCAAAATGCTCCTCGTTGAATAAACCTTCCAAATTTGAGGCAGTCCAGCTTGAAATGACCAATCCATGTAATACTGCAATCTATCAATGAAAGGATTAAGGAAGCTAGCCTCAAGTCTGACATAATAATTGAAAATTCTATCCGGCAATAGATAGTAAAAGTCCGAGACAGGCTTTCCGTCCGAAAAATGATGATTAACATCAATTTCAGCTTTATCACATTCAAGGACAAAGACGTAATGTTGACGAAGCAATTCTGTGCCATAACGCTTTCCCATTGTCCTTGCTGTCATGTTAATCCGTCCCAAAGCTGCTTTATACTCCCCGGAACTGGCCACTTTATGGTAAAAGACTTCATCAGTCATAACATCGAATTTATTGTTCAGAACCTGATCAAATCTTTCAAGACGATTCTCAGAGATTGGCTGGATCATAAAGGACGTGATGACACCTTCATATGCATTACTAAGCACAAAAATCATCACAATTATCAGCTGTAGTAAAATGACCAGAACCATTCGATTGCTGCGACTATAATCAACACCTTGTCCAATAAACATGACAAAAATGCCATAAACAAGCATCCAGTAGGAATCGACAGCACCATGACGATTAAACAGCTTCCAAACTACACCACAGCATGCAATTGTGAGGATCAACAGGATCCATATGTAGATGTCGAATGGCTTAACATAAATCATTTCAGTTATTGATACTTTTGGTGGTCTTGGAACTAAGGCACAGAATCCAGTCTCTTCATATGTCAGCAATTTTGGATATGGACCATATGGGAAGGATGTTCCTGTATTTAAGGTCAAGTCCATTTGACGATTGTACCAAATGTCAGCAAGTTGAGCATAGTCGATGACCAAGTGATGGAACTGATATTGAGCATGTTGAATTTTGGCGACGGCATCAATAAAGTAAGCCATTTGTCCATTGACGGCATCTCCCTTGATGTAAACTCTTGGCGGTTCCTGATAAATCACTATTCTATAAATATATCCATAAAGGTTCGTCAACTTGTCAGAAAATATGACTTTATAGTCATAAATGTCCTTGTAGTGTACCATAGTTCCATGGACAGTTTGTAGTGTGGAGACATAAATATTCTCATATGTTTGAGACACAATGACAACGTTAATGAATCCAAGATAAGAAAATGCTTGAAGAATGTCAAAATATTGAATAGACTCTGTTGGAATCAAGAGTATTTTGGTCATGTGATGAAATACTTTTGAGAATTGATGAGTCACGGTTAGTTGGAGAATTGAGTTCTGGAAATAGAAAAATATTAATTAAACTTGAACAGCACAACGGGATTGCTAGGACAATAATGCTGAATCGCCCTTTTAAAGGTAAGATGCGAAGTTGCTCTGATGGCACCATGATTGCTGATTTTGACCCATTTTTATGGCGAAAATGGGTTTCGCTACATTGTGTTGCACGGAATTATTTAGGCCAAATGACTTTCCATATGAATAAGGAACTGATCGACACCAGAGTTGGCAGGACTCAAAAAGCACACTTGAATTGCGGACTCAAAAAGTCCGAACTCAATGGAGTCCGATTCAATTTTTTTTTATTGGACTCCGGGCCCCAGAGGAGGCGCCTCCACATTCAAGTCCTGCCAACTCTGAGCGATACCGTCATAGACTCCATGACCTAGTCATGCCTAGCTTTATGAGCTGAATCCCAAAAAAGCATAATTCGGTTAATCGATTGATAATCCAATTCCAGATCAGGATGACTATGACTTACTTACTTACTTAATTCGCTGGTCGTACAGATCAGTTTTGATCTATGACCTCCCAAGGACTATGACATAGTGCCACATTTAAGCCAAACTCGGTTCAAGGTCAAAGTCAAGCCAATTTGGGGCTGGTCCACGCCTGGTCTTTTGACAAACTAACCGATTTATGGTGTAATTTGTGATAGGACCCAAAACCAGCTTGATAACATGAACATCAAAATGAAATGACCTTGGAATGAACACAAGACCTTTGGCACATAAGGCTAACTCACTACCATTTAGTCCACTGAGCCTAAATGCCTTAAATTACCAAGTCATGTCCTCCAAATTCCTAATAAATCCATAACTTACCTCATTAAGTGTCCTCACCACCAATATAGCAACATCAGCTTTTCTCAACGTTTTCTCAGACATTGGGATCTGCAAATCAGTCACAACCACAGAAGTCCTACTTCCAATGCACTTTCCTATCTCATTAACTATCAATGAATGTGAACTACCTGCCAAATTAGCTATCAAAATATCTTGAGTATATCATTCTGATCTGATTATGTCATTCGTGACTTTACATGCAAAATCGACTACATTTTGTGATCTTGTCAGGCTGACTAAATGAAGAACAAATGTAAGTTTTGTTATGATTTTCATCTTAATGTTTGTGTCTCGAAACTTAGCAATATGAAAGAAAATTCTGACGTGTTAATAAAATTACGATTTGATTACTAAATGCGTTGTCATAGAGTTGTTATGGCTGTGTGTTATTATTGAGTAGGCATTGTCAATTGATTAATGCAATAAGAGTGCGAAACTAATCAATAATGACCAGGAGAGCAGGATTAGTTAAATTAAGTGATTCTTAGGAAGTGGCTGGGGTATTTGCTTAATTATTGGAACCATGGTCGTATGTGCCTAAGTTTCTATGTGATTTTAAAGTGTGCGACTTATCCAGTGTAGTGTGTACCGTACTTTTGCATGAGAAAATAGAGGCTGAGGTTTTAATTTACATTTTTTGGTACAAAATACAAAATTCTGTTGATGATTTTGGGACAAAGGATTGCAGTGGCGAAAGTTAGGCCTTAAAAATCCAATTTTCAGAGTTACATAAGTGCCGAATTGTCCCCAATCTTCTCATAATGATCAATTTTACTTTAAGTTTTCCATAAAAACCAGTTTTCTAGCTCAGTCAGTGATAGGAACAGTTTCAGACGGTATCTAAGTGAGGTCATAGATCACAATCGATATGTACATCCAGCAAATTACTGTATTACTGTATTGTATTACAAAACATTTATTTTAAAATTTTTACAATTCTTTATTTATGCTTTTGTGATTACAAAGTTCGGAACAGCCTGTGATAAGTCGACCGCATGTCTAGTCTATGCCACGGACATGTCGAAATTAACCGTTATTTATCGTTTGAATTTCAAAAAAAAAAAACCGTCAAATTTTCACTAATTTTTGTCAATTTTTACTGAATAACTAGGATAATTGAACAATTCTTGTTTTTAGATCAATTTTTAGCCAAAGTAGATGTTTAATAATGTTGAAATTAGGCAAAAATATGCAAAAAATTCTTTTTTCGACACTGAAATGTCCATAGCATGGTCTAGTCATGAACTTGACATTGTCGGCTATTCGCAAACTGTTTAAATCATTGATAATTTTGAATATTTAATCATTTTTAATTGGACAATATTCATATAAGACAGCAAATGTGCATTTCCTTTTACAGCATCGATCTACAAGTCTTTGAGGGCTGCTTACTTCTTCGTCTTCTTTTGCTGAAATAAAAGGAGAAAAATAATAATGATTTTATCAATTTTTTGCTTTGTGACTAGATTGCACTCATATTATAGGGCGGCTAATTGCTGTATTTTTGCCGAGACGCTGCTGTACTTTTCTCCCTTGCTGCTGTGTCCCGACAAAGCCTCAAAATGTCCACTCGGTATACTTACGAGGTCCATTCCTAATTAGTTCCTTGGCAATTGCTGAATTTGAGCAAATAAATCGCATAGCACTGGATAGTTTTATGCCACAAAATTGCTGCGGTTCATCGGGAAAAACTTGAGATTCAGTATATGAAAGCACAGAACTTAAACAAAAAGCAATTAAAATGAAGGCTAACTTCATGATTTTTCCTTTTTATTTTTGGATGCTGCGTTGTTGAGAAATGAAACTTGAGTGAGTTTTTAATTGTTTATTTCAGATTTTTATATATTATTTTTTAATTCTGTACAAAACAATGCTAGACAATACAATAGACAGGGATGTAGGCAGGAAATTCTGTTAGAACTAGCCTGATTGATTTGAAATCTTAAATTTTGGAATTTTCAACGATTCTTAAGAATTTAAAGGAGGGCCATTTCCTCCAAAGTTTCCACACCTCTTACAACGCCTCTGACTACGCCTCTGCCTATCCACATGACCTCAAAGTTCAACCAACTTAAATCATTCATCAATACAGTGAATGATCAAAATAACAACCGACATTCCTTATGGGGTCGTTCACTTGTTGCGTAACGCAGTAACGTAATCCACTAAGAGCAGGGGGAGGAAGGGATGGAAGGGGGATGAGGTTTTTTTACGACTCAAACCATTAAAATATGTTACAAAGTAGGAGGATGATGAGATCAAAAAGTCACCTTTACGCGTTTTTACTTAATGAGTGAACGTCCCTATCCAGACTATGTCAATTCTATATGAAATTGTACGGTAAACAAACATTTTTGAAAACAACAACATGATCGAGATTTCTAGTGAACAATAAAGTCATATGATGAATGTGTTTATTGTTATTGACTAGTCATAACAAATATGAATAAACACCCGAATAGCACAAACTGCTTAATCTACCTAATCTGATGCCGGTTTTTAAATCGATTTACTGATTTGTGCTATTCAAGATGTTCGAACCATTGTCTCTAGAATCCTTGGTTTCTTTGAAATCTCGAAATTTGACGAATCCAAGACGTTTCAGCCTCGGTCTCGAGATTAAGACCTCTCAGTAATGGGATGAGAGTCTATAGACTGTACAAAATGTTGCATTATTAAAAATCATTCGAAACTCTTTATTTACTTCATTATCAAATGTACTATACACGTGAAATAATTACAAAATTTAAATCTGATGAACTTGAAAAATATGAAAGGAAATTTTTAATTTACTAAATATCGATTTACTTTCCCGGAATGCACATGGTGTAAAAAAGGAGCTCTAAATGAGTGTCCAAAATCAGGCGGGACTCTGGAATGGGACTTGAATGTGACTCCTCTGATTGTACTGCACAGCATAGTCAGTTCACTCTAACAGTGTAATGATGAACTAAGTATGGTAAAGTGGTTCACTTACATGTGGCTCTATCGTCCTAATTCCGGGGATAATGGAACCAAATTCCATTCAATTTAACCTCAGACCAGACCGATGTTAGCCTGAAGCTAGATTTTTCGCCTTTTGTATCCCTTACGCCTTCCGAGTATCACTTTATATATCAAATTAAAATTTGGGAACATTCGGAAATTAGGTAATGCTTAACACAGCATTAAAAGGTTCTCTTCCTTCTACCGCACCGCATTATAACAAACACTTTAACCAAAATTGTAATCTTCATACCCCATTACCCTCCTAAACATTACATAATTCCCAAACACTCCCCACTCAACAATTTACTTAAATAAATAATACTTAAATAATATATTATGGGGCAAAATTGAAAAAAAAGGGACATTCACTTTGATTTTTGGACTTTTTGGAATCAAGACTTGAGGGTATTTTTTTCTTATAGTACATATAGTAATAGACTTGCATGCCAAATTTCAGCTCATTTGGTGCTGTTTGGTCGGTTGTGGAGGTGTTTGAAGTTGAAAAATGGTAAAAAATGGATTTTTTTCATGTCTTGTTTGACTTGAAAAGTTTCTTATTTAATTAAAAGATATTGAAAAACGGTTTTCGGTTTCTAATTATACTATATAAGAGCTTTAATTTGCCATGGTACAAAGTTTATATATACTGGGTTTTAGTGGCAGGACTTGAGAAAATGTATGAAAATATCAGAAAAAAAGCTTCAAGCGTCCGGAAAATATGCTAGTTCTCAAAAGTTTCTCATATAGACCTATTTTTTCGTAAAGTACTTACTTTCTCCTTTCCAAAACTGAAAAAATATCCAAAATCGGTTGGTACGAACAAAAGTTATAGCATTTTTAGTTTTCGACGAATTTTTTTCTCAAAACTAATATTTCTGAGATGAATTTGGAAAATATCGTTTGGAAAAAGTTTTTTAATGTTTTTTAATGTATTTAGCCATTTTAAGGAGAATTGTCAAGAAATTTTTTGAAAAAGTTCAAAATTCTCCGAGTTAGAGGGACATATGCTATTTAACGACTTGACTCTTTTTTCCATCACTAAATCAGCTATAACTTTTACATGACTAAATATTTTTCAGTTCTGTTTTCTGTTTCTAGTAGCTTATTGTAATACCTTTCCAACAATATATAATACTTAATAGTTGGAAGTAGACATGGTCATGAAAACGGACCCTGTTTGTGACTGACCCTTTTCAAAGAAATTTTCAAAAATGTCATTTGCAAAACTACCACTTAGAAATTAAATAATGCAATGTTTTTGTATTTTTTAGGTCAAAATATGATAGTTTTGAATCTCAAAACACAAAAAATCTCATTTTGTAAACTTTCTGCGAATTTAGGGGCCTTCATAGGTAATACTCAGGTAGTCCAACAATTCTCAGATATGAAAATTTTTTATTGACTTTTTTTGATTGATATTCAATATTTACACTTATTTTATGCAAAATATATCAATTTTAAAAAGTTTGGGTCGAAAAAAAGTGATTTTTGACTATTTTATTAAAACCAGGCTTAGGTAGGCCACATTTAAGGCACTCCAGTAGCCACTATGATCAAGTTCTATACATGTTTTATACATATTAATAAAGGTAATAATAGTAACTAGCAATAACAGAAAACAGAATGCAAAAATATTGGTTCTAAAAAAAGTTATAGTCATTTGAGTGGCCAAAAAAGTGTCGAGAAGAGCAACCAGCATAGGCAAAAACACAAAAATTTAAAATTTTACGTTTATTTTGACAAAAAAATGCAATATTTTGAATTAATATGACATAAAAATAGTTTTTATTCAAAAATCTTCAAGAATTTCATTAAAATTTTGAGTTTTTGTGTTTTTGCCTATGCTGGTTGCTCTCCTCGACACTTTTTTGGCCACTCAAATGACTATAACTTTTTTTAGAACCAATATTTTTGCATTCTGTTTTCTGTTATTGCTAGCTACTACTATTACCTTTATTATTATGTATAATACATGTATAGAACTTTTTCATAGTGGCTACTGGAGTGCCTTAAATGTGGCCTACCTAAGCCTGTTTTTAACAAAATAGTCAAAAATCACTTTTTTTCGACCCAAACTTTTTAAAATTGATATATTTTGCATAAAATAAGTGTAAATATTGAATATCAATCAAAAAAAGTCAATAAAAAATTTTCATATCTGAGAATTGTTGGACTACCTGAGTATTACCTATGAAGGCCCCTAAATTCGCAGAAAGTTTACAAAATGAGATTTTTGTGTTTTGAGATTCAAAACTATCATATTTTGACCTAAAAAACACAAAAACATTGCATTATTTAATTTCTAAGTGGTAGTTTTGCAAATGACATTTTTGAAAATTTCTTTGAAAAGGGTCAGTCACAAACAGGGTCCGTTTTCACGACCAAGACTACTTCCAACTATTATGTATTATATATTGTTGGAAAGGTATTACAATAAGCTACTAGAAACAGAAAACAGAACTGAAAAATATTTAGTCATGTAAAAGTTATAGCTGATTTAGTGATGGAAAAAAGAGTCAAGTCGTTAAATAGCATATGTCCCTCTAACTCGGAGAATTTTGAACTTTTTCAAAAAATTTCTTGACAATTCTCCTTAAAATGGCTAAATACATTAAAAAACATTAAAAAACTTTTTCCAAACGATATTTTCCAAATTCATCTCAGAAATATTAGTTTTGAGAAAAAAATTCGTCGAAAACTAAAAATGCTATAACTTTTGTTCGTACCAACCGATTTTGGATATTTTTTCAGTTTTGGAAAGGAGAAAGTAAGTACTTTACGAAAAAATAGGTCTATATGAGAAACTTTTGAGAACTAGCATATTTTCCGGACGCTTGAAGCTTTTTTTTCTGATATTTTCATACATTTTCTCAAGTCCTGCCACTAAAACCCAGTATATATAAACTTTGTACCATGGCAAATTAAAGCTCTTATATAGTATAATTAGAAACCGAAAACCGTTTTTCAATATCTTTTAATTAAATAAGAAACTTTTCAAGTCAAACAAGACATGAAAAAAATCCATTTTTTACCATTTTTCAACTTCAAACACCTCCACAACCGACCAAACAGCACCAAATGAGCTGAAATTTGGCATGCAAGTCTATTGCTATATGTACTATAAGAAAAAAATACCCACAAGTCTTGATTCCAAAAAGTCCAAAAATCAAAGTGAATGTCCCTTTTTTTTCAATTTTGCCCCATAGTGTAACAATTTCATTATTTTAATTAACAATATTATTTTGCGATTGATAAGGTTCTGCATAGTCACTCTGCACTTCAGCTTCGTTAGACGTTCGATAGAAAGGCTCAGCATAGTCAGCATTTTCATTTAATTCATCAGATTGCTCTAAAAATGGATTTGTGTTGACTATTGATGACCTCTGGGTGGCACTTTCCATATCTGAGAATTTCTTTGCAAGATCCTTGACATGTGGTGACTTTTGCTGATCAGTTAAGTTGGAGGTTTGACGCTTTAGAGATGATCTTGGTGTTGAATCGGGTTGAGCTAAAATGAGATAGATATTGAGATTTTTAGGGTTATGTGTATGGTATGCAGCAGAGTTGGGAGGACTACAAATTGTGGAAACTCCTCGCTTGGAGTTTGGACTCCAGAAAAGGCTGGATATTTGGAGTCCGGACACCCAAAGTCCTGCCAACTCTGAATTATAGATTTGTGTCATTTGAAGTCAATTGAATGTTAGTTTGTTGACTATGAATGCTGGTTTCAGAGATGCTGCCCGACGGGAAGAGGACGGTGGAGAGAGAATGGACGGTGGAGAGAGAATGGACGGTGGAGAGAGAAAGGACGGTGGAGAGAGAATGGACGGTGGAGAGAGAGAGGGACGGTGGAGAGAGAGAGGGACGGTGGAGAGAGAGAAAAGACGGTGGAGAGAGTGAAAAGACGGTGGAGAGAGTGAGAAGACGGTGGAGAGAGTGAGAAGACGGTGGAGAGAGTGAGAAGACGGTGGAGAGAGGAATAGGACGGTTTAGAGAAAGGACGGTGAAGAGAGGTAAGATTGAGAGAGTCCAGAGAGAGTGGACGAAGAGAGAGGGAGGACAGAGAAAGAGAGAGGACGTAGAGAGAGTACAGAGAGAGAGTAGGGTCAGAATTCCCTATTCACCCCTAACCATCACACTCACCTCCAATTTTCTGCGATACATCAGCATAAGTCGGCGATCGAAAACCAAAATGACTCAATGGCTTTTGAGTCTCACTTGATTGTGTCATGAATTTTTTAGCCACATCAGCAAAGACCGGTGACGTTTGCTCAAAATGTGTAATTTTCTCGTCAATATTTGCCAGATTAAGCGTTTTTGGATTCATACTTTGCGGTATTTTTGTTTTGTATGATGACTTTTGGGTTTTTTGGTCAACAGAGTTGGAGTTTTGTGTTGGAATGGATGATGATTGCTCTGAATTTTGGTTTGTAGATTGTTGTGCAGCATAAGATGCATTTTCAGTTGTTAGATCATAAATATTTGACTGTGGTGACTTATTGTTGGATGGTGGATGTGATGTCATGTTGGAATCTGATGTTGGTAGTGATGGACGCTCAGGAATTGGTGGCTTTTCGGTTCCATTAAGTGGCATTGATGACATTTGCTCAGCTTTGATGAAATTTATTGATTTTTCTTGGACATTTGATAGATTTGATGAGTTTTGGTTGGCATTTGACTGACTTGATGATTCATGCTCGAATATAGCGTTGGTACAGTGACTGCCAAGGTTGTGGCTTTGCTGGTTCTGAAGATTATGCTTGGTAATGTCTGGATTCTCAAATAATTTAGATTTTTCCCATACAACTCCATTTTCTAATGCTGAATTGTCATTTTTTACCAATTCCTGATCAATATGTGTCAGAATCTCCTCAACACTTGCATAATTCGTAGAATTTGGGGTGATGTTCGTGATTCCAACAACTTTAGCCTTTTCATCCTCAACGCCCGTTGACTCAACATAAACACTGTCATAAATTGCTGATGTATTCATGTTATTCATTGATTCAGCGAATGTCTCATTAATATGTGTGCATGATGCGTAATTAATGCTTGATGATTCTTCGACAATTATGATGCTGTCTTCATCGCGTGGATATACTTTATCTCGGATATCGGTGAAGGCTTGGATGATTTTTGTGCGAAGTAGATAGATGATGAAGATGAGGGCAGCAAGTAGTTGAATTGAAAGGATTATTGAGGTTAGAATTTTAATGATCAGGATGTCGTTTTGGATGTCTTCCATTTTTGTGGATGTCGACTGATTTTAGAGCAATTTGACTTAATTTCCTCGATTTTTTGGCAGATTCTGTCTCAATCCTTCAATTCCTTTGTAGTTCCTTCAATGACTTCAACTCACAAAATCACAAATTCCATCAATTCCAAATCAAGCTCCAATTTAAACTACTAAACAACTTTAATGATCAAATTGAGCTCAAATACTACGGAATGTAATGTTCATTCTTTTTTATCTCAAAAAAAATAGTCAGCTGTGCTGTAAAATAAATAACTCATCCATTTCTCTTAGTTCATCATATTCATTTGCTATGATCGCATGCTCTTCAGCATGACTACAAATATTATTATTTTCAACGGAAATCACATTGTTATCTTTAGTTTTTTGTTGTTGTTGGTGCTAGAAGTGAATTTGAGTGATAAAATTCATTTAAAGTTGTGGTTTGGGAATGATTGGAAATTAAGTGAGTAATTAAGCCATGGAAATGGTTCTAGGTATCCTATAATATCCGCTAATACTTGGGATATCCGCCAATACCTGAGCTATCAGCCAATGTCTGGAATATCTGCTAAAATCTGGGATATCTGCTAATACCTGGGATATAAGCCAATACCCGATACATCCTGCAATACCCTGGGTATCCGCCAATAACTTGAGTATCCGCATATGCCCTGGGTATCCACCAATAACCTGGGTATCCACCAATACCCTGGGTATCCGCCAATATCCAGGATATCCTCAAATTCTCGGGGTTATTACCCGTTGTGTCAGCGTTACAAAGCCTTACGGTGGAAAAAGGGAGGTATACAATTGTAGGATTCGTCCAAAATTGAAGGCTTGCTTTTAGACCAATTCTCGAAAGATCTAGGCCTGCCTATATAAAATACATGCCAACAGTTCTTGACCAAACCCTATAATTAATACTATTTTAAGCGTTACATAATTTCCAATCGTCCCCTTATTGATAAAACCATTAATTTTTTGATATATTAAATATTTCTCATTTTATTTCATAACATTTCTTCTTATTTCAGCTGCAATCTTATACTCTAATCTCCATCCCAATTGTCTCCCAGGTAAAAATGGTTCCTCATGTTAGCCTCTCATTTCATTTACATTATTCACTGGATATGGTAAATATGGCTGCGGTGATGGTGTTCTAGAGTTTCCAGCCGGATAAGACGCTTGCGGTGAGTTCAATGTTGGATATGGCGGTGGATATGGTGTCGCTGATTGAGGTGGATATGGTGGTCCTGAGCTTGCTGGTGGGTACCTAAGGGAAGATTTGAGATTTAAATGAGTTAAAAATTTGATTAATTTCTTATCTTTTAAGGGTACAGAGTTGGCAAGACTCGATTGAAGTTTGACTTCCAGTGGAGTCCACTGAAGTCCATTGGAGCACACTGGAAGCCACTAGAGTCGGATTTTGGAGTCTGATTGAAGTCCAGTGGAGTCCGAAACCCGGAGTCTTGCCAATTTTTGCCATTTCTGTTCTGAAGCTGGTGGGGGTTTGCTACCCAGTCCCCTGCCTCCTAAATACGCTTCTGACTCCTGGTTTAGGTACTATTAGTAATATAACCCTAGCATGCATGTTGAGAACAGAGCAAGAGCAGAGCAAGTTGATAGTAACGCTCATGCCCATGCTCAACTGGGTATATTTAAGTACAGCAAGCTCTCAAGAGCATGTTCCTTCCCTGTGCAGCAAGCCTAATACTCACATTACACTACTTTGATTAGGAACAGACCATCCAACTTCCGTACTTTGAAATGCAACAGTTTTTGTGGTTTTTTCTGTAGTTTCTTCAGTTTTATTATTTTCATCTTTTTCGTCATCATCACTACATACAGCAGCAATAGCTACTATACATCCAAAGCAACAGCATAGAAACACAATGACACAAGCTGATACACCAATAATTATCCAAAATAGATCCATTCCGTCCATCATTTTTGAGGTATTTATTTGCTAATTTATTTGAGGCTTATTTAAGGCTTTAAGTAGACAAACTTAATTAAATTTAAAGGAATCAAATTTAAATGACTTTTCAGCTAGCTGACTAGAAACAAATAAAGAAAAATGAGAAACAACTCAAAAAAAAAAATGAGAAGAAAAATCCGAAATTTAAGTATGAGAATAAGTTTGAATTTATTCAAAAATAAAATCTATTTTTAGAAATCATTTTGGATATGCGGATAGGCGCGAGAGAGTCGAAGATTGTCAATATTTTGTGTACAAACAAGAAATTGAATCAATTAATTTGTATTAATTTAGTAGTAAAGTAAAGAAGTGACAAAGGGAGTGTTCTGGAGAGGGGGGATTGGGGGTGGTTGTATGTAATTTATGAATGTACCCCAAAAACAGAGTTGGCAATCGGATGAATTTTGTCATTCTTTGTCTTCTACAATCTGGAGTCAATGACGACCCGGCCCGTCAGTTGACCGCCCGACAGTTAATCCCTCGACAGTTGACCAGTGGCCGTTGACACCTTACAACATCGGGAACGGATGGGAGATCTCATCGGTGACCCTCCCATCGGTGGAAGTTGCCGAATATGATCTACCATCGGCAGTTGACGGCTATTGCGACTGTTGACAGGTGACAACTCCCACCGGTAGCAGCCGGACGGTCCTGATTGACTCCCATTAGTATCTGATATTTGGCAGACTTTCCCCAATTCCAATCACCCAATTCCCAACTCTTCCCCCAACACAAGCTTCTCTCTCTCACAATTTACTTTCTTCTTTCATGTATTTCACCATATGATTTAATTTATTTTCTTTCTTTTTTCACATTTCCTTGCTTTATTTTGTCTTTAAAATTCTTATTTTTATTTCAGCTTTAACATCCAGTGCCTTCACTCCATTTTTCAAAATTTGGTGGTTGATACATTTGAGAGTTTGGTGCCGATGGATAAGGCAGTATTCCAACAGATTGATTCTGATTAGTTGTGCACATCACTGGATATGGCATGGATTGTTGAAGTACTACGGGATTTGGTGTTGGCATTGGTTGTGGTGGATATGGAGACCTAGAAAGGTATGAGAAATAATTGATTATAGATTTATTGTTGAAAATTGATTAGTTTTTTTTGGTTTCTAATTTTAGGTGGTCAGGTGGTGGACTGGGAGTGGTTTTGTCACTTGTAACCTGAGTTGGGGACGTGCTACGAGCTGTCTACGGATACGTGGGTTTGCTGTGAAACTCCAAAGTTCAGCTAACACTGAATATAACCCATGAATATCTAGATTCGGCATCTTAAATGCTTAAATCCCTCAATAGGTTCCTGAAATCTTGGTTTTGGATGACTTTCGTGACTGAGACGGACAATCCCCGACATCAGGAACAGATTTTTTCGGTGGAGGTACAGTACAGTATAGGTAGGTACATCCCTAGTATGGTCTAATGGTTCACCTGATTCGACAAAGTTGTGTTCCCGTCCTGTACTAAGGTGCAGCAATGTTGTAGCAAATAGTACGGATACTGAACGTCCTATACCATACCTCCAACCCAGAAAGTGACCCCAAGAACCCTAACAAACCCCCCAACATCACAATACTCACTGCACATTCCCATCACTCTGCACATTCCATCCAATATCCTGCTTATCATGCTTAACAACCTTCACTTGCGGTTCATCATCAGCTGTAAGTGCCTCAAGAAATTCCTGTGACTGCTGATGATATCCAAAGGCACAAATAAACATCAACAGCATTAATACCACAAAAAATATTATTAACGTTATAAATGTGTCCATTTCTATGTCCTTTAAACAAATTTGCTTTTTAGCTTGAAAAAATGTTCATGTTAACGCGTCTGTGGATGAATATTGAGTAAAAAGAGAATGAAAATAACAAAAATTGAGTTTCGCGTAGCAACAACAACAAATGTGAGAATAACCTGAACAAAATAGCACAATTTAATTGATCGTAAAGTAGAGAATGCCAAACAGATGTCCAAAAGTTAAGGAACAAGAAAAAATGCAAAAAAAATAATCGTAAATTTGAGTAGATTTACTCTGTTGATTTAAATAAATTGAGAAAATGCTCTGAAAAATTGGAGATGAAAATGCGTAAATCTAAAAATAAAATTTGAATTTTTCCTCACACATTTGACATGTGCTTGCAAGGTTGCTGTAAATGATTACACATAAATTAGGTGGTTTTACTTGATTGAACTGCTCTATTGATGTATTTGATCTTATTTACTGAAATGCTTTAATTGCTCATTTACTTAGCTGGCCACATAGATCAACTGTGATCCATGTCAGAGTTGGCAGGACTCCGGGACCCCAATTGGACTTCAGCGAACTCTAAATGAGTCAAACTTCAAAATAAGTTGAGTCCGGACTTCTCTCCCGAGTATACAAAGAGCGTGCTCAGTTTTGTGAGCACGCTTCTGAGCATGCTCAAATTCATCGTTTTACGTGCTCACCATAGCATGCTCAACTGAGCACGCTCATGAGCACACTCTGAATGTGCTCTCGAAAAATATAAAATATTTTTGAGCGTGCTCAGGTGAGCACGTTCACCTGAGCATGCTCATGAGCATACTCAAAATCAAAATTTTGATGTGCTCACCTGAGCACACTGCTGAGCATGCTCTTGAGCACATCTTAAGCATGCTCATGCAAAATGGCATTTTAAATATTAGCATGCTCATCTGAGCATACTCTTGAGCATGCTCCTGAGCATATCTTGAGCATGCTCGTGTATTATGCCACATTTTATTTTAACATGCTCACCTGAGCACATTGTTGAGCATGCTCAAGAGCACATCCTGAGCACAACGAGGAAATGTGATTTATGAAATTTCAGCATGCTCACCTGAGCACATCGTTGAGCATGCTCAAGAGCACACTCTGAGCACAACGAGGAAATGTGGTTTATGAAATTTCAGCATGCTCACCTGAGCACATCGTTGAGCATGCTCAAGAGCACACTCTGAGCACAACGAGGAAATGTGGTTTATGAAATTTCAGCATGCTCACCTGAGCACATCGTTGAGCATGCTCAAGAGCACACTCTGAGCACAACGAGGAAATGTGGTTTATGAAATTTCAGCATGCTCACCTGAGCACATCGTTGAGCATGCTCAAGAGCACACTCTGAGCACAACGAGGAAATGTGATTTATGAAATTTCAGCGTGCTCACCTGAGCACATCGTTGAGCATGCTCAAGAGCACACTCTGAGCACAACGAGGAAATGTGATTTATGAAATTTTAACATGCTCATCTGAGCACATAGTTGAGCATGCTCAAGAGCATACTCTGAGCACAACGTGGAAACGTGGAAAATCTTGGAAAAATCTATGAAAATTATCCACCTGAAAATACAGTGAAACACCGAAAAAAATAACCAAAAAACTCTTAAAATTAATCAGTAAAAAACATAACATTTATATATGGTTTTTGCCATATATAAATTATTAGGTAAAATACAGCGGTGGCGTAATGGTTAAGGCGATGGTCTCATATAGCAACGAAGCGGTCTCAGGTTCGAATCCATGTAAAAGCGAAATTTTCTAACTTTGGTTTTTTCAGATTATTAATTAAACAGGATTTATTACAAACACATTTTCTAATAGAACTAATATTATATGATTAAAAAGTGCATCCTCTCTCTCTCCCCTAAGTGAAATTAATAAATTTTTTTTAAATTTTGCATATTTATACATGCTTAGTGAGCACGCTCTAGAGCATACTCAGTGAGCGTGCTCTTGAGCATGCTCCTAAGTATGCTCTGAGCATGCTCAACTTTATGTCACATGACACTTTTCAAAAAATGTCTTATGTCACACCACATTCTAGAGCATGCTCACGATGTGCTCTGAGCACGTTAAAAGAGCATGCTCTCTGAGCGTGCTCAGAAGCGTAAAGTAGTGACATCAGGTTTTGTATGAAAGAGCATGCTCACACTAGCGTGCTCAGCGAAAATTTGAGCATGCTCTTAGCGTGCTCTTTGTACACTCGGGTCTGGAGTCGGACTCCGTTGGAATTCGGCCGACTCTGTTCTCTAGTTAGCATATAATACTGGTTCAATCACTGTCTTCTGTTTTCCAATTGCCAATACTAATTGTAACACTGTATTTAGCTATACTGCTACATGGGCTACTTAAGAACACCCAGAGATAAGTAAGTCGATGCAAATATTAAGTCGGGAATTGTTCTGCTTAATCCGGTAAGACGACTCTTGTATTGTGTTGGATCTACATCAAATCTAGTACCTATCCTCATTTAGATGATTAGTGATTAGCCGACTCGGAGACGTATCTTCAGATTTTAACGGCAAACTTTAGAAAACCGCAAGTTTGTCTTAATAATGAGTCAAAATAATGGTAAATATGATAAAGATGTAATCAGGGCAGTTTCATGTCCTACCGTTAATACAACGAACAGTGATGACCAAGTGAACATGGTGTATTGTTCGGGATATTCTGTAATTTATTCAATTTTTCTTACAGCTCCAGAAGTTTAGAAACTGGTCAAAAATGTCGAAAAATTGATCAAAATTGATTAAAAATTTGTAAATTTTCATCATTTTATTGCTCTAAAAATTACATTTATTTCACCATTTAACAAATAACATTAATCGAAAGCTGATGTCAGACACCATCCCTAAAAATTGCGAAAATCGGGTTATGAACTGTTAACAATTGAAAGCTGCAGTCAGCATTTGAGGCTTCAAAAGTGTAACTTTAATTTTTCCCAATAGTGTCTGACCTTGTTCATCAAAAAAACATTAAAAAAATCAACATTATTTATTTACTTTGGTTCAAAGCTTCCTATTAATACACAATTAACTCAATGCCCACATTAATTATCCAAAAAAGTGTCCATCTACAAGCTTAAAAATCAGAGCACGAAGTCGATTCAGATTTTGTATGAATCAGTCAACTCAATTCATCTTGACTGCATACAAAATCCAAATCGACTTCGAGCTCCATCGAAAACCAATCCTAGAGATCACACAAGCACTAACTGTTATCAACTCATTTTTTCTGATCATAAATTAGGACATTGTCATAGCTCGGGAGTGATTCTGAAGCATAAGCTGCTGCTGGGTGATGACGTGGTGCTTCGGCTGGATATGGCATTCCAGCGCTGGGTGTGTGATAGCTAAAATTGGGAGAAAATTGATGTATTAGAAACTTGAAAATGTTTGGTTTGAGGAGATGATTTTGGTGGGAATTTTGGATGTAACTAACCAGACCGGGAAGGGGTGTGGTTGGGTATGAAGTCAAAAATATGGTGATTTTTGGGATTTTGACGTCGGATAAGAATATGATCCTAATTTAGTATTTGTACTGAGTTTAGTCAAGACTCTATGGACATAATTCGATTGATCGATCAAAAATCCGAACCAAGGACGATGTGGCTCTAACTCAACTGATTTGTGCTATTTGAGTCCATTTTACATAAATATTCCCATAAATTCGAACCAACTTAACCAAATAAATCCCAAAAACTATCCCCAACTTACGGTGTAGCCGGCGTAACCCATGGTGCAGTTTTGATCGGTATCGGATTGCTTATATCCTTAGGTGACAATGATTTTCCAACAAGTCCATATGGTGCATTTTGATCTTTTTTTGGTACTGGATGTAACTGTGGCATTTGTGCCAAAGGTGCTGTTGGCTTGATCCTTTCCGTTGTCACAGTGTAGACTGGAGCTGATGACTGCGCTGGTTGACCAAACAATGGACCTGGTTCTGAAATAAAATTGTAGATTTTTTTAATTTGTGTCAATGAATAAAATTGCCATGAAGTCAGTCAGCATAAGCATCACATCATACATACTTGGAGATTTATTTTTAGATCGTTTCGATTCACAATATTTGTAGATTAAAACGGCAGTGAATATGATGAAGTAAATTCCCATAAATATGAAAAAGAAGATGGCAATTCCAGGCACATCTGATTCCGTTTCAGGTGCTATTGTTGTCTGGTTAAGTGCTTCTGTTACGATTTCAGGTTGGATGGTTGACTGGTCATACCATTTGAGATTCTGGTATGGTGCTGCTGTTTTTACGTGATCTGGATATCCTGGTTCCTTGTAATGGTCATCTGTTCCACTGTCATACGATTCATACGAAGCATCGATTTTATAGGAACCCATGACTTAATATGATAAAAATACTTCAATTAAAAATTTGACTCAATTTAAACTCGATTGATCTTCTAAGCACGCGGCTGGCTATGGACGGACTGAAATAGATGATGTGATGGTGAAAAATTGTTTCACAAAAAAATAATTTTACTCTCATTTTTTTACGGTTTTAGTGAGAAAATTTCTCTTTATTTAAATTAGAACAAAATGTTTATGACTTCTGAGCATTAATGTCGTTTGGCCTTGAACTTAAGGGTTGAGTGTGGAATGGAATGTTTTTTAATACTTGTTTGTCATATATTGAGTAGTTTACAATTTTTGCTTAATGAGACTTAATGCTAATGGACGAATATAAAGTTGGGAAAGCAGTTATTAGGATTCATGGATGCAGAGCTGACCTGGGAACTGATTGAACACATTTTGATCAAATTTTGAATATTTTTGACCATTTTCGTTCATTTTTTAATCAATTTAAGCCATTTTTGACCAGTTTTCTTGATATTTTGACAAATTTTGATCGTTGTTTACCAAATTTTTCCATTTTTGGCATTTTTGATAATTTTCAGGCTTTTTGACCATCTTTACATTCCTGGAGCTTGACACTTCAAAGTCTCCTACAATCCACCTCCATATAGATTCCAAATAATACTTTATGGACTAATTATTTATGGAATTATGGAATTAAATATATTATGGAATTATAATAATACTTTATAGATGCCTTATAATACTTTATGGAACTTAAAAACTAATTTTATAATATTTATCGGTATTTACTGTCAAAATTGATGTCTAAAGGTGAATAAGAAGGGTTGTGGGGTTTTGATGGACAACCCTCTATCCTCCCTTTTCTCTCTAGCTTAGTTTCTCAGCCTGACTTTCCCTTTTCCCTGGTTCCTCTTGGTTCCTCTTCCCCTCCCCCATCCCTTTCAATTTTTGAAAAATAATTCTATTTTCTAGGATTTTTCTTGTCCCAAAATATTCCAACAAAAGTCTATTGACCTATTGACTATAACACCCTCTCCCAAACACAAATTTGTTGGCTTCCCCATCAAAAAATGCCTAGCTACACCCCTGTAGAGGTCAATCTTCTATCAACTCAATTTCCAGAAAATTACAAAACTTCATTTTTCAATTCCCTAAACTACACATTGTCCGCCATAACCTAACCAGACAAAGAACATACTCTCGAGAGCTTACTAACCTGAAATACACTAATTGCCCAAGCTTATAAGTATTACTCTCAGCTAACTCTACCCTTGAAATCACCCTCTTTGCCTACTAGAACTTAATTCCTATCTTTAATCTACATTGCACTCTCTTTATGATCTCTAATCAAAAATGTCATTGATTCGTTGTAGTTTGGTGGTACATCAGATGAATCTTCTCTATAATAAGGTGCAGATGGCTGTGGAATGTTTGAATGTTGTGAATAAGTTGATGTTTGATGATGTGTATAAGATTGAGATAGGTTTGAGTGATATGGTGAGTCTCTGTCGATTTGACGGCTTCTAAAAAATGGAAAAGTGAAGGTTAATGAAGTTTAAAGGATTGTTTAATTTAGAGTTAACAGGAATTCTGGTGTCAAAGTCCATCGTAGTCAAAATGAACTCTTAAGTTCGACTCCAGTGGAGCCCGGATTTCACTTTTTTTGGAAACCGAATCTACTAGAGTCAAGTCTCCACTGTAGTGTTAAGGTCCTGGTTGGGGACCAGGCTAACCTCGGGCTTGGTCTTAGCAACGAGTACCCTCACTGGAAACCAAGTGGACTCTAAAGTTCAACTACAGTAGAGTCCAACTTCAATAGTGCCCTGACCATAGTAGAGTTGGACTTCAAAACATAGTGAAGTTCTGAATCCTGTGAAGTCCAAAATTAGAGTCCATTTGGGTCCATTTGAGACTATCCGGAAAATCTCGGTCTCGGTTTTCTTTGGGAAATCTTAAGACCAACTCCTGATCATCAATTTCTGACTACCAACTCTCCCCAAAATTCAACTTACTGATGAGGCATCGGCATCTGTGTCCGTTGACCATCCCATCCAATTCTTGAGTACGGCTGCTTAATTTTAACTTGTGTATTAAATAATCTCTGTTGTCTTGGAATATCTGATCGTGTTGCAGATGGACGAGCTGATCCAGGAGCTTGCCGTGTGTGAGATGTCACAGCAACTGGTGCAGAGTAGCTTGATGAGTCTGTTTTGGGGAGAATTTTGGAGTTTTTATTAAATAAATTGGTTGTTTTTGGGGTTTTTCAGTTTACAGGTGATGTTTCGGGTTTGAACTGGGCTTTGGCTAGGGTGGGGTCGATATTTTAGAGGTAGGGAGGTAGGAAGTGCCTCAGAAAATACGAATGAACAGTTCCATATTTGAAAATGTTGGAATTTTTATTATATTTAGCAATTTTTGATGTATTTTGAATTTAATTGGCACAATTAGTCAGACAATTAGCTGATCACATTCATAGGCAATGATATGACAGCACCATGTGAGCATGATCGTCGCTTATTAGAGTAATATGCCCATATGTCCCACAAAATCAACTCCAAAATGCCCAAAATCGTAAAAACAATGCAATTTACCTGTTGAATCTCTCATTTTCGAAAACGAATCATTTCGACACAAATACTTAAAACATCTATAAATTCCATAGATGACTGGTATCACCATAATGAATATTACATGAATACTCAAACTTTGCTTATTAGTGTACTCCATTTTGTCACGAATTGCTTAATTTAATTTCAAAATAAATTCACGATCAGCATCAAATTGACTCTCAACACAACAACAAAAGAACTGAAGAATATAAAAGCGATCCGTAAAAATGAGAGAATGGAAGCATTAATATTCAATTAGTGACGTCATGGATGGGGGGAGTACAGCAGTTAGGTAACGTGGGATTTTTGACCCTAAATCCTATTTGCAGCTCAAATTTTCATTGCTTGAGATGTAAATGAACCTCAATAAGAGGACATGAGGGGGCGGTTGACAATAAGTAAGTGACGTAACACATGACCGACCCCACCAAAACTTGAATTCACAATACCGAATGTTATGCTTCTCTTCGGACATTGTTGATCATTTTTTCCTCTCAATTTAAGACAATTTATGAGAGTAAAATTGAGAATTTTTGAGTAAATTTACTTAATTTCTCTTAATTGCGTAACGCATAACTGTAGTTTGTTGTTTTAAGACTCTGGTGATTCATCAAAGTGTCTTTTTTTGCAAGCATATTCAGTAAATATTGAAATTTTAAGGGATTTAGACCAAAAAATAAGATAAATGAGTTAAATTAAGTCAAATTAAGTCAAATTAAGTCTATTAAGTCAATTAAAGCCAATTAAGCCATGAGTTATTCATACAATTACGATAGTCCCTATAAACATCAATATAATTCGTCTCAAAGGACTAAACCTGAAATTATTTTGTTCCTTTTTATCGTTATTACTGCTTTTATAGCTCTATTTAAGTATTGTAATAAAAATTGTACTGTGGAAGAGGATGAACGTGAGTATCACATGCTCCTGGATGGCACAAGCCTTTTAATCGATTATAAACCGGTTCCGGCTCAGCATGACACTGACTTGATGCTGGAATTGATTCAAAATTGCTCAGAGTCACGCCATCTAGCCGGCATGTGCTATTTTGGAATTAATATTGATTTTTGTTCAATTTTTGATTAACCCAACAGCAAGACCTGAATATCCACTAGCAAGAACCCGATCAGAGCCTTCAGTAGCAATCATATCAGAGATAAGCAACAGACGAGATCCCAATAGACGAGGTCCGGTGATTACTGATAGAGTCTTTGAACAATACACCATGATTGCTGACACAGAACAATCGTAAGTATCAAAGGCTCAGTGCCAACTGATGTTGAAGATTGAGTCGACCAGAGTTGGCAGGCCTCAACTGGAGCGCACACTGGATGACCGCCAAAAGAGGACCGTCTCCATGGAGACCTGCCAACTACTTATCAGAAGGTCTACTTATCAGTCTCGACACCCAAAAAACCTTAATTTCTAATTTCAAAATCTTTCAGCATCCAAAGCCTCCTCAATGATCTACCCCGCACACCACAGCCATCCATCCGACCTCGAACTGTCGAAACTCCATCTGCTCCAACTAGAAGTGACAGCATTCCACAATATGAAAATCCTCCAAATTATGAAGAAGCTATAACGTTCCTGAATGTTAAGGAAAAGAAGAACGATCAGGACAAGCCAATTACTTAGCAATTTAATGAACCATACTTTTGGGACTTTATCATTAAATTTAGCAATTTAAGGTATTTTATAATGATACTTTAGGTCAGTGCTATGCTTAGAGACACGCTTAATTGCTGTGTTGACCGCAAATCTTCAAGATGAATTAGAGGCGCCAGCTGATGGATGATTTGAAAGAGACAACAACAAAGTATGAGATTTGCCATGTCGTGCTGATCTAATTATAAAACTGTAGATGTTTACTGATGATCTAATACAGCAGTGATGGGCAACCTGTGTGCTGCGGCACACTAGTGGGTTTGGAAGTGTCATGTACCGTATGTTGTGTTCGGTTTTGATCAAAACTTGCCACCAAGGTGAGCTGGGGAAACTTAAAGGTTGTGCAGCCCTGTAATGCAGAGTTGCTCAATTTTTTTTGAGTTCCAGCACATTTATGGCAAAGCCGCACATGATATGCTGTTCATGGTATTTTTCGAAAAGTGCCGCATCACACAGGTTGTACAACACTGACATAATTAAATAAAAATTCTTAATTTTTTGCAACAAAAAAACTTCAATTTTTTACTTGAAACATTCAAATTAAATATGAAAAAATTACCAAATGGTAAGCACGCCATATCCAAATTCCAAGTATTCATCGGCCGCTTCTTGTTTACAAATTTATTCTCTTGTTCCTTCTCTCGTGCCTCAAACAATTTTTCTCTCAATTCTCAAAAACTACAACAACAAATATACAGCATGTGCGTTTGATACATGATCATGAGAGAGGAATGTGACTCGAAAGAAGACATAAAAAAAATGAAAATTTGACGTCAAAAAATTGGTATTTTGTTTTGATTTGCGTATTTATATTGAGTTTTGAACTAGATTTGATGACTCATCTTGTTTTTGAGTTTTTGATTACTTTCTTATCTGGTCGTGTAGGTCAATTGTGAATCATGGCTTTTCTCAGATGGCGCCTAAAGCTTGCTCTATCGTTGGATCTTCCGTCTGCTAATTACCAGTACCAAGTGTAATATTGTGTCTATCTACAGGTTCCTTCCTAGAAATCTTTGGTTGCCCACGAGCTCTTTTGCCATAAAATTTGGTTATTTTGATTATTTACAATATATTCCGAATACCATAAGACAGTTAATTGATCAAAGATTCTATTCTAAACCAATATGACTATGTCATGGTATGCCGCGCTACAAACTGAATTCCGTTATGACTCTAGCTTGATGCCTGATTTGGTTTAAATAACCATACCATGGCCTAGGCATTCCATGACAGAGTAATACCGACCGAGAGAGGCCGACAAGCTCCAATTTAAAGAGGGGCTTCACTGGAAGCCGTTCGCCAGTTTCTTGTGGAAGCCAGCCTCCACGAAGATAAGCCTTTATTGACGTCGAGCCTCCAGTGAAGACCGTCTCCAAACGAAAGCCTCCCAATTTTTGGAAACATACATAAAAATCCTAATCATCAATCCATAAAAAAGTATTAAATATTTTTGTTATAATAATTGACTTTTCTAATCAATTTAACCTTGAACCCTCAATTAACATCCTCATACGCAAACATGTGTCATACTCAATTCCCAATTATTCATCTGTTGATTCCTCAACGTACTTTTATTCTCTAAATTTCTCTAAAAACAATTTCTCTCATTTTTAATAAAACAACAAAAAAGATTGTTTAGGTTTTGAGCACATGTAGCTATGCGAAAGAGAAATGCCGACGGAAAACACGGCAAAATATTTTGCTGACGTCGTAAAATAAAACACATTTACCGGTTATGGTGTAAGTCTGAATTTCCCAACAGGTGATGTGACTCACTCTGTTTTGTGTTTGTTGAGCAGTTGCAGTATGAATGCATTTAGTAGGAATATAGAGTTGAGGGAATTAAGACGTGCTAAATATAAATTGTAAATATGAGCAATTTTTACGAAAATTATGACTCAAGGCAATTCAGATACAATTTTGATAATTTCGATAATTATGATCCATATCAATATCCGACACCATCACCACCTCCAAAAGCTAATAAACTGCCTTATCCACCATTTTGGTTTTATTTAATTTTGTTGGCTGTTTTTGTGATTTTTAATATTTTTAAAAATTTGTGCTGTAAAAAGAAGGAAATTGGTGAGTAAAATATGTCATTTTTAATCGAAATTCACCGTCAATATGGGTTGAGCAATGGTGGGCAATTAAGGTGCCGCTGCATACTTCGTGAAGCTAAAAATAATTGAACACATCATGAACCTTGAACCGTACGCCTTACTCGGTCTCGGTAGAGGCTTATCACCAACAGGTTGATTTAGAAGAACTAGATTAGGTTGATTCCGTTTCGGAAAAGTGGTTAAAGACATAAAACTCGTCACAATATCTCCTGAATACCACATTTATTCAAATTTCCCCAAATTCCAATCATGCTTCGTCACCAACAATTCCCCATATTAATTACTGACGTCAAAAACTAATCATAAATTACCATTTTTGCATCATTAAAAGGTGACACAGAAGCAATTTACCCAGCAAATAATCAACAAATGTCCACATCAGTACCTGTTGCAACTGTGATTTCAGAAAATTCAAGACATGTTGCATCATCTAATCCATTACAATTCACAACATTTACTCCATCTGCTCCATATTTTCAAGTGATTCATCCAACTGCGCCGATGATCATCGAAGATGACATTCCAAAGTATGAGAGTCCACCAAATTATGATGAAGCTATGATTATGAATAGTCAACATATGCATGGAACCAATAATAGGTAAAATATTATTGATTTTAAGTTTAGATACAACAATTTTTTATGTCTTGATTTATTCCAGCAATCTCATCAAAGCAACAAGCACTGAGCCAACTACGGACAATATTCATCGACCGAACGACAGTTAGCTGTAGATTCAACATTGCTAATGATTAATATTCTGTAAAATTTAATTATCCTCTAAATTTCATCATCTTGTGGGTCATTCATTAATGATGTCATCCTCAAAAGCAGAAACTCAAAGTCAATTTTGTATATAAAGTGTTGTGACACACTCAAATCCATATGAAAATTCAGTCAACCTATAGTTCTGCGTCAAAAATACCCAATTTCATGCACCAGACTTGTTACTCATCATAAAATAATCAGCATAAAATAAGGATAAATCAAGTGTGGATTGACAAGCTGTAATTACATATTTACACCAGTGTTGTTTAAACTATGTGACACGGCACACTGGTGTGCCTTAATATCAATAAATGGTGTGCCGTGTAAAATATCCTGCAACTAGATATGTATCATTGAAAACTAGCAATCCAGCATAAAAAAATAATAAAAAGAACAGCATAAGAATCATATGAAATAAATGCTGATAAGTTTGCAGTTCAACGACATAAAATAGACATACATATTCTCGACAGTATTATAAAAAATTATGAGCAGCGACTTCATGCGTTGGTGCCAAACAGTCTCAAGGATCTACACAAGAAGACAAATAATAAAAGGAAATGTGTATGTAGTTATATTGCAAGTTTCTGACATATCCATTAGCCTTTAAAATTAAGATAAAATCAATTTTCCCGCTAAATATTATAAAGGCTGTCTGCCAATTTTTGAAAAATTGAGCACTTTTGTGCCATTATAAACGAAAATGTATACTAAAAGAGTTCAAATTGAAGAGTCATGTCCAAACAAAGGGGTGGTCTATGGGTTCTAAATACTGAGAATGATATTGGGAAAATCTAGAAGCAGAGTTGGCATTACTTCTGGAGTTTCTTAAAAAATTAAGCTCCTACTAACTTCGCATTCCTGGATTAGATGTCTTTAGATATTCCCTACTCGCGGCAATAGGTCCTCGTGCGTCCCAGCCAATTAAGTAAAGTAAGTAACCGACTAAGCATTGACCTTCCTGCGGGAGATTTGCCAAGACTAAGACTTCGATTGACCTTATCCCTCCCTAATATTGCGATTAAAACTCCTCATAAATGCTCATTTATTAAATTTTATTAAATTTTCTTTAAAATAAATGTATAAAAAGCTAATTTAAAATTTTATATTGTATTTTTTAAGATAAAGTATGTAGCTTAGAAATAGTTAAAAAGTCTGAAATTGTAAAATGTTAATAAAATGTTAATTTTGTATCCATAGATTTAAAGCTCGACGTCGACTTGGATTTTGTTTGAAATAATTGACTTAAGTCGACTAAATTCCATTCTAATTCAGAATCGACATCAAGTTCTGCTTCATTTTTAACAATAATTTACTCAAAACATCGAGATTTGAATCTTAAAAGCTGTTTATCACTATTTTGTGTTATTCAAGCTTTATGCCAAGCGACTGAATAGTTTATGAAAATTTACTGCCAAGAACCGAATTCAGGCTACTCCTCCTGTAGGTCTGTTCACGGCTCTCTATCCTCATAATCCTCACTTGCCACAACCTCTTCATAAGTCGGAAGATTCCCAAAATCCTCAATCGATATTTTTGGTGCTGTTGGAAATTGATAAATTGGTTCCGACTTGGGTTCTGAAATTGGTGACAAAGATGACACAGATGAACGTTGATTGTGAGACACGCATGATGTAAATAAATATGATAATGATTGTGATGAATCTGGACAGTCGGGTGAATCAGGTGAACCGATTGCCTGAAGTGGCTCATATGAATATGTCACTTTAGCTTGTCCAACTGATGGAATGAAACTGGGGAAATAGAAATGAATTATATGTGAGTATGTGATTGATTTGAATTTGATCTGAAAGGGGTTTGTATCCCGGAACTAGACATAAATGGGGTTTTCAACCTCGGGATTATACAAAAATCAATCCAGGGATTGAAAACCCAAGATCTGGAAGGTCAGATGTGATTTTAAATTGGATAAAGAGATCTTGAATAACATAAGTCGGTTGATCGATCCAAAATTCAGTATCAGGTCGGTATGATGACTCCAGTGTGACTCTAGCATGAATTTAAGCCGAATCATACACCAACTGTGGCATAATCAGACATTAGCGATACTCTGACATGGTATCTGATTCGGTTTAAATCCTTGCCAGAGTTTCCATACCAAAATTAACACGCCATGGCATCAAGCTGACTCTTGCATGGGCATGACTCTGGCATGGTGACACTGGAAGATGACTCTGGCATGGAACTGAATCAGAGACCATACTAGAGTCACGCTTATGTCAGATTCACGCACATGTCAGAGTCATCCCGATGCCATGTCATGGTGATTTTGGCATGGTGACTTTGGCATGGATTCAAACCGAATCAGATACAATCCAAGAGTCCCGCCGATGTCTTATCATGTCAGAGTCGTTGTCTGATTCAGTTTAAATTCATCCCAGACTCACACAAACCTGGTGTCGGATTATTGATCAATTAACCGATTTGTGGGACATTGAGTTACACCATAGGAGAATTATAACTTCAACTTACGGTAAATTTCTACTAAATTGGTCATTTGATGACCACAGATGATCATCAACAGGTTTAGAAGCGTCCATCAAGTCAGTTGGATCTGCTGGAGTATTAAACAAATTACTAAAGAAGCAGTGCTACCCTAACAGGCAAAGAGACCGTTTTTAGGTGCCGTAGTGGTATTTCTGTGCCATAAAAGCTTGCTCTTTGCCTGTTAGGGTTAGTTTGCTGTGTTTTTGAGAGAAAATTTTTGCTATTTTTTATTAACTGCGCATGTCAAATTTTTCAGTAAATTGCTACACAATAACATTGAATATTCATTTAAAAAAATTGAGCATAGCAAAAAAAAAGGCAATAAAAAGTTTTTGTAAAAGTTAGAACTTGGCAAAGTTTAATATTTGGTCAAATTTAGTATATCCATAGCTCATTCCTTACTTGAACTATTTTCCTCATTTTTTGATGAATTTTCATCAATATTTCCCGATGACTTTCGTCTTTCAGTTCCACTAGATTTTGGAATCTTCAATGGTGTTCGTAGATTCTCAGTCGATCCAGAAGCTTTTGATGTGCCAGCAGACTGTTTAGACTTTGGCGATGGCTGATTGGTCAGTGGCGATGAACTTAAGGACCGAGTTCGTTGGTTGAATTTCTCAAAATTAGAATGTCGTAAAGGCACTTGTGATTGTGATGCTTTAGCGGCATTTTCAGCTGCTAGAGCTTTTCTGGAAGAATTGTAAGTAAGAAAGGCATGGGTTAGTAAGGTTTAAAGCGCATTTTATTCAATGTTAGGGTTAGAATTGAGTGATTCAATGTTGCAAAATCAGAGCCTGTGGAACTCGGTTCTATAAGCTACTATTGTCTATCTAGTGCTCCATAATCACCACAAGTGTCCTTAGTCTTTAGACCTTAGATTCTTAGACCTTATTATATGTCATTAGTCATTTCCCATTCAATTCCAACAAATTCTCTTACAGCTCCATTTACAGTGACTTAGCAAAAGGTACAGTAACTTATTAAGAGATACAGTGATAGAAAAATCGACAATTTGACTGCCCATACCAAAACCTCCAAGGAACTCCGCCCATAATGCGTCCCAAAACGTCAAACACCCTCTTAAGAGCGTCACCTAATAAATAAACAGCCCCCAAGAGATAGTCATCAATTCTCATCGCAAGCTTACTGTCAGTTTATCATCAAAACACATTTAACCATCCCCATGACTTCACATATCCAACCCAATGTCCACCCACTAACACAGTGTTGTCCAAACTGTGTGCTGCGATACCTTAATGCGCAATAGATAATGTTGAGCTGATTTTTCCAAGATTTCATGACTGCATGTCGTGTAATTTTGGTCTGAGCTTACCAGTAAGGGTGCCAGACCACAAAAAAGGTTGAGCAGCACTGCCACAAACATATCAAAACATCATCAAACTTACTCTCTTTCCCGTCGTCGTTTAAACAACAAAATCATTTTGTATTTTTAATTATATAGCTTTTATCCAAATTGGAACTAACGTTCGTTTAGGGATTTCTACAAACTAAATTGGACTTAAAACTAGAACCACAATGAGAAGGTTTAACTTGCCGTCGCGAACTCAACAGAACGAATGAAATTTTTTGTGATATAAAAATTATTTACTTGGAGTAATAAAAGCTTGACTTGAAGGCGCATGACAAATGTCTTCTTCTTTAATATTGGCATCGACTAGCAATTTGATAGCACTTTACTATGTGTAGATTGATGTACGCACATATTATGAGTTTTGCATTGATTAAAGTCAATTTTATATTTAAAAAATATTGATTTATTTAAACTAAAAATTGCAACAATTTACGATAACAATAAATATCACAATCGGAGTGTGGCTTTCTCAAAAATGACCGTTATTTTTTTTTCAAAATAATAAAGTCGTTAATATTCAAATTTTTTTTGACCGTTACTTTTTCTTTTCCTCGTAACGTAAATTTTTATTTAAAAATAAGTTGAGTTTGAATTTTTCGAATTTTTCGACAATCTAATGTCACGGCCGCACTCTGAAAATAAGGATTAAGGGGTATTGTGTCTGACTGACCCCATAACAGACATGATATCACGATATCAACTGAGTATTATTCTTGTTTACTTAGTGACTATAAGTCTTATTACTTTAAGTTAAATGAGGTATAATCGAGCATCACATAATGTTTTGCTGACGCCACAGAATGTCAGCTCAACATGCTGACAGAGATCTTGGTGACAGAGCCAGCATCAGAGTCAGATGGAAAGCCTTTTGAAAGAATCTAAGCTCGAAGATATCTTAGATATGAACATGATTACAGTTAGTAAGTATCTGAACAACACAATGTTGCGTTGCACAGCAATACGTGACGTTGCCCTGACAGAAGTAAACTAACAGGGGTGTCCGGATGGCTACGTAACAGCTGAACTTGTACAATTCCCTGGGGACATTGTCTGCATTTTTTTGCAAGGTGTTTTGAAGGGAATTTTGGGATTTTTTCAAGAAAATTCCTAACAATTTGAAGCATTTCTTCTCTAACGCATCTCCTGGATATGCCTGCAACGCCTGCTAATGGCTAACTCCTAAACTAGTCACAATTTTATCACTTTTGTCAATTTTATCACATGTCATCTAAGTTGTCCGACTTTCCGGAAATTATGCTACTTCCAGTTGTTCTGGATGTGTGCTGAATGTTGCAATTAAGTTGTTCATAGCCTTAACGTATTGATGAATATCTTTAAAGCATTAATTCATTAAATTGCTGGACGACAGCTGTTGTCTTATGATGAGCTACTTGATGGATAAGGCGCAGATGAATTTGAATTCTGATTATCTGATGACAATTCCACTTTTGGTTCCTGAGCACTTGATTGAGGTTTAATAAATGTGACTTTTATTACAGTCGATGTGGGTGGGTACGGTGCAGTTGGTTTGGGTTCGATTCTTTCTAAAGATTCAACTGTTTTTGGTATATGACTAGCCTCATAAAATGAATAAGATGCTGATTGGGAAGGTGATGCATTTGTGGGATAAGGTGCTGTTGGTCTGGATTCATTGACATTCGATGCTGATGACATTCCAGGATACGATGAGGATGGATATGGTGCAGAGGCTTGACTAGGTGCTGTTGGCTTAGATGATGCCATGCCTGGATAAGATGATGTTGGATATGGCGCAGCTCCTGGACTAGGTGCAGTTGGCTTAGATGATGTCATGCCTGGATAAGATGATGTTGGATATGGCGCAGCTCCTTGACTAGGTGCTGTTGGCTTAGATGATGCCATGCCTGGATATGATGATGTTGGATATGGCGCAGCTCCTGGACTAGGTACTGTTGGTCTGGATTCATTGACATTCGATGCTGATGCCATTCCTGGATAAGATGAGGTTGGATATGGCGCAGCTGCTTGAAATCCTAAACCAGGTGCTGCTGGCATAGATGTTGATGGATATGGTGCAACTCCTTGAAATCCAATTGCTCCTGGAATTGTCATAGATTGTGGTGCATACGGCATCTGTGCAGGATATGGTAAGTTACTAGGTAGAGGCATTTGCATCTGTCCTGGTGCTGCAGGTGGATATGGACATTGTGGGTTGATTGGAGGATATCTGCAGATGATTTAAAGATTTTTATAAGAAAAACAATCAAAATTAATCAAAATTTCAAACTTACGGTTGTGGTGCCAAGCCTACAGGAACAATTCCAGGAGCTCTCGTCGTTGCTGCTTGATTTGGAGCTTCCTCGTCCTCTTCGGCTTCCTCATCACTCGACTCATATTCATAAACTACCTCTTCTGATGTTTAATTTGAAATAATTCAATAAATAAATTAATTTTAATAAAAATTAACAAATTTTTTACTTTTTCTGCACAAATAATCTAAGTAAATACATAATCCAATAAGTAAACTGCCTCCCAACGTCAAAAAAATGTCAAAACCTGCGCTACTCATTGTAAGGCTTTAATATCACAATATTTTCTAAAATTGACTGTTTTTTAAGGAATTAAATCTAAAAATTCTATTTAAAATCCACCAAATCTCAAATGATCTTCTATGTCCAACACAAAAATAGAGAATAATATTTAGGTTTTGTGTACGTGCATTCTCTTCGTCATAAAAAACATTTTCTAATTTCACCATCAGTGTCTGATGACGTCATGACATTGAAAATTGCTTTTTCTTCAGCTCAATGCACGTCTTTAATTTTTTTAGAGCTAAGTATGTAGGATCTTACATAATTACTTACTTCGCTGGTCGTACAGATCAATTGTGATCCATGGCCTCCCACAGGAGTCGCCTGAAGGTGGATCTATCGCTGGCTTCCACTTGTCAATTTTCAATACTAAGCACAATACATTCAGGTTCAGGTATGTAGGATAAAAGATATGAATCTGATCAAAATTGTCGAAAAATTATCATTAACAGGGCTTCCCTCAATACTCTTAAGACTCTATATCCTAATCAAAATTCAATGTTGATCGCCATACTCTCTCCAAAAATGCACAAAACGAGTGAAGAGAAGCATTTCATTAAAAGAGGAAAAATGAGAGAATTTTGAAAATAGTAAATGACGTCATCATTTTATATAAAATAATAAGCAAGGTTGCAAATGTCAAATTTTTGGTATATTAAATGCTGATAAGGAAGCGTCTGGGAATTATGTAGCACTTAAAGTAGCGTTTTTGAGTCTACATGTATCCATATCCCACGATATTCCGAAAGAACGGAATCTCTCGAAGGATAGAGCCGGCTTTACGTGCGGCAATGAGCAAATGCATTCTGACAAGGAAATAAGAAGTAAGTAACCTTTTCCCACCATAACGCAAGGCAACAAAATCATGTTCCTAAATTGTAATTACTTATCAATATTGCAACCCAGCCCCTTCTCTTAGCGTTTTACAATTTTCTAACGTTCCAATGTTAAAGACGGTGGTCTACTGTTCTTCAAGTTTTGATCGACGGTCCAAATAGTAAAAATCAGCTAATTGATCGAAATTGGTAACTCTAGTTTTGATTTGATTAAATATTTGTTTAATTTTATTGTTCTTAAGTCAGTTGACATTTGCATTTTGGCTGTACAGTCTTTAATGGAGGGTATTCATGGTCATATAATTTATCTTAATACAGATTGGACAAAAATACATCAAAATAAGTCAATATTAAGTTTACATTTAGTTGGTCTCTAACAGACAATCAGGATGCTCACATGATGTCGTGATGATAGATGGTCAAGCTGATGGCTCACAAAATGGCTCCGGAATTTGGACTACGCCATCAATATGGTCGTCATGAAGTTTGTTGAGTTTTGAAGTCTTTATGTCCATTTGTGTTTCTTAATATCTAACAATGGCAGATAACCTTATATTTTTGCGGCTCGATTTGGTGTTAAGCCTTGACTTAATTCATCCACTTCGTACGTTTTATGCATTTTCTATAAATTTTGTACGACAAAGTAGGTTGCCCCTCACTGATCTTGTATATATTACCCTAATCTACTTCCTAAGTAAAGTCATTGTAACATCATAATTTGGTGGATTGTCGATGTCATCCTGAGTTGAACTAGTTGTTGGATAAGGTGCAGATGTTGCGGATGGTGGATAAGGTGCAGATGATGCAGATGGTGGATATGGCGCAGAAGATGGATATGGCGCAGAAGATGGATATGGCGCTGGTACATTAGATACTGAAGGCATATTTGCAGGATTCTGTGGTGGATATGGAAGTACTGGTGGATAAGGACAGTCGGAATTTAATTCTGGATATCTGCAAATATTAAGATTGGATGTTGAACATTTTTTGGTCAAATAGTAAGAAGTAAGGACTTACGGTTGTTCTTCTGGTCTCAGCATATTCCATCCTACGTTAGAATTAGGTGATCGGACTCTAGTTGGAGTTCTTGTTCTAGGTTGATTTGTTACTAATGCTTGCGAAGTATTTGATGCTGCATTTGTTGTTGATTGTTCTTCTTCTAGGAAATAGAAATGATATGAATTGATATGAGTGATTTTTCGTATGTGCTGTTTAGCAACATAAGATAAGCGACTTGTTGCTATGAACAAAATAAAGGTTTTGTATTGATTCTAATTTATTTGATAACAAAAATCGCTGTTCAATCGTGACTTGTGCTTAATCTTTAAAATAAAATTAATTAATTTACCTTTTTTCTTATCATCACAGCACAATACAGCACAACCTGCACCGGTCCAAAAGCAAATGCAACTGCCACAAATGCAACTAAAAATATCCATCAATTATGATCAAAAAACTAGCGACTGCTATCTAGTCATGAATACAAAACATACTAAAACAGCTAAAAAATTATCTAAAAAAATTTAGAGAAAAAAATTGAGAGAAAATCTAAAAAAATTCTCTGAGCACTTAGAAGTGTGGCTGAAATGAATACACAATATTTTCTCTAATTTTGATGCCATGTGCCTTTTTGATTGTTGATGTACTTTGAATGTTGATTAAAAGACATTTGATTATTGTAAGACGTGCTGATTTATTAACATGATTTGTTAAAATTGCAAAAATTTGATTAAAAATTCCATATTTTTTTTGTGATAACCAAATAGCTCAAATCCATCAATCAATCAAAAATCTGACCTGAGGTCGGGCTAACTCTGATTAGACGTCGAACTCAGTTTTGGTTTAAATCCAACACAATGTCAGAGTCACGTCGGATTAAGGTCGGATTGGAGCTCGAAGTCGACTTGAATTTTTGTATGGAAATGTCAACTCGACTCTGTAACTCCTCGATTCTTCGATTCCTCGATTCCTGGACTCAAGTCGATTCGACTCCATTAAAAATTCGAGTCGACTTCGAGCTCCGATTCGGCCCCAATCTGATGGGATTCTGACATAGTGTTGAATTTGTATCGAAACTGAGTTCGACGTTAAATCAGAGTCACGCTGGTCTTGGACCGGATTTTTGTACGACATAGTATCGAATGTAAAGCGAATTCGAATTCGACGCCAAATCAGAGATCTTGATCAGAGATTTTTGATCGATTAGCTGACTTGTGCTATTCGGGATTTAATAACGAGATCTTTGGTATTTGTTTGATTTTTACTTATTGTCTCTAACATAAAGTTACAACCGAGTACGCTCCTTATCAATTAGAGTAGTGGTGAGCAACTTGTTTACCGCGGCACATTATTGTCCTAACAAAAATGTTTGAAACTGTCACAAATCGTACGCAGTGTGTGACATCGGATGAAGCTCACCACCAAGACATCCCGCGGAGCAATAAAAGGTTATTCACCACTATATTCGGGTCTACAAATCTTATTGCTAAAATTAAGTTCAAGGTTGTTACAACATATTCTATTTTACACAATGTGTATACACATTCCACATATTTCTTGTGTTTACAGGGAAGAACTGTGTGGATATATGTAAAAATTTACACATTTTCGACACATATCCACATATTTTTCCTTTTTACACATTTTCAATAACATATTAGATTCTGTCCTTAACTACAAAGATGAGGTACATTTGAGCAGCACAATGTCATATTGACGGCAGTTAATCCCTGATTTTGGTTCATTTTTAAGACAAATGATGAAACTTTGTGCATAACGTTCCTAGGAGGCAAAGAGCAAGCCTAGCAAGCATGCTCATCTAGTATGTTTAGGATGAGCAAGCCCTTGAGAGCATGCTCTTTGCCTGTTAGGCTGTTATTTGGAATATGTGCTGAATTTGACAGTGATGAACATTATAGAATACCTTATGATGAGCTACTCGGTGGATATGGCGCAGTAGATTCATTGGTTTTTGGTACATTTTGAGCCATATAAGATGAATAAGCTGGTGGTGGTGCTGATTCCGATGCTGATGTCTTTTGGTCTGAAGATGCATTTGTTGGATAAGGTGCTGTTTGCTTAGATTCATTGACTGATGTCATTCCTGGATATGATGATGTTGGATATGGTGCAGCTCCTTGGACGGCAGTTGACTTGGTCTCATTGACATTCGATGGTGGCGCCATGCCTGGATATGATGATGTTGGATATGGTGCAGCTCCTGGATTCATCATTGGTTGTTGTGGATACTGCATCTGTGCTGAGTATGGCACACCTTGTGGATAATAAGGCATTTGCATTTGTACTCCTGGTGGATATGGACACTGTCCGTTGGCTGGTGGGTATCTGTAGATTGATAGATTGATATAAAATAGTCAAGATACTGAAAATGCCAAACTTACGGCTGTAGTGGAATGTTTGATGAAGGATAGCTGGTTGTACTTGTCGTTACTGTTCGAGAAGAGTTCAAAAATGGTTCATTTTCTATCCTTGATGCTTGCACATTTGGCTGGTACATTGGTTGCTCATAAGTCGATCGACTTGCAGATGATCCATCTTCACATGCTGAATTTTAAAAAAATTATTAAAAAGTGAAATTTTGAATGAAAAATTGACAATATTTTACCACTTTTGCATATAGCTTTCAGGCAATAACAAACAGCAATTAATGCAACCCATCCCAACATCCAAAGTGTCATAAATCCAACAAAATCATCATTATATCTGGACATTGTTAATCTCTACTCTAAAACTGACTGTTTCCTTCTCAAATGTTAAACTAAGACTGAGGAAATAAAAAGTAATTTTGAAGAATTTTGTGTATTTTTCTCTGCGCGAGCATTGCTCTTTGCCTATAAGCATGTCTATAAAGTCATACATCTTCGAATTTCACCATCAGCTATGATGTCATTGCGTATGCTTTTTATGAATGAAAAATGTTCTAATTCTGGTAAAATTAGGTGAGGTCATGGGAGTGGAATTGATCTAGATTGTCAAAAATTAGCATTAACAGGGCATCCCTCCATAATCTTAAGACTCTAAAGTCTAATCAAAATTCAATGTTGATCGCCAAACTCTCTCGAAAAACGCACAAAACGCGCGAAGAGAAGCATTTCATTAAATAGAGAAAAAATGAGAGAATTTTGAAAAATTGTTGATGACGTCATCGATTTATGTGAGATGTTCAAGGTTGCAAATGAAGATAAGAATGGTTTTTCAAATTTTTGTAATATTAAATGCTGATAAGGGAGCGGCTGGAGATTAGGGAACGGCTAATGTGGCATTTTATGACCTTCTTAACCTTCATAACCTCCTCACGAGCATTCTTAAATAACAGAAGCTATCAAAAGATAGAGCCACTGAGCCCTCCTGGTCCCCAGCCAATGAAGTAAGAAGTAAGTAACCCTCCCCCACCATAACTCTACACAACAAAGTCATGACCCAATTACCGCTTTTCTACTCAATGTATCAAATTAAATCCGGCACCATGATGAAGTCACGACGGTCTGTCGCCAGATTATGGATCGATTAACGGAGTTGTACATTATCCGTATCAAGGATATCGAAACGCAAACTCCGAGATTGATTTTTATGGTACTTGTATGGTAGGATGTAGATGTATCATTTTATTATGCTACTTAGGAGTACTTTTACACCACCTGAAAATTTTGAGAACTACTGAACATTTACCGTAAATAAAAGTATTTTATCTCAATTTGTAGCTGCATAATGTTTTATTTAAATGCAAAATATTTATGTACAAGTTTTAATATAAATTGAGGTTTCGAGTATATTAAGATTAAATCAGTGGTGGGCAACTTGTGTCCTGAGAGACACTGGTGTACCGTCAGCAATCTCAGATGTATCTTCAAGGGTCGAAACTTACAGTTACAAAAAAAAGGTTGCCCACCACTGGATTAAGGCATTTTGTTCCTTAGTTATTATTAAATTTTCCAATTTTGATGCCTCGGCCATATTCACCATGGTTGTCACGATGTAGATCACCACGGGACCATCCGAGTCTGTTGCGATTTTCCTGTATTTATATCCACTCGAGATTCTTAACATCTAATAAGAATATTCTTAATTTACTTCTTAAGTAAAGTCATTGCAACATCATAATTTGGTGGACTGTCGATGTCATCCTGAGCTGGATAAGGTGCAGATGGCGCAGATGGTCCGGATGACGTAGAAGGTGGATAAGGCGCTTGTGCATTAGATACTGATGGCATATTTGCAGGACTTTGTGGTGGATACGGAAGCACTGGTGGATAAGGACAGTTGGAATTTAATTCTGGATATCTGCAAAGATTAAGAATTGGAAGTTGAATAATTATTGGATTTAAATGGTTAAAAATAGAGCTGGAAGTTGACTTCAAGCCTGCTTCTAGCTCTGCTTATATGTTTGCTCATAAACAATGACTTACGGTTGATCCTGTGGTCTTGGCATAGTCCATCCAACAGTAGCATTTGGTGTCGGCATTGTTGTTGGTTGATTTGTTATTAATGTTTGAGGAGTGTTTGCTGCCGCATTTGCTGCTGTATTTGCTGCTGTTTCTGCTTCCTCTGGGGAATTTAAATGGTTTTTATTAAATTATTGTGGAATGTTTTTAGTGAGGAGAGGGGTTAGGTGGGGGTAGGGTTGGGTCAAGTCTGAAATTGCTGTGAATCACTAAGTGCCTAATAGTAAGCAGCAAGTCTCAATATTTATGCTCTATTCATTAAAAAATCTCTCAGAATTTGAAGAAATCTCTCAAAATTGAACAAAAATTCACAATATTTCCCAAATATTCAACAAGTCATTACCATCTTCCAGCTTAGCTCCACACCATGTTATGCAAAAACCACACAAGAAGCAGCCAATACACCAATAAATTATGGCTACCAAACTAAACATTTGATCAAAAATTTAATTTAAAATTTGACTTCTTATTTTGATGTTTACTAACACGCATAAAGCAGGCAACTGAGAGAATTTTTTCAACGAATGTGCTGTGCTGTGCAGCTACATGAGAAAAATAAAATTGTCGTGTTGTTATGAACATAAGAGATTCGGATTGACTGTAAATTAATTGATAAGTAATAGTTTTTGGGTGGAATTGATTGATTTGATCCATGATGACTTGTGGATCAGATTTGATGGAAATAGCTCATTAAAAATTGTCAAAAATTGTCAAAAATTGTCGAAAATTCTCAAAAATTGTCCAAAAATCCTCCAAATAATTCTTAAAAATATTTAAATAAATCCACAAACCTTCCTTCTTATCATCGCAGCACATTATAGCACAAACTGAACCAGTCCAAAAGCAAATGCAACTGCCACAAATGCAACCACAAATATCCATCAATTATGATCAGTTTAAAGCTTAAAGAAACTACAAAATAAATAGCGACGGCTAACTAGTCATGAATACAAAATAAACTGAAAAACAGCTGAGAAATTGTCAAAAAAAAATTCGGAGAAAAAAATTGAGAGAAAATTGAAATAAAATTCTCTGAGAATGTTAAGCATGTAAATTCATAATACAAAATATACAAAATGTAGTTTTATAGTTTTTTTATTGATTTTGTAAACATTCACTTAATGATTTAACATAGTTTGGCTTTATATTTTCTGATTTTTTAAAAATCTTTGTCTTATTCTATCTGAACAAATGTTCATAAGCTACGGGTAATATTTAAAATAGGTTTTTTTAGACCTTTTACCCTGCATTGTTCCTATGTAGAGGTAAGGTTACAACAAAAGGCTTTCCATCTGATCCCGTCGCCTAGTTTGTACAAATTAGATCTCGAAGTCGGATGATTGTTAGTTGTTAGGCTAAAGTCGACTAAAATCGACTAAATAAGGAGTATCAATGATTTATTGGAAGTCATAAATCCACAAGAAGCTTAAAATATCGCATAAACCAACCCCTTTCTGCTGAATAAGATCCTAATTTGATCCAACTAACATATTAATTTGTTCTTAACTTTGCTTATTACACCTCAAAATTTAGTTTAAAGTTGAGCAAATTCTCAGCAGTTCACAGAGTTCAAAGTCGGAAATAAAGATCAAATTGATATTGAGCTGATATATAAACAGCACTAATTGGATGTCGTCAGTTTCGTCAAGGACATAGAAGTACTAAAGTAGAAGCAAAGGGATAGTACAACAGATTGATGATCGCAGTGTTGCTTTGCTATAAGCAAACCCAACAAATTATTATATTCCGATATTTTCGTTAAATTAACACTTCCTTAATCTTAAATCCTTTTTAATTGGTTTAATTCTCATGCTGAGAGGCAGGTCTGTGAGCTGATAGGAATTCGTAGACCACCTTTCTCTCCTACTTTCGAACATATTAATTAAACAATCACTTATAATAATTAAATCTAATATAATTCCTGCCTTTTTAAAATATTCATATAAAAATTGATAACATCTACAATTTCACTAAATTGTGTAATAAACTATAAAGTAATACATTACATCTACATTTGTCACAATTTGGAATTTTCTACAACTTAATAAACACCGCCACTGATTATCTTCGATCTGCAGACCTCATAACTTCATTATAAGCTGGCGGACTGCATACTTGAGATGTCATCAGATTAGCTTGATTCCCTATAATTGGAAAAGCTGAAGCTCTTAATGACTCAGAGTTTGTTGAATTTTCAAACGGAATGTTAATAATGGAATCTGCAGTATTAGGAGGTACTGGAGGCATATAAGGTTGCTGTGGAGCCACAGGAGGTGAGAAAGGAACTGAAAGATGAGAACAGAAGGATTAAATGAGAATAGCAAGGAACCAAGGCAGTCGTTGACTTAATTGAAATTTTTACTTACTTATTTCACCTTCAACTTTCATCATATTTTTGCAGCAATAACATATGCATGACAAAATTAGCCAAATTATTATCGCTATCGTAAAGTAGGTCGCAGCGAATGAATCTGAATCTGAATAGCCTAAATAGCCTGAAGAGCCTGAAAAGTCTGAATAGCCTGAATAGCCTGAATAGCCTGAATTGCCTGAATAGCCTGAATTGCCTGAATAGCCCATTTTTAATTAAGTATTATATTTAAATCTCACAAGAATTTGAGAATTTTAATTTGATCCGATGTGATTGAATGTACAGAAGCAACTGATGTAATTAATACACAAAAAATGTGATTTTTAGCACATTTTTGGAATTTTTTTTTCAAAAAACTAGCTTAATAAGACACTTCGTTCGGTCCTACGTTCGTTCGGCTGGAACGCGAGATTTCAAATACTAGACATCGTAGAAATTTGTTTTATTAGTCCAGTTCCATCGAGTTATTGGGTTATCGGTCATTTAGAAGTTAAAAAACAACCCATAAATACTATAATTAATGAATTTTTGCGATAAACCTATTGGATCTTGGGCTGCAAATCTGGAAGTGACCTGAATTTTGTTTTTTACGTCGGGAAATGACCTGGATCTTACTGTATCTCGTTTTTAAGGTCCGGAAGTGACCTGGATCTTACTGGATCTCGTTCTGTGGGTTGGGAAATGGTTTGGATCTCGTTTTGTAAGTCCGGAGCTAATAAAACAAACCTGAGCTCTCTACGATATCTAATTGCTGAGATAAGCAGCGGGCCAGAAAGAACGAACTGCAAACGAACAAACAAAGTGCATCATTAAGCTACCTTTTTGAAAACAAGTTTCAAAAATGCTTAAATTTAAAAAGCGGGGTTGTATTGTTTTGTATTGAAATTAAGGAAAGAGATTTGGGAATTGTTGGCATTAAAAAACTCTAAAGAGAGTTGGCAAGACACTGATGTGGAGGTGCCTTCATTGATAGAGACTTAATAATTCTCAGAAAATAAAGACGAACTAGTCAAAATTTTGCTAAATTTTTATTTATTTTTGATAAATTCTCGAGTCCGAGATGGAGACCGAGACTTAGACCAAGACTACCCAGGAAGTCTTGATCTCGGTCACGGTCACGACATCGGAAATTCTTACTTTCTACTTCCTCAAAATCTCGGATCATTAATGTAATCTCAGTCAGTATAAATTGTGAACTATAAACTTTATGCTATACATAAATAAGTGAATTTTAAATTATAATACTGCATATATGGTCAATTGATTCGAACTAGTGTATAACATTTATCATTACAGGCTCCCGATGCCAATCGCATATTTGGTCAATTGAGAACTAGTGATTATCATCTCAACAAATTCTTGAGACCGAGACTTTGGGACATTTTAGTTTTGATACGATTTGGAATTTACTACAGCTTCCTAAGCACCGCCAAATATTATCATCGATCTGCAGATCTCATAACTTCATCATTAACTGGCGGACTGCATACTTGAGATGGCATCAGATTAGATTGATTCCCTATAATTGGAAATGTTGGAGTTTTGGATGTCTCAGAGTTTGTTGAGTTCTCAAACGGAATGTTAATAATGGAATCTGCCGTATTTCGAGGAACTTGAGGTAAATAAGGTTGCTGTGGAGCCACAGGAGGTGATAAAGCAACTGAAAGACGAGAACAGAAGGATTAAATGAGAATAGCAAGGAACTAAGGCGGTCGTTGACTTAATTGGGATTTTTACTTACTTATTTCACCTTCATATGGTTCATTTTTGCAGCAAAAACGGATGAATGATACAATTAGTGAAATTATAGCCAATATCAAATACAATTCCAAACGTGATGGAAATAAATTTGGATATCCTAGGTAGTATTCGCTCATTTTATTTGAGTATTATATTTCAATTAAATAACTAAAAAATGTTTATTTGTTCCGATGTGATTGAATGTACAGAAGCAACTGATGTATGTAACAAAAATTGTGATTTTTTTTTGAATAATTTAACACACAAATAAATAGAATTTCACCATCATAATATTTGCTGTAAAATAAAGAGTACATCAAACCGGTGGTGGGTGACATGGACATCTAGATCAGTCGTAGGCAACCTGTGTGTATCGGCTCACCCATAAATATTCATGAAAGATGTTGAAAGCCGAAAGAATTAGGATTCAGTTTTTTGACAGCTCAAAACGAAGAAAGACACTTGACCGACACTTCATGAGAATGTCAATTAGTAATGTGAAAATTTAGAATCAAATGATTGTACACTAACAGGAGAATGTCATTTTTGTGATGTGGCCAGCAATTGGGCCAGATGGATAGTCTTTTGGAATTACATAGACTCCAAGGCAGAGCATGGTTCCAGTATGTAAGCAAGTAAAGACAAACAAGTCAAAATATTGTTAAATTTTTATTTATTTTCATATTCTTAGCATAATAGAGTATTTTATGCTTAACACAGCATATAATCATGATCATCTTAAGGAGTGGTGGGCAACTTTTGAGTCATTATGCGATTTTGATTGAACCACAAAACACCAAAGGTTGCGCACCACTAATCTTAAGTGAGAACAATTTTCCAATTTGATACTTCTTTGTAGCTTAATGACTTGATTATTCGTAAGAAAAAACTGTATTAGAATCATCATCATAGATCACAATAGATCAGTACGGTCAGCGAAGTAAGGAAGTAAGACAGTCTAATATATTAAATTGATACTGAGGACATAAGCATCATATCACTAGATCACAGTAAGTAAGATAGACCACTCTAGATTAGAGAACAATAGTGCAATTTAAGGTAGTCGCAGTGCTTCATCATAACTTGGCAAATCATCAACTTTTTGACTTTTTGAAGAATTTTGTACAGATTGTTGATTTTGTGGAGTACTTGATGAAGGTGGAGCTGTTGTTGGTAATGGATATACTGGATCTGCATTTGCTGGAAGATATCTGTTGATAAAAAGTGCAATTTTTAATAGTTTGAACATGTCCTGAGTGGAATAAGGGCTGGATATGTCTAGTGATCTAGTCAAATGACCAGCTAAGTACGTATGTCTAGTAAGGGGTCGTCGGCTTATTTAGGGTCATGAAAATAGCCTTTTTGGTTACCAACTCCTTAGGAGCACTGTTTAATAACTGAATGCACCCAAATAAACTTGAAATATCATAAAAATTCCTCAAATATCAAGTTAATTCCTATTAAGGCTTCCCGAAGTCTCGGTCTCAATCTCGACAAAGTCTCGAGACCAAGACCGAGACCCAGATTACCCGAGAAGTCTCGATCTCGGTTTCGACATCGGGAACCCTTAACTACTAGATTAACCAATCTCAACTTATCTAACTCAAATAACCCACCTTATAATCGGCTGATGTTGTCGTCCTGACAAATCAACAGGTACACAATAATAAAGTACAGGAGCTTCTGATGTCACACTTGATTGTGGTCGTCTAGAGCTTTCTTCAATTACTCTTGGTCTCGGCATTGCTCGCTCTACATTTGATTGCCGTTGATTTGCTGTGCGAGTTTGTGGTGATGCACTTACTGAATGATCAATGAATAATGATTATAAATAGAAATAAAATTATGGAATATTGCTTATTGGATGCTGTTATGTCGGAGTAGATGTTGAGTTTTGGGTATTGATGTTTAAGTTTGCAAATGACTTACTGTATACGATACTTAAGTGAATTTTGTGAGTGACACGATGGGGCAATTCGAGAATCTGTGGAATGAGAAATCTGAGATCGAGTCACTAAGTCATCGAGTCACTGAGTGAGGATCGAGTCACCGAGACATTTTAGTACCGAGATTCGAGACCAATCACTGAGTGAGTCACCAAGATTCACAGCGAGTCACCAAGTCACCAAGTCATCAAGTCACCAAGTCACCGAGACATCGAGTCACCAAGTCACCAAGTCACCAAGTCACCAAGTCACCAAGTCACCAAGTCACCAAGTCACCAAGTCACCAAGTCACCAAGTCACCAAGTCACCAAGTCACCAAGTCACCAAGTCACCAAGTCACCAAGTCACCAAGTCACAATGTCACCAAGTCACCAAGTCACCAAGTCACCAAGTCATCGAGTCACCGAGTCACCAAGTCACCAAGTCACCAAGTCACCAAGTCACCATGTCACCATGTCACCGAGACCCAGATCGAGACTACAACATCACAATACCCACGACATTACAGACACCATAGGCATGTATGATACCAACAGCACATCTTTAACACACAAATTAATAAATAAATAAATCCAACAGCAATGCTTGTAAAGCATACAAATGAAAATAAAAATGATGTCAAATCGATCATCTTTAGATCCAAATTAAATGAAAACTTGAACTTGAATGAATTGAATTTCTTAGTAAATGCACCGTACATGCCCGGAAAAGTTATTGTATACAAAATAACATCTGTGAATATTTCCTGAATTGATTCACAAAAAAATTTCTGTGTTTATCTTGAAAAATTCTCAGAATTTGAATTGATTTTATCCAAAAAGTATGCATATTAAGTGATAATTTATAGGAAATTCCTACACAGCATGTCGATGACTCTAATTTGGAGTTGAAGCTGGATAAAAAATCAAAGTCATGGCTACATTGAGGCTGTTTTCTCTGGAATATGATATGGTACGGTATTCCTGGATTGGATGTGATGTAAAGGACACTAGAGTCCTTAATATCCTGAATTGACAGCAGGTTTTGAAGGATAAAGCTGTCTATAGACATTCCTTATGCACGGCAATGCGCCTTAGCCAAGGAAGTAAGTAGGATATGGTACGGTACAGTGGTACACCTGGTATGACAATTTGGAACCGAAAAACACATCAATGGTATGGTATAGAGGCGCAGTTATGCGGTATTGGGTACGGGACACTTTGCCATACCAGCCAGATTTTCCTATACGGTACCGTACCAAACCACAACAAGAAATATCGAGTTGCCATACCAGTCAGACCATTGTACCATACCATAGGTTCACCCATACCTTACCGTACCATACCACAACAAGATTAACCATCTATTAATCCCAGATTTTAAACCAATTTATCAACATATGAATACACGAACCTGAATTTGGATTCACAATTTTTCTCGCTACACATTCATAGTTAGTAATTACACACGTAATAATAAGACTGAATATCAATATTATTGAAATCATGACTAATATATTATGTTCATCTTGATCTGTCATTTTAATTTAATTAAATTTGAGTACAAACTAATTTCACTGTTGCTTTTGCTGTCTGAACACGATTTTTGACTGTTTAAAGGTTTTTGTAGAATTTGTAAGAAAATGTTTACAAAAGAATATAAAATTGGGGCTCAATTTGCATGTGATGTAAATACGTAATGATGCGAATGAGACTGAGAGACTGAGGACTGAGGACTGAGGACTGAGGACTGAGGACTGAGGACTGAGGACTGAGGACTGAGGACTGAGGACTGAGACTGAGACTGATAGTCTACCTACTTCCTGGATAGTAGACCTACTTCCTGGATAGTCTTACATACTTTCTGGGTAGTGCCGGTCTCGGTCTCGGCATCGGGAACCCTTATTAGACAGTAAAACACCAATAAATTGTCATTTTGTAGGAAGCGCCTTATTTTAACATTGTTTTATTACTTGAGACATTTAAACATTTTACAAAGAAAAAACATATCAGCACTAACCCTAATTTTTGTATTAAGATAAGTCACAAAATATATAATATTGAGTTCCTAAGCAGAGTTGGCAGGACTCCAATGTGGATACGCCTCGACCTAGAATTCGGACTCCAGTGAGGTATCAGTGAGGTACCAGTGAGGTCCGTACTCCATTGAGAGGTGCCTCCCAAATGAAAGGTGGAGTTGGACTCCATGGAATCCGGACTCTCAAAGTCCTGCCAACTCTGACTCCTAAGTACACAAAATTGATTGTTTAATGATGAAGGACAGGACCCTGGACAGGAGGGTTGGGCAGAATCGTATTCGAATATATTTACAAATATTCGAATATTTTATGCGAATATATTCGAATGCATATTCGAATATGCATTATTCAAAAAAAATCAGTTGCAATTGGTTTCTTAGTAATTTCTCATTTGTGAAGTATGTAATTTCATACAAAAGTTTTCCTTTTTTTGCTTATTTTAGGTAAAAAATTAGAAATTCTCAATAAAATTGCATTAATGTATCATCATTCTTTCATAAGAAATTATTCCGAGTCATAGATTCATGTCTTCCAAATTAACTAAGATTTTATCATTTTGCCAAAAATAAGGGATTATTGGTCAACTTTTGTGAATGCGAAATGACTCTTTGAATAAATCAAATACAACGGTGAATAATGCATATTCGAATATGCATTCGAATATATTCCATATGCGAATATATTCGAATATATTCGAATATTTGCCCGACTAACTGGACAGGGACATTAATGACGACGGCAAGAGCCAATGAGTTAGATTTCTAGTTATTCCGGGAATGAATGTATGCTTTCCCGAAATCCCGGTTCCGAACGATTTTCGGGATTGGGACGTGAACGGGACGGTACATTCTCGGGATTTCCCGGTTCCTGTCCCGACATCGGGAAAGCATAATTGAAAGCCTGTTTAGTACCAAGTGTGTATCCATGGGATAGAGATGGATGGATGGTTGGATGGATGTTTGAGTAAGCACACCCATCTACACCACTGAGGCCAGGTCACTTGTCAACTAAGTCACCCAATCCTAATAAGTTTTGCATATTCGAGAAATTTACACTTGTTGGATCTGTTATTAACTAGACATCATGTCAAACTGTCCACTTGGGCTCACTAGACCCACTATTAGTCAATTATCAATAAATGAACACTTTTCGAATAACACAAGTCGGTTAATCGATGAACCAGACTGACGTGACTCTGTCAACAACTAGAATCCATCACCAAGTAACAGTCACCCCAGCCTAGTCCAGATTATTGATCGACATGTGCCTTCTTTCAAAAATTCTAACTTAATATTCAATAAATGCAATTTTTAACGATATTCTAAAATTTAAAATTTCTTCTGTTCCATGTTTGTCATAGCTTGTTCATAGTTAGGTGGAACATCTGCTGGATATGGCGCAGATGGTGCAGTTGCTGATGATTGTGGAGGATATGGTCCTTGAGGTCCACTTTGTGGTGGATATGGAGCACTTGATGCTGGTGGATATGGAGCACTTGATGCTGGTGGATATGGAGCACCTGATGCTGGTGGATATGCTGTTGCTCCTGGATATGGCATATTTGATGGAAGTGGCATTTGTTGAGGATATGGAGATTGTGATGGATTGTAGGTTTGTGGTGGATATGGACATGAAGCATTCATCGGTGGATAGCTATAAAGGAGAAATTGAGAATTAGAGATGATTTTATAGTCAAAATATGTCATAACCTACGGTGCAGTTGCTCCTAATGCAGGACTAGCACGTCCACCTTGTGATTGATGATAAGGAGGAATTTCCCGATAGATTACTTTCGTTTGACCAGGCGCTTGGTGAGTTTGTGACGTCACAACAATCGGTGCGGAATAAACTAGATTAAGATTAATAAGAAAAAAATTGTCAAAAAAATCTTCAAAATTTTTGCAGATTCCAACCGACCCGGCTCCGGCTTATTTTTGCAACCCTTTACACAAAGTAGGTAAATGCCAACAAAAAGGGCACCGCAACAAAATAATCCAATAACATCGCCCATTTATTTAATTTATGAATTTTAACTAAACTTGTTGCTCTCACACGGTCAAGCATACAGACACAGACTGATGTGCGTAGCACACAATCACAATAAATTTTGGCATATTTGTCAAAAAATTGAGAAAAAAATGAGAGTAAATCCAACATTGATCACACACAGTTGAAGTCCATAAAAATTTGCTAATTTTAGCATTTTTTGGACATAAATTGAGCTACATACCTGGAACTGACTGATCATCACACAATTTTGCGCAAGTTACAAAACAAATCAAGAATGCCAGGATAATAAAAAAGACTACAAAGAACAATCCAGCATCAAAAGCCATTTTTAATTAAATTTATGATAATTTTTGTTCAATGCCGCATCGTCAGAAATACAACCAAAGACTGAAGCACACAGGAATTAGCTTTATTTTTTAGGCAAATGTGTGAAGAAGAATTGAGAATAAAAATGAGTTAAAATCGATCACACATGGACGGTGACGTCATTATAATGAGAGGAAACTAAGTAAGTAGCTGAGAGTAAATGCCGGTGGATATTTTGAGAAATTTTTTATGTTTTTTTGCTCAATTTTACTCTTGTGTGTTTTTGTATTTTGGGTATAGTATTTAAAATCATTCAAATAAACACAGGCAATGCATTGAATTTTACTATTAAAAATGGGACCGTTTACTAATTACGTAGCACGAATAACAGACTTTTTGACCCCCCTGTCCCTTCTTCTCCTTTCATAACAAAATCTCAACTCCCTCTCCCCCTCCTTCTCCTAGAATAAAATAATATGTTGGATCTGCTTTTGACAAAAGAGCACTGCGATCACCGATCTGTTGAACCATACCATAGTTTTTGTTAATCAGGTAATTAATCCAAAATCCGACACCAGGCCGACCTGATTCTGACTTGTTACCGTACCAAAATCATGATGGTTTAGGGTCGAGTGCCGGATTCGCCAGACATCATGTAAAAATCCTGGCGTGATTACGACTTGGTGTCAGATTCGGATGGCACTTTAGCAAAATTACACCGACTTGAGGCCTTGGGTCGGATTCGGATGACATCATGCCAGAGTATCTAACAGATAATTAGCATACTCTAATTAATAACTAAATTAGCGTGCTTCTGAGACAAGCATGAACAGCGGATTAAAAAATCCGTTTGTTCTGGATAAAACATTTTCTGTGTCTGGTTTTATATCCATGCCTGGTTCATGAATCATTCAATAAACTCTAATAAGTACCCAAACTATTGCCAATAAAAGAGTCAATGCAAGGATAATTATGGCATAAATAGGAAGTTTCTCTACCAACTCCATGAATTAAGTCAACATAACCCTAGCAGAAAATGAGCATCGTCCTAAATAAGCGTCGTCAAAATCTCAATCGATATAATTAAGCATGCTCAGCTTTGTGAGTATCTTCATAAGCATACTCTTTGTCTGTTTGGGAGTCATACTGACCTGATGACAATTTTTGGGTCCCTTAATCGACTTGTGCTATTCGGGTCTGTTTTTAATATGCAATCCTAGAGTTTTGTATCATATTTTGCTCAATTTGTAGATATAACAACCCCAAAATTTCAAAATGGCTGATTTTTGAATAATCAGCTTTCCTTAACAGACAAAGACACTGCTTTAGGTACCGTAGTGATATTTCTATATCATGAAACCATGCTCTATCCTTGTTAGAAAATCAGCAACCCAAAAATCAACAGCAACAAGATTCAATTCCAAATTCTTAGCTTCCCTTATCTCCAAATAACACGCAACTATGAATACTCAAATAAAACTTACAATTCCATTAGTTTTTCTCTCTTCGTTGAACTTATAAATTGGCGCCAGAAAGTCTCAAGGTCGCTTTTGTCGAGCCTCTTACATTAGATTCTGCGTATTGTGTCGTAGTTTTGATACAAATCTAGTCATTGTTTGCTGGATTTTATATTGTGCGTAGAAATAATTCTTGGAAGTGATGTTTCAAATTAGGTCAATTGTGTTGCGGCAGACAGGCTGTACATCAGTAAAATAGAGCTTTAAACTTGTCATGATGTCAAATTTATTCTAATTTTTGTTAAATAAATTAAATCTTAAATGCTTAATTTTAAGTAAATTTTTTATTCCTAAAATTCGAGTGTCATTAACTATTTCTTATGTCCATAAAGGCCATCCATCACGTCATTATAATCTGGTGGATCGTCGCTGTTCCTTCGTGGTGCTGATGGCCGTGGAGTTCTTGTATTGTTCCTAGTTGAGTACGATGGCGATGCCTGAGGTGTTCGAGTATTTGTATTTCTAGTTGAATGTGATGGCGATGCCTGAGAAGTTCTTGCATGATTGAGGAATTCTTGAAATATTTGTTCATCAACTTCAATTCGAATTGTTCGTGAATTTCCAGTACTCGTAATTACAACGGGTTCGGGAATTGTTGTTTCTAAAATAAATAGAATAATATAGTTGAAGCAGTGGTGGGCAACTCCATCGGACACTTGAAGTCGGATTCCATCGGACACTTGGAATCGGACTCCATCGGACACTTGAAGTCGGATTCCATCGGACACTTGGAATCGGACTCCATCGGACACTTGGAGTCGGACTCCATCGGACACTTGGAGCTAACTCTACAGCATTGAATACAAACCTTCTTGTCCTTCTTCTAAGCAACATTCATAATATACTCTATTAATTACACAAACTATTGCCAATAAAAGAGTCAATGCAACGATAATTATGGCATAAATAGGAAGCTTCTCTACCAATTCCATGAATTAAGATAACTTAATTCTAAAGTTGTGCCATCTCTTCATACAGATCTAATATCTTATACTGGCTAAATAACTGAGTATAACTATAAACAGATGTCGACGCATTATGTGTGTAAATTGTGAAAAATTGAGTTTCTTTCATGAAAAATTCTCTCTTGGACTCGGATTCGAATTTGATTTCGAACTCGAACTCAGATCGGAACACGCACTCAAGCCCGAATCAGAATCGGATTTAGACTCGGACCCGAAATCATATTCGTACTCGGACTAGGATCCGAACTCGGATTCGGAAACAAACTCGAACTCGGATTCAGACCCGAACTAAACTCGATCCGGAACTCGGACTCGGACCCGAATTCGGACTTGGGCCCGAACTTGAATTCGAATTTTGACTCGGACCCGAACTAAATCCGAACAGTCCGAACTCAAATTCGGTCTCCGATTCGAACTCAAACTCAAATCAATCAGGTCATTACCCTTGGATTAACTCTCTCAAAAGCATATAAAACAATAAAAATTCAAACCTTCTTCTTCCTCGAGACAGCACTCATAGTATATTCTAATAAAAGTGCATATTATTGATATTACAATAACAAATCCAATAATAAGTTTAACAAAAAGTGGAACTTCCTTTTCCGCCACCATTTTTTTTCGATCACAAAATAATTTCACATGTCTTTCCTTGAAGATCTCTAATTTACTACTGAAACAGCAAAAATTGTGAGCGAATGTAAACATGATGACGTCATCAAATTTTCTCTCTGAGAAAGCTATTGGAAATTTATTAAGGAACAGAATGTGTAAAAATGTGTACGAAAAATTTACAAATTATTTTTATTTAAAAGTTTCATCGATTCCTCAAAATTTGGTGGAATTTGGGCATCTTGAGAGTTTCGGTTTGATGGATTCACTGCTGTAGATTGACATCCAGCTTGAGCTCCATGTTCACATCCATGTTGACACCCATGCTGGCATTCATGATGACATCCATGCGAACATCCATGATGACACCCTTGTTGACATCCATGAGGACTTAAATGGTCACAAATGGGTCTTGATGCTTGATAATTTTGAATATTGTGTGCACGCTGATATGCTGTAGATGGGTGGGGTTCTAAAATATAATTGACTATTTTAGCTTTATGCTTAGTTTAATTAAAATGACAATGATGGTGAAATTATCAATTTTTAGTGAATATTCAGATCTTTTGAGATTCCTGAGCGGCTCTAGGGCGTTTCCTGGCTAATGAATGTTCATCAAGTAAGAGTTCGCCAGACGACGGTATCCAATGGACCTACTGTTTATAGTGGAATCACAAACACTCCTTTGATGACGCTATTGTCAGTTTATTGTCTTTAGCCTTCAAAAGGGACGCTGTGAGCCGCGTTTCGACTGCATATGATTGTACTGCTGATTCTCGAACCCATGATCACTTGGTCGGTACCACAATAATTAGGTACCGAAGTACAAAGCCATTTTGCCACCTAGCCAACTCGACTCCAAGGATCAGACACTCCAATGTACAATACTGTACTTACAATACTTACTGTACTTGTATGGAAAGTACAGTAAGTACAGTAAGTACAGTAAGTACAGTAAGTACAGTAAGTACAGTAAGTACAGTAAGTACAGTAAGTACAGTAAGTACAGTACAGCAAGCACAGTAAGCACAGTAAGTACAGTAAGTACAGTAAGTACAGCCAGTACAGTAAGTACAGTAAGTACAGTAAGTACAGTAAGTACAGTGAGTGCAGTAAGTACTGTACATTTGGTGTGTCTGTCCCTTGCTCAACCCAAGACTCTGTCCAAACTGAATAACATCTTCCTTACCTTCATTCCCACCGAATACCTCCAACAAGCATCTGAATAAGGCAACGATAAAGAAGATGGCAAAAACAGCAAAATACATGATGTAGTAAGCATTTTCAGCCTCTTTAGACATTTTTTGATGCCAAATTATTTCGGATCCACAAACTTGATATCTTAAACTTGATCTAATAAGTCAAGAACACATACTGAATAAAGTTCTTAAAATTTTGATCAATTATAGATTAATTAATAAAATGAGAATTGTTCTGCTCATCCCAGAAGTTCAATCAACAGTTGCTTGATGCTAGTTTTGTTTACATGCTCAACTTCTCATTTTTCTACTCAAAATTTGTCTATTCTCTCAGCAGTTTATGGTCAAGGTCACGCTATCGAGTCTATCCGACGCAATTCTAAGTCAATGATTGACTGCCAACTTACGCGCTTACTATACTGGCTGTACATATCAATTAAGATCCATGGCCTCCCTCAGATGGCGCTCTATCGCTGACTTCCGTGACTACTCAATTTACGCACGATACTTAACCTTTAACTTATCATAATTGCACTTTTTATTCATAAAAATTTGAACACATTTATTTACACAAAATCACATTAAAGCTTTCCTTGCTGTTAGCTTTTTAAAGACTTTTGGCTTTGTTGTCGTGTCATTTCGCCAACGGCTTCTTCATAACTTGGTGGATTTTCACATTCTTCGGGAATATCTATAAGTGAATGATGTAAGTATACATCTGATGATATGAGGGATACTTGTGAGTTTATTGATGATCGGTGGACGCTCCTGAAAAAGATGATTGGATTATTATTGGGATATGCTCAATTCTGGATGGATTCTTAACTCTACAGATTGCATGACCTTGGGTATGACTATCAATACAGTGTACCTAACAACAATTTGAGGGTCGTTCCCTAAGTTGAAGTGGCTAGAACAGCGAATAAGTATCCAAATTCAACTAGACTTTCCCTAGGATTGAGATCAGGGTAGGATCGGAAGGACGACACCCTAACCACTACGCCACTTTTGCTGCCAATACTCCCGTCCCTCCTCATTCTAAGGTTTCCCGAAGTCCCGGTTTCGACAAATTCTACCAATACTGCAACAGAAAGTCTTGATCCCGGTCTATATCTCGGTCTAGTTCTATGTATCAGTCTAAGTCTCGGTCTATGTCTCGGTATAGGTCTCTGTCTCAGTCTCCGTCAAGATTTCAATCAAAGTCTCAATCTCGGCCTGAGTCTCAGTCTGACCATCAAAAACGTTCATCCCACCCACTCAAAACAAGCTCTTGAATACCCATCAAGACATCAAAAAATGACCAAGAAACATGACTTCTCAAAAAATTCCCAAAATAATTCCATCGTCTCCAAAAAAAATCAAGTTTCAATTCCAAATATGACAAATTCCATAAATAAAAACTTACGGAAGACTAAGTTGAGAAACATTTAGAGGACGACTTATAAACAAACTGTCATCATAACTTGGCAGTCGATCTCGGACTGGTTCTACAATAATACCAAAATTTCTTGATGATATTTGATGAATTATTGGAACATCTGAAATGAATTTAATATGGAATTAGTTGTATAATGGAGAGTTTGAGGTAGAGTTGGTGGGAATTTGGTTGTGTGGGTGGGTTGAATGGAGTGTTTACTGAGGGTTTGAACTGGAGTGGATGTGTGTTTGTAGTCCGAACACTAGATGCCGGACTCTGGACTACAAATACACCAGATGTCGAACTCAGAACCCTAAATACATCTCTCTACTCGAGTACGGACACCCAATCAGGCTTCAATGGAGTCTGTTTGGGTGTTTTGACTCGAGTGGAGAAGCATTTAGAGTCCGGACACTAGATACTGGACTCCCGGACTCCAAATATACTTTCTGTCTGGTCCGTACACCCAATCCAGTTTTAATGGAGTCTTTTTTTGGGTGTCCGGACTCAAGTCAAGATATGCAAATGAGTGGAGGTGCATTTTGAGTGCGGAGTCTGGTGTCTAGTATCCGGAGCCTGGTGTCTAGAATCCGGAATCTGGCGACCAGTGTCCAGACTCGATTTAAGGTGCATTTGGAGTCCTTGGTTTGATGTTCAGTGTCCCTACACCAAATAAGCCTCGATTTGAGTCCGGAAACCCAAAAGAGACTCCAATAAAGCCGGATTGGGTATTCAGACTCGAGTAGAACTGTATTTAGAGTCCGGACACCGAACTCCGTACTTCAGACTCGTGGAGAGTTTCATTTGGGATCTGGAGTTCGGTATCCAGTGTTCAGACTCTAAATTCATCCACAACCACGCCCGGACACCCGAAAAATACTCTATTGAAGCCTGACAGGGTATCCGGACTCAAGTATAAGTGTATTTAGAGTTCGGATAATGAACAATGCACTCCAAACTCGAGTTGAAGTGCATTTGGTGTCCGGACACAAAACACCGTACTCGGGACTTGAGTTGAGGGGCATTTGGTGACGATATCCGGTATCCGGAATCCAAAGACACAAAATGCACATCCACTCGGCTCCGAACACCAAAAGTCCTGCAAACTCTATTTTTAAAGTTCATTAAAAATTGCACAATTATGCATTTATGCCACAAATTATTAAACACCAAGGTGAATTCAACTAAAAAAATCCAACAATTAATCACGTACACACCTGTCGTATCATCATCACATTTTGAACAGCAATAAAATTTACATACAATCGGACCAATTATACCAAAAATAATAAATAACAAAACAATTAAATCCATATTATTTTTTGGACTAAAGCCTAAACTGATTCATTGCTAATTAGAAACTATATATTTTTGTGTATTTTAGACTTACTAAGATTGTAAACAAAAACATCACAAGTGTGTATAGATCTGAGAGAATGCGATAAGCGTCATTCAGTGCCGAGAGATAAAAAAAATTGTGTTTTTTGAGAGGATATCCAGCAGAGAATGTCTGATTATGCATTTTGGAATTACGCAAAATAAATTTAGTGACTTTTTGCTGTTTTTTGGGAATTTTGGCACCAAAAAATCGCAAAAAATCCACAAAAAATTCTCAAAAAATCCACAAAAATTCCTCAAAAAATCCACAAAATTCTCCACTTCCATCCACAGTCACTTGACCCGCAAAGTCCCCAATTTCCCTCCCAAATCCACCTAATACTCACCTCTCGTATCCTCATCGTCATCATAATCAGCTCTACAGTAATATCTACACCAAAAATATACTGTTAATCCTATTAAAAGTAAGAATAAGTTTGAGGAATCCATAATAAAAAATTATGAAAGTAAATGAATTGCTTAGTTTCGATACATTTGTGTTGTGAATGTCAATTTATTATTTGTTGTTTTTTATTTTTGAGTAATACATTCTCCTAATTTGTGATTCAGTGATGGAGAGATAAAAGTTAAAAATTTTGGAGCTGTGCTCAATTAGAGAGAATGGAAGAGAGAAATGTGCATGTGAAGATATTGAAGATTGAGGAAAATTAACGCGTTTTTGTTGGTTTTCGATTCAGACTCGGCTTAGTCTCGGTTCTGACTTGGTTCAGTCTCGGTTCTGACTCGGTTCTGACTCGGTTCTGACTCGGTTCTGACTCGGTTCTGACTTGGTTCTGACTCGGTTCTGACTCGGCTGATTCTCAGTTCAGTCTCGGTTCTGACTCGGTGTAAACTCAGTTCTGACTTGGTTCTGACTCGGCTCTGATTTGGTTCTGACTCGGTTCTGTCTCGGTTCAGATTCGGTTCAGACTAAGTTCCACTTCAGCAGTTAGGACTTGTTTTAGTTTCGGCTCAATCTCGGTTCAGTCTAAATTCACTCACTTCAGTTTAAATTCCGTCCACAAGTCATTCTGTCTATCATTCATAAACACACGCTTAACAATATATGCAATCTTATTCTTCTCATCTTCTTACACACTTTTCTCAATTTTGAGCATTTCGCAATACTCATTTCTCTCAATTGCACATATAATTACTCACTTATCACCATTTGGATGCAATTGACTGTCAACTTAATCATTACAGGTTCTGATTTGGTATCATTTTCATAGCTTCTTCATAATTTGGTGGTTGACTTAACTGATTATCTAAATTATTTGTTGGATACGGTAGAAATGCTTGTGAGTTTTGTGTTGCAGGCACTGAGTACATTGGATATGGACATTGCGGTGGATATGGACAGTTTGAGCTTAATGGATAATACCTTGAAAATATTAAAATATTTGGTGTGGCTTTTCATTGTAAAATCCATAACAACTTACGGTAATGGCATTTGTACTTGGGAATTTGACATAAAATTGTTATAAGGCATTGGCATTGCCATAGGCACTGATGATGGGATGGGCATAGGCACTGATGTTAACATAGGCATAGGCATTGACATTGGCATGGCTATAGGCGCTGCTAGTGGCATGGGCATTTGTGTCAATGTTGATACTGGTTGTGTTACAATTTCTGGCTCAGGAGATTCTGAGTTGCGAGGTTGAAGTACCCGAGATGTCATGAAACCTCCACTATCTTCGTTAGGTTGAGCACCTAGATGTAGATATAGAAAACTGAAACTAAGTACAGCAATACAGGATAGGATATTCACTTACCAGTCGTGTCATTTTGGTCTGAGCATGTCTCTTTACATATTAATGAGCAGACTTTTATAATTATGTAGAGTATAACAAATAATGCAATAGATTCTAAAAAACCTGCACTCATTTTAAATTCAATTCCTGGTAAATTAAGTCTTAAGCCAGAAATTTCACAAATCCATCTTAAAACGTAAATATCCAAAAGTAAACTGAGAGAAGAAAATTAAAGAAAATGAGAAAATTTCCACACAGAGATGACGACGTAGTAGTGACTGTTTTCTTTCCTATGCAGTTTTCTTCTCGGACATTTACATGATCGGTCATTTGCATTGTTGATCAGATATTTGAATGGAATGCAACGAGATATGGAATTTTTTGTCAAGTTAAAACATTGAAAATTGATGATTTTCGTGCAAAAAAGAAGTGAAACTTGACCTTGATCATTCATCAATGTAACCTGTTGAATGTTTTTACAATGAATATGGATAATGACAACCCCAGAATATGCTGGTTGAACAAATATGCAATATTAAATAGTCTCGGTTCAGTCTGCTCAGCTTCTGCTCAGCTTCAGTTCAACGTTTGTTCAGCTTCAATTTAACTTCTGCTCAGCTTCTGTTCAGCTTCTGCTCATCTTCTGTTCAGCTTCAGTTCAACGTTTGTTCAGCTTCTGCTCAGCTTCAGTTCAACGTTTGTTCAGCTTCAGTTTAACTTTTGCTCAGCTTCTGTTCAGCTTCTGCTCATCTTCTGTTCAGCTTCAGTTCAACGTTTGTTCAGCTTCAGTTTAACTTCTGCTCAGCTGCTGTTCAGCTTCTCCTCAGCTTCTGTTCAGCTTCAGTTCAACGTTTGTTCAGCTTCTCCTCAGCTTCTGCTCAGTTACAGTTCAACTTTTACTCAGCTTTTGTTCAGCTTCTGTTTAGCTTCATTAAGGCTTCTGTTTGGCTGATCTATTAAGCTTCCGTTTAATTCGACTTAAGCTTCATCTCAGCTCAGCTTCTGTTCTGTTATACCTTCTGTCCGTCATAAATTTCGCCCGTACGTCTTATTTTGTCAATTTTTCATAAACACACGCTTAACATTTTCTGCATTCTTCTTATTCCCATTTTTTTTACACACTTCATTCATGTTTGAGTATGTCACATACTTATTCCTCTCAATTGTTCCTACATTCTACTCACTTATTAGTTATTACTCTGAGAAAATTAAACACAATGCCTTTTAAAAATATTCTCACAATTATCACATGCTTTCATACATATGTGCGATTTATTACCAAAAATATAAATTCGAATTTCACCATTGCTGTACATTTGACTGAAAAAATATCATTTTGAACTTTGATTTGCAAGAACTTTTGTGGCTTCTTCAAAACTTGGCGGTGCATCTTGTTGACTAGCTGTATTATTTGGTGGATTCAGTGGAATATGCTGATAAGGTTGTGGAGCTTGTGGTGGAGGTTGGAAGCCCTGCGTTGGAGGCACTGGTGACATTGGATATGGACATTGTGGTGGATAAGGGCAGCCTGAACTCATCGGATAATATCTGGAATTATTGAATATTTTTTGTCAGTTATTTTGGATTATTTTGTGATAAGTTAAGACTTACTGTTGCTGTGCATTAGGCATGCCGTTGCCGTACATCGTTGGCATTGGGAAACCCGTCGGTGAACCCGTTGGCGCACTTGTTGGCGCACTCATTGGCGTATACGTTTGTGAACGTATTGGACTTGAATGTGTTACGACTACTGGCACAGATTCTGGATAATAAGGAACAAATTGACAGTAAAATGTCCATAAAAAGTCAAAATAAGTGACTTACGAGTGTAATCGTCATTGCGACTCTTTTTACACAAATAATGACAGCATTTTATAAATATGAAAATAATTAGAGCGATAAAAACTAATATTGGTTCACCTCCATGTCTTCTCATTACTTAATTATATATTAATTCCTAGTAAAATCTTCAAAAAATCCAACTTGAAACGCACAAGTTCAAAAGAAAACTGCGAGAAATAAAAAAATGTAATAATTTTAGATTCGGGACATAAAGAAAAAATAAAAAATGTAGCATAGAGTGAGAAGATCTGTGAACAATTCCAATGTGTATTTGAGATTTATGACGTCGATCTATACAATTGTTCCTCTCTTTTAAAGCTACTTAATGAGAATGACCTTGACTCTCATGGTTTAGATCACAGCAACTTCATGTGATAATTGGCTGGTTACTTCCATACATTCTTACAGTATCGGCCTCGATCCCGGTTTTGGTCTCGGTCCGGATCTCGGTCTCTTCTTTGATCTCGCTCTCAAAAATATGTCAAAACCAAGACTTTTCGAAACCTTAGACCGAACTGTAAACCATGATCGCAGTTTAGTCTATTAATTTTTTGACTCCTGTCAATTAAACATATTAAGAAGTAACACGTGGTAAAAGGCTGCTTGTTTATTATGGAAAGTAAAGGTAGGAGCGGTATGAGATCCAATTTAGGGATAGGAAGGTGTCGAAATGCCCAGTTTTCAGATATTTGCCTTGCAACCCAGTAAAATTTGCAATAATTCTTATAAAATGGTAATATTTTGGTCACAAACTGCATCGTGACATCGTGTGATTGAGACAAGGATGTTGTAAGTAGCGATATCAACAATAGATTCCCTAAGAATTCATGGTCCATTCTAGTTTAGGAGCTCAAAATATGTACAACCAGTGAGTCAATTAACGGTGAATTAAACGGTGACCGGCCTATAACGGAAGTCGTTGACACCTTTCATCGGCAGCCGGCGGATGGTCGTTGATGACTGAAAACTTGCTGATCGCCGTTGACTGTCAATAATAGTAAATGATATTTGGCGATCTTTAGTTGATTGCCGTCGCTATATTGCCAACTCTGATTAAGAAATCAATAAAACTGATATTGCAACACGTATTTAAGTGAACAGAATTCGATGGCAATGTCTGTAGAGGCTCCATTAAATCCAACAATTTAGATGGCAAGAGATCATAAGGTAGATCAAAAAAATTCATGGTAAGAAGCTGTTGATAGAGATTGTATTACACTTGGTATTGGTATTGGCAAGCGGTAGCCAGCGATCAGCTTCAGGCAACAACTAACGGAGGCAATGAATCATACTCGATCAGATTAAGAATTACCATTGAAAATGTCAACGAGCTTTTTAAAATAAATTATGTACATTCTGATTATTTTAATACAAATTTTGATTCAATATTCACAGTAATTAATGATTATTCGATTATAGATTCTATTTCTGAGATAATTGCTTCATTGCGTCATCATAACTTGGCGGACAGTCAAACTGTTCTGTGAGATTACTTGATGGTTGTGGCATGGAAGGCACATGAGGTGTAAATGTTGATGCTGGCACTGCTGGTGGATATCTGTAAAGAATTTTGCATTGTAAGTTGTTGATTAAATTGAATTTTGAGCATTTACGGTAGATTTGGCTGAGTTTGACCGATGGCAAATCCAATATTATTGTTGTTGTAATATGGCTGAGTATTGGAAGTTGTTCCTCTATTGTCATAATCTCTTGGAGGTACTGTTGGAACTGTTTCGTCTAGAATTGTCGATCAATTAATCAAAAAATCATTAAATTTAATTAAAATTGATAAATAACTCAACGTACTTGGAGATTCCGCATCAATCTCATCACAGTCATTGCCGCAACATACTTTGCAACATAAAAATATGAGCCCAATTACGGTGAGCATCGTATAGGCAAAACTGTCGATATTCTAGTGTTAAAAATGACATCAATAAACTATAAACTTAATTAAATTAATCCACAAATTTACCATTTTAATGTAAATAAAAACAAACAAAAAATCCAAAATATTTTGAGAGAAAATTGAGCAAAAGTTGCGAATGTGAGAAGAAGGAATGATGATGAGGTGAGAGAAGTTGACTTAAAATTGAGTAATTTGCAGAGATGCGTGAGTATAGTCAACTGAGTAAGTGCGTAAGAGTGTCAGTGAGCTGATTAAGTGTGTTAGGTTGTAATTCACAGCAGATTTAGACTGTTTTGTCTATCTATGATTAGTGAACTATCTAGGGTTATCAGATCGTCCAAGGGTTAATGAATCTATTAAAATATTCTGGTTACGATCGTGTTATGGACCTTAATATTGAGCATGCGTCACTAATTTAAGAATACATCCAATTTTTTAACATCAAAATTTATTATTTTTTATTGTTACTTATTTTCAATCATGTATAAATTTTTAAGAATTGACATAAATCCTTCAACATTTTTCATCCGAGAACCTGTAGAACTGAACATCATTGTTTGCTGAAAATAAAATAAGAGTAAAATAACAATTTATACCTATACAAATATAATTGAATTTTAATAGTTCGATACAAAATCGCAACTCCTCCCACTCTTGTAAGAGCGTTGCCTAATAAGTAACGGGCACCTATCCGAAAGCCGGTAATCATGCTTGTTCACGTAATTTATATAACTATGTCTGCGCACACTCAAGTAGTCAAACTCTTTATAACATATATCAGACAAAGATCATGCTTTCATGGTACCGAAAGACCACTACGGTCCTTAAAAGCGGTTGCTTGTTAAGGTACTCGTTTTATGTCCAGAGTTGTGAAACGGCCTGATTTTATCGGTCGACCAAAAACTGTGGCAGTTAAAAACGATAAATGGCTGATGAAATCAATAAACGACATCGGCCATCATAACTTTGTTTATTTCACATCACATGGACATTCGTGATTTTTGATATAAGACATAGAGCTTTAAGCTGTTCACATATTCCGAAACGCTCTTAAGAGTGGCAAGCAGAGTGCAATCGACTTTAATCCTTAAAAACTTAATAAATTCACAAACTCTTACCTTTATCAGAATAGTCATAAACCCTTACAGCAGCATCGGCACTCTCTTTGACAGTAAACATTTTAGTTGGTGTTAAGCTCACACAATATTGCTTTGATTGTTGAAAATCATGAAAATACACACTAACAATTGTTCCTTGACGTCTTTCTAGTACTTGCTGTAATAAATTCAGCATATTAATATTCCAATTTTTAATATTATTTAGTTTACTAGCCAGTAAGGTTCGAAGTGGAATCGACTCAAGTTGAATTCGTCAGGCGCTATCTCGGCCCTTTTCGTAACTCTAAGGAAGCAAATTGACCCATAACACCTTAGTCGATACACTTGAAGTCGACTTGAGAAGATTAGACTTCGAGCTCTGCTTCTCAAGGGCCTGGCTCGAGGAAGGTGGGAGAGAAGGAGGGAGGGAGGGAGTGGGGAATGGAGGAAGGGAGGGGTAGGTGTAATGGATTTTGGATTGAACTCAACAATTAAGGGAATTTTTTCAATTTTGTCACAATAAACTCTAGCAAATTGAAGATTTATGTCCAAAATACTGAGTATGACTACCTAAAGATCTCCTTCTCTTTCTAGATACGTCCCTAATACTGTTCAGAGGCGTATTCATGCAGGGAGGTTTGTGGTGTTAGAGATCAAATCTAGAACCAAGAATTAAAAGTGCTTTGATAGCTCACTTAGCAAGTAGCAAGTCACGAAAGTTGGTCTTGTATATGAACTCACGGGTTCAAATCCCATTACCACCCTAATGATTTCTAGGAAGCTTACTTCCTTTGACACTTGATTGATTGATTGTGTTTTATTTGTCTTATCAGAAAAATGAGCTTAAAGCCCTAATTACTGTACTTACCATAATATCCTGATTGTCCTCTATTTCTTCAAAACATCCATTACAGACATATCCAGTCGGTAGCTCAATTTCATAAAATACATCCTTAATATAGGTCCTATCTGATTCATCTGAACTGTAAATGCCACAAACTTTAACAGTTCCTTTTCCTTTGGCTTGATGTGCCTCAATTGTGATGCTAAACTTTGGATTGTTCCGCGGGACAGTCAGCATCGTTTCAGTAACAATTGACACTGAACAGAATCCAGTTCCAGTTATTGTCGTTGAGATATTTTGAGTATATTCCGGAAAGTCAATGACATTTGGATCTGTTTGGTCATTTTTGATGTCGACGACTGTTTGGTTCCCAAGATTATTTTTGAGGTTAATTTTGAGATTTGTAGCTTGATTTTTGAGGTTAAGTCCGATTTCAGCAATCGCTTCTGCCAGCACAGCATGTTCAACAGAGAATTTATGTATTGGACTTGACTCGATAAGCCAATTGAAGATTGTTGTAGCTTCTTGTGTGTTATTGAGCTTCATGTAGGTTAGTGCTGTGTAGGAAGTAACCAGGATGTCGCAATTTGAGTCATCTGGCCCTAATTTGTAGCACTTTTGAGAACTTTTGGACTTTATCGTCAAGTTTTCAAGTTCCAAAAGCAGCTTCTGTGCTGTTCCGGCATCTCCGTTTATTGCATGCACATAGGCAGCTATAGACAGTCCAATTGGGTCATTTTTGAGGATTTCTTCATTATTTTTGAGATAATTGATTCCTTTGGCAATTTCTGAGTCATATCTTTTTAGCACATCCAGCAAGCTTTTGTGCTTTATAAACGGAATCAACGCAAAAGCTACTTTAAAGGATTCCGACTCAATTTTCTCCTCAAACCATGGCTCAGTTTTAGTTCCAATTTTGTCAAAAAAGTCACTTTTGATTGCATCAAATTGTTCCTGAATTTGAGCTTTGTTTGTTGATAGGACATGGATGTTCATGAGAGATGCTAAGGCATCGACGTAGACTATTCGGAATGGTATTGATGGTTTGACCTGAAATTGGATTAATTAGGGTCTTTAATTGCTGTATTTACTTGACATCATTTTTAGGTTACATAAATCTGATGGAATGTATAGCTTTAAATTAGAAACCGGTTTCTTAAGCTCCTCTACTCTACCCAACTCTACCCTACTCTACCCTACTCTACCCTATCCTATCCTATCCTATCTTATCCTACCAGGTAAATACAAAGCTATCCTAGATTATTTAACTCCACTATTTCCAATGTATTGTTAGGCTAAAGAAGGACTAGGGTAGATGGAGTAGACTAAAATAGCTTTGTATATCCAGGTAGGGTCCGGTCTCCGTCCGAAACCGGTCTCAGGAGTGAACAAGCTCTATACCGCGAAACACAAGCTAAAGCAGTGATGCCCCAACCTTTTCGTTCCACTAGATCCTTTGATGTTAAGCCACAACCAAAATCCCAATCGTTAACCTACAAATCTCGCTGGAGATCTAAATCAGCTATGATCCATGGCCTCTCTCAGTTGGCATCTAAAACAGGCCTTATTGCTGGCTTTCAGATCCAATTGGCAATATCAATGATTGGCAACTGTACCTTTGCCAATCCCCAAAATGAAGTGAAATAAAAGGTTGTCCATAGAGGTCCGAAAATTACCGGTAATCGGGATTCGACGGTAACGGACGGTACGGATATTCGTCATTCGGACCCCTAGTTGTCCATCACTGCCTTAAACATTAGTTACTCACCCAACTTTTACTCAATATAGACATGATGTTCTGATATCGAACATTTACAAGATCTGATGATGTTTTCTGTCCTTTTGATTTGAAGTATCGATACACTTCATATGACTTCTTCAAACTTAATGCCTCGTCTTCCAAATTGTATGAGATACTCCTGAAAAGTTAAATTGGAAATTTAAGTATTTAATAGGGTTTGCCAAAATTAGATGTACATAGATGCAGAGATGCAGAAAATCTAGATCTGGATGCGCATCTAGAACAATAGAAGGCTAAAGGCCTGCGCATCTGGGCGAACCCTAGTATTTTAGGATTTTGGTCAGGTATTTTTGTCTCAATAAACCAGAGTTGGCAGGACTCCAATGTTGGCAGGACTCCAATGTCCAAAAAAAAAGTGGAGTCCGGACTCCAATGTCCTGCCAACTCTGCAATAAACCATATTAGAGACCAAAGTTGGCAATCGGATGTCTTCGGTCATTTCATGCCTTCTAGAATCAGCAGTCAACGGCGATCGGCAGACAGATGACCAATGGGCAGATGACAGCTGGCTGTTGACCTTTTCCACTGTCAGCGGCCGATGATCGATTCCATCGGCGACTGAGAAGAACCGGTGGTAGTGAAAGGTGTCTCTGGCCTACCGTCGGCGGCCCATGTCAGATGACAACTGTCGCTGTTGACTGCCAATGGTAGATGACATCCAACGGACTTTTGCCCACTTGCCAATCATATTAGCATGACACACTTACTCCCCAATTGATTTCAATTTGTCATCATCACTTAAGTAACTTCCACTAACAACAGCACTATATCGAGCATATTCATTAGATCCTGAAAAATCCAAGCTTCTAGAAGTTGACGTTGATTTATCCAGATAGAATTTATATATGTCTACATCATACAGCCGAAGACCAAACGGCTCAACTTTAAGTTCCTTTTGCAGCATGTCTTGATACCTATATCCACTTTCGGATATGCCTTTTGCATCAATCAGTAGCTTTATAATGCTCATTTTAGCTTCAAAATTAGTCGAATCAGCTTGAATATAAAATGAAACCTTTTGGACATCCATATGAGGAACTGAAGCTGTTCTTGTATTATTCTGATCAGAAATTAATGTGCAATTTGGTAAATAGCTGACAATTCGGAATTTATTGTTGATTTTAAGCTCAACTCTGACTTTCAGTTCCTCATAATTTTCCATATAATTGTAAATCAGCACGTCAACTTTGAGGACTTCCTTGTATCGAATTGAGTACGGCAGGTTGACTTTAATGAAAAATTCATTTTTGACAATCAGCTCTTGTGGCTTCATGATTGCTAATCCATCATTATTATTGATAGAAAATGCACTTATGTCCCATGATGTCATCGAGTCTGGAACTGTAAAGGTTTTGGAAGTTTGTTCGGAACTGCCGACGTTAATTGTCTCAAATATCCACGATTCTGGGAAGTTTTTACGGAATTCTGTGTCGTCGTCTTCTGGGTCGACTTCCTCATCCTCAGCATCATCATCATTGCCATCATCATCATCATTGCCATCATCATCATCATCATAGTCATCGTTGTCATTACGATCATAGCCATTAAAGTAAACTTTATGATGCCTACGTCCACCAGCATTCATCCTCTTAAGTTCATACCCATCATAGTAATCATCATGATGCATAAGTCCATCAAATTTCATATATTTTATCCTTTTAAATTCAAAAACCTTCGCCTTATTCATCTTCTTTACTTCCACATCCTTAATAGCCTCTCGTCCTTTACCAAGTCTAGTTAGTTCCTCAGCAGTGCATTCATGCCATGATGTCATGTCATCGATCAGCAGGTGGTAATCACCATCATAGTCTGCTAAGGCTTTAGTCACGTTGTCCTTGGTTATGTCATTTCCACTTTTGAGGGATCTAAAGCGCTTGTCAAATGCCAGTAAGTGAATTTTTGAGTTTGACTTTGTGGAAAATGTCATTTTGAGTTGTTCCTTTGGTTTTGGATAGTCTGATGATAATTTGAGGTTGAGCTGGAATTGAATGATTAAGGATAAGTTGTAATGGAATATAAATATAAATTTTGGAGGTTAAGTTGGTTTGCAGGAACTAGGTTGTATGGTCACATGGTGGTAGTATAGTAGTATGGTGGCATGGTAGTATGCTAGAATGATAACATGGAAGAATGTATGTATGGTAGTAGCATGACAATATGGTGGCATGGCAGCAAGTCAATATGGCGGTATGGTAGCATGCCAATATGGTGGCATGGCAGCATGTCAATATAGTGGCATGGTAGCATGTCAATATGGTGGCATGGTAGCATGTCAATATGGTGGCATGCTAGCACGATAATATAGAACTTAAGTAGCATGTTGGTATGAGAGTATGGTAGCATGAAAACATGGTAATGTGGTGGTATGGCAGCATAGTTGCATTGTAGTATGGTAGCATAGGATTAATGAGTAGAATGGCAGTTTGGCAGCATGTTAATATGGAAGCAAGGAAGCATGGAAGCATGTTTCTATGGCAGCTTAGTAGTACATAGTATACCAATATAGGAGAACGATGGCATGGTAGTATGGTGATATGGTAGCATGCTAATAAGGTATTATGGTATTAAAGTAGTATGGTATTATGGTTTAATGTCATGGTAGCATGTAAGCATGGTAATTTGGTGTTAAGGCAGTATGCCTGCATTTTAGTATGGTAGAATGGTAGTAAAGAAGTATGAGGTAGTACAACAGTTTGGTAGCATGTTAGTATGGCAGTATGGTATTATGGCTGCATGGCAGCATGATATTATGAGGCTCTAAACCTGATACTTACATAATTACCACCCAAATTCTCAGTCTCAACTTCTGTTCTTCCTACAAAAATATTCACATGATCCTTAACATGATAAACAATTATTGTTGATTGTGGCATCAACTTCTCATTAATTGTCATTTTAAATTGACATGTTTTTTGATTCCTGCATTCAATCTTTCCACTTTTAACAGGTCCAAATCTTGTCTTGACTAGAGCAAGTACATTGTCCAAGTTTCGCACACTTTTGATGAATATGTCGATGGTTTGGTTGAGTTTTGGACTGGAAAATGAAATTTGAAATTTTTGGATACAGATTCCAAGTTAAAATACTGTCCTGAATTTTGGACACCTTTATACTCACTTTTTTGGAACATGATAAACTTCCAGATCATCAATACCAACTTTTACGTTCCCCATTTCAATTGTCTTCTCGTACTTGTCAGCATTTAAATATTCAATCCAAAGTTTCAGTCCAGTCGTTCCTTCAGGTACCATAAAATCATAATCAGCAGTTCCATTTAGTAGATCCAAAGAAATTGTTGACAGGTTCAAATGTTCTTCAATTTTTACTTCCATCGTTAAGTTTACATGCTTAGAATTGATTGATATCCTCTGATCCTTCCAGTCAGTTATGATGATTTTGATCGTGAATGCCTGTCCAGCTAGGAACTTTTCAGGATGTTTAGCAACAATCTTATGTCTTTTGCCAGTATGGACATAAAAATTCGTTGACTTCTTGTAGCTCAACTTACTTTCTGGTTCCGTGAATGTCACAACAGCTTCAAATTCTGTCTCTGTATTGTTGGATATGCTGAGGTCCTTCTGTAGCTTATAACTCAACTTCTGGACTCCGTCAACATTTGTAAAATTATTTTGCAGGTAGACTTTCTTGCTATTTACACCAATAATGCTCAGTTCCGCATTTCCAGTCACAAACTCACCAAATGGATATTTTGCATAAAACGACACTGTGACTTGTGAGGACGCCAGGACATGCTGATCCGGAATGTCAACAAATACCTCAAATGATGGAAGAACAAACTTTTGGACTGAAAAGCTCTTGACTGCCTTAATTCTTTGACTTCTATCAATTTTAACCTGAATTGTCCAGTCACCGAGTACCGTTTGGGTACCGAGACTAAATCGGAACTCAACAACACCTAAATTCTCATCATCAAGATCATCAAAATGAGCAATTGTACGATTTAATGGATCAATTATGTCCACGTCTATGTTATTCATGTGGAATGGCTTAATGTCTCTGTCCACGACCAAAATTTTGACCTTAACTTCATCGCCAGGCTTGTAAATTGGCTTATCAGTCTGGATGAATGTGACATGCTCCCGATTGTCAATTTTTATTTTTAATGACTTTGTTGAGCAGATGCTTGCGACTTGATTCTTGTCAATTGGCTCATCGACATGCAGCGTCATAATTAAATTTACTTCCGTTTTACTTCCTTTAACTTTATCTGGATAGTCAATTCTGACTGCTTTTCCACTGACTAGCTGCTTTGTGAGGTTGTAGTTCCGGAATTGTAAGGCTACTTCGGTTTTACCTTGAAGCTTTGTCGGCAAGATGACGGCACTGTAGGTCTGACTTTTGAGGATTGTCTTTGGTGCCCATAGTGTCACGAATCTGGAATTTTAGATGAAAATTAGATAAGTTATTAGACTTAGAATAATAAAGCATGGTGGTGCAGTGGTGTCTAATCTTTGGGCTGCGACACCCTAGTGAGCTTGGAAGTGCCATGAAACGTATTTCGTATGCAGTTTCAATCAAGGCTTACCATCAAGGTGTGCCGCGAAAAATAAATGGTTGCGCACCACTGATTTAAATGAAACTAAGGCTTCTTCTATCGGAAATTGGCAGGTAGAAGTCAGCTTCAGGCGACTCCTGTGGGAGGTCATACTCATTGATCGCAACTGATCTGTACGACATCCTTAGACTAAAGCTAGAAACCCAAAGGAAGAAATGGCTTCTGGTAGGGATGTATTCAGGGATGCGGTATGGGACTGAGATAACTCGCCCTTGTGCTACGTGCGGAAGTTAAACCAATGGGAATTTCCCACGAATTTGATTACAAACAAGTTGTGCTGATAATTTTTAATAGCCAGCCTTTGACATTTCTTGGAATTCTATTTTTTATCAATTGATTACATTTTTGAATAATTTATTAAAAATTAACTAAATTGATTAAAACTTGTCCATTAATTATTTCAACATAAGTATTATAACATAATACTTACTCATCTCCTTGCACAATTAGGCTGAGTTGTACAATAGACAGAAATAAGAATAAATATTTAAAGCGAATTTCCATGACTTCTCTCGTTGAGACTTGTTAAAAGAGTGCTAGAGAGAACTTTTAATCAATCGAGAAGATGAAAGGATTTGTGTGATCAGTGTTCATTAATAAAGAGAGAGGAACGGGCTTTGAAATACAAAAATATTTTTAAAACTTTAAGAATTAATTTGCAAATTTGATATTTAAATTCAAAATAAAATTTAACATTTAAAAAAATTCTAACAAAATTTGAAAAATTTTTTAAAAAAGTTAAAGTACTTCAGCGCATTTATGTCCCAGCGATTTTTAACTCAGTTCCCTGTCTATAAAACAATCCAAATCAACTTGTACAAAGGCAGCAACTTAATGAGAAGGACTTTTGCCGGGGCGCTGCTGTACTTTTCTACTTTGCTGCTGTGTTTTGACAAATCCTCAAAATGTCCGGTTTTTTCAACCCTCCTGAAGGAAATCTGATGCCAAACATGATGACCAATTCCACATCAAGTCAGCTTCTCGGAAATCGGCTTTTCTATATAAATTCCTAACGACTTTATTCCCTTACAAAGTAATCAATCTTCAATTTTGCAAAAGAGAGAGAGAGGACATGGAGTGAGGGATATTCTCATATATTCAGCATGCGGCTTGATAATCGCACACACATAAAAAACAACGAAGCTTAAATAAATTAAGAGTAAATTTCAGAGAAAAGGACAGTAAATTAATTACAAATTGCTCAATATTTTCAACTTTTTGGTGGGGATGGAACTGCTTCCACATTTTAACTGTCTTACTTTATGACTATTTGAGAGTAACTTGATAGTAAATTCATCTTAATTACTTCAATACATAAAAATTAATTTTTGAAAATAAAAAATCATTTTCAAAGATTCAAAATAATTAAGATTAAAAGCTTGAGAAACAGTTTAGTCTATCAGTGCCTGTTGAGTGAAAAGACAAAATAAATTATAAAATTGTGATTGTTCTTGTGCAAAAAATAAATTGCAAATATGAAGCTTGACTTTATTATTTTATTAATTTTTGCAATATATTGTAATGGAATTCAAGGGTGCGTATTGATATCTTCATATTAATCCCTAAAAGGCAAAGAGACTGCTTTTAGGTCCCTTATTGGTATTTCTGTATAATGAAAGCATCCTTATTGCCGGTTAGGGAATATTTTACGTGGACAATGCTAATCCCGAGTGAATATCCAACATTATTGTCTTTTTAGTAAATACGGTAGACTAATACCGGTTAACTATTATAATCACACCGTTTTCTTTTATTTTAATGATTATTGTGCGAACGGGGGTCTAGTTAGGTCTAGGATACTTCAGAAACTAACCATAAGTCCCGTTCTGGTTCCTAAAATTTTCCGATTTTCCCTATTTTCTGTGGCCTCAAGACCTTCCTTATAGGAGATTTCACAGATTTCTAATTACATGTCTTGCCAATCACATCCTGTTCACTTTACCCGCTTTAAAATGCCAGCGTCCCTAAAGAGCTGATAAACTTTCATGTCACTCCTGCTCTTAAATAAGACTTAATTTTATACCTGCATTTGTAAATACCTCCTTCCGTCTAAAGATCACAACTAGGATCTTCCCCCAAAAACACTAATTCCATGCTCGCCTGTAGTAGTCATATTCTATGGTTCAGAGTCATATCAGAGCTTTCGATTGTTGCGTCTTTTACATGACTAATGTACTAACATGACTTTAATCTTGATCTTGAAATTCTCGACAATTCATTTAATTGCATTTTGTATTTTTTTTTATTGCAGTCAACGCGTTTCAATTATCGGATCGCAATACATACCGGAAAATTCAAATTACAAAGTTCTACTATTGACTAATTCATTGGATAAAAAGTCGTTTGTGAATGTGTCTTTATTAAGTGATGGAGTGGAATCATCAAGTCAGCTTATCAAGGATTTCAAAGATGATTCATACAGTGAAGTTCAATTTGAGGTAATTAATTAATTTTTGAATTTTTTTTGATTTGGATACTGAGGAGACAATAAGCATTGGTGATGTCGTTAGGTATGATTGTTGGTATGGTTATTGTGACTTAGCAAGGGGACCCTGCCTCTCTCATTTAATAAGTCCCTTAATGTTAGGGCAGTGGTGGGCAGCCGTTGATTTTTCGCTGTACACTAGGTGTCTACCGAAACCGCACATGTCACACGGTTCATAGCATTTGCATGACTTTTTGGTGACACATAAGTCTGTCGCAGCACACAGGTTGTCTACCACAGTGTTACAGTGCAAGATATTGTCAAAAATGATTTTAACGAATTGTCAAGTTAGTGTCATGGAACAAAATACATTAATTAGTCATTGTAATTAAACATTGACTATACCAGTGATGGACAATCTTTTTTGTGCTTCGACACACCTCGATATTCGAAAAAGCTTCGCCGCACACAGATAGCCCATCATTAGACTAGATAGGTCAGCTAGTTGTCCATATTGGTGTCCTATTAGATCAGTGGTGTACAACCTTTTAATTTTTGTAACATATCTTGATGGTAAGGCTCGACGGAAACTGCACACTGTATTTGCTTCATGATAGTTTACCGCACTGGTGTGCCACAGGTCAAAGGTTGTCCACTACTGCATATAAAGCTCATATATGAAGTATTTGGTCAGCCATAAAGCTGACACCAAGCCGCAGTTCATAAGTTGTTCATCACTGTATTACATGCTATGAGCATGAAGATAGTCAGCCTTAAGGTTGACACTAATGTGTCGTAGCTCACAGGTTGTCCACCACTGCTTTAGATGCTTATATATGAAATCGTTCGTCAACCTTAAGACCTATCTGCAGGGTCAACCCATACTTTCACCATTTCTTCCTAATTTCAACTGCCAATTTCAATAATATCCCATATTTTTCCCCCATTTCAGGTTCCTCAATACCCATCAAACAACTATGAATTAAACTTCAAAACATCCAACAACGATGCATGCACACAACAGTCAATAAAGCTCATGAAATCACATGTAAATCCAAAAATCTTTGTTCACTTAAGCAAACCGATTTATAAAACTGGAGATGATTTAAAGTTTAGAATTTTTGTGCTTGACAAAATGATGGTTCCGTTGACATCCCACGGACAAATTAGCGTATCCATCCATGACTCGAAGGACAATGTCATCCATAAGATTGACAGAATCAAGACTAAAATTGGAGTTTTTGAAGGATTAATAAAAATTGCTGATGCACCAAATTTAGGCAGATGGAAGCTTGTCATCAACTTATTGGACCGTGAAATTGTGAAATTCTTCAATGTTGAAAAGTCAGTCGACGAAGGACTGGAAGTCCAGCTAGAGATGTCATCAGCTGTGTCATTTAAAGATCGACGTGTATACATGACATTTATAGTCAGCGACAAGCTGAATAAGTTCTTTATTGGACGTGCCAGCATCCATGCAAGTGCCAAGTTTAAAGGATCTGAAAGGATTGAAATTAACCGTCATGTTAAGGATGTTGACATTTTTGGCAACAAAAAAGGAATTGGACTTGATTTTGCTGACGATTTAGGCATAAGATATCCAACTGAAGACATGATGATCAAGTTTGACGTGACATTAACGGATGCAGCAACAAAAAGAACCACAAAAGTGTCAAAAGAGGTTGAAATGAAGTATAAAGTCAGGAATGTCATTCAAGTGATCAGAAAAAAATATTTTAAACCTGGATTTAAGGCACCAACGAAAGTTCGTGTTAAGCTACTTGATGGACGTCTTGATAATGAATTTAGTGAGCTATCAATCACAAATGAGTATCATAACCGGAATCCGAACAGTAATAAAATTCAAAAAATTAAAAAGGAGTTTAGGGTCAATTTGAAAAATGGCGAGACATCAAACATACTTCAAACAAAGCCTGAAACTGAATTAATTGTTGTTAAACTTGAATTTGATGGTGCTGAATTGGTTGAGGAAATTTATCCATTACCAACACATGGTGCTAATGAATATATGCAAGCTACTATTGCTAAGGAAAGGTAAGGCAGTTTAATCAATTCATCTAAGGGTTATCCGTCTCCAGTTCATTCTCTGTCCATCCAAATGAGTTGTGCAATTAATAAACGATCTGTTAGCCAGAATTGGCAAATGGTCTGCGACGATTGGCACCTTCCACCATCAGTAAATCGGCCACCATTAACCCCTGTCACCGGCAGTTGATTGGCCCTTGTTTACTCCGTTCATCGTCAGTTGACTGGCTGTAGTTGACGACTACAACCGAAAAATGACCGGTGCCCCATGACACCTATCAACGAGAGTTGACATGCGAAAGTTGACACTTACTACCGGCAGTTAACCGGTGGGCAGTTGCCCGGTAATCACCTCGCACCGAAATTTAATTAGTCACTGCTGACCTGCTACCGACAGGTGACCAGCCATTTTTTACAGTCGATTGTAGAAGACACAAAATGACAGAAGATAGCCAATTGCCAAATCTGTTCCTATAATAGCAGCATTGCCTGCTGTCGGGGACAACGGCCATTCTAGTCAACGGATGCAATTTCTGCATTGATGCCAACTCTGGCACAACACCATTGAATAGTCTTTCAAAACACATTCGGTGTCCGCTTGGCAATGAGCTTCAAATTACTAATCGCGACTGCTATAGTCAAACGGACGTCACTTGACCTTAGTCGTCAGGATGCGTCGTATAGACAATATTTTAATATGTCCTAATCTAAATTAATAATTATTTTCTTATTTCAATTTAAGCACAAAAATTGGTGACAAAATTTCCATAATAGCAACAACAACCGGCGAAATGGAAACACTTCATGTACTAGTAATGGGGCAGGATGGAATCATCGTAAATAAAGAATATCCCGAAGCAGCTGGAAATGATATTTTCAAATTTACAATAACACTGACACAAGAAATGAAGCCTGAAGCACGTGTTCTTGTATTTTATGTCAAACCTGACAGTGGTGTGATTATTTATGATGAATTGACGATTGCTCTTGGATTTTCTATTGATAATACGGTTAGTATTAAGGTTTTTGTTATCGACAAATTATTGAGACAGGGGTGTAGCCATGGGGAATTTTGGGGGCTCGAGCTCTTGCTCGAGTAGCGTAAGGTTCGAGCAACGCACCGCCTACATGCTCATCTAGTATCTTTAAAGGAAGCAAGCTCTCGAGTGTAAACTCTTGGTCTATTTGGGTGAAATTCTGTTCCTTTATCATGAAAGCATGCTCCTTGCTTGTTAGGTGGAATGCAGGAGCTCCTTGGTCCTTGGCCATTGGAGATACGAGCTAACCCTTCTGAGCATTGAAAACCGTTTATTTTGTAACGTTTTTTTAAAATAATTTTGGCTTCGCCCCTGGTTGAATGACTGTGTCATGGGATCAAATCACCAATTTGTACGATTCAGCCTAATTTAATTCATTAATTAACTGACTTTTTCAATCCATAGATCGACATATACGCAGATCCACTTACAAAACCAAATCAGCAAGCAAAAATCCAATTTAAGACGACTCAAGGATCGAAAGTCTACATATCAGCATACGATTTAAATCCACTGTCACTCAACCGCGACAATGAGATATCCAGAAATGATGTCTACAACGAATTAGCCTTTTATATGAATTTAAGATATCCAAATTCATCTGAATATCATTTTGAAAAGTCAAATGCCTTCATATTAAATCCATTAAATTCTGAAGAGTCATGCGATGCTGAATCGACAAAAGTGTTAAGCTATGACACAAATAATGCTGATACTGCACCCAACAGCAATAATGACATCAAGTACTTCCCAGATAATTGGTTTGATGAGTCATATGAAGCTGTTAGTGACGATTTACAGACAATAAATCATAAAGTGCCGGAAGCGCTGACAACATTCAAATATTTTGGAATATCTGTACATCCAAATAAAGGACTTACAATTGCTAAAGCACATAACACGACGACAGTTAAAAGTGAATTTTCAATTCAGCTTAAAGCACCGACATCAGTTTATAAGGAGGAAATTCTATGGATTAATGTTGCTGTCTTTAACACCTTATTTGAGGCTATAACATCCGATGTATCAGTTACAATTGAAAATGGAGTTTTTGTCGATAAACATCCACGAGTTGAGTATCACATCCAATGTCTAGACTTCAAGGAAACAAATTCAAAATCCAAAAAATTCACACTGAACATTGGAGATGAAAAGTTGTCAGCAACTGAAACAATGTTGATTCAACCGGATGGTAATGGTGACATCAAGCTGACTGTTCAAGCATCAACAGCATCACATAGAGATAAAGTCATCAAGGTTGTTAAGCTTTTAAATAAATCAAATCAAAATGAACAGATATCTGAGGATATTAAAGTTGAGAATGAGGAGGAACTTCCCTATACGAATATTCTGACAGCTGCTGTGGATGGTCTGGATAGATTCTTGTAAGTAGATAGTTGATTGAAGGGTTAAGGGTGTAGCCAGTAGTCAAGTAGTGTCAACTTTAGTCAAGTAGCTTTTGATTTTAGTCAAGTAGCTTAGTCCGTCGTCAAGTAATGCCGATTATAGTCAAGAAAAGTCACAAACTAATTGCAATTAAAGCTCCAAAGCTCCTCACTCTCCCTGTACATTTTCAAAATGCCTGGCTGCATCCCCCTACTCCTCCTGGATACTCCCCGGGATCAATAAGAATTTTTGCCAGATTTTAATCTAAATTTTCCCTTCTTTTGTAGTTCATATCCATTAACTTCAGATGAGGAAAGGCTTTTAAAGTTTTCAGCAGCAATCACATCTCACAAGTATTTACTGTTAGGCAATGCCGATGTCCAAAAATCAATCAATAACTTAATAGCTGGATATCAAGAAGTTTTGTCCATCCTTGATAAGATTTTCCAAGTAAAAGATCCAAATTCCATCACATTGGCAGCCTTAGCAGCAAGAACATTGATCGAAGTTCAGCAGTTCATCAATATTGATCAAAATTTAATTGCAAAATCACTTGACTTTGTCAAAACACAGCAACAAGATTACGGATCATTCAACTATGACTCAAACTTTGACTATCGTGAGGAAATGGACGAAAATCCAAAGGACATCCAAACAGCTGAAATTATTTCTGTATTCCTTAAAACTGAAAACCGACAAGATCATCAAAATGTGATTGGAAAGGCCTTAAAATACTTAAAGGACATCAGCATGACAAGTGACTACCAGAAAGTCACAGCTGCATATGCATTCGCACTTAACAATGACAAGTATGATGCTCAAAATTTACTCAAAGACGACTATTTAACATCAAAAAGTAAACGACAGCAGGCAGTCAACATTGAAGTTGCAGCATACACAATTTTGACTAAAATTCTACTTGATCAAGATCCACAGGATGATGTCAAGTGGCTGATTAAGAAGCTTGATGCTAATAATGGCTTTTATTCACCACACGATGCTGATTTGGCTCTACATGCTTTATATGAGCATGCAAAGTTCAAACACTTAAGGCCAAAAGACAATTCACAATTTGGACAGGTCGGAGGCAATGGATATCCAGCAAATACATCAGACTATTTCACAATTAATGCCAACAGAGTTGAAGTTAGTCACGAAGAGTTTAAACTTGATATTTCTGTGAATGTTAATGATGATCAAAGCGTCAATAATTTATTGGTACTTGAAATGGAACTTCCACGTGGATATAGGTATCTTCGGTATGATCCCAGCGAGAATGTCTTGGTAAGATTTAGGTGATGAAGTTTTGTGGATCTGGAGTAATTTTATAACTTCTTATTTTAGAGCTTCGATACCTTAAATAACGGAAATTTGGTTATATTCAAAATGAACAAGCTCAAAAAGGATCAAATTACCAAAATGTCGATTTATGCATCTAAAGTCTATGAATTTAGTAAACATCAATTTTCAATGATTAAGGTTTATGACTATTATAGATCAAGTAAGTCAATAATACATTTTTTAGGACTGAGAGAGACTGAGAGAGACTTAGAGAGACTGAGAGAGACTGAGACTCGATCTCAAGAACCCTTAGTCAAACCTCAACTCCAGGATACTCCCCTGCCTAACTACAAATTGACTTTAATCAACTTTCTATTTTTTTAGACATCAAGGATACATTCTATTACGTTTACGACAAGAATGAGGAATCATGTGAGAGAATTAGAGTTGAGAAAGAAATTGAAAGAACTGAGCAAATTGAACGTAATGCTGAATATGCTCAAAGTATCACATCGGCAGCACAATCGATTAATGATGGAGCGAACCAAAGTATCCTGCATGCTGAACGAACATCTAAACAGGCAACGAATAAACTTGAATCAGCTAATTCCGCAATTACGTCCGCACATCAAACATTATCATCTGCACTTGAGTCAGCTGAAAAGGCATATAAAATTACTGTTGATGCAGAAGGTCGAAGGGAAATTCCTGTTGAACAAGAACGCCCACCGCGTTTTAGAAGAGATATTTCTGATTTAGAAAGTGAAGCAATAAAAACTCAAAGTGATGCACAGCAAGCAAAGCAGGCAGCTGATGATGCAAAGAAAGAACAATTGCAGGCACAAGTTGAACTGAAGAATTCAATATTAAATCTGAAAGAAGCTCAAGAAATTGTCCTGTATGCAAAAAATTTAGTTTCACGAGCTCTTAGTGATGTTAGGGCTGCAAAGGGTGATTCAATGTCGGTAAAACAAAAGATTTTAGATGCTCAGAATACAGCCAAAAAGGCAGAAGATGAATTGTCAAATTTAAATCAAGAACTAAGCTCAGTAGATCAACAAATCAAGTCAGCTCGAAATAAATATGACCAGACACAAGAAGCCATCGATAATAACCAAAATCAGGTCACAAAAGCATACAAAACAGCACTAAATGTCCTCGAAAAAGCCAAAAAGGCCTTAAAAGGTGATGATGTAAGAAAAGAAGTAGACGATGCAGATGTTCGTGTTCAGGAAGCTCTGACAGAAGCAAATAATGCATTAAGTTTAGCAAATGATGCTTTACAGCATGCCAATCAAGCTAAGGAAGCTATTTTATCGGTCAAAAGCAGCATCAATACAGTCAAAACAAAATGTGAAGCAATAAAGTATAATGCCGAGTCATTATTGCAACAAGCTGATTCAGCATATGACATATCTCAGGACAAATGCGATGTCTATAAGAAAGCGCAAAAAGTTGAGGATGTGATGACTAAATCTGCTCAAGAAGCTCAACATTCATTGAAAACCGCTGAAGAAAAATCAGAAAATGCCACAAAACTTTACAACCGGGCAAATGCTGAAGCTATGGATGCTCAAAAATTGGCGGACGAGGCAAGAGCTAATGAAGCTAAGAATGCTGAATCAAACGCAAATATAGCTGCTGAACTGGTTGAAATGATTAAAGGAAAAGTTGAACAGATGTTGAGTGATTTGACAATAAATGCACATGATGTTAGGACTGAGATTAACAGCATAAGGTTTGATGCCATCAAAGATATTTTATATTTAGAAAAAAAGCAATTCGCATACAAGGATTTGAATTCCATATCGTCAGTCAGACAAAAAGCTGAAATAAATCAATTGAATAATTTGAATAATATAGTTCGAAGGGCTGAAGATTTGACAATAAATGCAAAACGTATGATGAATATCACGGAATTATATTTGAAAGAAGCTATGGACGCTGCTAGAAAAGCCAACGAATCAACCGACGCAATTGAAACAACAAATGAATCAACAAAAGTTACCAATTCATTAAATAATATCATAATGCTGGCTAAAAATCTCGAAAGAATTGAATCAAACCTCAACAACCATTTTAAAGCCATCAGTGAAAAGAAAGACATTGCTATATCAATGAGTGAAAGTGCTAAAATGGCTAAAACCATATGGAACAATGCAGATACAATTAAACGAAATTGCAATACAGCACAGACGAGCATAACCGAAGCAAACCAAGTTTTACAAAATGCTATCAATAAAGTTCGCGATTCAACAGTTAGCCAACTTAAGGACGATTTAGGAAGCATGCTAAATAAAGTGGATTTCAATTCAAGAATCGAAAAAATTGAAGCAGACCTAAAGACAATAAATCCTTATGAATTAGCTGAAAAGGCAAGAAACTCATCAACTATCGTGATGGCAAACGCAACGCAGGAACAAATCATATTGCAGTATAATAATGTTAACAATTTGATGGCTGAATCAGTCAACATAACAAATGATGCTCAGATGGCTCATGACATTGCAATTCATGCTCTTAGAGCTGTACAGTATGCAATCCAAGCTAAAAATAATGTCGATGAAGTTGCAACAATATCAAATTCAGTCAACTACTTTCAATCTGGTATTGACAGCGTTATTAATCTTGTTTTAGATGGTCTAAAAGGACTAAACTTCAACCATGACTCGAACAATGATCTAGTTTCATTATATCATCAGTTTATGTCCACAATTGAAGCATCAAAGAGTGATGAAAAGTTATCAAGTTTGGCTATAACATGGCTATATACACAGTCTGTAGCAAATAATGCTTTACAATTTGCAAGAAGTACAATCAATGCAGACTCTCTGGAAAATGCATTAGAATCAGCAAATCAAGCAGAAAAGAGCCGCAATGACACAGCAAAATGCAGAAGTGATGCAATAAAAATAGCTCAAATTGCTAAACTAACTGAAGATACAAGTAAGGAAGTCATAAAAGCAGCCAATTCCTTTATGGCGGCATCTAATGATGCTATCAGTGCAGAAAATACATTAAAGGATATTCATGCATTAGCTGAACCATATGCGTCACTTCATAACGCAAGGTATGTAAATTTGATTGATCAATTGACAAACTTAATACAGGAAGTAAAGAGTGCAACAGAAGAAACTCAGGAAGCAGCTAAAAATGCACTAAACAAGTTAAGAGATGCTGAAAATCACAGGAAATCTCTAGAGCGCTTGTATGACTATGAGAATATAGAACAAGTTATGTACTTAGTTGAACAAGCCAAAAAATCCGCAGACGAGGCAGAAAAAGAAGCAAAATCAGCTAAAAATGCTAGACAACGTGTAGACAGTGCAGTATTAGAAGCACAAGAAGCAGCAAATAAAATACAAAAAGCTGTCAAAGCTGAGAAAGCTGCGGAAGCCGAAAAAGCAGAATCTACAACACTTCCCAACCAAACCAATTGCCAAACGGCAAAATCATTGAACGCGTGGATAGTCTACGATTATTAGGACTCATTATTGATGATTCGCTTACATTTAAAGAACATATTAATAAGATAAAAGATCAAGTTATCGCCTTCGCATTCACAGTCAGAAGAATAAGACATTTCCTCTCTAATACTACAGCGCTAGCATTATACTATGCCCACGTACAATCGCGCATAATATACATGAACACTATTTGGTCAGCCGCCGCAAATTATATCATTGTCCCACTAGAAGTGGCGCAGAGAAAGTCTCTAAGAATATTATTAAATAAAAGCTGGTTCTGCAGCAAATCTGACCTTTACAGCATCAAAATCCTTCCCGTCACCACTTTATGTCAAGTTTGTATATGTATCCAAGCATTCAAATTATCACGGAATATGTTAGTAAATAATGTCGTACTTCTAACGGCTGACCAAAGACATGCACATCGCACCAGATCAAGAGAAAATTATGTAATTCCGTCATCTCGTACACAATTAGGCAGTCAAACCTTTTTTATAAGAGGCCTATCGTTATACAATTCACTTAATCAGACAATAAAAAACACATTCTCCTTAAATTTATTCAAATCCCGAGTTAAAGAATACTTCTTTGAAAATTACTGTGATGATAATAAGTAGTAATAATAAAAAAAAGAATAATAATTATCAAAACAACACTATGATGTACATAAATGTAAGAATTCTGTAAAACAACCTAACGGTTATACACAAATAAATAAAATATAAAAAAAAACCACAGATGACCAAATAGATCCTGAAGCCACATTTGATCAGAAACAGTCAACAGTAACGGAATCTACGTCGACAGACCCAAAAGAAGACGCAAGTGAAGTCACTGAACAAGTTAGTCCAACTAAACGTGATGAGGATGTCACTCAAGTCACAGACACATATCAATCTACAACACAAACTGAAGAGACGTCTAATTCTATCCAAGGATACAAGGAACATGAACACGGAACACAAGCAAGCAGGGCACGAGAAGGCAGAACTCAAGTAGGCAAGACACAAGTAGGCGGGACGCAAGGAATAGAGTCACAAAGAGACGGAACACATGCAGGCAGGACACATGTAGACAGGACACATGAACACGGGACACAATCAGGCCATATGCCAGCATACAGTCCACAAAGGGCCAACACACCAGCACAAAACCCACAAGTAGGCGGGACACAAGCAGGAGGAACACAAGGATACCAGCCACAAATAAGCAGTGGACAAGGAAAACTAGTACCCTGGATAAAAGGAGTCTGGGAAAAAAGAGACGAGCGCTGGGTATATAATAGAAATCCTACTTGGAATTAACGACCAGATTTAAAATCGAAAAATATGAATTTATTAAATCATAAATCAGCTTGCCTGCAGCTTTTGAATATAGCTTATAGTTCATCTAAGGCTGCAGGCATTAAGTTTTTGTCATTTTTTAACCTTAATTGGAAATTTAAATCCAGACTTAAAATATTTTTTTCTAATGACTTGAATTGTTTGTCTGCCTTTATGCTTCATTTTTACGTCTTTAATTACTGTTGTGACTTTCTGTCCATCCACAATGTCGACGGAAAAGGTCAAAATCATGTCAGCTGTTGGAAAATTCAGTCCTTAATCTTGTTGGAAGTCCAGCGCGATGACTGACTTGATGTCTGTTAAATATTGACTTTTTACATGCTTGCTGACTTCCACACGTGATGAATTTACGAATTTTGCCTGCATTGCTATGGCTGCATATCGTCCATTGAACTCTTTTGTGAGAATATTTAAGTAAATTCGGCGATCTTCAAAGGCGACGCCGGATGGAACTTGGACATAAACTTCGGTATCGTCTTTATCTAAAGTCTGAATTTCGAATGATTTTGTGATCTTTGATGACCATTTCTCACTTGTTCCACAACCTTGTTTACAAAAATCACTATTATATGCTTCCTCGATGTCAAAACCAACTCCGAAATTTAAAAACTCGTTCCTATCGAGTTACTTCAGCGCATTTTTGTCCCAGCGATCAGTATCTGATTAATAAGTCACTTCCAGACCCACAAAAAAAAAGATCCAGTAGGATCCAGGTCACTTCCAAACCCACAAAGGAAGATCCAGTAGGATCCAGGTCACTTCCCGATCCAAAAAACAAGATCCAGTAGGATCCAAGTCACTTCCATATAATTTAACGGATTTTAATAATTCAAACCACATAACGGTTATGATGAATTTAAATTTTGTTCAGTAAACACTGTTAAAAATTCGAAGAACATTGAAAAACACTGTAAAACAATGAAAAAACGTGTTTTTAGCGCATTTTTGAAATTTTTTTTCAAAAAGGTAGCTTAATAAGACACTTTGTTCGGTCGTTCGGCTGACGTTAAAAACTTTTTATCTAGACATCGTAGAGAGCTCGGAATGGTTTTAAAAGATCAGTTCCATAAAGTTATTGCGGCGCCGGGCATTTAAAAGTTTCAAATCATCGCATAAATACTATAATTAACAAATTTTCATTTTCATATACAACAACAACAAAAACATCAACACGTTTTTTCATTGTTTTACAGTGTTCTTCAATGTTTTTCGATGTTTTTACAGTGTTTACTGAACAATGTTTGATTTTTTTTGACCGTTATGAGGTTTAAATTATTAAAATCCGTTATATGATGAAATGCTTAAATTTCTATTATGGTAACTTGGAATTAACTGGATCTGGTTTTGTTGGTCTGGAAGTGACTTGGATCCTACTGGATCTCGTTTTTGTGGGCCTGGAAGTTATAAGGATCTTACTGGATCTTGTTTTGTGAATCTGGATCCTACTGGTTCTTGTTTTTGTGGGTTTGGAAGTGATCTGGATCTTACTGAATCTTAATTTTGTGAGTCTGGAAGTTGTATGGATCCTGTTGGATCTATTTCTTTGGTAGGAAAATTGATTCCTATTAATATCTATTAATCAATTACTGATCGCTGGGACAAAAATGCGCTTAAGTCCCTCGATCAATAACACGAGGACTTTTGTAATTTTTTTTATTATGAAAATGAAAAATTGTTAATTATAGCATTTATGCAATAACTTTATGGAACTGATCTTTTAAAACCATTCCAAACTCTTTACAATGTCTAGATAAAAAGTTTTTAACGTCAGCCGACCGAACGAACGAACATTGTGTCTTATTAAGCTACTTTTTTGAAAAAAAATTCAAAAATGCGCTAAAAATACAAAAAGACTAGATTACTTACTAACTTACTTTAAAATTTTGAATATCCAATTTCAATATTTTCCAAATAAACTTAAAATTCAACAATTTTAAAATTCTCATAAGAATCCACAAAAATTATCCGTTACACCAAAATTTCAAATTTTTCGCATCACTTTCTTCGCATCACCAAAAACTTTCCCACAATTATCATAGTAAACTTGTATTCCACACACATAACTTTCTTTTATTTTGATTCCGAATTTCTTCATTTATTAACTAATTTTAATGAGAAGTTAAGCTCAATCAGAATCAAGAATGCCAAAGAAGAAGACTGGACAACGTAAGAAGGCTGAAAAGCAGAAGCTGAGACAGAAGGAGATCCGTAATCAGGAGAAAAATATTGCTGAATATCCATGTAAGATCCAGAATTGCCAATTTATTCAATTTACTCAATTTTTCCCTAATTTTAGGCAATGCCAACATGGAATGTGACAAATGTGAACGAAAGCAAAAGTCGCGTGCATTTTGCTACTTCTGTCAATCAGTCCAGCGACTACCAATATGCGCACAATGTGGCAAAGTCAAGTGCATGATGAAGTCCGGCGATTGTGTCGTTAAGCATACAGTCTTCTCAACCGGTCTCGGTATGGTCGGTGCTGTTTGTGATTTTTGTGAAGCCTTCGTTTGTCATGGACGAAAGTGTCTAACAACTCATGCCTGCAGCTGTCCATTACGTGATGCTGTGTGTATTGAATGTGATCGTGATGTTTACAGTCATGGCGGTCGTATCTACTTGTGTTCATTTTGTAGTGCATTCTTATGTGAGGATGATCAGTTTGAGCATCAAGCTAGCTGTCAAGTGTTGGAATCGGAGAATTACAAGTGTCAGAGCTGCAATCGTCTTGGACAGTATTCGTGTCTGAAGTGTAAAAGTGAGTTGATATTGGGTTTTTGGGGATTCTTACTTGGTGCGGTCATTTGATCCTACCCTGGTCCGGTCATTTGATCCTACCCTGGTGCGGTCAATTGATCCTTCCCTGGTGCGGTCAATTCCCCTTTTCTCGCTATGTCCCTCCTTACAGCATTTTACTAACCCAAAATTCCTTTATTTATTTCATTCCAGTCTGTTACTGTGAGGATCATGTCAAGCGCAAGGGCTTCAAATACGAAAAGAACAAGCCAATTCCATGTCCAAAATGTAATTATGATACGTCACAGACAAAAGATCTTTCAATGTCGACAAGAACACTCAAGTATGGACGACAACAGCAAGCGAATGATGATGATGATGATTATGATGGCGGTGACTATGATTATGGTGCTGGTGCTTCTAGTTATGGAAATTATGATTATGGTGATGATGATGATGATGAGAGTGATGAGTCAGATGATGATGATGAGGATGACGATGAGGATACAGAGGATGATGATGATGAGGAAGAGGAAGATGAAAAAGGTGCTGGAAGTTCGAGCAAGAAGTAGACTTTTTTTTACTCAGGAAATAGATGATCAAATCATTAATATCATTGATACATTTTTGCCATGAATTTCCGTGAGCATTAACAAGCTCGAAGCTTCAACGTCCAATCTCGATTGAATTGAATGTTTGTTTTGTTTAGTTAATCAATAAAGACAAATGGAAGTGAAATTTTTTTTGGGGGATTTTATTGATTTTTTTGGAATTTCAGGTGTATTTTTCAGTGCTGAAGAGGCTTGGTTGATTTTAGAGAGTCTCAGTCGATCCTAGACCAGTAATAATAAATATTTATTGACATTTCAGAAAAGATATAAGATATCATGTACATAGTTTTAATATTAGCCCTGGTCAGGCTTTAAATTAAATTTTAAGTGAGGAGTTGAGAACAACATGAGTTTATTTTGGGTATTTAGTGGGATATGGCCAAAAAAGTTGTAAAAAAAAGCCGTTAAAGGAAATTTATATATAAAAAGATTGAGAAAAAAATAAAATAAAAAATAAAAATATAATAAAAAGTAGGAAAATATAAATGAAGCTAATTATGTAGTGATTTTGGGAGTCTATGTTTCGCTCTGAAAGTTAAGGAGTTCACGTCATAATTGCCTAGACTAGAAATTAGTTCGTTGGAATGGTTTTGGATGTTAGAGTAAAACTTTCGAGTTAATTTGTCGATGAAGTCAGAGACTAATGGAACTTTAGCAGAATCGTGGAGGTATTCAATTGATTTAAAATCATCCCATTTAACGTCTAAAATCATTCGGAGAACTTTGTTTTGAAACAGCTGTAGTTTTTGGATGTGACTTTTGGCAGCATTAGCAAATATAGGACAAGCATATGTTAACGTAGGGCGTATGTACGATTTATAGATTCTCAATTTGGAGTCAATTGTGACAGGAGAATTTCTCTTAAGTAAGCTATAGAAGGTCGAGTAGCACAAAGCATTCGCTTTCTGTAAGGAGGATTCTATATGGTCCTTAAATAATAGTTTGGTATCAAGAGTCAAACCAAGATATTTAACTGACTTTTCCATTCGAACGTCAAATTACCAAAGTTAATTTTATCATCGTGCATTTTCTTGATCATTTTGGTGGATTTGGTGAAAATTGCAAATTCAGTTTTAGAATCGTTCAGAAAGATCTTCCAATCCTCAAAATACTTTTGATATAAGCTAAGAGACTTGGTCAAAGAGTTTTTAATGGACTTCAAATTCTTCCAAGAGGCTTCAACAGTTAAAGCTGTATCATCAGCATACAACATCAGGTCTCCATTTTTAGGTAACGGAATATCGTTTATGAAGATACTGAACAAGTGAGGAGCAATTAAGGAACCCTGAGGTACACCCGAGAAAACATCGAAAATGGACGAACAAGCAGAATTGAAATATACAAATGCCTTACGGTCTTTGAGAAACGATTGTAATAATTTGATTAAATACATAGGGTACTTATTTAGCATTAATTTATATAATAAACCATCATGCCAAACAGCATCGAACGCCTTACGAAGATCTAGTAACACGATTCCTGTGCTTTTATTACGATTGAAAGCGAATGAGGTCTTTTCAGTAATACGCAAGATTTGTTGAGTTGTTGAGTGTCTGGAGCGGAAGCCACATTGCTGGTTAATTATGATGTGATTAGAGTCCTCGAAATCGATTAATCTATTTAGAATTATTTTTTCCAGACATTTACCCAAACATGAGAGAAGTGAAATTGGTCTAAATTGATTTGGATCGTCTCTAGGTGAACTTTTCTTAGGGATAGGGATAATTTTGGCGAGTTTCCATTTTTTAGGGAAATAAGAGTTCTTAAGACAAGCATTAAACAGCTTTCTTAATAATTCAACAAACAGCTTGGATTTTTTAAGGCACGATAAAGCACCATTAGGGATTTCGTCAGGTCCACAGGCTTTTTTGGTTTTAAAACGCTGAGAGCATTTTCAATTTCAATAAGTGAGATTTCTTCAAACGTAGGATTGGCTGATGCGAGAGAATCAATGGATTTTTTAACTAATGGCTCAAATTTGGAGGAACATGACTGAGTTACAGCATACGAGCTTTGAAAAGACCTTGCAAATGCTTCAGACTTGTCCTGATCGGAATAGAATACACAACCATTGACTTTCAGAGGAGGAACAACATGACGTTTCCTTTTAAAGGATTTAGCAAAATCATATAAGGAATTATCGTCGAATTTTAACGATGATAATTTGCTTTCAAAGGCTGCTGACTTTTCCTTCATGATTTGTTGTCTGATCAATCGATTTAATTGATTGACACAGGATTTAAAGGCATTATCGCACGTGCGTTTGTAAATGTTTCTAAAGTGATTCCTATATTTAACTAGGTTACTTACTTCCTCGGAGAAACGGTAACGACAACAATTAGTAATCAATTTAGGAGTTGAGCTCGTTAGAGAGTCTTTAATAATTACAGACAGTAAGTTAACAAAGTTTTCGATTGCATCGGATGAACTTAAATCATAGGACAGTAAAACATGGGATTTAGCTTCTACTAATTGACGGAATTTTTCCAGTTGGATTTTCGATAATTTAAATGAGATAAGTAATCCTCAATTGGAATATTGACTGAGAAAAGTAAAGGCAAGTGGTCAGAGGACAAATCATTGAGAACGTCAATTCTACTTATCGCACTGAAATCCTTCGAAACGACAAAATCCAGAAAAGCTGGATCACCTTTATATGGGATGTGTGTTGGATCATCTGAACAGTGAATAGAAAATCTAAAATGCTCGAGTAAATTGAGTAAATCAAGACCTTTTCGATCATTTTTAGTATTGTTCCAGGCGACATGCTTGCAGTTGTAATCCCCTGCAACGACATGAGGGCCTGGTTTGGAGAGGACTTGTTCAAAAAAAGACCTTGATTGAGAGCGAGAGGCGGAAGGGGAGCAGTAAATGCTAGGGACCTTAACAATTTGGTTGTCAAAGTAGATGGAGATTGTTGTGGCTTCAGCGTAACTTAGTTGGACTTTTTCCAGACCGAAATGGGGAATTGATGATTTTATAAAAATTGCAGAACCGCCACGAGTTCTATCAGTTCTATAACAAGTGAAATTCGGAATATTAAATTTATCAAATTCAGACAGCCACGATTCACTGATGAATATTAAGTTGATGGATAAACGATCAACTAAATTAGTAAGTTCTGTGAACTTATTTCTTAATGAATGTGGATTCCAACATAAAGCATTAATCACCATTTTGAGATATCATGCTTGGGAAAGAATATTTCATGAGAATAGATAAACGAGATTCATGATCAGCATGAACACTGAGTTCATTGACTAAATTCACGAAAAGATTGATAGTTTCATCAATGCATGGCAGAGAACGTAATTTATTCTGAGCAGCCGAAAGTTTATGTATTGAGTCAACTGAATTGTTGCCTTTTGAGACTTTCGATTCCTTAACTTTATGAGCAAAACTTACTTGAGAAGAGCTATTCTGACCAGGAGCTGATATTAACGGAGATAACGATGGAAAATTATCATTTGAATTTATGATGACTGGAAGTTGCTGAGGTTGAGACACCGGCTTCCTTATACGAGACGAAATTTTCTCCAGATGCTTCTTGTAGACTTCACAGCCACGGTGATTGGCACTGTGATTGCCACCACAATTTACACATTGAGCGTCACCATCTCTTGTTGTTCTCGGGCATTCATCCTTTGGATGAATGTTAATGCACTTGACACAACGGGAAGGTAAGCCACAGTTAATGGATGAATGACCGAATTTTTGACAGTTGTAGCATTGTGTGACTTTGTTACCAGCTTTCTTCAAGTTTTCCCATTTAACGGAAATTCCATCAATTAAGCTACTGTTGTGATTCAGGATGTTAATGTTGGTTGCTGATTTGAATTGCACCAAATAAATGACGTATTCTTCTTTGCGGATCAGATCGGATACTTTGAAAGCATCAATTCCAGAATTCACAAGTAGATCGAGTAATTCTAAACATGAGGTATGATAGAAACCCTTCAGAACAAAACATCGTGGTTTTTCAGCTGGATCTGTAAAAGTGTGATAACCAATACATTGCGACTGGAGCTTAACGATAAGACGTTTTTTATCATTGATATTGAAGCAGGACACCTGCACAGAGTTTGGACTTCTTATCTTGCAGATAGGACGCAGAGCAAGTTGCGAAGCTTCAATGACATTCTTAACAACCTGGATGTTAGTATTAACGAATATTGGCTTTACAAGCTTGCCATCTTGAGGATTTTGACTATCTGCAGCTGATGAAGAACAAGCAGACGAGTTAATTAAATTACTTAACTTCACAGGCTGAACTGGATCATGAAGATCCGTATTTTGCTTTGATTTTTTTAAGGTTGAGATCGACGGAGGTGGTCCTGGCGATTTGGATTTTTTGCGTTTCGGCTTAGTAGTTGCCATTCCTTAATGCTATAAGCAAGGGCACGCTCGGAAACACTATTCAACGGAATTGCTTTTGAGAATTGTAGTTAATTAACACCAACAAAAAAACAATTTATATAAGTGAAAAAATTTTTATTGTTACTTTTGAAGGGGGTGATGAACTTTTTTCAGTCGATTCTAGAGAGTCTCAGACGATCCTAGAGAGTCTCAGTCGATCCTAGAGAGTCTCAGTCGATCCTAGAGAGTCTCAGTCGGTCCTAGAGAGTCTCAGTCGATCCTAGAGAGTCTCAGTCGATCCTAGAGAGTCTCAGTCGATCCTAGAGAGTCTCAGTCGATCCTAGAGAGTCTCAGTCGATCCTGGAGAGTCTCATTCGATCCTAGAGAGTCTCATTCGATCCTAGAGAGTCTCATTCGATCCTAGAGAGTCTCATTCGATCCTAGAGAGTCTCATTCGATCCTAGAGAGTCTCATTCGATCCTAGAGAGTCTCAATTGACTGTCTTACCTTTAGATACACAACTGTCCATCCCTTTCCAATACATCTATTTCAGCTTCATTTCCCGGCCAGATTTTGCCAACGAAATGCTCAATTAATTCCAAATTACATTCAATATAAATAAACATTAATATTATGCTTTGTGGAATTTGTCACAGCTGGTTGACTAAGCATCACATCTTGTTAGTAGCCAAAAGACACAGAAAGTCAAACGAATCAAATAAATTGTCAATGACAGCATTGCGGGAAAAATTTGTAAATAAATATTTTCTCAAGTCACTGTCAATGTTAACATGCAACATTGATGCTTTATAGTAAAGGAATTGTGATGAGTGTGACACATGTGACATGTGGCATGTGACATGTCACACGCAACATTCTCTCTAGAAATTGTCATTCAATGTTCCTCACGTGTTTGTCTAAAAACCAGTAAATTTACGCAATTCACAACTACCAAAATAAAGTTGTGCCTTAAAAACTATCTTGTTATCAACAAATCGTTAAATAAAATGTTGTTTATGACGCAATTATTCTCATAAATGTTTCAAAAATTCTCAAATCTCTGAGATTTTTTTTTTAAGTTTCTCAATTTTTTTTTATTAAATTCGCACTTAATTCCAGTCTGTCAGTTTCTCCCCTTTTTAAACATTCTTTTTTTACTTCTGTATTAAACTTGAAATTTTGTGTTTTTTTGTGCTGGTAGTTTAGTCTCGTTTGAGCAACCGGTGCGGATAGGAGTGGATATTTTGTGATTAAGGACGTTGACTTGAGGGTTCAATTTTTTTTTTGTCTGAAATTTTTAATTCTTTATAAATTGTGAAAAAAAGTGATTTAAAAATGCCAGAAGAAGAAGGAAAAGTTTTGTCAGGAAATGAGGTTTCCAAGTATGTTGAATGAAGAATTGAATTTTAGACTAAATTATTGTTAAGATAAATTGATATTAGTGAGATTAAATTAAGAATTTTGAGAATATTCTCATATTGATATGAGTAATTTGGTCAAATATTCTAATTGAATAAACTTGACATTTTCTAATTTGTTTTTGTGCAAAACTTGACTTTTTGGTATTTTTGTTTTTGTCAATTCTGCAAAATATTGTGATAATTTAATACAAAACTCATTTAGGACATTTGACACTCAATTACGATTTAATTTGACTCAAGTCAGATATAGGATCTTGTTATAATTTTTTTTTTTTTGGATTTATTTGATTAGCTTTACTTGTCAGAGCTTAATCTTATTCGGGCCTTAGTCTGTTAAAAAAATAACAAATCAGACTTTAGCCAACCAGATCATATCTAAATTTTAATTAAATCTAAACCAGACCCTAACAGAACCTTTTAAAACTCAAACCAAATTCCAACACAAATCAAATTCTAAGCAGATAATAATTAATCCTTAACCAGTCCCGAATCAAGCCATAGTCAGACCATAAACGGAGCCTAAGCACACCTTAGTCAAGCTCAGATTGACTACTTTACTGTTTCGCAATATGTTTATTAGGGGCGTATCCGGAGTAGGAGGTCTTTGGAGTCACGGACAACCTGAGAAATCCCTTACATATGCCTAAAGTCATTAAATTTGTCTAACTTCCCAAAATATTACATTTTTCCACAAATGATCCATTTATTTTTGAATTTGTCCAAAACTACAGGTTTGCAGCCTTTATTGGGCTGGAAGCTTGGACAAACTATAAGACTCACTCAAAAACTGCGCATCTAAAAGGCCTACAATTCTTGCCCGATCCCTACTTATTTTGATCATTTTTGCACAGCTCTTAATTCCTTTCGATCATAACAACAATATTTCATTTATATAAACAATAAAGCCGTATCACAATCGCAAGTCATTATCAGAAAGAAATGAACAAGAACCCCAAACATGCAAGTACATACCCAACGATAAGATAATAAAAAGTGTATTTTTGGAAGTCTTAATTGCTTTAATTAAACACACACGATTATAAATTTGACTTTAACAATGATCTTGACTTTGAAGGGAAGTGAAATGAATTGGATTATTGTTGTGAGAGTTGGAATATGCAAGACAGTGGTGGCCAACCTTTTATTTTTCGCAGTGTATCTTGTTGGTAAGCCTTGCCCGAGATTACACTCGACATACAGTTCTTGGCAATTTCTTACAATCTTTGCGGAAAACTAGTGTATGCATGATACAAAGGTTGCCCACCACTGAATTATTACATTAAGTAAGTCTTCATTTTGAACTGTAGATATTAAGATGAGTCTGCCTACATTTGTCTTCTAATGATTTGAAATCAGAGATGACTTGTAGGACTGTAATTGTAGATTTCTATGGGAATGAATTGCTGTATTCAGAAGTTAAGTGAGGCATGTCTGAACATAAAATGGAAAAGTGTCAAGTTACCGATGCACTGATCAATCATGAATTGCAATTCTACTGTCTAATTTAAAGTGTTTTAGGGGTTTCTTGTTAAGATTGTCTTAAGGTCAATTCAGAAAGGTTCTAAAAAATTGTCTTATTAATTGGGGGTCATTCACTTGTTATGTAACGTGAAGAATTGACTTTTTCATCCCTTACGTACATAAATGTCAATAGAAAATGTCTTTAATATTGTGAAAGGCTTTCCTAACATACTAACATATGCTCAATCATCCTACGGTTCTAATTAGCTTACTCTCAAGGTGCTCATTTTGCCTGTATGTTTGGACCCTAAAGTCGAATTAACTCTTCCAACCCAATTACATAGTTGACGTCAAGCTCAGATATACCTGAACTTCTAGGACTAATTATTTTCTAAAATTATGATTCAATTGTGAATCAAGTCAGAATCACAGCAAATTAAACTACAGATAAGAAAAATGATTATTCAAAAAAACAACGAAGATCGTCACTTGTGGTCTCCGACTCATCAACAATCATTGCTGATAATTATTCACGTTTTATTTTGTTCATAAAAAAATACACAGTCATAGCGAAGGCATAGATAATGGATTGTTATTAATTGTTGGAATTATTTTTATTTTGAATCCTCTCAATTTTGATAAGAGTGACTAACCCACTTTCCGTCACTGAGTCTCTCATATTGTTCAGTGATCATCGCATCACATGTATTATGATTTGGATTAGTTTGAGAGTCAAAATTGATTATAAATTTAGTGTTATTTAATATTAAGATGCGACTGCAAGTGAAATTGATGAATATTAGGAAGTTTTCGAATATAATAAATGCTGAGGCTTGTGAAAGGTTTGGTATTTGGGTTTGATGAGGTCTAAAGCATCGTTAATTAAGGACTTGAGAGTTATGCTGCTCAGGACATAGCTAGGATCAAACCTGAACAACACAGAACCGGTAATCGATTAAAAATCAGTCTTTAGACCGGAATTACTGTGATTTGGTGCTTTATTCGGTTTGATTCCGGTATCATACCAGAGTCACATCGGTCTGGTGATGGATTTTGGATCAATTAGCCGATCTGTGCTGTTTAGGAGATGCTATCATATAAATTGTGATTTGACCAACTTCTTTTCAATCAAAATCTGTCAAAAAATTTCAATTTCAACGATTTATGGGACAGTATCTGATCAAATGGACATATCTGCGTAACCCAGTGGTGAACAGCCTGTATGATTAAATGTTGTTGACCACTAGGTTACGCGGATACGTCCATTTGATTAGATACTGTCCCAAAATCGTTATAAATGTGATTTTTTGACAGATTTTGGTTAAAAGCAGTTTACAACTTTTAATCCTACAGCTTGCCCACTACCCTATCCCCAACCCTTCCTCTCATCCCCAAAATCTCACCTCAAAACTAACAATTCCCAATCATTTTTTCACAGAGAAATCCGCGAGTCCCTTAAGCGTCGCGTTGCTGATCTTCACAAGAAACTGCCAAACTTCCGTCCAGGTCTCGCTATTGTTCAAGTTGGCGGTCGTGAAGACTCAAATGTCTACATTCGTATGAAGATGAAGGCAGCAACAGAAATTGGAATATCAGCTGAACACATCCAATTTCCAAAGACAATTACCGAGACGGAATTGCTTGCTAAGGTACGGAAAAAGGCTTAAAAAATTGTAATAAAATTCTAACCTCAAAAATTCCTTCCAACAGATCGAGCATCTCAACATGGACTCCAAATATCACGGAATTATCGTCCAAATGCCACTCGATTCCGTCAACAAAATCGACTCTCATCTCATCACCGACTCAGTCTCACCTGACAAAGATGTCGACGGTCTCAATACAATCAACGAAGGAAAAATCGCAGTCGGTGACTTGTCAGGCTTCCTACCATGCACACCAAATGGCGTTGTCGAGTTGATCAAGAAGACAGGCACACAAATTGCTGGAAAGGAAGTTGTCGTCCTCGGACGATCAAGAATTGTCGGAACTCCAGCAGCTGAGCTTCTCAAGTGGAATAATGGAACTGTGACAGTTTGTCATTCAAAGACTCAAAACTTGAAGGACATTACGGCACGTGCTGACATTTTGGTTGTTGCTATTGGACAGCCGGAGATGGTTAAGGGCGATTGGGTCAAGAAAGGAGCTGTTGTCATTGATTGTGGAATTAATGCTGTACCTGGTGAGTTAAGAGTTAATATTTGGGGTTATTAGGTATAAGAAGGGTATGGGTTGGGTGATTGATATGGAATTTGGTGCCTGGTCGGGGTAGCTATGGTATAGTGTCGGATGCAGCATCCAGTCAGGGTCACGTCGACCTGGAGTTGGATTTTTGATTCATTTAGCTGATTTTAGGTGTTTAAGCTAGTTATAAGGTTGGATGGCGTGCAATTGTGATCATTGAGCATGATATTGACATCACCTTTGGGTACCGTCTGTCAATTGTCAATTCCGAATCTAAAATTGCCTCAATCGCGTGCCTTAATTACAATTCCTATCAAATTTGAAGCTCAATCTTCAATTTTATTCCATTTAAAGCCTCAATCTTTAAAAATTCCGACCTTACCCTCAAAAATCATCAACAATTCAACTTCCTGACACTTGTCGCATTCCCTCATCAACACCATAACCCCATGCAATCCACAAATCAATCATCGCAAAATATTTCTTAACACCAACTGTAAATTACATCCTAAAAATAATTGCAATAACATTGATTATCTGCCAGGAATAAAATTTTTAGTTTCTTTTGAGATATTTTTTCGCAAGGTCATTGATTTTGACGGTTATGGGACACGTGTGAGGTTCTTATTGAACAGACATTGTGTGAAATATTTCTTTACATATTTTTTGTAAAAAAATTGAACTATTTTTTTAATTCGCTAAATATTAATTTTGGATGGGAAAAAAGGTATTAGTTAATATTGCACATAATTTATTGAAAATAGGTGTTGTTGGCTTCTGTTTTTTGTTGATGATAAACAAGATTTTTTGTGGAATTTTGGTGTGTACGGCTTAGAAATCTATTAGCTTGCTGTATAAAATTGCTCATTTAACCATTTTTGTAAGGAAAAAAATTGAAAAATTTGGAATTTTTTGATGTTTTTCTGGCATTTTTAAGTCATTTTCATTCATTTACTATCAACTAAGCACATATGCAGCATAAAAAAGTTGAAAAAAGTAGCTTCAGATCAACATAGTGTTGGAATTTAGCTGAGTATAGTGATATCTAACCTCACACTGCTTCTTTCCCTTAACCATTCGAGAACATGTCACTAAATTACATACAAAATATTCTAAGCTTACTAATAACTCGCTTTCGAGCAATTGGAACTAGGGTTTTCAATGGATCAAAATGTATGTAATCCCGGAATTACATACAAATCAATTGCTTACAAACCAATTTCGGGATAGAAAACCCTACTTGAAACCATTAACAAAAATTGAGAACCTGCAGCCTTCGACAAACTATAAGATTCAGTCAAAAACCTCAGATTTTCGTCATCATAAAACGAAGGAGATGCAAGTCTGCAGTTCTTGGCTGAACCCTAGCATATTTAGTCAATATAATTTAGAAAATTCAGTCTTGTGAGCATGTTCCTTGTCTGATCGAGTCTTATTAGATCTCATTTACTCATATTGACTTTAACTTCCTCTAAAAACTCCTGTTTTTACTCCACAATATTCCAAAACTTCCCTTTATATCATAAACAATACAAGATTATTCATAAAATTCACTCAAAAAATTAAACAAGAGATACAGAATGAGATTCGACTCAATTCTCAATTTTAATATAAATATTCGTATATAATTTTCGTGTAGTCGAGGTCAAATGACAGGCAATGACGCTTATGTATGACTTGTTCATAATAAATTGAGTCTATTACATTTGATAAGAATATAAATATGAATACAGAAGAATGCTTATAGTCAAATATGATGAAATTTGAAGGCTGATTTTAAGGCTGTGCTGGGCAACCTGTGTGCCGCGGCCCACTTATTACTAACATACTGGAGCAATGTTCCGACTCAAACGAGCATAGGTTGCAACAAAATCCTTTCTATTTGACTCTATTGCTGGCCGAATCACAAGTCGTGACACACTAGTGTTTAGTCAAAATTTGTTGGAAATGTCATGAACCGTATGTCATGTGAGAGGCTTACCAATATGGTGTGCCCCAAAAATAAAAAAAGATTGCCCACCACTGTTTTAAGACATAAGCAGGTATAACAACAATTTTGTCCCTTAGAATTCCTCCTCAATATCTTAATTGACTTCCTTCATTCCTGTATAGATGGGACAATGTTGATAAGTATTGACTGAAACTGATTGAATGTTATGCTGGTTGGAGTGCATTATGATGCAATATTGTATGTTGGATGTGAAATATGTTTTAGGGAAAAATGGAATTTTGTAGATAGATTGTCAATTTATGCTTAACAAAATCATGTCCGGTCAGCACAAGTTGGTTAGTCGATGGAAAATCTGTCTGGTATGACTCAGGCATGGAAGATACGGTTTAAATCCGGTACCATCCCAGAGTGACTTTGGCTGGTGCCAGAGTGACGTCGGTTTGGAGCCGGAATGAAGTCAGCCTGGTGCTGGAGTGACGTATTTCTGGTGTCGGAGTGACATCGGCCTGGTTTTGAACTGAAGCCGATCTGATGCCGGAGTGGCGTTGGTTTGGAGTCGGAATGAAGTTAGTCTGATGCCGGAGACACGTTGACCTCGTACTAGAGTGACCTGGTGTCGGATTTAAGATCGATTAACCGATTTGTGCTGTTAGGGATTGTCCGGACATAGCAACTCCGGAAATAGAACTTAACCCGACTAAAATTCACCAGAATTTCCGACTAGAACTCAACAAGTGGTCACCAGATGTATCTCAATGTAATTCGACATTACATACTCAACATGCAATCCATAAGTCATTCTCCACACTCATGTCATTCCACTCATCATCATGAATCACTCAATAACTCATTTTAAGCATCTCAAATGAGAATCTGCTGTATTTAAATATATTTTTTTGTAAATAACCGGCATTGAGTATTATCAACACAAAGTCAAGGTCGCATGGCTAATTGAGTTGATGACAGACACTAAACAGAATGTTTACAAATGTGTGTTTATGTCACAGATGTCTGTTTATGTCACAGCAACTGTTGTGTGTTGGATCAGATGTTTTCGGATGTTTTGTTTATGAAATTTTCAATGTTTTGTCAATGTTTTGTTGTTGCTGTTGATAAGGACTGGAGAATTGATGAAAATTCCGAATTTTCATCCAACGGAAGCGCCAAAAAATTCCTATCGACACCGTCCAAAGTCCTTCATTAATATTTTTCATCACCTACGTCATATATTTAAATTATTATGAATATAATCATGCCTGAGTTCCTTAGAAACTACATAAAAAAATGTTTATTAACTGCTAAATTATTTCTTCTGCTTCATGTTTCGTCTCACGTCCATTAAATTTTATTGCCTTTATCAATGAAATATCCACTAAAAATTGAAATGAAATATCCACTAAAAATTGGAGATCAATGGATGGAATTAAAGCAAAAATTTATGAAAAATCTAAACAATTTTTTTAATTTTGTAATTTAATTTCAGATGCTACGAAGAAGGTCGGACAGAAGTTGGTCGGTGATGTTGACTTTGAGGAGTGTAAGAAGGTTGCATCGTTTATTACACCTGTTCCAGGTAAGACAGACATTTTTGAGAATTTTATGGCAATTTTCTTGAATTTTCATATTTTCGTATAATGCGTGCGCACTATCATGAGGAATGGTAGCTTTGAGGAGCGTATTTAAGGGGTTAAGAGGGTCAACCTCCCTTCTTTGAACAAAATTCGAACAAATTCCTTAAAATATTACCTAAATTACCCATTCCCTTTTCCCATTCCCTTACCCATTCCCTTACCCATTCCCTTACCCATTCCCTTACCCATTCCCTTACCCATTCCCTTACCCATTCCCTTACCCATTCCCTTACCCATTCCCTTACCCATTCCCTTACCCATTCCCTTACCCATTCCCTTACCCATTCCCTTACCCATTCCCTTTTCCCATTCCCTTACCCATTCCCTTACCCATTCCCTTACCCATTCCCTTACCCATTCCCTTACCCATTCCCTTACCCATTCCCTTACCCATTCCCTTACCCGGCTCCAATATGTCATCAAACCTTCTCAAACTTCAAAATTCATCTAATTCCAACTCAATCTCATTCCCCAGGTGGCGTAGGACCAATGACAGTCGCCATGCTCATGGCCAACACCGTTCAATCTGCCGAGGCATTTGCAGAGCTTCTCATGAAAACTCACTGGCCAATGACCTTCCTGCCACTAAAATATCAATCACCAATCCCAAGTGACATTGACATATCACGTGCACATGAGCATAAAAACATTTCAATTCTCACCCATGAGGTTGGCTTATTAGCAGGCGAAGTGTCACTTTATGGACATAAAAAAGCAAAAATATCGCTGAATGTTTTGGATCGTATGAAGGAACACGACGTCGGCAAGTATGTTGTTGTTGCTGGAATCACTCCAACACCATTGGGAGAGGGAAAAAGTACAACATTAATTGGATTGGCGCAGGCACTGATGGCACATAAAACAAGAAATACGATTGCAACGATGCGACAGCCGTCACAGGGACCGACATTTGGTATTAAGGGTGGTGCTGCTGGTGGTGGATATTCACAGGTTATACCGATGGAGGACTTTAATGTAAGAATTGGAACTGCTGAATTTTGTGTGATTTTTAGTGCTAATTTGACTCTTTTTGCAGCTTCACTTGACCGGTGACATCCATGCAGTCACAGCTGCCAATAATCTCCTTGCAGCACAACTTGATGCCAGAATTTTCCACGAAGCAACTCAAGCTGATCAGGCACTGTATGATCGTCTGGTTCCAACAAGTCACGGTGTCAGGAAGTTCTCAGCCATTCAGCTAAGACGATTGCAGAGATTAGGGATCGAAAAGACCGATCCGAACACCTTAACAGTTGAGGAGATTGCCAAGTTTGCCAGATTAAATATCGACCCAACTCGTGTTGTATGGCAGAGAGGTAAGTTGTGCTGCATACTTAAAAATTCCAATTTTACATCCTCTAATTTTTCAGTCATGGACATCAACGACAGATATCTCCGTAAAATCACCATCGGACAGTCACCGACCGAGAAGAACTTTACACGCACAGAATCCTTCTCAATTTCCGTCGCATCCGAAATTATGGCTATACTTGCCTTAGCCACAAGTCTTGAGGACATGAAGCAACGTCTTGCAAAAATGGTTGTTGCATTTTCACGTACCGGAGTTCCAATAACAGCTGATGATTTGGGTATGACGGGTGCACTTATGGTCCTCATGAAGGATGCAATTGAGCCAACGATGATGCAGACATTGGAAGGAACTCCAGTCTTGATTCATGCTGGTCCATTTGCTAATATTGCTCATGGCTGCAACTCAATCTTGGCTGATAAGATTGCATTGAAGTTGGTCGGTAAGGATGGATTTGTAGTCACTGAGGCTGGATTTGGAAGTGACATTGGAATGGAAAAATTCTTTGACATTAAGTGCCGTGCATCAGGAATTAAGCCAGATGCAGTTGTTCTTGTTGCAACAGTTCGTGCCTTAAAGATGCATGGCGGTGGACCAGCAGTCGTTCCAGGACTTCCATTAAAGGATGAATACACGCAAGAGAATCTCAAGCTTGTCGAGCAAGGCTTATGTAATTTAGTCAAGCACATTGACAATGGCAAGAAGTTTGGACTGCCTGTTGTCGTGTCCATAAATGTCCATAAAGATGACACAGCAGCTGAACATGAAATCATTAAAAAAGCAGCAATGGAAGCTGGTGCATTTGCATGTGTTGTGTCCAATCATTGGGCTGAAGGTGGTAAAGGTGCACTGGATCTTGCTGATGCCTTGATTGATGCCTGCAATCAGCCAAGTGACTTTAAGTTCCTTTACGATTTGGACTTGACGATTGAGGAAAAAATCAATAAAATTGCTAAGGAAATGTACGGAGCTGGAACTGTTGACTTTGCAGCTAAAGTACGTGAAGCTATGCGACTGTATACTGAGAAGGGATACTCAAAACTGCCAATTTGTATGGCTAAGACAGCAGCATCACTTACTGGTGATCCAAACATTAAAGGTGCACCGACAGGATTTAGAATTTTTGTTAATGACATTTTCTTGTCAGCTGGTGCTGGATTTATTGTACCGATGGTCGGCGAAATATCAAGAATGCCTGGATTGCCAACTAGACCAGCCATCTTTGACATTGATTTGTGTACGGAAACTGGAGAAATTCTTGGATTATTTTAAAGTTCTTTTTTTTTGGTATTTTTTTGGATGTTAGGCAGGCAGCATTAGCAGCTAAGATGCAACATTAATGTTACTATTAATTTTGAAATTTACTCATATGAAAAATTAATGAATAAACTTAATAAGCAGCTTTGATAATTATTTGATTCAAATTATGTAGATTAAAATATGTTGTTAAATTATTTTCCTACTTACTACTTCACTTCCTTACTTATTACGTACTTACGTACTTACGTACCTATGTCCTTACGTATTCATGTACTTACGTACTTACGTATGTCCTTACTTACTGCTATCCGTACAGATCAAGGGTGTAGCCAGGAAATAATTTAAAGGAATTGCTGAAGAACTTATAATTTCAGATCAACGTGATTCTTTTCAGGAACTTTGTCGTATAGCACAAGTGAGTTAATCGATGCAAAATACAACAACTGGCAACCATGACTCTGAGATTATGTCCTAGACTAGCCGATGTGATTCTTTCATTGCATCCGGCACCAAACTGACGTGTCTCAAGCGTTGTGTACAACACGAAGCCGGTGAGACTCGTGACATGGTAACATGGTTACCGACACAAAACCATATTGACGCTGTAATGGTGTTCGACACTAAGTTAGTGTGATTTCGGCTTAAAACCTGGTTTTAAATCCAATTAACCGATTGGTGCTATTCAGGTTTGTATCAATATTCTAATCGTTAGGTAGCAAAGGTAACCCAGTTGGTATCGTTCCTATTTTTTTCACAACGTAATTAATTTCTCGATCCGAATATTGCATAGAGTTTCAATTTCGTCTACTTACTTAAATCAAGGTGCTGTCTAGATTGCTGAATAAGCCCAAATTACAAAATAGAATCAAGCTGTAATTACGATTTCTCGATGTCTCGATTTCGGCAAATTTTCATTCAATTACTCTTCGTGATTTAAGACCGAGGCTGAAGATCGAGACAGGAGATGGAGACTGAAAACCGAGGCTGAAGGCGCTGAGATTGGAAGTCGAAGCTGAAGACTGAGGCTGGTGACCGAGGCTGGAGATCGAGTCTGGAAATTGTTGCTGATTATCAAGGCTGAAGACAGAGACTTAAGATTAAGGCTTAAGACTTAGACTGAAGAACAAGTTTGGAGACTATTACAAAAGATTGAAGCTGAAGATCTAAACTAGAATTGAATTTCCGAAGTCAAGTTTTGCTCTCTAAAAATATCATATACCATATGTTAGCCATGACTCTTCCCAATTATTCAATAAAGGCTCTCTTATCTGTTCAATCTTTGAAAACCACTTTGCTATCTCAATCTAACCACAAGCGGACAATAATGTATGAATAAATGAACAAATGGATATCTGTAAAATGTATTAAAAGCTTTATGCTGATTCATTTATGAATTTATCAGCTTAAATTAAGGACTTAAAAGGACATAATTTGATGACTCTAAATTGTATTAAATAAATTTGAATATTTCAGCCACGAAAAACATTTTGGCATCATTATTCGAAAGCCATTGAAGCCGTTAGCATTAAAATCTATCCATATGGACACACACAGCATCATAAAGTGAGAATTTCTCCACAAAATCATCAATAAATCCTAATTAATCTCCAATTTCAGCCTCATTTTTGCATCACTGCTCCTCATATCCACAATAGATTGCGAATCCATCAACGCAACTTGCTGTAGAAAGGATAAACTGTTCCTAGATGCTGGATTTATTCCATATTGTGAAGTCACATCACTTCTTGTTATCCACGACAAGAACACATCCATCAATTTACTTCCAAATGACACAGAACTGACCATTGGCGTCAAAATCAGCATCCAGGAAGTCTTTTTTGTTCCTCAATTCAGCCACAAGATCCAGGAAGAGTGTTTAATGCTGTCAATTACATATTCAAGGCTACAGGAAGTCCAGCACGATGATTTGAAGAATTATGTGCTTTTAGAGGTTCTGGAACTGACCGGAAATGAAATTTTGTATCTCGGACATGATTTACTAAGGAACAACCAAAAATTGAGGACAATTGACCTTAGTTCCAACAAAATATACGCAATTCATCCATCTGTTCTTGAATCATTCCAAAAAATATTGTATTTGAATTTTGACGGAAACAAGTGTGCATCACTGGTCTATAACTCATCCCATGAGAAGAATGAATCGCAGTCAAAGTTGGATAGACTTCAGGACAGTTGTGAAAATGATGAATATGGGCTGATTAGAGAAGCTTACCATAAGATTGATAATTTGAAGAAAAGGAGCTTTTTGGATGTCTTTAGGGATCATTTGGATGCTAATATAGCTTTGAAGATATGGATTTATTTAATGGTTGGGCTTACAGTCATGATGAATATAGTAAATTGTTGTATTTTGATATATAAGGCTTAAGACATAGATGGACAACTAAGCCGTGGTACACTAAGTCGCCTAAAATTGTTGGAAATGTCATGATTTATATACCGCGTGCGATTTCGGTTGAGGGCTTACCATCAGGGTGTACCGTGAAAAATAAAAGGTTGTCCACCACTGGGTTAATATATGATTCTAAATTATGTGAATAATTTGTGAACAATATTTTTGTAATAAATTAATAAATCGCTGTTAAAATAATAAGAATCGTATTTAATGTTCAATAAATCATTATTTTTAATGCTATCATGTAAAGATCACAATCACTCCATGCAGGGTTGTAGCCAAAATTCGTTAAGTTGTTTGTTAAGTTATTACTAGATCTTATTCTCGGAAAAGTGAAGTCCCGATATCTTAATCGCCCTATTGATGTCAAAAATCCAAATTGAGATGAACATGCCTACACATAACCGATATGCCAGCTTATTTCACATTTTGACGGAAAGATTAACGTTGACCGTCATGTATGAGTGGCATCTACATCAGGAGTGAATAACCTGTGAGTCGCAGTACAAAAGATACCAATAAAATATCATGTGGGTGTCCAAAGAACTCATTAAAATAAGCTCGAGATCAAGCATTACTGAGCACTTTAAATCAGGAATTGGCGGACGAAAGCCAGTGACAGATCTAGATTTGGGCAACATCTATGGAATGTCGTGGATCAGGGTTATGAGTTGTGCTACGTCATAAGTGAACGACTCCTTGTCTATGTGATATTTTATTGTTAATATCAGAGTGTGGCTTTCTCAATACCGACCAGACTCTTAATTTGAGACGACCACACTCTGGTTAATATGTTGACTAAATTCTTGATTGACGACTACACTGTACTGCTCGGATGTAATTTATTGATGATTTTACATGTGACTTCATGAATCATTCCCGAGCAACACAATAGAGTCGATAATGTGAGCACAACGTGCTTTGATAACACAATATGTGAGATTTATGACGATTACGTAGCTACTGAATATTGCACATACAAACCGACGAGATATTGAAAATTCTTCAAAGTGCAGCTTGTGACTACAAGCATTCGATACTTATTAAACGATTCACATATTGTATCAAGTACACATTTACAATGAATTTTATTGTGTAAGGTCTTAAATTAAATATTTTGGATCATAAACATTGACAAATTCTGATATTTCTAGAACCTTAACATCAATTGCCATTATATTCTTCAGTTACCTCCCAAATCCATCATACCCAAAGATCCTCAACTGTAAAACAGTTCATGAATCATTCGAAGCTGTTGGAAACTTCACATACTGCAATGTAACAACTCATATCGAAGTCATTGCCCAGAGCTTCTCAATTACTCTCCGCTCAGACAACGGCAAGACCCCAAAAGGTGTCGCATTTGTGGACCAAAACATTGAAATTCTTCCTGAGCTGCCTACAAGCTTAACATCAAAATTTCAAGTCTTAAGAGTCAAAAACTCATCACTTAAGGACATCACAAGCTGCATGTTAATGGATTATAAGTCACTAGAAGTCCTCGACTTGAGTGACAATCACCTGCGTTATCTTGAAAAGGATCTATTCAGGCACAACCTTAAGCTTAAGTTCCTTGACGTCAGTTCCAATAGAATCATCTTAATTCATTCATCTGTGTTTGAATCATTGCAAAATTTGTCATACCTAAACATACTCTATAATAAATGTGTATCACATTTGTCATTTGTTAGTAAGGATGTTATCAGAAATGGAATCAGCGCTCTCAAAACTAAATGTATGGATGATTTTTTTCTACAGTTGACTCAAACGAATAAAACAATTAAGATCGAAAAAAGCTGCAATATTAAGCAATTACGACCTAAAATGGCACTTCTAGAGACCGGAGTAATCATTGGACTTGTCTGCCTTGTTGCTTTATTAATTCTATACATCCTGTACATAAATTGCATGAAATCATCAAATCAACGATTTCACAGTAAAGTAACTGACAGAAAAGACATGTTTGAGGAGACGTCAAGCATCTGCTTCTCATCAACAGCCGCTGGACTCGATGACCATCCAATTCGTAGTTCCAGAAGTAATTTGAGTACACTTAACCGTAATCCTCAATCGACACTAGCTGAAGATGGCTTGGCTGAGAATGTAGTCAGTGAATATGCGGAACCAATCATGTTGACCAAGGAAGACATCGAAAAACGGTTAAAAAATTCAAAAAATTATGAAAATCATGAAGTAAATCCATCAAATAATGCACCGGTTTATCAAAATTGTGGACAATTTGGGGACGGTTCGGATGTTAAGTATCAAAATTATCCATTGGGTGGAGCCATGACGATTGATATTCATGATATTGGAAAGAATAAGCAACGAGATGGAGCTGTGTCAACAGAAAGCTTAAAACATGGTAAGTTATGGTCTAATGCAGGGGTGGGCAACCTTTTTTGGTCTACGGGACATTTTTTTTAGTAAGTCTTGACTGAAAACACAAGGTTTATGGGACTTTCGGACGTTTTTGATGTGCCGTGACACAAAGGTTGTCCACCACTGGTCTAGTGATTAAAATTCATCAAATATTCAACCTAAAACCCTTCAATTCCAGCAAAAAGTGGCATAATTTATGCCAATTCCACCCAAAACATGAGTCAAAAATCACCAGGAAGTATGTCATCATCACAATATCCAATGACACAGCACATGAATGAACAACAGCCTGAATCATCCAAACATTCATCAAATTATGATTCGTCGACAACACGATCAGTCAAAACCGCAGAAATCGGTAGGAAGACTGTAAAATACACAAACATAAGTCGACTGCCAACTAATGATTCGGACCAAAATCAGTCACAATTACAAAAACAAGCAATGCCGGATGGACAGCCGTCATCAGTCACACCAATTAATCCACGTGTTCAGGTCTATTCGACACAGACATCGACATCCAGCACGGGATCATTAAGAAGACCAAAAAATATTCCAAATCTACAAAAATCAAAGTTTTTTGACAATATTAATCAGAAGCTTCAAGTCATCACACCGAGGGACACAAAAACATTCGAATTTCCGGCACCAAGTTCATCTGGAATGAGTCAAAAAGGCACACAAAATAAAAAGACATCCAAAAATGCTTTTAAATCAATTGGCGTTCATCAAAGTTCAACAGTTCCTGCTTATGACAACCCGAAGTCACCTGGATCTGTAAGCTTGAGTCCAAAGTCATTTAATATCGATAAAAGTGTTCAGCAGTTGCCAGACTTGCCAAGAAGCATCAGCACAACTTCCAACACTGGAAAATTCTCACCAAAAACATCCTCAGCATTTTCATTAAAATTACCTGGAAGTGGAAATGAACAGCAAAGTTACAACAAGTCTCCAGTCAGTGACGGTGCACCAAAATTGCCAAATCGTTCATACCTAAGTTTAAAGTCATCGGATAATAGAGAATCAATTAATGTTGATTATTGTGTACCTTTGTCAGAGTTAAATGGGGTGCAATTGTATTCTGAGCCTTATAGTCCTTCTAAGAAATGAACGAGGGGGATGTGCATGAGAGGGGAAGGGGGAGAGAGCAGTAAGGGGAGGAAAGTGGGTAGATGGGTAGGGGGTTTGGGGTTCTTCCCCTATTTTTGGAAGCAATTCTTCAATTTTATTTCTCAAATTTTATTTAATGATTATTTGCTTACTTTACTGGTCGTATAGATCATTTGTGATCCATGACCTACCTTCGGCTACTCCAATTCCATAAGTACCAAGATTACATTCAATTTAATCCCAATCTAGTCGTATTAAATACCAAACATTGTTAACCAAAAACTTAATAAATAATATAATCTGCAGAATTATATGTTGTAAATTATTCTTATTTATCCCACACTTCCTAACAGTCAAAATGCGTAGTCTCTAGAGGTTGCTCACTTTAAATACACAAGATGTGCATGCTCTAGAGCTTTGCTCATAGCAGTACAGTACAGTACTTTCATATAAATTCAATAAGTACAGTCCTATATCACTGGAGTGTCTGATCCTTGAGGTCACGCGCTTCGAAAGCGAGTCCCTACATGAATTGTCGTAAGAAGAATGGAAACACAAACTGGGCTTGGGTGAAATCCACAAGTAAAAAGGTGCGCTAGTGCTACAAAAGCAACATGGCGTAGAACAGCATTACTGGAATGTCAATTTGATGTCTAAACTGAGAATTTGTACAAGCTTTGTGATATGGCAAGCAATAGAGTCAGATGGAAGGCTTTTAAAATAACTTAGACTACAAGTCGGGGAATGGTTCAAGTAAGTAAGTGAGAACTCGACAATAACCCATCGAATATCATCCATCATCGAAAGTCAATGACTATCGTTGACACTTACCATCGATAACTGGACGGTGACAACTTTCCTAGACAGTGGACCGTTGATTACCAATTGAAGAAGCTCAAAAATAATCGAATACAGCCAATTATCAACTCTGATACAATATAATCAATTTGATCACCAATACATGCCACCATTAACGATATAACAGTTTAACCGGCACATGTGTAGATAATAAAATTTCTTTTACAACTCTCTGAGCACAACATAAGATGAGTCATAAGAGAGAAATTGAAATTTGGGTTGAATGACATCAACGAAGATGGACAAATAAGCAAAACACAAATTTATTCTGCAAAAATTTATCAAAATTTGAGGATATAAGAGAAAGCACCAAAAACAGAGTCAAACTTCCAACAATAATTCTCAATATTAGAGTCAATAAATTCTAACTACACCACTGCACTTAACACTAACATTCATACAGCATAAAAACATCTCTTATAAGAAAGCACAAAAAGCAATTTAAAGTTAGTCTGTTTTGAGTTTTTGCATTGAGCTGAGTGTGTGACCTTGAAGTGTTGATAGTTAGTGACGTATTTTTAAAAAGAATAGCTTTAAGTACTTAAGAATGACTCAGTTTTTGTTTGTTTTTATTTTGTTGTTTTCGGGATGCTTAAGGTGAGGAATTTGAAGCTTATTGATACTTATACAGTGAATCAGATCATAAATATTTAATTCTAATTTTAATGCATGACTTAATGTTGTTTACATTCTTTAAAATTCAGTCAAAGTGTGTCACTTATTGGATCGCGGTATGTGTCAGATAATTCCACGTACAAGGCATATTTAATTACAAATAATTTGGATGATGATTCATCAGTTAATGTGGCATTTGGACCGAAAAGTGGATATCAAACAACTGTGAAAGATGTTGATCGTAGTCAATTTAAGGAGTTGAATTTTGATGTAAGTTTAGAATATTATTGTTGATTATGGGAATTTAGAATGTATTCCGTAAATTACGGTGTCGGTGTTGACATCGTGAAAGTATAGAATATAGATTTTATTGTTAAGAAAGATGTGGAACTAGTGAAAAATAGTTGAAAAAAATGACAAATTGATTGAAAGTCGTGTTAAAATAATTAAAAAAAATGGACATTTTTAATGGTTAAGAATTGCATTTGTCCATAAATTGATTAAAAAAATTCATTAAATTATCAAAAATAATTAAAATTTATCAAAAATTAATCTAAAACAGTCAAAAAATGTCCAAAAACAATAAAAGGTTGATAAAAACAATCAGAACAACAAAAAGTTCAGCGAAAAACAGCAATAAACTTATCAAACATTGGTCAAAAACGCTCAAAAAATCTAAAATTTATCAAAAACAATTAAAATTTAATCAGAAACATTCAAAACTGTCCTAAAACAATCAAAATAGATCAAAAACAATCAAAACAGTCCCAAAACAATCAAATTTGATCAAAAAATATTCAAATCTGATCAAAAACAATCAAATCTTATCAAAAAACAATCAAAATTTGATCAAAAACAATCAAAATTGATCAAAAACAATCAATTTTGATCAAAAAAGACTAAACTTTGATTAACCAGTTCCACATCCTCATTCATCATCAACTTCCCTAACCCACATCTAATTACATTCTCATCACAGGTCACTCCCGACGAATTCAACGACTATGAGCTGAAAATATCATCAAAACATCAGAATTCTTGTCAAGAACAGTCTGTAAATCTCATCAAAACATCCAACGTCCCAATTGTCTTCATCCAATTCAACAAGCCAATTTACAAGACCAGTGAAACATTTGAATTTAGAATTTTTATTCTATCCCAAAAACTAGTTCCAATTTCAAAGGTTAAAGACATGACTGTGACTATATCCAGTCCAAGACGAGTTGTTTGGAGTCAGGATAAAATATCAGCTGTATCTGAGTACGGAACCTACGAAAATTCAGTCAAAATAGCAGACATACCTAAATTGAATCAGGAAGACCTAGGAACATGGTCCATAAATGTTGATGTCGACGGCAAAAAAGCCACAAAATCATTCGAAATTCAGACTTTAAATAAAGACGATACCGAAGTTTACGTCCAAGTTCCATCCGACGTCGCCTTTGAAGATCGCCGAATTTACTTAAATATTCTCACAAAAGAGTTCAATGGACGATATGCAGCCATAGCAATGCAAGCAAAATTCATAAATTCATCACGTGTGGAAGTCAGCAAGCATGTAAAAAGTCAATATTTAACAGACATCAAGTCAGTCATCGCGCTGGACTTCCAACAAGATTTAGGACTGAATTTTCCAACAGCTGACATGATTTTGACATTTACCGTCGACATTGTGGATGGACAGAAAGTCACAACAGTAATTAAGGACGTAAAAATGAAGCATAAAGGCAGACAAACAATTCAAGTCATTAGAAAAAAATATTTCAAGCCTGGATTTAAATTTCCAATTAAGGTTCGTGTTAAGCTGCTTGATGGACGTCCTGACAACTCACTTAATCAGCTGTCGACGACCATCAAGTATTTATCAAGCAATAAAAATGAAAATATTGACGAAAAAACTTATGAAACTAACCTAAAAAATGGAGATGCTGTTCATGTTTTACATCCTAAGGCTAAAACAGTCAAGATTGTAATTCAACTAAAGTTTGCAGACACAGAACATGTTGAAGAAATTGATAGACTTCCTGGTGTTGATGAGTATTTGCAGGTTACTATGGTTAGCAAGGGGTAAGCTTGGTTCCTTGAAAATATTCATTTTTAATCCAAATGGTGGATCTGGATCTAAAACCCCAGCCAGCATAAGTCGGTCAATTGATCCCAGAATCTGAAATTAGGCCGGCATGACTCTGTCTTGGTATCGAATTCGGTTGAAATTCAGGGACCTTACCAGAGCCTGTGGATTAACACCGAATCTGGCATCAAGCATCAAGTCAGAGTCATTCCAGCTTGGGGCCTGATTTTGGATCAATTAACCGACTTGACTAAATCGAAATTAATATTTTTAACCATTTTCTTATCTTTCCAATTTCCAGCTCAAAAGTAGGATCAAAGATTCAAATGAAAGCTCAGTCAACAGAAGAAATGGAGCAGCTCCATCTCTTAATTTTTGGCACCAACGGCATCATTCACAGTGAAATATTCGAAGACTCAGAAGGAAAGGATGTTTATGAATTTTCATTGCAAATCACCGATGAGATGAGACCCGAAGCTCGTGGACTTGTTTTCTATACAAGATTATCAGATGGTGCAATCATATATGATGAATTCTCATTAAATATTGGATTCTCTATTAATAATTCGGTAAGTTTGATTTGATAATGTTTTAATAATTATGGGATAAGATTGCATTATGTCAAATGGAACCGGTGGCCTTAATGGTAGAGCATTGACAATACGTGCTCTTGATACCCTAATTTAACTGGGAAACACTGCCTTACCTGGGATACTGTATCATATTCGGGATACTGTTACATATCTTAGATACCCTACCATATCCGGGATTCCCCATCCTATCCGGGATACTCTAATATACCCGAGATATACTGCACTACTCGGAATACCCTGCCCTATACAGAATATCCTACTATATCCGAGATACCTAATCATATCCAGGATACCCAACCATATCCGGGATATCCCATCACATCTGAGATATCCAAATATTCTCGAGATATCCAACCATATTCAGGATATCCTATCGTATCCTGATTGCCTCATCATATCCTGTATACTCTGCCATATCCGGAATAACCTACTATTCACGGAATATCCTACCAATTCCATTATTTCATACCATCCGGAGTAACTTGTCATATCCTAAATTCCCTACGTTCCCAGGATAGGTATGACTATCATATGACTATCACATCTACCCCTGATTCAGTCTTAGGTAGCTTAAATCAGCTATGATAGGGTAGGATACTATAGGACTGGAGCAATAGTATATGAAGTACTTTAAGATAGTCATACCTACTCAGAAAGAGCAGGTTAAGAAGCCGGTTCCTAGATCAGCTTCAAACTCATGCCTAATTGTTACATAAACATACTTAATACTTCTTATGCATTAATACACCTTCAAATAACATTTCCAGCTTGAATTCACAGCACCTGATCAAGCCGAACCAAATCAACTGATGAATATTGAAGTAAAAACTGAAAAAGATTCTCAAGTTTTCCTCATTGCCATTGACGCAAATGCAGAGCTGTTTAATGGAGACAATGGAATTTCTAGATCATCAGTTTATGACGAAATAGCTTATTACATCAACAAAAAGTTCACAAATCCATCAGACTATCAATTTGAAAAATTCAATGGATTCATCTTAGAGCCACTAAAAAATGGAATTAGCTGTAAAAATGGTCAAAAAAGCAGCAATAATGATGAGGAAATTCAAGAAAATTCAGCAAGACCTGCTTCATCTCAAAAGTATTTTCCAGCGACCATACCGGAACTTAACTTCATCGCCACAGCTGACACCCAAACAGTTCAAATGCCAATTCCAGACAGCACAACAAAATGGAAAATTTATGGAATTTCCGTACATCCAACAAAAGGTTTTACCGTGGCCAAAACACAGCCTGAAATTTCCGTCAAAGGATCAGTCAAGAGTGGTGTAAAAATAGACATTGACAGTCCATCGACAGTCGGACGTGATGAAGTTCACCAAATTAAAGTCACCGCCAAAAATATGCAGCAATCTCATGCCAATGGAGTTGTTACTTTAAACATTGAAGACGGAATGCTGTTAGGTGATAAAATGGAATCAAAATCATGGAACACAAAATGCCGAAAATATTTTAATGGACGACTTCCGCTTACTTATGCTGTCCAATTTAATCCACAAAAGAGCATAGACACAAAATATTTCAATATTGCAGCTAAAAGTGAGAATCCAATAAAAATAACAGCAAAATTTGAATCAGCAACTGGCAAATCTGAAGCAGCTGTGGATGTTCCAGTCAGTGCGTCTGAAAAATTACAAAAGGAAGTTGTGGCTGTAAATTTAATTAATTTGAATCAAAAGACACCAAATTTCATCCTTCAACTTCCGAATAATGCTTCAACAGTTAAGACATTTGTGGATGTTTATGGAAATTTACTTGGACCTGCATTGGATGGACTTGAGAATGTATTGTGAGTATATTTAACTTAGATGTCTTGATTAGTCGAATAAGCCATAAATGGTTCACTAACCATCTTCTCTGCAATTCGATGTCTACATTTTGAGAATCTGTTGACATTTCATGGCAACTTTATGAAGAAAGACACTCGATCGACTAATTTTGACTTGTTAGACTCGAAATAACTGCTTAGGAATGTTTATTTTTGAGAAAATGCGAATGCATACGTGACTAACATTTCAAATACGTAATTCATATAATACGTAATAAGCTTCGCAATTCATATATGGATCTACAATGTCATTTAAATGTATGGCTCTAGCAAATCAACATGATGTTGTCAATCGTACATCATCTGTTATGGAAACAGACTTGATTTATTGTTTTGAATGATATACAATGTTTCTTCTGTGACACAACATGACGATGATGTTGTAGATGCATTAGTTAAAGCATGTTGACGATTAAGTGTTCTCGAGACAGAGACCAAGTCTTTTCAATCTCGGTCTTGGGATTAGTCGATACTTCGAACCAGAGTTGGCAGGGTTTTGAGAGTTCGGACTCCAAAAGTCCAAAAAAGAGTGGATCTAATCGAGTGCACACTCCAACGAAGTGGACGTCAATTTCGTTTATTTGGGAGACGCCTCCATTGGAGTCTGGAATCCAATGGAAGCGTTTACACATTAAAATCCTGCCAACTCTGATTCAAATCATACTGTCTACGTTTCCGTCTCGATCTCGATCTCAGTTTCCATTCCGATATCAATTTCCGACTCATTTTTGGTCTCCGTCTTGAAGATTCGTATAATTAGATGACATTTGTCACGAAAATAGCTAAAAATTAAAGAGTACTGTCCAAATTTACCCAAATTTCCCTCATCAAATATGCATTGCAGCAATTTATAATAATTCAGAGTTGGCAATTGGTCGATGACCAGTGACACCTACCATCAGCAGCTAACCGACGGCTGTTGACGCCTCTTATCGGCGTTTTCCGTTTGCCGATGACATCTACCAGCCGGTCGACAGCTGTTGATACCTGCCGATGGTAGGTGACATTCAGCAGATTTTTGTCAATATCCGTCGGCCAATTGCCAACTCAATAATAAACCTTTATTTTAACCTATTTTTAGTGGACGACAAATGTTCCTGGATGAAGAAAAAATCCTCAAATTCCAAACAGCAATCATAAACTACAAATTCTTAGATTCAATTGGTCAATCCAACAGCGATAAAGCAAAGACAGCAAAACGTGAAGTATTTGAAGGTGGAAAGGAAGCTCTTGACATTCTCAAAAATATCTCAAAAGATAAGACAAGATTGTGGATGTCTGCATTCATTATTAGAGCATTAAAAGACGCAGCCGGTCTAGTCACTGCTGATCAGAAGCTAATCACTGAATCATTGAATTTTATAGCTACACAGCAAGTCAGCAAGCAATACAGAAATGCAGGAAGCTTTAATTACTATCCAGAAACTGATGATCATAAGGATATTGGTGCTGGAATGCGTGAGCACATCCAAAATGCCTTAATTGTCACAGCATTTACAAAAGACAGTATACAGCCATACAAAGAGTACATCCTGAATTCATTGACTTACTTATACTCAAAAAATAGAGAATTTACCGGCGATTACGTGAATGTTGTTATGGCTTATACCTTTGCATTATTTGGTAACAAGTTGCATGCTGCTGAGTTCCTGAATAAGCTCAATCGTGGCTATTCATCCTCGACTTTTAAAAAGCATCACTCAATGTACGTTGAAATAATTTCGTACTTAATTCTCACAAAAATTCTCATCGGCGATGATCCTCGACTGGAAGTTGAACAGCTGCTAGCACACAGGAAGGCCGACGGAGCATTTTATTCTCCATATGATACAGTCCTGGCACATCAAGCTCTTTATGAATACACAAAATATAAGAAAAGTGGAAAAAGTTTTGTCTTTGAAGTTGATGGACAGCAAAATATGATTGGACAGGATGAATCGAAGCTGTTTGGTCCATTTTTGGATCCACAACATGAAATCATTGTTACTACTCAAGGATTAGGATATGCCTTAGTTTATCAAGAGCTTAACGACAATGCAGCTGTAAGAAATTCAATATCAGCACTTGGTACGTCTGTAAAGAAGGTTGGCAGCAGCGGTGATCTGGAAATTAGTTTTGACTACAAATTCAGTCCGTCCGATCGAGATGTCAATAGCAATTTACTGGTTCTGGAAGTTGAGATTCCTAAAGGATACAAAGCCAGTTTTGGCAAGAAAAATGTGAGTATTCCTCTCTCTCTCTCTCTCTCTCTCTCTCTCTCTCTCTCTCTCTCTCTCTCTCTCTCTCTCTCTCTCTCTCTCTCTCTCTCTCTCTCTCTCTCTCTCTCTCTCTCTCTCTCTCTCTCTCTCTCTCTCTCTCTCTCTCTCTCTCTCTCTCTCTCTCTCTCTCTCTCTCTCTCTCTCTCTCTCTCTCTCTCTCTCTCTCTCTCTCTCTCTCTCTCTCTCTCTCTCTCTCTCTCTCTCTCTCTCTCTCTCTCTCTCTCTCTCTCTCTCTCTCTCTCTCTCTCTCTCTCTCTCTCTCTCTCTCTCTCTCTCTCTCTCTCTCTCTCTCTCTCTCTCTCTCTCTCTCTCTCTCTCTCTCTCTCTCTCTCTCTCTCTCTCTCTCTCTCTCTCTCTCTCTCTCTCTCTTCTCTCTCTCTTTTTCTCTCCTCTCTCTTGTGTCTTTTAATAATTTCTGAATTATTTTTCAGTTCCAGGATGTCGAATTTAGGGACAATGGATCAATTGCTGTATTTTACTCACATAATATTAAGAAGAATATCCAGTACAGGGATACAATGGTAGTGATAAAAGATAGCAATGAGTTAGAGTATCATAAGCCATTAAAGATCAAGCTTTATGACTACTATCGTCCAAGTAAGTTGAAAATCTATAAAAAAATTGATGAGTTGAATGGAACTAGCTGCATGTCTAGTTCTTGGGATGACTAATGTCGATGTGGATTTGATTGGTTAAGTAGTGAGCAAGCTTTCATGTTTCGTGGAACAATTAGGTGATAAGCCTCAAGTGTCAGTGTACCGCGATACACAGGTTGCCCACTACTGGATTTAATCGATTTAGAAATGACTTTTTGGTACACATTTCATGTCTAATTAGTCAAACTTGATCTAAAGATGACAAAATAACAGCATATGCCTGTTAGGGTAGTCATCCTTAGATCAAGACATGCAATAAGTCAATGAAGTCATCCAAGATGATGAATTTGTGGGGTTCATTCGAAATTGACAAAAACGGAATGCCTGCAACCTTAGATGAACTATAAGCTACAACCAAAAGCTGCAGACTTGTTGATTTAAATGCAAACCTGCGGTTCTTGGTCGAACCCCTAAAAATTTGATAAATTTTAATTATTTTTTCTCATTTCAGATATAATTGACACTTACACATATGATTTACTCTGCATTCAAAGCTAGATTTATCAAAATTGGTCAACAAATTATGTTTAAAAATGTCAAACTTTATTTATTTATGATTTAATAAATTCATATTTTTCGATTTTAAATCTAGTAGTTAAGTCCAATAAACCGAGCCAGCGTGTGCCTGATCTCTATTTGGCCAGCCTGTTGGGTACTGGTTTACTTGTCCGCTGCCTATTTGTGGCTGGTATCTTTGTGTTCCTCGTGCTTGTGTCCCGCCTACTTGTGCGTTGTATCCTGGTGTGTAGGCTCTTTGTGGACTGTATTTTTGTGTACTGTGTGCTGACGTATGGCCTGATTGTGTCCCGTGCTCATGTGTCCCGTGTTCATGTGTCCTGCCTGCATGTGTTCCGTCTCTTTGTGACTCTATTACTTGCGTCCCGCCTACTTGTGCCTTGCCTGTTTGAGTTCCGCCTTCTCGTGCCCTGCTTGCTTGTGTTCCGTGTTCATGTGCCTTGTATCCTTGGATAGAATTAGACGTCTCTTCAGTTTGTGTTTTAGATTGATATGTGTCTGTGACTTGAGTCACAGTGACATCATTTGCGTCTTCTTGATTATGATTTGAATCTGCCGACGTAGATTTCGTTACTGTTGACTGTTCAATCTTGGGCTTAGCATCAGTTTGGTCATCTGTAGTTGGACTGGAAATTGTTGTAGATTCTGCTTTATTGGCTTCAACAGAAAATAGCTTCTTACTATTTTCTACTTTTTGTGCTTTTGAGGCTGCACTATCTACTTGGGAAGATTTGGTCACTTCAACTTGTTCAGTGACATCATTTGTGTCTTGTTGATCATGTTTTGGGTCTGTCGATGTATATTCCGATACTGTTGACTGTTTCTGATCAAATGTGGGTTCAGCATCTGTTTGGTCATTTGTGGTTTGGCTGGAAAGTGTTGTTGATTCTGCATTTTCAGCTTCAGCAGCTTTCTCAGCTTCAGCAGCTTTATCGGCTTCAACTACTTTTTTTATATCATTTGCTGCTTTTTGTGCTTTTAGTGCTGCACTGTCTACAAGTTGTCTAGCCTCTTTAGCTGATTTTGCTTCTTTTTCTGCCTCATCTGCGGCTATTTTGGCTTCTTGAACTAAGGGCTTAACTTGATCAATATTCTCATAGTTATACCAGTTCTCTACAGATGTTTTGTGATTTTGAGCATCTTTTAACTTGTTAAGTGTATTTATAGCTGCTTCCTGAGTTTCTTCTGTTGCACTCTTTACTTCCTGAACTAATTTTGTCACTTGATCAATAAAATTTATATATTTTGTATTATAAATTGACGCATATGATTCTTGGACTTCCTTTAACTTATTTTCTGCACTGATAGCATCTTCAGATGCAGCAATAAATGAATTGGCTGCTTTTTTGACTTCCTTACTTGTTTCTTCAGTTAGTTTAGCAATTTGAGCTATTTTTGCTGCGTCACTTCTGTATTTTTCTGTGTTATTAAAGCTGATTTCTGCTTGATTTGCTGACTCAATGGCAGCAGTTAAGGATTCAGCATTGATTGTACTTCTTGCAAACTTTAAAGCATTATTGGCCTCAGTATTCGTTTTTATAACAGCTTGAGATGCTAAGCTTGGTAATTTTGGATCATTTTGTGTAGCATTAAGTGATGAAATGAAGTTTTCAAGTATTTGCTTGAATCTATTCATGGGTGAATCATGATTAACATTTAGATCTTGTACGGCACTATTAATTTGATATACTTTAGTCCAATCATGTTCAAGCTGGTCTTTAATTGATTTTTCAATATCTGCTGCAGAATTGGAATTATCTTTAGCTTTTGTTGCACAGTTTACAGCATTTATTGCATGAATTATAATTCCGTTAATATCCTCAGCTTCTTGCTTGATCTTAATTGAGTCATCATTTAAAGTTTTGACATTTTGCTTTTGTTCATCAAGCTTTTCTGCCAGTGATTTTGCATGACTTAACTCTCTTGTTTGTTTTATGTCTTTGAGAGTTGAAAGTGCTGTTTTTTGCATACTTTTTGCTTTTGTTTTTTGGCCATTGATTTTTTGTGTGATATTTTCGAAATCATTGTCAAATTTGTTGGAAGATTGTAGAAGATTTGAGCTTTGAATTGCTTTGTTTAACAATTTTATATTGTCTCTAATCAGTAATTTTGTAGCATTATTAACATTTTTAATGGCGGTACTTGCGTCATTGTAAATCTTTAAAGCACTTGTAGATGCATTCTTGAACACTTGAGCTAATTCTTGTAATTCAGTACAGTTCTCATGTATAATTTGGAGTTCCAACTTAGTTGTTGTGACAATGTTTGCATAATTTTTAACATTATTTAATGCAGCAATGACGTTGGCTGATTCGGCTGTGGTTACTACAGCGTCTGTGGCTTTCAATGCATTTGCAGCGGCTGTTTGTGCTTTGATTAAATCCTGTTTTGCTTCCAAAAGACTTTTGTTTGCTTTTCTTGTCAAATTAGCAGCTTGATCAACCAGATTTTTTAAGATTGTCGATTTCTCAATTTCCTCGTTTGTCCTTTCCGTTACACTTTTTTTAACGATTAGTTGGTTCTCAAGGAATGTTTCCGTTTTATTGGCCGACGTTCTCCTGCTTTGAATTTCCTTCTCAATTTTCCCAATTTCTGCATTTAAAATCGTTATATTATTCACAATGTCACTAATTGTTGTCAATTCATTTTCAACTAGTTTAGCATGCTCATCAGCTCTCTTGGCTTCCTCCATTCTCGTCTCATCAGCTTTGGTTCTTGCTTTATTCATAGCATCGATAGCATTTTGTAATTTATCTGTAGCTTTATTAGCATTGTCGATGGTATTGTTATGTGAGATTTGGACTTCATTTACGATCTGTGTCTTCTTATCCTCAACATCCTGAGCATTCTTATAAGCATCACATTTTTGTTGAGTTTGTATTAAGAAATCATCAGTTTCTGCTTTTATAGATTCAGCTTTGATCTTCAGATTTTCACATTTAGTCTTCATTTTTTCGGTGCTGCTTCTGACCGATGCAATATTGTCCCTAGCTTGATTAGCATGCTGTAAAGCATCATTTGCTAAACTTAGTGCATTATTTGCTTCTGTTAGAGCTTCCTGAACACGAACATCTGCATCGTCTACTTCTTTTCTTACATCATCTCCTTTTAAGGCCTTTTTGGCTTTTTCGAGGATATTTAGTGCTGTTTTGTATGCAGTATTGACCTGATTTTGGTTTTTATTGATGGCTTCTTGTGTCTGGTCATATTTATTTCGAGCTGACTTAATTTGTTGATCTGCTGAGCTTAGTTGTTGATTTAAATTGGACAATTCATCTTCTGTCGCTTTGGTTGTATTCTGAGCATCTAAAATCTTCTGTCGTACCGACGTCGAATCCCCCTTTGCGGCCCTAACATCACTAAGTGCTCGTGAAACTGCATTTTTTGCATTTTGGACATTTTCCTCAGCTTTTTCCAGAATTAATGTTGAATTATTCAGTTCCTCTTGTGCCTGCAATTGTTCTTTCTCTGCATCATCAGCTGCCTGCTTTGCCTGCTGTGCATCATTTTGAGTTTTTATTGCTTCACTTTCTGACTCAGAAATATCTCTTTTAGAACGTTTTGGAACGACTGGTTCAACAGGAATTTCCCTTGGACCTTCTGCATCAACAGTAATTTTATATGCCTTTTCAGCTGATTCAAGTGCAGATGATAATGTTTGTTGTGCGGACGTAATTGCGGAATTAGCAGATTTAAGTTTAGTCGTTGCCAGTTTAGTTATTCGTTCAGCATGCAGGATACTTTGGTTCGCTCCATCATTAATCGATTGTGCTTTCGACGTGATACTTTGAGCATATTCAGCATTACGTACAATTTGATCAGCTCTTTCAATTTCTTTCTCAACTCTAATTCTTTCACATGATTCTTCATTCTTGTCGAAAACGTAAAAGAATGTATCCTTGATGTCTAAAAAAATAGAAAGTTGATTAAAGTCAATTTGTAGTTAGGCAGGGGAGTATCCAGGAGTCGAGGTTTGACTAAGGATTCTTGAGATCGAGTTTCAGTCTCTCAGTTTCTCTCAGTCTCTCTCAGTCTCTCTCAGTCTCTCTCAGTCTCTCTCAGTCTCTCTCAGTCTCTCTCAGTCTCTCTCAGTCTCTCTAAGTCTCTCTAAGTCTCTCTCAGTCTCTCTAAGTCTCTCTAAGTCTCTCTAAGTCTCTCTCAGTCTCTCTCAGTCACTCTCAGTCTCTCTCAGTGTCTCTGAGACTCTCTCAGTCACTCTCAGTCTCTCTAAGTCTCTCTCTCAGTCTCTCTTAGTCTCTCTCAGTCTCTCTCAGTCTCTTTCAGTCTCTCTCAGTCTCTCTCAGTCTCTCTCAGTCTCTCTTAGTCTCTCTCAGTCCTAAAAAATGAATTATTGACTTACTTGATCTATAATAGTCATAAACCTTAATCATTGAAAATTGATGTTTACTGAATTCATAGACTTTAGATGCATAAATCGACATTTTGGTAATTTGATCCTTTTTGAGCTTATTCATTTTGAATATAACTAAATTTCCGTTATTTAAGGTATCGAAGCTCTAAAATTAGAAGTTATAAAATTACTCCAGATCCACAAAACTTCATCACCTAAATCTTACCAAGACATTCTCGCTGGGATCATACCGAAGATACCTATATCCACGTGGAAGTTCCATTTCAAGTACCATTAAGTTATTGACACTTTGATCATCATTTACATTCACAGAAATATCAAGTTTAAACTCTTCGTGACTAACTTCAACTCTGTTGGCATTAATTGTGAAATAGTCTGATGTATTTGCTGGATATCCATTACTTCCAGCATGTCCAAATTGTGAATTGTCTTCAGGCTTTAAGTGTTTGAACTTTGCATGCTCATATAAAGCATGTAGAGCCAAATCAGCATCGTGTGGTGAATAGAAGCCATTATTAGCATCAAGCTGCTTAATCAGCCACTTGACATCATCCTGTGGATCTTGATCAAGTAGAATTTTAGTCAATATTGTGTATGCTGCAACTTCAATGTTGACTGCCTGCTGTCGTTTACTTTTTGATGTTAAATAGTCGTCTTTGAGTAAATTTTGTGCATTATACTTGTCATTGTTAAGTGCGAATGCATATGCAGCTGTGACTTTCTGATAGTCACTAGTCATGCTGATGTCCTTTAGGTATTTTAAGGCCTTTCCAATCACATTTTGATGATCTTGTCGGTTTTCAGTTTTAAGGAATACAGAAATAATTTCAGCTGTTTGGATGTCCTTTGGATTTTCGTCCATTTCCTCACGATAGTCAAAGTTTGAGTCATAATTGAATGATCCGTAATCTTGTTGCTGGGTTTTGACAAAGTCAAGTGATTTTGATATTAAATTTTGATCAATATTGATGAACTGCTGAACTTCGATCAATGTTCTTGCTGCTAAGGCTGCCAATGTGATGGAATTTGGATCTTTTACTTGGAAAATCTTATCAAGAATTGACAAAACTTCTTGATATCCAGCTATTAAGTTATTGATTGATTTTTGGACATCGCTATTGCCTAACAGTAGATACTTGTGAGATGTGATTGCTGCTGAGAACTTTAAAAGTCTTTCTTCATCTGAAGTTAATGGATATGAACTACAAAAGAAGGAAAAACTTAGATTAAAATCTGACATAATTCATATTGATCCCGGGGAGTATCCAGGAGGAGTAGGGGGATGCAGCCAGGCATTTTGAAAATGTACAGGGAGAGTGAGGAGCTTTAAATGCAATTAGTTTGTGACTTTTTTTGACTATAATTGGCATTACTTGACGACGGTCTAATCTACTTGACAATAATCGACTCTACTTGACTAAGATCAAAGCTACTTGACAATAATCGACTCTACTTGACGAAAATCTAAGCTACTTGACTATAATTGACTCTACTTGACTAAGATCAAAGCTACTTGACAAAAGTTGACACAACTTGACTACTGGCTACTCCTTTTATCCCTAAATTAACTATCTACTTACAAGAATCTATCCAGACCATCAACAGCAGCTGTCAGAATATTTGTATATGGAAGTTCCTTATCATTTTCAACTTTAATATCCTCAGAAATTTGTTCATTTTCATTTGATTTATTAATCAGCTTAACAACTTTAATGACTTCATCTCTATGTGATGCTGTTGATGCGTGAACAGTCACCTTAATGTCACCATTACCATCCGGTTGAATCAACATTGTCTCAGTTGCTGACAACTTTTCATCTCCAATATTCAGTGTGAATTTTTTGGATTTTAAATTCGTTTCCTTGAAGTCTAGACATTGGATGTGATACTCAACTCGTGGATGTTTATCGACAAAAACTCCATTTTCAATTGTGACTGATACATCGGATGTTATAGCCTCAAATAAGGTATTAAAGACAGCAACATTAATCCACAGAATTTCCTCTTTATAGACTGATGCCGGTGCTTTAAGCTGAATTGAAAATTCACTTTTAACTGTCGTCGTGTTATGTGCTTTGGCAATTGTAAGTCCTTTATTTGGATGTACAGATATTCCAAAATATTTGAATGTTGTCAGCGCTTCCGGCACTTTATGACTTATTGTCTGTAAATCATCACTAATAGCTTCATATGACTCATCAAACCAATTATCTGGGAAGTACTTGATGTCATTATTATTGTTGGATAAAGGATCAACATTATTTGTGTCATAGCTTAACACTTTTGTCGATTCAGCATCGCATGACTCTTCAGAATTTAATGGATTCAATATGAAGGCATTTGACTTTTCAAAATGATATACTGACGAGTTTGGATATCTTAAATTCATATAATAGGCTAATTCGTTATAGACATCATTTCTGGATATCTCATTGTCGCGGTTGAGTGACAGAGGATTTAAATCGTATGCTGAAATGTAGACTTTCGATCCTTGAGTCGTTTTGAATTGGATTTTTGCTTGCTGGTTTGGTTTTGTGAGTGGATCTGCGTAGATGTCAATCTAGGGATTAAAAATGAAAGTTAATTAATGAAATAATTAATAAATCAACCCGAGCAGTACAAATTGGTGATTTGAATCCATGACACAGTCATTTAAATAGGGACAAAGCCAAAATAATTTTAAAAAAATGCTACAAAATAAACCATTTCCAATGCTCAGAAGTGTTAGCCCGTATCTCCAATAGCCATGGACCAAGAAGCACCTGCATTCCACCTAAGAAGCAAGGAGCATGCTTTCATGATCCTGAAGCAGCACTACCCCAAATAGACAAAGCAATTACTCTTGATAGCTTGCTTCCTTTAAATATACTACATGAGCATGTAGGCAGAGCGCTGCTCGCAACTTACACTACTCGAACCCCCAAAAGTCCCCATGGCTACGCCCCTGTCACAGTAAATTTTCGACACCAAAATTTCAAAAAAAAAACCTTAATACTAACCGTATTGTCAATAGAAAATCCAAGAGCAATCGTCAATTCATCATAAATAATCACACCACTGTCAGGTTTGACATAAAATACAAGAACACGTGCTTCAGGCTTCATTTCTTGTGTCAGAGTTATTGTAAATTTGAAAATATCATTTCCAGCTGCATCAGGATATTCTTTATTTAGGATTATTCCATCCTGTCCCATTACAAGTACATGAAGTGTTTCCATTTCGCCGGTTGTTGTTGCTGTTATGAGAATTTTGTCGCCAATTTTTGTGCTAAAATGTAAAATGGGAAAATTTTTTATTAATTTATTTTGAATTATAATTAAAATATTGTTTATAAGATGCATGCTGACGACTAAGGTCAAGTGACGTCCGTTTGACTATAGCAGTCGATTCTAGTCATTTGAAACTAACTGCCAAGCGGAAAATTTATGTCTTTTTGAAAAACTATTCGCTGGTGTGGACCAGAGTTGGCATGCCGGTATAGGTCAGCGCCGAAACGGCAGCCGGTGACTAGGATGGCCGTTGTCTTTGGGGGCAGGCACCCTTAGGCGGTCGTTTTCGCTGGTTTGGACAAAATTTCAATGTGTTGCGGTTGAAAACTATTCAATGTTGCCGTCAGACAGATGCATGGATGAGACGGAATCGTTTCGACACAGTCTAATGCTAGACAGGGCAACAGGCCAACTTGACTCTAATTTGAGGTCGGATTTCAACTAATCTGACTTGAAATAAGAGTCATATCAGGCCTATGATCAGATATTCGGGCATTTCTACATCGTATGCCATCCAGAAAATAAGAAGAATAGCTGCTCATTTTCTAACACACATCTAGTTGTGAATATGTTAAGAACAGAGTTGGCAATCGACTGTCTTCATCCATTTTTTTATCTTCTTCAATCGGTCAATCAAGATTGGCCATCGTCAACAATCGATGGCAAGTGTCAACATCCGCCAGTAAACTGCCAGTGGACGGTGTCAGCCGTAGCCGGTCAAATCTCGTTGATAGATGTCATAGGACACCTGTCAACTGCCGGTGACAGGTGCCAATGGTCGCCGATCATTGTTGACTGCCGATGATAGATGATATTCGACGGGTTTTTGCCGATTGTCGTCTACCAACTGCCAACTCTGGCTTGATGATTGTTCACTAATGATGCATCACATTTGGGTGGGGTGACGAGGAAGTTGGTGAAGGAAGTAGGGCCAGATAACCCAAAAATAAAATAATTCGTAACTGCCTTACCTTTTCTTTGCAAAAGCAGCTTGCATATATTCATTAGCACCATGTGTTGGTAATGGGTAAATTTCCTCAATCAATTCAGCACCATCAAATTCAAGTTTAACAACAATTAATTCAGTTTCAGGCTTTGTTTGAAGGATGTTTGATGTCTCGCCATTTTTCAAGTTGACCCTAAACTCCTTTTTAATTTTTTGAATTTTATTACTGTTCGGATTCCGGTTATGATACTCATTTGTGATCGATAGCTGACTAAATCCATTATCAAGACGTCCATCAAGTAGCTTAACACGAACTTTAGTTGCTGCCTTAAATCCAGGCTTAAAATATTTTTTTCTAATCACTTGAATGACATTCCTGACTTTATACTTCATTTCAATCTCTTTTGAGACTTTTGTGGTTCTTTTTGTTGCTGCATCTGTTAATGTCACGTCAAACTTGATCATCATGTCTTCAGTTGGAAATCTTATGCCTAAATCGTCAGCAAAATCAAGTCCAATTCCTTTTTTGTTACCAAAAATGTCAACATCCTTAATATGACGGTTGATCTCAATTATATCAGAACCTTTAAACTTGGCACTTGCGTGGATGCTGGCACGTCCAATAAAGAACTTATTCAGCTTATCGCTGACTATAAATGTCATGTATACACGTCGATCTTTAAATGACACAGCTGATGACATCTCTAGCTGGACTTCCAAGCCTTCATCGACTGACTTTTCAACATTGAAATATTTCACAATTTCACGGTCCAATAAGTTGATGACAAGCTTCCATCTGCCTAAATTTGGTGCATCAGCAATCTTTATTAATCCTTCAAAAACTCCAATTTTAGTCTTGATGCTGTCAATCTTATGGATGACATTGTCCTTCGAGTCATGGATGGATACGCTAATTTGTCCGTGGGATGTCAACGGAACCATCATTTTGTCAAGCACAAAAATTCGGAATTTTAAGTCATCTCCGGTTTTATAAATCGGTTTGGTTAAGTGAACAAAGATTTTTGGATTTGCATGTGATTTCATGAGCTTTATTGACTGTTGTGTGCATGCATCGTTGTTGGATGTTTTGAAGTTTAATTCATAGTTGGTTGAGGGTTGTTGAGGAACCTGAAATTGAGGAAAAATATGGGATTTTAATGAAATTTGCAGTTGAAATTAGGCAAAAATGGTGTAAGTATGGGTTGACCCTGTGGATAAGCCTTAAGGTTGGCCAATAACTTCATATATAAGGATCTAAAGCAGTGGTAGGCAACCTGTGAGCTACGGCACATTAGTGTCAACCTAAAGGCAGACTATCTTCATGCTCTTAGCATGTACTACAGTGATGAACAATCTGTGTGCCGATGCACATTAGTGTCAATTTTAATACTGACCAATTACTTCAGAAAAAGGTTGCCGTAACAAAGTGGTAGACAACTTGTGTGCTGCGACAGACTTATGTGTCACCAAAAAGTCATGCAAATGCTATGAACCGTGTGACATGTGCGGTTTCGGTAGACACCTAGTGTACAGCGAAAAATCAACGGCTGCCCACCACTGCCTACATAAAGGGTCGTATTAAATGAAAGGGAAAGGCCTCCTTGTTAAGTCACAATATCCATACTAACAACATCACCAATGCTTATTGTATCCTCAGTATCAAAATCAATAAAAAATTATCAAAAATTATTTAATTACCTCAAATTGAACTTCACTGTATGAATCATCTTTGAAATCCTTGATAAGCTGACTTGATGATTCCACTCCATCACTTAATAAAGACACATTCACAAACGACTTTTTATCCAATGAATTAGTCAATAGTAGAACTTTGTAATTTGAATTTTCCGGTATGTATTGTGATCCGATAATTGAAACGCGTTGACTGCAATAATAAAAAATACAAAATGCAATTGGAATGGAGTAATTAAATGAATTATCGAGAATTTCAAGATCAAGATTAAAGTCATGTTAGTATATTAGTCATGTAAAAGACACAACAATCGATAGCTCTGATATGACTCTGAGTCATAGAATGTGATTACCACAATTGAGGATGAAGGTAGTGTATTTGAGGGAAGATCCTACTTGCCATCTTTGGACGGACTATTAAGAAGAGCAGGCCAGGAAGACATCAATCGAGAAGTACAATTACGTAAATATGGCTGGATAGGTCATACACTTCGAAAACGGAATAGTGTTGTAGCTGGGGGTGAGACACAAGCTTGCTATACTGCTCTTGGTTGGAATCCACAAGGGAAAAGGCGTCCAGGTGCTCCAAGAGCAGACGGACGGAAACATTTACAAATGCAGGTGTAAAATTGAGACTTATGGACTTGAGGAGTAACATGAAAGTTTATCAGCTCTTTAGAGACTCGGCCATTGTATAGCGGCTAAAGTAAACAGGCTTCGATGGGCAAGACATGTAATTAGAAGACCTGTGGAAGCTCCAGCAATTAAGGTCTTAGGGACACAGAAAATTCGGGAAATCGGAAGATTTTCGGAACCGGAAATGGACTTTTCTGTGATTTCGGGACATGTTTTCTATCCAGACATCGAGATAGCATACATCATGTCTCTTCTAAGACACCAATGCACATAAATTGCAGTCATTGTAAGATTAGATGGAAGGAAGCTGTCGATAGAGACAGCAATGCATTTGGTATTGGCAATTGGCAGGCGGAAGCCGGCGATAGAACCAGTTATAGGCGACATCTGAGAGAGGCCATGGATCACAGTTGATCTGTACGGCCAGCAAAGTAAGTAAGTAAGTAAGATTAGATATAGAAATGAACTAGTAAATGCTGTGTGCCTCCTGACGACGTGTATTTAAGAGCAGAGTTGGTAATCTGGTACTGATCAGCCTAACGATGGATATTGGCCGTAGGGGACAAAAGAGGTCGATGAACGCACGGTGTGGGTCAACTTCCATTTTTTACAAAAAAAATCATCAATTTTTTAGGGTTTTTCCATGAAAAAATCCCAATTAGTGCGTGTGTAACACATTCGTGAATTAGGGCGTGGGTATTATCGGAAAGGTTATCAGTCAGTAAGCGCCAAAAAAAAAATTAATTTTTGATTTAAAAAAATCATTTGAAAAATTGTATGAAATTTAATAAAAATTTAATTGATTAAAAAACATTGTAGATTATTTTAATTACATTGAAAAATATTATTTGATATTGTATACCAGGAATAAAGTTTAATACTTCTAATGTCTCGCAAATTGCTGATAACATATTATGGCGATTTGGACTTATTTATAAGAGATTTTTGAAATACATTTGAATGACATTATAAGGACGTTCCGACGAGACCAAAACTCGAAGTTACCTCGAATTTTGTTTGGAGTTGAGTCGATTTCGAACCCTGGACGCAACTGAGGTGTTGGCAAGAAGCTAGCTATAGATTCATTGTCAGACGTTCTCGAAGTGAAATAATAATACAAAATTGATACGGAATTGGGAAAACCGAAGTCTGACTCAGAAGTTGATCAAAATCTCAAATGCATACCTTCTAATACGTAATGTAATGGACGGAAAAATTAGACGGAATAGAGAGTTCTCGAAATTTTTTTACAAAATGAAGAATTTTTACCAAAAAAGAGAAGGTTTTGACCCATAAATAGGGCGGCCATCTGCTGTATTTTTGCCGGGACGCTGCTGTACTTTTTTACCTTGCTATTTTGTAAAAATCTTCTGGCCACCTTACCCATAAATTGCTACTACCCCATACTACTAGATGTACCGTTGGCAACCTAGCAATATGCTAAGGTAGACCCGTTAAAGGATAAATGAAGAGCTTATCTAAACTACCTAGTTTGTAAGATGGAAGCTCATCAATCAAGCTAGGGAAGTTAGTTATTTTTGAAATAAACATGCAGATGTGAAGCTAAAATTTTTTAGGTTTTTTGAAATTATTTTGTATATTATGCAATAGACCGGACCTTTAAACGAGAAGGTTCTATAATTAGCAGATCTGCGGGATATCAAAAAGAAGATTCATATAAGGAAGCACGGCAGGATAGGACAAATATTTTGAAATGGAAAATGTCAGAGAAGATGCAGGGTGGCCAGAGGATTTTCGCAAATTATCAGGACACTTTCGAATAAAATCGGGATATTTCAAAGTTTGGCACTAACGGGATTCCTTTGGATAATTTTGAGTATTATTATTCAAAGAACTAAATTATGTTAAAAATTGCAAAAAAGTGCAGAAAATTATTGAAATTTTTAAAAAAAAAATCTTCAGACCGGACCTTGAAAAAGAAATTGTTTGAAATTTATCCAAAATACCAAAATTTGCCGGGACACAGCAGCGTTCCGGCAAAAATAAAGCAGATGGCTGCCCTCCTTAAGCTCCATATAAGAGCATAGTTACAGTAGGAGTTACAATAGACCGGATAATTTTCACTTTTTTAATGACGTGGATTCTATTCTCATCAAAGGACAAACAATGCATGCAAAACTTCCTATAAATGTGTTCCTGATCAATCAAAAATAATGAATGTACATCGATTTCGTAATTTGCAAATTTAAATAAACAATTCTATCTGTCTTATTATCGTTATAAGTTCTTAACTTAGATTTGATATGAACCATGCTCACGATAAAGTTAATTTAGATTAGTATGCTCATTTGGGGTAATTATGTTAGGGTTAGTTTATGTTAATGCGAAGTATCCTCAAATTAATACCAGGATATTAATGTATAGCTAATAACTAGAACTGAGATCGAGCAATAATCATTAAAATAAAAAAAACGGTGTAAATGTAATAGATTACCGGTATTAGTCGACCGTGTTTACTTATTAGACAATATTATTGGATGTACGTTCAAGATTAATATTAAACGCATAAAAGCATAAAGAAAACATTCAAAAAATCTTAATAAAATATCAATACGAACCCTTGAATTCCATTACAATATATTGCAAAAATTAATAAAATAATGAAGTCAAGCTTCATATTTGCAATTTATTTTTTGCACAAGAACAATCACAATTTTATAATTTATTTTGTCTTTTCACTCAACAGGCACTGATAGACTAAACTGTTTCTCAAGCTTTTAATCTTAATTATTTTGAATCTTTGAAAATGTTTTTTTATATGCAAAAATTTATTTTTATGTATTGGAATAATTAAGATGAACTATAAAGTTTTTGAGAGCAAAAAGTCATAAAGTGACTCAATTTGACTATGGGAGCATTTCCATCCCCACCAAAAGTTGGAAATATTGAGCAATTTGTAATTAATTTACTGTATGTCTTCATAGAGTGTCCAAGCCTGGAAATTAGTGGGAATGTCAACAAAATTTACTCTCAATTAATTCAAGCTTCGTTATTTGTTATGTGTGTGCGATGATCAAGTCGTATGCTGAATACATGAGAAAATCCCCCCACTCCATGTCCTCTCTCTTGCAAAATTGAAGATTGATTACTTTGTAAGGGAATAAAGTCGTTTGAAATTTATATAGAAAAGCCGATTTCCGAGAAGCATAAATCGATCACTGCTGTGCTTTGGATAGGCTTTTACTCTGTCCTTTTATGTTCTTATTCCGGCAGATTAGCAATATCAAGGGAATACCTAGATCCCTGATATCGCAAAATACACCGCGGGCGACCGAGAGCTATATGCCGGGATATATGCTCAAAAGAGTTGATTAAAATCTTGCTCAAACCCTCGCTTGTAGGGTGGCAGTCTCACAATCAAGCTAGTGATGACAGCCTTACTACTTGCTGTCTCCAAACCCAACCTATACACAGAAAGCTCCAAAAGGATATACACTTTGCATTTGTTCAGCTTCGGAATCAGACTTCGGCTTCTACAATACCCTCAATGTTCGACACAGGTTTAGTTCAAACCCGGTCTCTATATCCCAAAGTCTCTGAGTAGCTTAGAGTTATGCTAATCGTGTACCGGATTACAAATCGATTAACCTATTTGTGCTAATCGGTATGATTTATTGTTCCGAAAACTGTATAATACATGTCATTTTGTTGTCAACATCATATTCTTGGAAATTCTATCACTTTACATACATAATCAGCAATATAGTAGCTAATATATAACGATCATACCCGAACATACATGTCAATTATTTACGAGAGATAGGCTCTCTTAGAGAGGCCACTGATCACAATTGATCTGTACGACCATAAAATTATGTATGTATGCATGCTCGCTCTCTCAGAATTTCGTTATTTTTGTTTCATTTCAGTTTGGATTGTCGTCGAAAGAAGTTCTTTTTAAAATTGTGATAAGTTACAAGAAGTGTAAAATTACAAAAATATAATGAAGCTTCGCTTCTTATTGCTTTTTCTTTTGGTGACTAATTTGACATCATGTTACTGGTATGACAAGTTTATTGTGCATGTTTATGTTTATTTTGCCGGTTTTCTGAAATAAATTATGTTTAAGAATATTTTGTGAAAATATAAACACAAATGATTGTATAAAATTGCTTATTTTATGGTTGTTCACTTATTTGGTAATGCTTTCAAGTGGTTAAGATTTAGTGACATTACTTACTTGCTTCGCTGGACGTATAGATCAAATGTGTGCCATAGCCTCCTCAGATAACGCCAAATGCTCTAATACTGTCTTTATCGATAGCATCCCTTCCAGGAGTTTTTTGGTCTACCACGCGCTCTTTTACCATCCAAAAAGTCTGATTTAAAGACCATATTAAATGGAGAAGATTTAGTGAAGTACAGTGAAAAATTGACTTTTTGAACAACCTTTACTTGTTCCGTAGCCAAAATCATAACCTCACCTCCTTAATTCATGTCAGTGCTGAGTACTTTTTAGTAAATGGACCTTGGTAGAAAATTTAGGACAATTAAGGTACTAAGTAAATGGACCCATAAAACATTTAAGAGTGGAGGTCTAAAAAGTCGTTTTTTGTCATGACATAATAATGATAGGGATGAGCCGGTATATAAAAAATAAAAAAATATGGACACTCAGTTAGGCATGCATATAATGTCGTAAAACCAAATTGGTATTTTCATGTAAATTCGAGTTCGATTTCAATCTAACCGAACCTGAATTTGTACTCCGTAGCAAAATTCCAGACCTCCTTAAGCCAAAGAATTTTTTATTTTTAACGGCACAAATTGTTGGTATGCCGACAAAACCGAGCACGGTATGCGATTTATTTCCATAATATTTTGGCGGCACTCTAATGTGTCGTGACACACAGTGTACCCACCATTGCCCTAAGCATTACATAATTTTTGAAGGTTCCATCAAATCCGTTAAATTCATATTAAATCTCACATTTCTACTTACAGTTTGTAATGAGACAGTTTGTATGATGATTATGTATTATTAATCTTAATTGCTTGACTAATCAAAATTTGTATTTGAAATGAGATTTTATTGTGTAGTAAGCAGGCTTTCTTCTTATTATCATTGTTGTTGCTTCACATGATAATCACTTTAAATGTATTATATGATCATATTTTTTTGAAAAATATTTTATTCTATTTTAGCGAGAAGAAAATAGCATTGCTTGGATCACACTACGTGTCAGATTCATCTTACAAGTTTTACCTTATCACCGACGATGTAAATTCACCATCAACAGTCAACGTTGAACTTAAGTCAAATGAAAATGTCGTTGATTCTATGACATTTAATGACTTTTCAACAAAACCGATCGAACATGAGGTAAGTAACTTATTTTTGAATTTTTTGAGAATGTTGAGCAGTGGTGGGCAACCTGTGTGATGCAGCACATTACCCGAATAGCACAGCGTTGCCGTCACGTTGACGCTACGTCGAAAAAAGTGCGACGCGACGTGCATTTGACATAGTGGCGCCATGACGTCTACCTAAAGACGGATTTCGTCTTTTTTGCCGCCTTGTGCTATTCGGGTTAGTGTTTAACAATTTTATTTGGATAATCAAGATAGAATCGCATGCGGTGTGTGGTTTTGATCTAGAGTTGCTACCAAGTTGTATACCGTGAACAATAAAAAGTTGTTCATCACTGTTCTAGAGCTATTAACTAAGGAACCTTGATCATCTGATATTGGCAAATTCTAAAGTCTAAAGCAGATTAGGCAAGACTCTAATGTTGAGGTGTCTCAACTGGAGTCTGGACTTAAGTGGAACGACTTTTTAGCGCATTTTCCTAATAGGAAAAGACTTGGATAGTACATGCTCACATGAGATTATGGGTTCAAGTCTAGGCATGAGTACAGAATCATGAGTATTAATATTTTGAATTCTGTTCACAAAAAATTGTGATTGGACTTTTGTAGTGTATCCAAATTCTTTTCAATACTTGTCAAATCCACTAGTTTGCGGCACAGACTTTTGTAGTCCGAAATAGCGCAAATGTCAAGTTGCTCAACTGGTCTGAACCCTTCTTTTAGCTCGAAATGAGTGGTGAACATTTTGTATCTCTTATTTTTCTAATATGCACTCTACCTTGATGGATAAGCCTAGATCAAGCTAAATTGACCCATACGGTAAAGCTTACCGTTCATGCAATTCGCGAGTAGAAATGACGACGCGGAAATTTTTAGGCAAAAAACACATTCTGCTAATTTAATAGTCAAGGCGTATCAGCTAACGTTTCACTATTGAAAACATATAAAATAAAATAAAAATTCATAGCAAAAATTGCTTACAAAAATTTAGTGCGTCTTCTCGCTTTCACGGTTGTCTCAGATGTCTAATATGCATTATATCGAGCGGGTTAAAATTTATAAAAATGAGGTAATTTTGTACGGATTCATCCGAATAGATAAAATACGCGAAAAGTATCAATTAAGCGTAAAATCCTATACAAGGCCACCATGACTATCCATAACATGCAAAGAGTCTGTTGTAGGTACCAAAGTGGTCTTTCTGTAAAATGAAATAGGGGCGTAGCCATAAAATTGAAAATTGACCATGAAAGCATGCTCTTTGCCTGTTAAAGTCTGTCTTGATACCAAATTTTGTGCTATTCGTGGATAATAAGCACTTCCAACTTTAATCTTGCCAATCCCCCTTTCAAAACTATTCATATAACCTTAACTAATTCTCAAAAAAATTCCAGTTTACAGTTGAAGAATCCAACAATTTCAAGCTAACAGTAACATCCAATGAATGCAGTCAGACAACAAATCTCACTTGGACATCAGCTCAGCCAATGATTTTCATTCATTTTAACAAGCCAATTTACAAAACTGGTGAAATCATGAACTTCCGAGTATTTGTATTAGATCAAAAGATGATTCCGATGCCAGACCACAAGCGTATGGACATAACTGTCTATGACTCAAAAGGAAATGCCATAAAGAAGATTGAAGATGCAAAAGGCGATGAATTTGGTACTTTTCAAGAATCATGTCCAATTGCTGATGATCCATACTTAGGAAATTGGAGAATAGAAGTCGTTATTGGCGATAGAACTGCCACAAAAATGTTTGAGGTCCAAAAGTACAACTCGGGTGACATTGAGGTACTTGTTGATGCGCCATCAGCTGTTGCGTATGACGATCGAAGGCTGTACATGACTATATATGCAAGAAATGAAGACGGTGATTTTGTCAATGGATATGCCACAATATCCCTAAATGCATCCTTTGTTGGAAGTGACAAAATTGAAATTAACAAGAAAAATTTCAAAAAAGTTGACTTGACTGGCATCAAAAAGGCAGTAGCTCTTGATATTGTTGAGGATATTGGCGTCCGATTTGCAGCAGCTGACATGACTCTAAAGTTCAACATTGAGGTGACCGAAAAGTCATCAAAATCCACAAAGTCCGTCCAAAAAGAGATCAAATTGATGCATAAAGGAAGGAACACATTCCAAATTATCCGTAAAAAATATTTCAAGCCTGGCTTTAAATATCCAATAAAGATTCGAGTCAAAACCAGCAGTGGTGCACCTGACAATTCATTTAATCAGCTTAATATGGAACTAAAGTACGTCACCAGTGGATCATCAAATGTCAATAAATACAGCATAAATCTTAAAAATGGAGAAACTGTACAATATTTTGAGCCAACTGAAGACACAACCCAAATTATTGTGGATCTTGAATTTGGTGGAAGTAGACATACGGAAATAATTGAAATGTTTCCAACATTTGGAGTTAAGGAGTATATGCAGGTGTCGATACTTAATAAATTGTAAGTTCTTGGGGAGTTTAGTGTTGTACAAACTTCAATTGGGTCTTGGGACGGCTTAATAGTAAGGTTTACTGATGCCGAGACCGAGACCGAGACTTTCTGGACTTCCAGGATAGTCAAGGCCTCGTTCTAGGTCTTGAGAATTTGACCGAGACCGAGACTGAGTTTAGCCGAGTCTACCCGAGTCTACCCGAGTCTACCCGAGTCTAGCCGAGTCTACCCGAGTCAACCCGAGTCTAGCCGAGTCTACCCGAGTCTAGCCAAGTCTACCAAGTCTCCGTATCGGCATTGGAAGCCCTTACACACCCCGACTGTACAAAAATACGTTATAACTAGTTGATATCCAGTTAAGGTCTAGTTCTGACGTTATTTTGTCCACTCGGGTACACCAGTCTACCACCAGAGCTCGAGATCGACTCAGATTTTGCATGGAGTCGGGTCAAATTTTCCATACAAAATCTAAGTCGACTTCGAGGTCTAATGCATCTACTGTGGATTCTAGAAAAACTTCCAGGACCGAGACGGGATCGGGATCCCAGGACTTTCCCAGAAGCATACTATCTACCACTTAATTCACATCCTTATCATTTTCTATACAGCTCAAAAATAGGTGACAGAATACGAATATCCGTCAAGGGAACTGAGGAAATGGAAGAATTACATTTGATAGTTTTTGGATTGCAAGGAGTTGTTCACAGCGACAAGTTTCCAGACTCTGAAGGCAAAGACATATTTGAACTATCTTTTGACACAACGGAAGCTATGAAACCAGAAGCACGTGGAATTGTCTTTTATGTTAAAAATGGTGCAATTATTTATGATGAATTTTCAATATCCCTTGGATTTAGTGTTGATAATTCAGTAAGTATGAATTAGAAGACTTGATCAAGTCAACTTGATTTGGATCAACTCAATTCAATTTTAATCAAGTCAACTTGATAGCTTGGATGTAGTTAAATTGATGAAGTGAATCAAGTCAACTTGATGAAGTGTATCAAGTCAATTTGATGAAGTGAATCAAGTCAACTTGATAAATTGAATCAAGTCAACTTGATGACATGAATCAAGTCAACTTGATAACTTGAATCAAGTCAACTTGATAAATTGAATCAAGTCAACTTGATAAATTGAATCAATTCAACTTGATGAATGTAATCAAGTCAACTTGATGAATTGAATCAAATCAACTTGATGAATTGAATCAAGTCAACTTGATGAATTGAATCAAGTCAAATTGATGAATTGAATCAAGTCAACTTTCTGACATGAATCAAGTCAACTTGATGACATGAATCAAGTCAACTTGATGACTTGGATCAAGTTAACTTGATGAATTGAATCAAGTCAACTTGATGAATTGAATCAAGTCAACTTGATGACTTGAATCAAGTCAACTTGATGAATTGAATCAAGTCAACTTGATGATTTGGATCAAGTTAACTTGGTGAATTGAATCAAGTCAACTTGATGACTTGGATCAAGTCAACTTGATGACTTGGATCAAGTCAACTTGATGACTTGAATCAAGTCAACTTGATGTCTATCTTATTAAATATTAAAAGCTAATTCCAACTGTCCATATCAACATTCTAGATCAACATCACAGTCAACCAGCATCCTGCAAAGCCAAACGAGGAAATAACCTTAAATGTTGATACAGAAGCTGGAGCTCAAGTCTTCCTAACAGCAATCGACAGCATGTCATCATTGCTTAAACGCGACTTTGAACTATCACGTACATATATCTACAATGAGTTGTCATATTATCTTAACAAGAAGTTCCCAGGAAGTCAAAGTCGATATCACTTTGAAAAGATTAATCCATTCATATTGGAACCGCTGATTTATGGAAAGAATTGTGCATCAAGTCGTCGAAACATTGATTATGATGATGAAGATGAAGGCACAGACAACGATATTCAAGGATATTTCCCAAAAGTATCATACGAGTCAACATCATCATATAATAATGTTATGAAAGTTCCAAACAGCCTGACCACGTGGAAATTTTATGGAATATCAGTTCATAAGACCAAAGGATTAACAGTTTTAAAAACAAATCCAGAAGTTGCTGTCAAAAATGATGTTTGGTGTCAAATTGAAGTTCCGACACTTCTTCATCCAAACGAGATTGTTAAAGCACGTGTTACAGCCTTTAACTTCCAAGACAGCGAAAAAAGCGGGAAAATTGTTGTTAGTATTGAAAATGGAGTTTTTAAGCACGAATTCCATGACAAAAACATGGACAAAAATTGTTTGAATTTTACCATAATCAGCAAAAATTCATTGACATTTGAGGAGAAGCTTCCTGCTGACGGCAAGCCATTAACAGTCGAATTTTTAATCTCAACACTTGAGCCAAATCATAATGGACCAATTAAATTAAGAGCAAAAGTCACAACAGATGAATCAAGTCACGAATCAGAAAAGAATATTGACGTTACTGAATCGAACCTATTTAGGAAAATTATGCATGGATCATATCTCATAGAATCAAAGAATGGAAGGAAAGGATTTGAGGAAACAATACAAAATGATATCGGAGATAAGTCAAGTATTATTGTTCATGGAAATCTACTTGGGCCTGCTGTGCATGGATTAGAAAATGTATTGTAAGTAGATAAAGGAAAAGACTCAAGTCAAGTTGACTTGATCAAGTTGACTTGACTTGATTTAAATTTATGTTGACTTGACTTGATCCAAAACAGGTTTAGTTGCCTTGGGTCAAGTTGGCTTGAATTTAACTTGATTAAAATCAAGTTTACTTGATCTAAGTCATCAAGTTGACTTGATCCAAGTCATCAAGTTGACTTGATCCAAGCCATCAAGTTGATTTAATTCAAGTCATTGAATTGACATAATTAAAATCAAGTTGACTTCAGCCCATCCATCAAGTTAACATGATTAAGAGTGAATTAATTTTATTCAAATCAAGTTTACTTAACCAAAATCAAGTTTACTTGATCCTAATCAATTTTAGTTTATCTAAGTCAATTTAAGATAGCTTATATCAAGTTGAGTTGATCCATATCAGATTTATTTGATATAAATGACGCTACTCAAGTCAACTTGACTAAACTCAAATCAAGTCTTCTTAATTGAACTCAATTCAAGTCAACTTGACTAAATTTATATTGAGTCAAATTGACTAAACTCAAATTGATTCAACTTGACTAAGCTCAAATCAAGTCAACTTGACTAAACTCAAGTCAAGTCAACTTGACTAAACTCGAATCAAGTCAACTTGACTAAACTCAAATCCAGTAAACTTGGCTTAACTCAAATCGATTCAACTTGACTAAGCTCAAATCAAGTCAACTTGACTAAACTCAAATCATGTCAACTTGACTAAACTCAAGTCAAGTCAACTTGACTAAACTCAAATCAAGTCAACTCATATCTAATTATATATATTTTTTTAAATTTTTCAGTAACAAGGCAATGGTTCTTCCTGAAGAGAAAATGTTAAAATTCGCAACTTCCATAACAATTTATGAATTTACAGACCTCGATGGCTTTGAAAACGATAAAATAAAAACAAAAGCTAACAATGATATGATTAAAGGTTATCAAGAAGCTCTTCTGATTCTTCAGGATATTATTAAAAATAATGAACCAAGTAAAATATGGTTTGCATCATACATCACTGGAATCTTAATCGATGCAAGTGAATACATCACCATTGATCCAAAAATAATCAACGATTCATTAGATTACATTAAAAAGCATGTAAATAGTAGAAATCATTTAAACTTTAATAGACTTGATGATCTACGTCGTGATATTGACGGTGGTGCAAATCAAAAGACAGTCCATAGTGCCTTAATAGCTTGTACCTTAATAAAGAAGAAGGACAAATTTGGCAGTGAAATATCAAAATTAATTTCAGACATTAAAAGAAATAAAGGAACTGGAGCTTATGTCAGATCAATCGTAGCTTACACTCTTGCATTAAATGGAGACACTGAAGGTGCAAAGGATGTCATTAAGGATCTTAAGCCTGATTTTGAAAAAGATAAACCAAAGGATAAGTCAATGCATGTTGAATATCTGTCGTACATGACTCTAACAAAACTCATAATTAATGAGGATCCAAAGGCTTATGTTGAGTTAATGATTAAAAAGCATAGACATGCTAATGGTGGATTTTATTCACCATATGACACAACGTTAGGGCTTCGGGCACTTTATGAATATACAAAATATAAAAGCATATCAACCGTTAATTCACAATGTACGATCGGAAGGAATACGTCATATTTAAATCAGTTTGATTCAGTCAAATTTGGAGTAAATAAAGGTGATAAGATCAAGTTTAATGGTGATGCATTAGCCTATGCTACTGTCTACTCTAACGTAAGAAAGAAGGATTCTACGAAATTATACAATATTAACGTTGAGATAAAAGAAGATTCTGAAGAATTAAAAATGACAGTTGATTTTAAATATATTCCTAAACCTGATAATCCATTTGAAACAAATCAAGTCGTTCTGGAAGTTGAAATACCAAGAGGTTATATATACATGAACCGTGTTGAGACGGATGCCATTATTAATGTAAGTTACTATCCATCCCTATCATTCCCTATCCCTCAATCTGTGACTCCTTATTCCTCAATATGACTCCCTATTCCTCCCCATGCTCCATCCCTCTTTAGATACTAATGTAACATTATATTAAGGCATAAATATCGTACCAACGTACCCTCATACCGATCCACCGGAGCGCCAAGACAATACAATATTATGCCATACCATATTATACTTGTACCGTACCGTACCATGTCCTCCCTGTGTTATCTGTTGTAACACTAAAGAAATCAACGCCTGAATACCTAAATCTTTAGTTTGAAATGAAGTGAGTCGAAGTGGCTCGGTGGCGGAATGGTTTAGTACTTCGGTACATAATTATTGCAACACCGATCCAGCGATCATGGGTTCGAGACTCGGCATGGGAAATTTTTCATATGTCCTTTTTCGAATCATATGTAGTAGAAACTCGACTCACAGCCTCTCTTTGTAGGCTAGAGACAATAAGCTGATAATAGCGTCATCAAAGGAGTGGTTCTGATCCCACTATAAACTGTAGGTCTATTGAGTGCAGTGGTCTGGCGCACCCTCACTCGTTAAACAATCATTAGCCGCGAATCGCCCTAGCGCAGCTCTGGATCTTAATGATCTGAATAGCTAAAGGTTTTTTTTTAGTTTGAATTAATTTTACAATTTTTATTTAAAATTTAGAATTTTGAACTCCAAAAAAGTGGAACATTTGCAGTTTTCTACATTAATAATTTGGAGAAATTAAAGGATTATAAGCTGACAATAAGGACCTTAAAAGTTTACCAATTTTATGAAACCGGTTCTGTAATTGCTAGGATTTATGATTACTATCGACCAAGTAAGTTAATAAAATATAAAAAAAAAATTTAATTAATCTATTATCCTTTATTTAGATCTACGAAAGGATGCTTATATAATTCAGGACAAGAATGCTGTTGCCTGTAAGCCGAATAATAAAAATTAATCGTATGTTATTTAAGATTTGAAAAGTTAATTGATGAATAAAAATGTAAAAAGATACAAAAAAATGAATTTTTAACTTTCTTACTTACTTCGCTGGACGTGCAACTGTGCATGGCATCCATGACATCCGTCAGACGACTCCTAAAGCTAACTCTATCGACAGTTTCCTTTCAGCAACATATTTCATACAAATTGGGTTTGTAAAGGGTTGTGACGCGCAATACATGGGTACGCAATACATGAGCGGTGATCACACCGCTCTTCAGCCTCTTCTACTCAAGTACCTACTTTGACCTCGACGTGGTGCATTCCCAGGCTGAGAAACTAGGCGGTATCAATGGTATTTATATGAAATACCACGGTATTTGGCAGTATTTAGTGGTATTTGTAAGAATACCGCGGTACTACCGTGGAGTTTGTCAGCCTGGATGCATTCCTGGCTATCAAAAAACCACTAAGACGTTGCGGTACTAATGGAGAAGTTTTAGTTTAAGTATGAGACCTGGCGAGTTCACTCTCGTTAAACAAACAGTAGCCACGAAACGCATAGAACTGTAAATTATTGAAATTTTTAATCAAATTTCTTGACCTATCCCAATTTTATTATTCAGGCAAACATTTCAATGTCAATCAAAAAATAAACCAAAAATCATCTACAAGGTCAAGTAGATTGCCTACTTAATTTTAAGAAAATACATGAAATTCTCTCTCTTGATTGAGATTATTAATGTACATCCCTTCCACTTTTGGTCACTGAATTTTAATTCACGAAATATTTCACACCACTAAGCTTATTACTTGTCAATTTTGAGCTATTAATTAGAGATTTTGATGAGAGAATTTCCTCTCCATGATTATAGACACGCAATTAAATAGAAGTATGGATAAATAGTGGGGGGTTCAGCAAAAATTGACATATTCAAATGCATCAGAATGGAACAATTTATCCAAGAAGTTGCAGAAATTTCAACAAATGGCTTTCAATCTAACAATTATTCTTGGATATGTCATATAGTATTCATACCATTCTCTTTCAGCATGCTGAGAGAACACTCTTTCCTTATTGTTCCATGCCAATGAGCTTTCGGAGTTCTAAGAGTTCTCGATACCGAGATCAAGTCTCTGACTCTAACCCTTGCAGTCTCTGACTTGAACACGATTGGTCTTCGGGTCTTCGGGTCTTCGGGTCTTCAGGTCTTCAGGTCTTCAGGTCTTCGGGTCTTCAGTTTTAATCTCAACATAACAATCTTGTGTTGCTGTCCCATAAATGATATTGTCTCAAACAATACAAAGTGTCTAATCCTGAATACTATTTTCTCTTCCACCCATACCTAAAAAAAATACATTCTAAATCTGATCCCTTCCACTAAAAATGACAAAGAGCTCATATTGAGCGACAGAATTAATAAAAAATAAATTTTACTCAAATTATCTCTGAGAAGTTTCTTATTTAAAATTATGAAAAGAATCACAGCAATTTCATCGTGATTCATTAATTCAAAAGTTAACAGAATAATGAGATTGATTGTGATTTTTTGTGTAATACTCTTTAAATTTCAAGATTATTTTTGTGATGATGGGTTAGTATTGTGTTATTTTATTGTGTGATTTATACCTGTAAATTGGATGTGATTGAGGAATGTTGAATTGTGAGTGGACTTAAAGATTTGTCATATTACCGACGGGAAGTTGGATTTTTTTGATAGAAAATGGGATGGAAATGTTCATGATCAAGCCAGTTTCCTTCACTCTGAGTGATAGAAGTGACAGTAAGGTATTCCGTAGTCTCGACAAATTCTCGAGACTGAGGCCTAGACAGAGGCTTATCAGGGAAGTATCGGTCTTGGTCTCGACATCGGGAACCCTTAGTTCGCAGGCCATAATCCACTTTTTTTGGAGCATTCCAATTTTGGCCGCTTCTAAATGGAGGCCTACCCACTCCGCTGTGTGATCACATGACTTAAACTGCCAATTTTGCTTGATCTCAGACATCGACTCAAAACCAGAGTTCAATGTTGACTCAAATTTAAATTAATTTTCGATTCAAAATTCGAATATAATATTGAACTATTCTATAAGCTCAACAACTAGCTCTAACGGACAAATAGACCATTTTAAGGGACCATCCCCTAACAGACAAAGGGCTCCCGAGTGCTTTCTCATCTTTAATACGCTAGATGATCAAGCTCGTAAGCGTTGCTCTTAGATAACACTGATTTGGAGATCGCCCTCTTTGTCTGCTCGGGATAGTGTATCTTGACAGCATATCCTTTGCCGGTTAGGGTAGACTAGTGTTATTTAAACCCGAGTTGACAGGATTATGTGAGTCCGGACCCCAATATTCCAAAAAAGCGCCTCAACTTTAGAGTCACCTTCCAAAAAGAATGGACACGCTTTCAATGAAATCTGTACTTTAATGAAGGCGATGAAACTTTTTTTTGAATGGCATCACCACTGGAATCCGAACTCCAGTGATGACCCCTCCACATTGAAGACCTCCCAACTATTGTCTAAACTCAATCATCATTAATCACATCTACATCATTAATCCTCTTTATTCCTCAGATTCGTAACAGTATGGGCACCAAAAGCAGTCTTTCCAGGCGGCGACTACAGTCTCTATTACCAACCAACCGGACTCAAACCGACAGAATCCAAATACAAAGCTTCATTTCAATTTCGTAAGAAAAATGCGACAGTTGATTTAAAAGCTGGTAAAGGAGGTCAAATAACATTTCCAAAAAAGCTGTCATCAGGATCTAGAAAAGACTTTAATCTCACCATGACGCTATATCGGAAGGTCACTAAAAGTGGTATACCAGTTGAGCAGTGTACAACAAGGACATTTAAAGTCGATGCTGAAAAGAGAAATTTCTACACATTTGTGCAGATGGACAAGCCAATCTACAAGCCTGGAGATGAGGTCAAGTTCCGTGTTTTGGTTATTGACAGGAACCTCAAGCCTTATCACATGAATAACATCCATATCAACATCACAGATCCATTAGATCGTCCAATGAAAGAGCTTAAGGATCTTGACGATAGCTTCTTGGGCGTGTTCAGCTCCAGATTCAAAATCAGCTCCAAAACATCCCTTGGTGACTGGAAAATTCGAGTTATTGTGGACAAAATGCATCAATTTGAATATGCGAAGGTCTTTCCAGTCCAAGAGTACGTGATGCCGCAATTTGACATATCCATGTCCATAGAAGCTAAGCACATGCTTGTCACTAAGGATTTAAAATTGTCATTTCATGCTCAGTACATTTTTGGCGAGTCTGTTCGTGGTGATGCTGTGCTGACTATCCTCGATCCAAAAAGTGGCAAGGAATACCTAAAGAAGCAGTTCCAAAACATTCAGGGCGTCCAGAAGCTCAGCTATAGCATCAAAAATGAACTAAAAGTCACGACGACATCAATCCTTCCATTAGAAGCATTTGTGACATTCTCGGAACCAGAAAGCAGCTACAGTGTCAACAGAAGTATTCAGTTCTTCATCCATGGTAGTTCCAAGTCTAAAATTGAACCACTTCATGACACCCATTTTGTTGCTGGACTTCCATTCAACATTAAGGTTGCTGTGTTCGCATGGAATGGTGATGTGCTGGAAAGTAACGATATTGTCGACATAAAGTTCACCTATGTGCTGGAAAATAATGAGAAAAAAATCTTTCCTGGTAGTGTTGGAATTGTTGATGGATATGCGACACATTTTTCGATTGCCCCTAAAAATGCAGTTGCTCTGAACATTCAGGTTAAGTTTCAAGACATTAGCTATAACAAGAAAATTGAGAAGAAGGAAGCTGGTATCGGACAAAATGGAATGACTGTCTTTTATTTGCCAAAGAAGTAAGTATTGATGATCTCGGGTTCTTAACATACTTGGGTTACTCTATCGTACCCTATCCTATCCTATACAACATCTACTCTAACTCCACCTCAACCTTAGAGTATCCAGGATAGCTTACCTTACCTTATCCTACCCTGTCAGATCATTTATTCAATCTACTCTAATTCCATCCTAAACCTAGAGTATTCCGGATACCCAGGATCCTGGACCTCTCCTTTACTCCATCTTCTCTAACTCTGTCCCATCCCTAGGATATCCAGAAGACCCTACCCTACCCTACACTATCCTATCCTATCCTATTCTATCAGATTCGACCATATACTTTCCTATTCGAACAGGCAGGACTTTCCTAGTGTACTAAACCTACTCTTACTCCGTCCCAGCCTCAGGGTACTCAGACGCCTTACTCTAACTCCGCCTTATTCTACACTATCCAATCCTTTTTTCCATCTACTCTAAATCCGCCTCAAATCTAAGTTACCCAGCACACCCAAGATACCCTATCCAACCTAATACTACCCTTTCTTTTCCTTTACTATCCCATCCTACCATATCCTCGGGCAGATTTGACTTTCCTAGTGTAATTCACTTACCCTAACTCCACCCCAGCCCTAGGCTACCCAGGATACAGATCCTATCCTAAACTCCACCTACTCCTCTTCCGCCCCCAGCTTCAGAGTGCCCAAGACTCCTTACTTTACATTATCCTACCCTACTCTTCCCTATTCTATCCAACCCGGCTAGACAGGAATTTCTTAATTCTCTCCACCTACCCTATCTAGTCCTTGGAAACCTAAGATAGAATATGACAGGGTAGCCAATGAGCCCAGGGTAGGGTAGGAAAGGCTAGGCTAATCAACATCATTCATTATCAATCAATAACTAACAATTCCAAATATAATTCCCTTAATTTCCAGACCAAAACTAGGCGATGAAGTTGAAGTAACGGTTGAAAGTGTCACAAAACTTGGAAAAATTGTCGTAATTATAATGTCACGATATGGAATCTCTGAAACTAAACATTTTGATTGTGAACTCAAGATGAATTGTAAATTTCCTGTTAAAATCACAAAGGATATCATCCCGCAGTCAAATATTAGAGTATATTATGTGCAAGAAACACGAACTATTATCTATGGAGAAACTGTTTTAGTTACGGATGAAATAGGAGATAATTTTGTAAGTTGTGTGGATTATGGGAAGGTTTGGTAGTTAGGTAGTGGTTCAATGACTCAGTTGGAAGCGTTACATAACTTCCGAACGTTCCTTAAATCAATTCTGTCTACATAACACCTTTGTGCAGCTTCTTGTTTGTTGGTATACCTGATTCAATAGCTATCTTAGCCGCAATAACAAAAAGTGCCCAAATTCCTTTTTCTTCTTGGTTACCTGCGGCGATAGCTGCTCCTACACCTGTTTCTGTGGTAGTAGGGCCAAGGGTCAGACACTTCAGTGGTACAGTACTGTACTTACTGTACTTCATACTTTCATATAAATCCAACAAGTACAGTAAGTACAGTACTGTACTTTTGGAGTGTCTGACCCTTGAGTAGGGCACAATGCGGTAAAGCTACCCCACTGGTACGGTATACTGATAGAAATGGTATGCCAAAGTACATGTACTGTGCTAATGGTGTACTAGTGGTGTGCCAATAGATAAACATTGGTGTGTCATTAGTACAACAGTGGTGTGCCAATGGTTCAGCATTGGTGTGCCAATAGGACAACAGTCTTGTATCAATGGTGCACCAGTGGTAAGGCATAGTAACATGATGGTGCGGTCCAGGTGCATCTGTGATACGATACAGATCTAGCCCTATGTCATTCTAAGTGTACCATAGTGTAATACCAGTGGTGTACCCAACCCATGATGTACCTAACACTTGGTGTACCTATGTATACCGTGCTATACCATACCTTATCACCATCATAGAAATCAGCATCATATGATCCAAAACACACATGGATCTATTTCCTTAATAATGCTTCCTTAATGACAATTACCTCATTAATCCCCCTTTTACTATATTCTTTCAGCTCAATGTCGCCTTACCATCAACTACCGTAAAAACTGGTGATCAAATAAAAATGAAATTTGAAACAAAATATAATTCCAAAATCTATTTGTTAGCCTTTGACAAAGCCTTGTTATCCCTAAGGACAGGAAATGATATCCAAAAATCTGATATTGTCAACAGTGTTGCTGATTATCAGAATGGATCAATTGTATTCTACACAAATTTAAAGGCATGGAGGACATGCACAGCAGAAGAGATTAAACGTGTCCAAAGTGGAATATTTAATACAACAAGTCATACAGGTGATACTTTATATGCTGAAGATTCGGATGATGATGATGACTTGAATGACTTGAATGAGGATGAAGAGGCATCGGAAGTAATTGTGGATCCAGTTGAGGATGGACTATTGAGAGACAATTTTCCAGAAACTTGGATATTTGAGGAACTGGACTTTGGGGATGATGATGAAGCCTTAGAAAAAGCCTTTAAAGTACCAGACACAATAACATCGTACGTAATATCAGCATTTTCGGTTAATGAGGAGTCAGGCGTGGCAATTGCACCGACAAAGGAACTAAAGGTTAAAAATGAATTTTTCATGAAATTAATCCTGCCTTATTCCATTAAGTTTGGTGAAATATTCCAACTTGACATTCTGGTCTACAATTATTTGGCATCAAAGCAGTCGATCGATGTTAAGGTCGACCTGTACAATCAGGAACTTAAAGAATTTGAATTTATTGAATTTGATGGAGATACAATTACTTCAAGTAGTGTCAAAAAGTCATCAAAGACAGTGACAGTTCCACATTCTAACCTCAAAAAAGTATCATTTTATATTCGACCAAAAGCCAGCAATAATCAGGGTCAGGGATATCCAAGAGCCATGAAACTATTTGTTCATGGAAAGACAAAGGACAAAAATGGAAAGACTTACACCGATCTGGTCAAAAAGGTTCTTCGTGTTGAGCCAGCTGGAATTAAAGTTTATGAAATTGTAAATATTAATTATGAACTTGATGGAACTCGAGAGCATCGTCATCAATTTACACTTGGAAGTGTCGATAATTTGGAAGAAAATGACTTGGATTATCCAAATGTCAGCATTGCTGTGGCTGGGGATTATTTGACGGATACTATTAATATGAATTCGAGATTTGAGTGAGTATTGGGGATTGGGGAGCTTTATTTAAGGGTATTTTAGGGCATTAGAGCTGAATTGGCATGGATTCAATGTGCATATGCCTCTAATTCAGTCTAGACTCTCAAAGTTCTGTCAACTCTGCATTGTAGGTTCATTAAAATTGATCAAAATATGAGCTTTGCATCCTAATTGTGGGAACATTCAAAAATTACGTAACATCTCCCTCTAAAAGCGTTACATAACTATTGAACAGCCCCCCTTTCGACATATACCAAAATCTAATCTTAGTAACCAAATTTTAACTGTATTTCTAGATTCTATCCAACAGATGGACTCGAGCAAAAGACATCAAAATTGAAAGGAAATGTTGAATATTTTCGATATATGATGTCAACAAGTAATAGACCAGCAACAACCAGTTTTAGTGACTACTATCAGTCATTGTTGAAGCAACAAACTGGAAGATGGGTGAGTTATTTAGGATAAAGTTCTCAGTGACTCTCTCAGTGTCTCTCAGTGTCTCTCAGTGTCTCTCAGTCTCTCTCAGTGTCTCTCAGTCTCTCTCAGTCTCTCTCAGTGTCTCTCAGTCTCTCTCAGTGTCTCTCAGTGTCTCTCAGTGTCTCTCAGTGTCTCTCAGTGTCTCTCAGGGTCTCTCAGTGTCTCTCAGTGTCTCTCAGTGTCTCTCAGTGTCTCTCAGTGTCTCTCAGTGTCTCTCAGTGTCTCTCAGTCTCTCTCAGTCTCTCTCAGTGTCTCTCAGTCTCTCTCAGTCTCTCTCAGTGTCTCTCAGTCTCTCTCAGTGTCTCTCAGTGTCTCTCAGTGTCTCTCAGTGTCTCTCAGTGTCTCTCAGTGTCTCTCATTGTCTCTCTAGATTCACAATAATTCAATTCTAATCATTCCAACTATTTCTCATTCCAATTCTTCCAGAGACTTGGTGCACCATCTGGTTACCGAGCATATTTTGCTGAGGCCATCGCATCCGCTATGGAAATGGGAGCACTTCCAGTGAACAAACGAATCATTCGAAAGGAACTTGATGCACTTAAAAATCAACAAACAGAAGATGGACATTTTAAGGATTTTGGAAGTTTTCCTGAATTTTTAGACACCGACCGTGAAGAGACAGCACAGTACTTCCAAACATCATTTGTGCTGGTTTCATTTTTGAAATTTAAAGGATTTATTACAAAAAGTTATGAGGATGTGATCAATAAAGGCTTTGAATATCTCAATAATCCACGAAATAGACTTCATACTGACAATGAAGGACTATCCATAGCTGCATATGTCTATGCACTTAATGGACATCATGATCAGGCACAAAATCTACTCAACGAAATTGAAAAAGACAAATTTCAAGTCAATGACAACCAAAGATGCTTAAAGATATCAAGCAGTCACAAGAAGTGCAACATCAGGCACACATCATATGCAGCTATTGCATACTTTACAATGAATAAGATACAGTCTGCAAAACCATTAATCAACTGGCTACTTGAGTTCCATAATTTAAATAAATATTACTCAAATACGCACTCGTATGCCATCGCAACGGAAGCAATTGCTAAGCTTGCCAGTTCCAGGAGATCACATGGAACTAACTTTACAGTAGTATTCAAAAATGAAGCTAATTTCAATCAAGTCGTCAACATTGAACAGAAGAACATTGCACAACCAGTCACAGTTGACTTTCCTGAATACTCATTGACAGCGGACATGACAATCAGTGGATATGGATTCTGTTCAATCACAACAATCATCGAGAAAACAGTCACAATTGGCAAAACTACGCCAGATTTTCAAGTTACTGTTAAAACATCAAGTAAAAGACTTAGTTCCAATGAGAAAACTATTAAGGTTTGTGCTGTTTATAATCCACATGGTGATATAAGTATGGCAACATTGTATGAAGTCATTTATGATGTGGAGATGCCTAGTGGATATATCTATCTAAATATTGTGGATTTTGAAGTTAGAGCTCATGATATTAAGGTGAGTTGGGTGATTTATGGATGTAATTTATATTTACAGCAACAAGGGGCAATGACGCTATCCTGTTTTTGATCTTTTGTCTAATTTTCAACCCAAATATTTCCATTCTTTTTCCAGATGGTCCAACAAAGACAGAAAGCATCACGAGTCATAATTTACTTTAATGAATTTAATCAATTAAAGGACTATTGTGTTGAAATTCAGGTTAAGAAAGCATTTGAGGTTAAGAATGCTAAAGATTCTGGAGTTAGAGTCTACAACTTTAATGATAAACGTAAGTTTTATTGGTGATAAATTGGATAGACTTTAATTTTGTTATGACTTTTATTCACAGAAAATATGGCGATTGTTTTCTACAACTTGAATTGAGGATTAAGAAGTGGAATTTTGGAATTGCCGACGGGAAATAAATTGTTTGATATTTTATATACAAGAATTTGACTTTTATGAAATTTTTGAATTTTTGTATGAATTAAATTTAAATAAATTTTAAAATAAAAAGCTGTAAAGTTACAAAAATTGTTAAAATTGTTTTAATCAGAGCATTTTGCCGGGACGCTGCTGTACTTTTCAACCATGCTGCTGTATCCCGACAAAGCCTCAAAATGTCCTGTTTTTTCAAAAAGTCCAAAACTTCATACAAATATTGGAATTGAATATTGAAAATTTTCCTTCAGAAGGTCCGGGTTCAAGCCCAGGACTGAAAATATATTTTTTTTTTTAAATTTCAATCATTTTCTGCATAAAAACCATAGTCAAAAATTATGCCAATAGTGCTAAACTTAGAAGTGTCCCGATTTTTTGCGAAAATCCTCTGGCCACCCTACGGAAATCGAACCTTAAACGTCTGGGTTAGTATTGGCTTTCCTAACGACCCGGACTCAATTCCATGGAAAGTCTAGTTGATTTTGAGTGCTTAATCGCTATTCTACTCAAGTCAATTCGGTTTGTATTATACGTGATACACAATTTATGGTTGGGTAGATTGTAGTGATAAACTCAGGGTCATGCTTTGTGCAGAGTTGTGAATCTATTGTCTTCAAAAAGTATGTTGACTTATAGCGAAATATTAAGAAAAATCTCCCGTCGGCACCCGTCAAGAATACATCAGATGGTCACCCTAGTTTAGTCCTATAAAATTTATTAAATTATGAAATATATGAATTAAAGATGTCACGTCATGTGAGCGGCTCCTCATCCAAAAAACCCAAAGCTTCCATTATCAGCTGAAGGTCAAAGATGATGAATAGTCAAGGAAGTTAATAAATAAGTATAATAAAAGTTTAATAAATTAAGAATTTTATATTTTAAAACAAAAAATATTTTTTATTATTTTCTGTTATTACAATTCATATTAAGACATGGTCAATGACTGCAGATCCGCTCATTTAGACATAACTTTTTTCTTTACACAAGTAAAAGCCTTTGTCAACATTTCCTGCACCTTCTCTGCTAATCGTTTTATTTCAAAACCTTTAAAACCTTCTTGAAAATTTGGATTTGGATCTGATAAAACTACAAAGGTTACTAATATCTTCTTTACTTCAGTTTTGAAGTTGTCAATACATGTTAAACTATCAAATTGTTGTTCCAAATTTCCATAAAATTCCTCGAGTCCTTCCATATCAACTATTTCTGCACACGTTTTACTATCAAGTTTCATCGATTCAACGGCAAAATTGAACTTTATTAAAGGAGAGTCTGGATTTAAGACCTGTAACTCCTTCTTGAAGCATTCAATATGTTCACTTTTAAATGTTTGATGGTAAGAATCAGTTATACTACCGATCAATTCACTCCATGTTGTTGTTTTTTTTGTGGTGCCAGTTATGCACTCTGTAGCTGCTCCATAGATTAAGATTATTGCTTCTGGATAATTCAATTCTTTAGTTTTTATGTTATAATAGTCAACTTTATTGATTAAGCAGTCTTTTCTTTGTTTTGTAAGAACAGTATTCATCTCATTGTTGATTGAATGTTTTTGGGCAAGAATTTGATACTTTTCCAAAATTTCTCCATACCAATTATCAAAAGTTTGTCTTCGATCATCAAATTCTGACTCCGCTGACGTCCAAACGACGACAAACGCAAGAAACACGACACAAATTCTCACATTCATTTTGATTATACTTTAGATGATTTAAAGTAAACTAAAACCAAAAATTGATTAAAGTCTTATTTTATATGATTAATTTCAATTTCTCAAAATGTCCCCCACCTTACTCAGATTGAGTATTGTAGCCTTATGTACGGGGCGTAGCTTAATTTCATCAAAATGAGAATTCGTGATTTTTTTTGGAGAGAGTGGATTTAATTTTAAATAATACATTTAAATACGATGCTTCATATTAGTTTACCGCGACATCTCTACGAGTAAGGAGATGAAGTTCTTACTAAGCTTATTTTTTTCGCTTATCGCTTGGAATTTTGTGATTGTTGAGTGTGATGAGTAAGTACCGAGTGGATTTAGAAAGAATTAAAAAAAAAATCCCCGTTTATAAGATTTGATGAATGTTAAAATTCTTGAGTGATCGTTTGGCCCTTACTAAGTTGGGCAGAGGGGGGTGGGCTAGTGATTTGTACAATTTTATTAAGAAATGCAGCCAGAAGTGAACAAATCACCCGAAAGACTCACGGCGTAGAAATGGCCAAAAATCTGAATCTAGACCGACTTGACCCTGATCATACCGGATCATTACCGAATCAATACCGGATTTTCAAAAATTGTCCTTTCCGAGCCGAATATATACTTAGTCTGTTAATCGATTTAAGTTAATCGATCAAAGAAAAATAACTCAGTAACATAATACTAAGCTATTGCTTCTAACTCGAGCTCTTAATTATGTCTGCTTGCTAAGATCTTATACCTCAGCCAGCCAGTCAGTCGATCAAAGTGAAGTTATGCGTCATTTTTTTTTTTTTCAAAAATGCGACTTCTTGGATTTTTGGTGTCCGAACTCCCAAAATCCTGGCAATTCTGTCGTATTTAGTCTAATTTATTGCCAATTGGATATATATGTATATATATATATATAATGTCTGAAGGACCCAGCCTTATGAGCTGGAGATCCTGCGATTTAAATTTTTTGTACCACACCCTTTAGACCTACAGTTTATAGTGGGATCCGAACCACTTGCAAGCTCTGCTAGTCTGTAAGCTAGCAGTTATCATTTCCTTATCACTATAATTGTTCAAAACAGCTTTTTGAGCTTCAGATGACGTTTTTATTGCGGTTTTTTTCGGATTTCAATCAACGGCAGCATAATAAGCTTGTATTGCTGTCTTAATAGTCTTAATATTAGGAATTTTGTCCACTTCGATGGAAACTTTCTTATATCTTCTAATATAGCTTGATGCTACCCAATTGTACTTAATCCCTCTATTGAGGTACAAAGGGGCAAATAGCCGCATTTAAATAACGTCTGTAGACAGTTCAATCTTTCGATAACGTCTGTCAATTCGGGTTATTGAGAACTTTAGTGTCCTTATCAACATATCCAACCCAGGACCTTGACAATATCTAATAATCCTAAATTATTCTCTATTCTAGACTTGTTGGCGTTCTCGTCCCAAAAGTTACTCACGAAGGACAGCCTTACAACACACTTATTAAGGTGTTTGACCTTGAAGATCCAGCAGAGGTTGCAGTACAATTTCACACCTTAAACACGACCTATTCACTTGTTAATGAAGGAACTAAAGCATTTCAGTATGACATCTCTAAATTTGGAAGTAGGAAATCCGTAAATTTAACAACAACACTTTATCGTGAGAAGAAAATTCATGGAAATGCCGTTAAGCAATGCAATACACAAGTGAGAAGCATAAAGGTTGAATATCCACGATTTTACATCTTTATACAATTTAATAAGCCAATCTACAAGCCTGGTGATGTTGTACAGTTCCGTATAATTGTTGTGGACAAACAATTGATTCCATATCAGATGAATAACATCAATATTACAATAACTGATCCATATGATCGACCTATGTATGAATTTGGTGATCTTGAAGATATGAACCTTGGTACGTACATAAGTACATTCAATTTGAGTGATCATACATTACTTGGTGACTGGAAAATGACAGTTATAGTTGAAAAACAGACCAAATATCAAGCATCAAAGATATTTCCTGTCCAAAAGTATGTCTTGCCTTTATTTGCATTAAAAGTCGACACATCATCAAAGCACTACCTGAAAAATCACAAATTAATCATATCATTTGGTGCCAAATACTCATTTGGTGAATATGTTGCTGGAAATGCTGTGCTGACCATTTATGACACATCTGACAATGCAGTATGCTTCACAAGGAACTATCCAGGCATCACAGGAATCCATACAGTAACGTTGAATATCCGAGAGGATTTAAAGGTCTACCTGGCAAGTGTGATGAACTTTAAGGCAACGGTGACATTTACGGAACCAGAAACAGACACAGAAGTTATTAAATCAACACTTTTTAGTGTCCATGATTCAGAAGCGATGTCCATTAAGACAGTACATTCAAATACCTACACACCAGGCTTGCCATTCAACCTTAAAGTATTTGCTAAGAAATGGAATGGCGATAAGTTTATATCCGAAGAGCCTGTATCCGTTAAAATTACATACAGCCATAAAGGCGGGAAGAGAACATCGATGAACTTGAATCCGAAATTAGACGATGGTGTGGCTAATAGTGAAGTGATTGTTCCACTTGATGTTGAGACATTTGACATTGAATGTAAATTCATAAGCAGTAAAACATATAGGAAGAGATTGACGATGGCTAAAGTTGAGCAGACACGAAATTCAATGATTCTTGAGTATAAACCTAAAAAGTAAGTTGAATTGGATTTAATTGGATGTTTTAGGATTAGGGTTGTTAGGTACATGAGTGGCACAGGTCAATTAGGGTCCGTACTTACTTACTTTGCTGGTCACACCGATCAACATGGATCCATGGCCTCCCTTATTTTGCGTCTGAAGCTGACTCTATCGCTCATCAATTACCGATGGCATGTGCATTACCATAGCTATCGACAGCATCCCTCCATGAGCTCTTGAGGTGCCCACGTGATCACTTGCCTTCTATAAAATCAGATTAAGGACCGTTCAAAACATTAAATATTCACATTTGGACCTACATTCTCTTAAGAGCGTTACGCAATAACGGACAGATCAACTGTGATCCATGAACTTCATTGGTCTCCGTAAGGTGTGCGAATTCGGAACATATACAGTCACGTACTGCACTTAGCCTAACCATACCAAGTACCAACTTCATTTTCTCCTAGTAGAGACCATCAGTCCAAGCATCACATTGTAGGGATCAGCCATACTAGACCCAGGGTTAATACAGGATGCGTTGACCTAGCAAGTCGCCATCCTTAAACCAAACGCTATGAGACTCAACGATAGAGAATCGGACTGGAACTAACAACGACGAACTTTAGCCTTAATCGATCCAAAATTCGACACCTGGCTGGTGTGACTCTGGGATTTATATCGAATCTGGCACTAATCCAGAGCCATGAATCCGGACCTATTCGGAATCTGTCAACAAGCCAGAGTCACATCAGCCTGGAACCGAATTTTGGATTAATCGTTTTGTGCTGCTCGTGATAGTTGCTTTTGGAAGGGATCTGGTTGGCAACTTGTGTGCGGCGACATACTAATGTGCCTCGACCGTGGCATTGTGTACCGTGTGCTGTTTCGGTCCATGCCTATTACCAGGATGTCCCACGAAAAATAAAATTATAGTCTAATCTAATTTAATAATTACCAAAAATTCTCCCTTTTACTTTTTAGACCAGTCTACGGAGAGGACGTTGAAATATTTGCAAGCAGTGCCTACAGAATGGAGCAAGTTCTTGTTAGTATTGTGACGAAATTTGGAGTCTTAAAAAATAAGGTTGTGAGCTGCAATGACAATACGGCATGTAGTTTTACGCTATCAATAACTGCTGAAATGATGCCAAGTTTTACAGTCGAAGTCTTTCATATTAGGGACAAGAATATTAATGAGCATGGAAGCGTTAGCATTGAGACGGAATCATTAGGGACGAATTATGTGAGTTGAGGATGAATTTTAATAGTTTGTAAGGATTACAATCAAAAATCAAGCACCTGGGAAGCGTAATTATGACATTTCCTGCACTAAAGATGCGCATGCTTTCATTTTCTGAACTGTAGATGCGCAAGTAAACTTTTACTGCATTTTTTGATGAGCAGGCAAACATATACAGCATTTTAAATGCGCAAACCTGCGTTCCTTGTGTTTTTAATGCGCAGGACAATCTTAACTGCTATTTAGATGCGCAGGCCTACATTGTTTTGTATTTTAGATGCGTAGGATTAAATATTATTGCACTTAAGATGCGCAGGCCTACGTTTGCTTAATTGTAGATACACATGCCTACATTTCCTACATTTTAGATGCGTATGCCTGCATTTTATATGCGCAATCCTACATTTCCCGTATTTTAAATTCGTAGGCTTGCATTTTCTGCACTTTAGGTGAGCAAGCCTACATTTTGCTAATTTTAGACGCGTAGGCTTGCATTTTCTGCGCTTCAGATGCGCAGACCATCATTTCTCGCATTTTAGATGCGCAGGCTTGATTTAATTAACCAATTAATGCTATTTAGACACAAAATTATTAATCAAACTTTCATTCCATTTTAGCTAACCATGAACATGTCAAGCACTGTATCAAATGTCAAAAAATATGTAACAATGACATTTGGTACAGAAGAGGAATCAACAATTTACTTATTAGCAATCGACAAAAGTCTCAAATTCTTAAGAGATGGCAATGACGTCAGTAAAGATGATATCGTTAAAGAATTGTCAGCATATACTGGACAATCCGAAGTCATATTAGATGACATGACATCATGGCATGACTGTACAGCCGACGAAATTAAACGTGTTGAAAGTGGACGTGTTAAAATTGAGGAACAAACATCAGATACATTTGTATCAAGTGATGACGATGAAAATACTGATGAAAATGTTGAAATAGATGATGATGATGATGATGGTGATGGATCGGAACCAACTATAGAGCATGAAACAACTGAGGATGACTTGATGCGTCAAGAATTTCCAGAAACGTGGATATTTGAATCGATTGAAGTTGAAGACACAAAAACGACCAAAACCTATAAAGTTCCAGACACGATAACATCATGGCATATAACAGCATTCTCAGTAAATCAAGGTAGTGGACTTGCAGTCATTGAACCACAAGAATTGGCAGTTAAGAATGAATTTTTCATCAAAGTATCATTGCCGTACTCAATTCGATACAAGGAAGTCTTACGTGTTGATGTGCTGGTGTTTAATTATGTCGATGGCAATAAGCCATTGGACGTTAAAGTCACACTTAAAAATGAACATTCTAAGCAGTTCCAATTTGTTGAATATGAGAAAAAGGGTCAAGTTTGCAGTCCAAAATACAAAAATTTAGCGCAAGTCGTTCAAAATGTCAAAGTCGACGGAATGGGCATGAAGAAAGTGTCATTCTATATCCGATCAAATCCAAATGATGAAAATGACAGAAGTAACAAAGTAAAGTCAAAAAAAGTCATTGCTATTGCGACCGCAACAGACAGTTCCGGTAAATCATACAAAGATGGATTACAGAAAAGATTGAGAATTGAGCCAGTTGGTATTAGAAGATTCAGGACTGATGTTCGCACGTTTGTTGTTAAGGGTGAAAGGAAGAATGACGAAATTGCAAATTCGACAAATGTTAATTCAAATTACTGTATTGTTAGTGGAGACTTCTTGACTGATATTATCAATCTTAATTCTGGATTTGAGTAAGTATTGCACAACACGATACAGTACGACACGATACAGTACGACACGATACAGTACGACACGGTACAGTACGACACGATACAGTATGACACGATACAGTACGACACGATACAGTACGACACGATACAGTACGACACGGAACAGTACGACACGATACAGTACGACACGATACAGTACGACACGATACAGTACGACACGATACAGTACGACACGATACAGTACGACACGGTACAGCACGACATGATACAGTACGACACGATACAGTACGACACGATACAGTACGACACGATACAGTACGACACGATACAGTACGACACGATACAGTACGACACGGTACAGTACGACACGATACAGTTCGACACGGTACAGTACGACACGGTACAGGACGACACGATACAGTACATGGACAACAGTACGACACGGTACTGTACGACACGATACAGTACGACACGTATCGCGGAACGTATCACGGAACAGGACCGTACAATGATACACCAAAGTGTACTCATGGTGCTAATCAGTACTGTATCAACGTCGATTCCCATCAAAGACTAATCTCTTAATCATTATATAGAGCAATGGTGGGCAACCTTATAATTTTTGTGGCACAACTTGGTAATAAGCTTCGATCGAAACCAGAGTTGCAAAACATTATCAAGAATTATCATGAATTTGTACGGTTTTTGCCTGTCACAGGCACCTGTTTTGCAACTCTGATCGAAACCATCGATGGCATTTCCATATAGTGTTGCCGGCTTACAAGTGTACCGAGACACACAGGTTGCCCACCACTGGCTTAGATATTAATCCAATAGATTCTCATGACTATGCTCCCTGCATGATATACCTCAAAATATTGATCCTAATCAAAAACTTCAATTAATTTTAGAATCTACTCAGGAGACTGTCTTGAACAGAGAACATCAAAGCTGAAAGGAAATGTACAAGTTTACAAATATTTCCAGACTAAGAAGAAGGCTGTAAATAAAGACTATTTTCGTCAGCAATATCAGGCAGTTTGGGATGCACGTGGAAAGCGTTATGTAAGTTGGAGATGTTTTTTTGGTTTTGATGATCAGTTGTGTTGATGAATTACTGGATGGGTCATCGGTGTGTTTGGTGGTAATTAGTCTGTAGTCAATTAGGGTCTATAGATAATAAACCTAAATTAGTCGTAGGGACTAGGATCCCTAACAAGCAAAGAGACTGCTTTTAGGTACCGTAGTAGCATTTCTGTGTACCATGAAAGCATGCTCTTTGCTTTTTAGGGGATGTAGGGATGTAGGATTGGTCTGTTCCAATTAAACCTATCCAAATCAACCATTTCTAGTAAGGGAACTAACAGCTTAGCTTCCATTTAGCCTCATGACTCCTCAAACTAATAATCTTCTTCCTAATTTTAGAATTACGAAGATAAAACTGGCTACATATCCTATTTTATTGATGCTGTTGTTCCAGCAATGGAACTACAACTTATAAATGCAGACATACCAACAATTGAGAAGGAACTTGATAAGCTTAAAAAGCAGCAAACTGACGATGGAAATTTTGAAAATTTTGGCAATTTTCCAAGTTTCAGTGACGATACAAAGAGAAAGGACACCAGAACATACTTCCAGACAGCATACGTCCTTATCTCATTCCTTAAAGCTAAAAAGTTTGTCACAAATAGCTACCAGGATGTTATTGATAAAGCATTTAAATATTTGGATAGTAAAAGTATTCGAAATCTAGTCGATATTGAAGGTAAATCAATTGCAGCATATGCTTATGCACTAAACAAGGAAGACGGTGCAGCAATTGATACAGCAAAGGATTTCCTTGACGGTATAGAAGAAGTCATGATTGACTATGGTGGCAATAAAAGATGCTTTAAAATTGAAAGAAGTAGTTCAAATTGTGACATGAGACATACAGCATATGCAGCTATGGCTTATTTAACATTGGATGATATTGGCAAAGCAATGCCGTTGATATATTGGATGATTAAGGAGTACAACTTTTATATGTATCAAGGATATACATATAATACAGCTATTTTATCGGAACCGATTGCTGATGCTGCAGTTGCCCTCGGTGTTGATTTTACAAATTTTGAGGTTACTTTAAAAAGTGACAATAAGCCTCTTAAGAGTTTAAAGTTTGACAAAAGGAATAATAATTATGAAGAAATTCCATTCATTCCAAATACATTATCGCTTGACGTGACCGTAGATGGAACTGGATTTTGTTCAGTCACAAGAGTTGACGAAATAATCATCACAGAAGCTACAATGATTGATCTATTTACGGTCACTGTAACACCAAGCACATCAAATACACAAAATGAGAAAATTGTTACTGTTTGTGCATCTTATAATTCAACAGATCAAGAAAAAGACTCAATCTTGAATGTTGTGTATGAGGTTGAGTTTCCGAGTGGATACATCTATGGTGGCATTGTGGATGAGAAAAAACAAAGACAGGATATTAAGGTAATTGATATCCAATTTCAGCTTCCTTATGTAGATATAAAGTCAGATAGATAGACAGTCGCCTACCTCCCTTACCTACCTCACCTCCCTTCCCTACCTCACCTCCCTTCCCTTCCATTCCCTTCCATTCCCTTCCATTCCCTTCCATTCCCTTCCATTCCCTTCCATTCCCTTCCATTCCCTTCCATTCCCTTCCATTCCCTTCCATTCCCTTCCATTCCCTTCCATTCCCTTCCATTCCCTTCCATTCCCTTCCATTCCCTTCCATTCCCTTCCATTCCCTTCCATTCCCTTCCATTCCCTTCCATTCCCTTCCATTCCCTTCCATTCCCTTCCATTCCCTTCCATTCCCTTCCATTCCCTTCCATTCCCTTCCATTCCCTTCCATTACCTTCCATTCCCTTCCATTCCCTTCCATTCCCTTCCATTCCCTTCCATTCCCTTCCATTCCCTTCCATTCCCTACCTCTCCTTCCCTTACCCTTACAACTTTTAAGCCTATTTCCCTTTTGTTCATGTACCTGAAATATCCATATGTCTAATCATAAGCCCGACACATCATTCTAAGTTCCTACAATACTAATCCTGTTCCATTTTTCATATTTTTTTAAACAGCAAGTCGAAGAAAGGAAGTCAAAGACTATTGCTATCATTTATTACAATGATTTTAAGGATCGCAAGACATATTGTGTTGACGTAAAAGCAATGAAGGTCCATGATGTTAAGAATGCACTTGATGCTGGTGTTAAGGTTTATGACTTTGATGATAAAAGTAAGTTTGAGTTTACCGGAACAGACAAAGAGACATGCTTTCAGGGTACAGATATACCAGTATGGTAGCTGAAAGCAGTCGCTTTGCCTGTTAGGGATAGTGGATTTATTTTAAGTATTTTTTATGTATATTTTATATTTATTTTATAGAAAATGTTGCTATTGAATTTTACGGATTCAAATCGTCAGTGACGTGTTAAGATCAACAGAATCTACTAAACTACATAATAACTACGGATCGGATTTGGGACTGCTCACTTATTGTGTTATAGAATAATGGACCCTTGTCTTCCTCTCACTCTAATCCTCGTCTCTTCTGCTGCCCTCTCTTTCCTGATCACCTCTCCTTCCCCCTCCCATATTAACTTACATACTTCTTTGGTCGTACAGATCGATTGCCATCCATGACCTTTCTTAGATGTCTCCTAAAGCTGGCTCTATCGCTGGCTTCCGTCTACCAATTCCCGATACCAAAAGCCCTATCATCAGCTTCCTTCTTTTTATCTGAGCGAAATAAGTGAAAAGTTTCTATGCAGCTCAATATACTCATCATCCTGGAATCAATTATGCAAAAATTTTCATATTTACCAAATTAATAAAATGTAAAATTGATGAATAATTGAATAAAATTTATCAAATTTTATGCAAAAATCAAATAAAAATTTATTTATGCTCTACAAAATGCCAATGTCCTTGATAAAACCAGCAATGTCCAAATAGTGCTATTTGATAGCGTATATCCTCAACAACCATATTAAAGTGTTCAACACGCTGCATACGTAACGAACTACATCTACAAAGAATATGGATGAATATTAATCTCTGGATGAAGGAAGGCATTAATCAGGAATTGCTCAAGCAAAAGTAAGTTGCTGGATAGGTCAGTCTATGCTTTCTCGCTATCGGGATCGGGATCGGGATTTCCCGGGATATCCCGAAAATTTGAATCCCGATCCCGATCCCGAAAATTTATCGGGACCGGGATTTCGAGAAAGCATATAAGCCACACGCTTTTAAAGCTGGCTGTATCACAAAGCTTGTACAAATCATCAGTTTTGACATCTAACTGGCATTCCTTCATTACCGTCCTACGCCATGTTGCTCTTGGAGCACCTGGACGCTTTTTTCTTGTGGATTCCAACCAAGGGCAGTATAGCAAGCTTGTGTCTCTCCCCCCAGCTACAATACTATTCCATTTACGAACATGAAACAATAATGATGCAAAAATGTCAATTAGAAGTCAAATCAGAGAATTTGTACAAACTTCGTGATGAGACCAGCAATAGAGTCAGATGGAAAGCCTCATTTCAATACCCAAGACTCCAAGTCAGAATCTATTTCCAATAAGTAATTAAAATCTATTTTAATGAGTCACATATCAGCATGTCAGCACATTTGCCGTTACAAAGAAATAAGTATGATACTTTTTTCAGACAGATTGTCTTCTTAGAAGATCCCCTCGATTAATCAATGTCAGAGGTTTATCAAAATATAAACAACTTGGAAATTCCGAGTAATTTAAAAAATTCAAAACATTTGAGTGATGAGATTAAGCTTGTTGACATAGCTTTATGATGAAATACTTTAACACTTTTTGTTATCAGCTGCTGAATAAAATTAATTTTAAACACATGCATGACACTGAGGTCAAATATAAAACAAATTAAGTATATATAGAGTCTGAATATGCCAACGGCAATTAATTTTCAAATTACCGACGGTACTTAGAGTTGACAGGACTTTTGGAATTCCGGACCGTAGTTGCAAAACAGGCACCTGTGACAGACAAAAACCATTTACTTACTTACTTCGCTGGCCGTACAGATCAAATGTGATCCATGGTCTCCCTCAGTCGGTTCCTGAAGCTGGCTCTATCTCTGGCTACCGCTTGCCAATTACCAATTCCAATTGTGACACTATCTCTATCGACAGCTTCCTTCCATGAGTTCTTTGGCCTTCTGCGCGATCTCTTGCCATCTAAAAAGTTGGATTTAAATACCTTTACCAATGGAGCATCCACAGGCCTTCTGATAACGTGTCCAGCCCACCTAAGTCTATTTACATTAATGCTTCTCACAATATCAGCTTCATGGAAAAGCCAAGAATTTGTACGGTTTTTGCCTGTCACAGGTGCCTGTTTTTGCTACTCTGGTCTGAAATTCCAAAGTCATGTCAATTCTGAGTACCGTCGGTATTTTGAAAATTTGCCGTCGGTATATTCAGTCCATATATACTTAATTTGTTTTATATTTGACCTGCTCGTACCATCAAAGTTAGCTGCGTACCGCTTAGGATGAAATAAAATGAAAAATACTTTTAGCTGCTTAGAATGGACTTTAGTGATGCAGGACGTTCCTACACGATATTAAGAATAATAAGCAATGATTTTTGTATCATATCCCGTTAAACTAATATCATGGACATTAATCATGAATGTACTTCTTTAATTTGGTAATTGGCAAGCGGTAACCAGCGATAGAGCCAGTTTCAGGAGCCGACTGAGGGATGCCATGAATCACACTTGATCTGTACGGCCTGTAAGTAAGCGCTTCTTTAAAGCTGGCAGAATTCAATTTTGAAGTCCATCTCCACTTGAATCCCATGGTGTCAGACTCCCAGAGTCCTGCCAACTCTGTATCTGAATCTTTTACTTATTTTGTTCTCTTTTAAGGATGTGTCTTTATCCGCAGAGCTTTACTGTCATGTTCATCGAGTCGTAATTGTTAGTACTGTAGCTTTCTTAAGACATATTGGGTTAGGAGATGGACAATTGTAAATCTTACAATTTCTATCCTGATTGTTTAGGTTTTCCAAAAACGGGAATTTTCCCGGGAATCCCCGGGAACAGGAATTCTGGAAATCTTATGATTGTTGGGGCTGCCACTCTTTAGGGAGGGTTGGGATGGACTATTAGTCAGTTCATATGTCGGCAAATGGTTCGATTCAGCGGTACATTTAGTGGTAACAGGGAATACCACGAGAAGATATTCACTTGACACTCAGTCAGCTTCCCAGAAAGACATTGGCATCCACAATTCCTCAGAGCCCTCAGAATCATCAAATACATACAAACCTAAGCTTAAAAAGAGAAAGAGAGTGGATGGAGAAGAGAGCTCAATTTAATTAAAGAAATAATTAAAAAATAATTAAAATTTCCCCTAACTTTAGTCACAAACATAACATGATCAATAGCAGCTTTCTCTTAACATTCACAAATACCAGTAAAATTGCATATAAAAAGTCAATCGATCGTTCATTTTTCATGAAGACTTCAGACAGTTTAGATCATTAATAAAAAATGTACAAAATAATTTTGCTGCTTTTATGCATGCTTAGTGTCTATGGATGTAAGTATTTAACAATTATGATCCCGGAAAGCACAGCGGACAGCAATTAAGCGTCGAAATGTCATGAGGTGCGCACAGATTGCCTACAACTGCTGTACAACTCCAGGCCAGATTCCAAGAAATCTCAGATCAGCCTTGGATCCAATGGACGTTGTGATTTCACCAACTCTGCACGCTGCATGACCCAAGGCATATCAATGCAACGTACCTAGTGTGTCGCGAGTCACACAAACTGAGTTAGTGTGACTAGAAAAGCGAAAAAGGCATCCGAATCCAACTAAACTTTCTCTGGGATTGAACCCGGGTCGTTAGAACAGAAGTCCGACGCTCTAACCACTTGACCATTGACGCTTTTTTGCTGACAGCCTTGGATCAGATTATCATCAATTTTAACGTCATGTGCTTTCCGGGAAACAGAAAAATAAGCATAAGAATTTAATACTTTATTTTATATATTCATATAGTACCGTTGGACTCCAGTCAGATGGACGCACCATGGCATGTTCATTTGAACATATCAAATTTACGTTGTGGTGGAAGCTTATATAAGGGCAAATATATAATAACAGGTAAATAGTCAATTGTGTCCCCAACAAGCATAGAGATTGAGACTTGATGTCAGCTTATGATTTCTGGGCTTTAAGTCACTGTTTAACTGTATTAATCCACAGCCGCCCATTGTTTTGATGCATTTCCTGATGGACATTTCGACGGACCTCGTGCTAATTATTCTCAAATTCATATTTATATCGGTGAATGGAAGCTTGGACAAGATCCCGACTGTAATGATGATGATAGTAATGAAATTTGTGATAATGTCATTAAAAAGTCACCGGCATCAATCAAAATTCATGAGAAATATGACAAAAATAATCGTGATACTAAGCACAACCATGATATTGCTATAATAACAATTAAGTCACCACCAAGAGAATCGGATATTGTTGGTAATGTGCTGTTGTCGGACGACGAGTGTGATGATGATTTTAAGGAACAAGACTTGAAAATTAGTGGTTTTGGCGAGACAAGTCCATCAGTACAAGCCGTTATCAGAAAAAGGATGGACATTAAAGTATTTGAGCATAAAAAATGTTTAAAGGATTTTCAGAATAAAGTTTATAATCCTGCACATCATGTAAGTGTTGCTATACCTGACTCACCCTCAAATTCAGTCATTGATAAAAAAATTTATTATTAATTTCAGATCTGTGGAGCTGGAAAAAATGGTAAATTTTTTTAATTTCACCTGGAAGTCACACGGTGACATAGAAATGGTTAACTCTTGTCTGATGCTGAATTTTGTCCATTTTCTATGTCGTGTAAATTCCGGATTTAAAGCTGATTATCAATACAGAGAAATAATGTCATGTATTTTATGTTTTGTTTATTTGTAGGTCTTTCTACATGGTAAGGCATTAGTACTAAGGATCAAGGACAATTTTTAGGATGGCAGGCTTGGCAGGCTTGACAGGCTTGGTACAGGCTTGGCAGGCTTGGTACAGGCTTGGCAGGCTTGGTACAGGCTTGGCAGGCTTGGTACAGGCTTGGCAGGCTTGGTACAGGCTTGGCAGGCTTGGTACAGGCTTGGCAGGCTTGGTACAGGCTTGGCAGGCTTGGTACAGGCTTGACAGGCTTGGTACAGGCTTGGCAGGCTTGGTACAGGCTTGGTACAGGCTTGACAGACTTGATACAGGCTTGGCAGGCTTGGTACAGGCTTGGTACAGGCTTGGCAGGCTTGGCAGGCTTGGTACAGGCTTGGCAGGCTTGGTACAGGCTTGACAGGCTTGGTACAGGCTTGGCAGGCTTGGTACAGGCTTGACAGGCTTGGTACAGGCTTGGCAGGCTTGGTACAGGCTTGGCAGGCTTAGTATAGGCTTGGTACAGGCTTGGTACAGGCTTGGCAGGCTTGGTACAGGCTTAACAGGCTTGATACAGGCTTGGCAGGCTTGATACAGGCTTGGTACAGGCTTGACAGGCTTGGTACAGGCTTGGCAGGCTTGGTACAGGCTTGAAAGGCTTGGTACAGGCTTGACAGGCTTGGTACAGGCTTGGCAGGCTTGGTACAGGCTTGGCAGGCTTGGTACAGGCTTGGCAGGCTTGGTACAGGCTTGGCAGGCTTGGTACAGGCTTGACAGGCTTGGTACAGGCTTGGCAGGCTTGGTACAGGCTTGGTACAGGCTTGGCAGGCTAATGATATTTCTAGCTGAGTGGCTTGCTGGATGATTGACTTCTTAGCATGCTGACTGAGCTTGTGCATCTACCATAATTAAGGCAGTGGTGGACAACCTGTGTGTCGCGGCACATTAGTGTGCCTAATTATTCTCGAAATGTCAAGAACCGTTTGCCGTGGGATTTTTTGGTCGATGTTTACCAGCATGATGTGCCGCGAAGTATAAAAGGTTGTCCACCACTGATTTAAGGTGATTAAGTGCTGTTAATTCTATTCTTTCATGATTAACATCACACAGCAAAGGAGACTCGGGTAAGTCATCAAATTAATAACAATTTTGACAAAAATAGCTAAATATTTAAAATCAATAGGTGGCGGTGCTGTTTCTCAGATTACTGATGATAATGATGAAGTAAAAACATATCTACAAGGCATTGTAGTATTTGGTTCTGATGTTTGTGGTGATGGAAAGCCAAGTAAGTTAAGAATGAGCATGCAGTGGATGTTAAGGATTCCCGGCTACCTTTATGACTTTTGTGAACAGCACCAAAGCTTTAAACTTAATTTATTAATCCTTACAGCTGGTCTTCTGAAGGTGTCATGCTTTACTGACTGGATTAATGGAGTAATTGATCCAAAATCAGTTAAACAAAAATCAAAAGTTATTGAAACTACAACCTTAATTACATCGACAAGTACGCAGTTTGAAGAGGATGATGAGGATGTTGAGGACTTCTAAGGAAAATGAAGCTAAATTCATAATTTTGGATTTTATTAAAATTATATCCAAAAAAAAAAATAATTAAATAAAACCAGGTGTAAAATGAGATCTTTGACTATGTTGTCCATCAATCCTTTCAGCGTTCCATACTCGATGAAGGGTCTGCGACATTAAATACGGATAGATTGGCACTTGGTCGCCCTACCAAATTATTCTTGAATAAGCTAATTGGACTCCGTAAGGTGTGCGAATATACAGTCACATGCTGCACTTAGCCTAAGCACACCAAGTACCAATCTCACCTTCGCGTGGTGAAGACCGTCAATCAAAGCCACATTGTGGGACGGAATCAAACGAGATCCTGGTTAATACAGTGTGCGTTGGTCTAGCAAGTCGCCATCCTCAAATCAAACGCTAAGAAACACAAATAGAGAGCCGGACTGGAACTAACGACGACAATCAAAGCTAAACGAAAAAGAACAAATGATTGGAATGTGCGGACGCTGTCAGGACCGGGAGCGTTGTCAGTATTAGTGTTGGAACTTCGACACTACAAGTACAATATCACGGCGATACAGGAAACGAAGTGGCATGGACAGCAAGTATTCGAATGTCAAAGGTTCACTATTTTCTCGTCTGAAGGAACTAAAAGCACAACTTTTGGCACAGGATTTATTGTGGATCCAAAATGAAAAAAGCACATTGTAGATTGGACACCAGTCAACGAGAGAATGTGCGTGCTGAGGATAATCAGGCAAGGTCCTGGTTAATACAGTGTGCATTGAACTACCAAGTTACCATCCCTAAACCACCCGCTAGGAGACCCAAGAGGGTGGCTATGAATCACAATTGATCTGTACAGCCTCCGAAATAAAGTAAGGAAGCTAACTTTTGGCATCGTTGCTGACACAGTAATAAAATATTGATAATTTAGGATTTATTGTAACTTTTTATTCAGAATTTCCAATAAAAAAAATATAAAAAGTCGCAATTTCTTGGGATAAGTTAAGATTATATAGGATATTGAGGCAACCAGGCATGGAACCTACTAAAATATTGATATTTTCTCATACAATTGGATCTTAGTATCAGTATTTCAGTAGTGTCATGCCTGATTCCCATAAATATCCTATTCCAGGATGATGTCATTGTCACGGGCAAACATTTAACATGTCGGGGCTGATGCTGAGTAGAAATCAATCAAAAGATTATCTGTGAAATAAATTTAAATGGATTTAATGTAATGGAATTATATAGCATTCAGGGATGGTTTAATGAGTCAAGATGGCTAGGTGGTGGAACGGTTTCGTACTCTGGAGACAGCAAATGTTGTAGTAATGACTGAAAATCAGATGCCAGGCTGACTAAGCTGTGGCGTTAGGCTGTATTTTATCGAATTTTCATTGATCGAGCCTGTGGGGCGAAGATTGAAGCCTAAAGTCAGGAAAATGGAGCCTGGGAGCTTAAGGGCTTGAAAATTGAAGCCTAAAGGCAGGAAAATGGAGCCTGGGAGCTTAAGGGCTGAATATTGAAGCCTGAAGACAGGAAAATGGAGCCTGGGAGCTTAAGGGCTTGAAGATTGAAGCCTAAAGGCAGGAAAATGGAGCCTGGGAGCTTAAGGTCTGAAGATTGAAGCCTAAAGGCAGGAAAATGGAGCCTGGGAGCTTAAGGGCTGAATATTGAAGCCTGAAGACAGGAAAATGGAGCCTGGGAGCTTAAGGGCTTGAAAATTGAAGCCTGGGAGCTGAATATTGGAGTCTGAGACCATATTAACGCTGTCTTAGTCAGATTTTTGACCATTTCTACTACTTTTATCTTTCGAGCACCAAAAAAAAAAATCATACCTTTGTGTCTAAAGTTATAAAGCTTAACTCCAGCTGGCACAGGGTTCTTAACATCAAAAACTCTTTTGGCTTTAACAGTAAAGCAATATTCGCGAAGTTTTTCAATGTTTCCAAATCTCATAATTACAACAGATTTTATATTTTTTGTGTCGACATCCTGTAAATAGACATTATTATTAGAGACATTCCTTAACAGGCAAAGACAGACTGGATTTTAGGTATCGTACCATAAAAACATGCCTCGTTGCCTGTGATATCTGCTATATCTTACCTCAATAAATTGTTTATTTAACGTATCCTCAACCTCAACAAACATATATCCAGTTGGCATTTCAAGTTCCATTCTTATGTCGTTCTGAACATCATCATCATCTACTTTTCCAATAAATGTGAAGCAAAACATGACGCGACTGTATTGATTGATTATTGACTGTTGATTATTGATTGTCAATTTAAAGCTTGGATTCAATGATTTTAATGTAACTAATGTTTCTTTAACTATTGTTACTGTACACCATCCACTTCCATTTGTTGATATTATTGCATGTTCTGAATTGTCAGGAAATTTAATTTCATGAATTATATCCAAATTATTTCCATTAATTATAACGGTTTTATCAAAATCAAATTCATTTTTTAAATTAACTGCCATATTAATTGCAGCAACCTTTGATTCACTTAATATGGTTGAGATAGCTTCAGCCGCAATCGAATGTTGATGTAAAAATGTCTTGTCTGATGAAAATTGCTTAACAATACCTAGAACTAATGGTTTAGCCTTTGGTAATTGATTCATTGCATGATATGCTAATATTGAGTATGCTGTATGTCTCATATCACATGATGTTGATGAGGATTTACTTTTAAAACATTTTTCAACAATCTTTCCACGACCATTAGTGATTGTATTTTTTTCAACTTCCTCCATGTGCTTTACAGCTGATGCATAATTTTTATTTAATGCATATGCATATGCAGCAATTGAGTGTGCATCGGGTAAGAGACTCAATTTATTACTGGGATTATCAAGAAAATTAAATGCTTTTCTTATAAGTTCTGAATAATCTTGATCAAAGTAATCACGATATTTTAAGAATGATATTAAAATATAGGCTGTTTCAAAATATTTATTTGATGCTGCATCATTTGATGATCGTTCCGGATATGTGCCAAAACTTGCAAATGATCCATCACTTTGTTGATAATCTTTTAATCGACGAAAGTCTACTTGTATAAGTCCTTTGTTTACCGATATGGCATTTATATTCATACCAGATGCAATTGCATCGATAAAGTATGCAGTATAGCCGGCATGATATCTAAAATCAATTTTTGCATTACGCTATAAATAGAAATGGACAAAATTAGGATCAGATTGTTATAATATGATCAGCGAACAAGCTATGGTGCTGCTGTCAAGCATAGACGTTCTCTAAACGCGGCAATGAGCCCCCCCCATATGCACCTCATAAATTAACATTAAATACTTACGTCATATCCATGTTTAAGATAATGCAGTCCTCGATTACGATCCATTAATATCCATTGATATAGCCAATAAAAGCGAGGATCAACCGGTTTTAAATTTCTTGCCTTCATGTATCGCATGTACTCAACATTTACTTTGAATTTTGTTGTATAGTCCTCTAAATAGCCCCAATATAGATAACTATAAATAATTGAAATTTTTTAATAAATTAAAAAAAAATTCTAGGGGGTTGTGTTGATGCGCAGGCCTGCGCATCTACAATAGCAAATGCAGGCCTGCACGTCCATATATCCAAATTAATTATAAGGTTTTGTCTTGACGCGCAGGCTTGCATTTTCTAATGTTCTAGATGCGCAAATCTGCACATTAAATTTAGAAAAATCATGAACTAAAATAAATTTAAAAAAAACTATCAAAATTTACTCTTGTTTTGTGTTTAAATTTCCAACATCCGTAAGATAGTCTGCCGATATTATTGCTGATAACTTAAGAAAACCATTGTCAGGCGTAACCCTTTTCACAGTATTCCAATTTGTATTGATATTCTTAGACAATTTATTTGAATGTGTTATCACTTCATATTCTCGAACGCCAAACTGCTCAATTTTTAATCTACTTCTAACTCTATCTTCATAAGTTTTTGATGACGTTTTACCAACAGCATTTAATGACAATTTAATTAATTTATATATACCATTAAAATTATCCAAATTTGGATGTGATCGTATATAAAATGTTATCTTTTTAACACCTTGATATGGAACTTCTATGTTAGTTTTAACATGTTCAATTTTGTCACTAAATGTTGGTTTACATTCATTATCGTAGCTAACGAATTGTATCGATTTGTCGGTATTAATGAGCGTTATTGTGGCTGTCAATGACTCCTTTGATTCAATATAATTATATACTAATATATTAAATCCAAATATTTCCTTAAAACGAACCGAATATGGTGCCATAATTTTAATAAAAAATTCATTTTTAACGGTTATTTCAGTTGAATCAGCAACAGCAATACCATGTGTATCATGCATAGCAAATGCTGATATAATCCATGATGTTATTGAATCGGGAACTTTAAATGTCTTCTTTTCATCTCCTTTTACAATATCAAATTCCTCAAAAATCCATGATTCTGGAAAATATTCACGAAGTAAATCATCCTCAGAATTATCTTGTGATTGTGATTGATCGTCATCTGACTCTGTTGGTTCATCTTCATCCGGTTCATCATCATTTGACTGCATAAAGTCCTCATTATGTGCAACTATCGATTTTCTACCAGTTTTAATACGATCAAGCTCTTCCGTTGTACAATCATGCCATGTTTTTAAATCCTCAAATTTAACATCAAGCTTATTCTCATATTTTGATATCTCATCCATAACATCACGTCTTGTTAATTCATTTCCTTGACGAAGATATGTTAAACGCTTATCAAATGCCATTAAATAGACTTTTGAATTTAATTGCGTATCAAATTCCATGACGACAGATGATTTTGTTTTTGTTGTAATTGATGACTTTTTGACTTGTTTTGGGACGGTAAGCATAACGTTCAACTGACAAAAAAAAAAATTTTATTAGTATTTTTTAGTTATGAATTATGATTTATGGTACAGTGGACCTGGTATACATCGATGTTGCACCAATTAAGTCATCCATCCGGACAAAATGCATTGGCACCAATGATAAACTGGTACGATTTTAAGAGTTTGTTTTGATGCGCAGGTCTGCATTTGCTATTGTTGTAGATGCGCATGACTGCGCATTTATCCATATAGCAAAACTAATTATAAGGTGTATTTTCTATTGTTCTTGATGCACATTTAAATGCGCATCCAAATGCGCAACTCTGCGCATCCAAATGCACAACTCTACATATCCATTTATCCTACCTATACCAATCACCAATCTATATAATATACCACTGTACCATACCATTCCGTACTAGTACCGGAGTAATCAGGTTTAGGAACGTATCCATGTGTAGACGAGAAGAGGTGAGATCCTAATGGATCCTCCTCCCTCCAGTTCTTAATATATTCCTGTCTACGTTCCTAATCCGTTACTATACTCAATTTTTCTATACTCACATGATTCATTCCCAACTGTTCAGACTTAATCAGAACTTCACCATATGAAAATTCATTGACATCACTCACGGCATGAACAACAACTGTTGCTTCAGGTATCATACTCTCTGTAATTTTCAGTATAAAATTACAACTAATTGAAAATCCACAATGTTCCTTCATTGATAGAACATTTCCATGTCTTGTCATAATCACGACTACAATTTCATCCATTTCAACGACACTTTTCACATAAATCATTATTTCGTCATTTAGTTTTGGTCTGAAAAGAGGAACATCCATAAGTACAGTAAGTACAGTAAGTACAGTAAGTACAGTAAGTACAGTAAGTACAGTAAGTACAGTAAGTACAGTAAGTACAGTAAGTACAGTAAGTACAGTAAGTACAGTAAGTACAGTAAGTACAGTAAGTACAGTAAGTACAGTAAGTACAGTAAGTACAGTAAGTACAGTAAGTACAGTAAGTACAGTAAGTACAGTAAGTAAAGTAAGTACAGTAAGTACAGTAAGTACAGTAAGTACAGTAAGTACAGTAAGTACAGTAAGTACAGTAAGTACAGTCAGTACAGTAAGTACAGTTGTATGTATACTTACAGTTGTACGTTAGTCGTATCAGTATGACCATAATCAACAGTTAGTTCCTTTGCCTTTAAATATTGTGTTCCTAACTGTACTGCAGCTCTGTATAATTTACTGTCAATATAATTAGCCTTAATTTCCAACGATTTTGTTACATTAGATATAACCTTTTGGATTATAGCAACACCATTAACAGTCGAGTAGGATCCACCTTCAATTAAGCCAGTTCCATTGGTAAATTTATAATTAAATGTCACTTTAACTTGTTCATGATCAATATTAACCGATTCATTTTTCCAATTATAAGTATAGACACGAACATGATATGGTAGACCGGGGAGGAACATTGTTGGATGTACGACATGAATCTTGAAATTATTTTCATTATAAACTGAAAATTTAATTGTCTTATTTTCTGTACTTCCACTTTCCAATTCCGTAAATAAAATTAATGCCTCAAAATCAGTCTTAGCATTGACTTTAATCTTTAAATCATCCTTAAGACTATAAGATACAGCAACTGTGTCTTTAACATTGGATATGCTGACAGTTTTAATGACATAATTATCGGATGTACGTTTAATATTAATAGTAACATTTCCAGTCACAAAATCACCATACGAATATTTTGCATTAATTGACATCTGTAGCTTATGTCCATTCAATAAACGTCGACTTATAGGCACAACATTAACCGTAAATAATGGTAAGACATACTTTTGTACAGGAATTATTTTTGATACTTTATGAAATTCCTGTTTATCGACAACAGCACTAATTGTCCAATCACCCAATTGTGTATGATCACTAAGTGTAAAATTGGAACTATAAAGTCCTTTATTCATCACATCTAAATCCTCAAATGACTTAATTGTACGATTAAATGGATCAATAATTTTAATAACTATATTATTTAACTGATATGGACGTAAATTCCGATCAATAACAATAATACGATATTTAATTGTATGTCCTGGTGCATAAACTGGCTTATCAAGCTGTATAAACGTATAATATGTCTGCTTAATGTACTTAACTTTCGATTTAATTGTTGAACATTGTGGTTGACTTTTTGATGTGACATTTCTTAGTGCTGTATAGATAACATCACCAAATTTTTTACTTCCACTTGTTTTCTTCTTTGGGAATTTAATTTTAAGAATATTATCACCGACTGCATAAGCCGTTACATTAACTTTTCTAAATTGTACACCGATTTCTGTTGGATTATCAACTTTTTTTACTACGGCAAATACGTTAAAGTCGGTTTTGTCAATCGCGGAATTAGGTGAAAAGTAGGTGATGAATCTGTTGAAAAAAAAATGGTAAAAATTGGATTAGAAATGGAATTAAAATTGCTAAAACTTAGTGTGACTTTAGACTCATGCAGGGGCGTAGCGTGTTATTGCAAACAAAAAAAATTTAAAATTTTAAAAACCGTTATAAATAAAAATGGTTTTACAATTTTCGAAGAACTCTCCCAATTGGGGGGGCTACGCCCTTGGGCTGATACCTCCGGTACGCCATTGAACGGTACGGTAATGGTATATCATGAGTACAATAGCACACCTGGTATATGCCTATACCCAGAGTTGCACAACACACACCTTTCTTTTCTTACAAAACCATACAAATTTTCAAGAATTTGTTCGATTTATGTCTGTCACAGGTGCCTGTTGTGCAACTCTGCCTTTACCGTACCAATGGTACAACTAGAACATATCTAGAACATAGTTGGCAGGACTTTGGAGTCCGGACTCCGAAAGTCCGTGGAGTCCGGACATTTTGGACTCCACTTTCCCTGGGATCGAACCCCGGACCATTGAGTCGATTGCTCGACTTTCTAACCAACTTGACTATTTCCGCTTTCCGACGCTGCTAAAGCACATGAAATAAAAATTGATGAAATTCCGATTTGAGGCCAGCGTAACTCAGATTGGATGAAATTCAGCTTCAAACCAGAGTTGCATAACTGGTGCCTGTGACAGGCAAAATGTTTTGCTACTCTGCCTCAATCGAGAATCAAGTCAGCCATGATATATTATGCAGCCTATTCCTATACTTACTCATCATTTTCTTTACAATCCACAAATACTTGTAGATATAATAAAAGTACTATAAGTACTTTCATTTGACACTGTTCTGTTTGGGCACCGATACTTTATGGCTTAATAATTGTAATGCTTTTGATTTTTTAAAATTTGTGGAACAACTTTTTATATGCCGAGACAGGCTACGAGGCAGTTTTTAATTGTGTGAGACATAATCATCAGAAATCCGATGATTTATCAAGCATATAAGTATAATACGAACAGGATTAATCATTGGTGTTAGGTTGAGTCAGGCTGAGAAACTAGATGGACGGTGTCTGTAACGGAAAAAAAAATTGAATTTGAATTGACGTTGGTGCTATTATTAGTATTGATTTTGGAATTTCTAACCTCAAAATTGGTTCCTAACATCGAAAAAATTTTAACCTCAAAAAAATTCTAACCTCAAAAAATCCTAACCTCAAAAATTTGATGTAGACTCGGAATTGGAGTTTATGGAATCAGAGTTTATGCGGTATTTGTATGGATACCGATCAGGTTGAGTATCAAAATACCAAACCTGACAAATCAGGGATGAATTTTAGCAATTACGTTTACTTCCTTCGATGGCCGTACAGATCAAATGTGATTCATGGACATCCTTTGGAGAGATGCAATGGATCACAATTGATCTGTATATAAAATAAATGTGATCCTTATTATGTCCAGAGTGTAGCCGTCTCAAATTCGAGTTTTTCGACATTAGATTGTCGAAAAATTCAAACATTTCGAACTCAACTTATTTTAAAATACAAATTTCCGTTACGAAGAAAAATAAAAGTAACGGTCAAAAAAAATTTGAATATTAACGACAAAAAATATTTTTTTGAAAAAAAAAATTAACGGTCGTTTTTGAGAAAGCCACACTCTGATTATGTCTTATATACCTTGAAACTGGACATAAATGGGACAATTTACTCGTAATTTAGACATAACCATCCAGGTCAGCTTGACTCCTTCATAGGCCCCATATTTCACCGATTCAACCACAACGCCATAGTCGCCCCCAGCCTAGTGACACATTTGCATCCCTTTTCATCAACGTGTGTCTTTCGGGATACTTTAAATACATAAGTTAAGCACTAATATAAATTTAAATCATAATACCTTTTTGGAGCTATGCTCAGCACTTCGTAATTGTCTTCGTATTTTTGAGAGTCACAAGAGCATCAAGAGAAGCTTTGAGGGGAAATGAGGAGAAATTTTGCATACAAATAAAGACTTAAATAAGTCCAAGCAACTCAATGTCTTACATATGGTGAAATTGTCTATCAAATTATGTATAGCAAAGCTTAATCTTAATTAGCGATGACATTCAGGTCAATTTAAAGTCATAAAAAAATACCAAGTAATTCCTCGATGATGAAATTTACAATCAGGAACGATGAACACGAGCTGTCGATTTTAGGACATTTTAGATTTGATTAATTTAAGCACAGCCAAGATGGTCATTAATGAGGCTACCTAAATGAGCTATAGCTGTCGATAGAGATAGTATTGAGCCTGGTATCGGAAATTGGCAAGTGGAAGCCAGCAATAGAGCCAGCTTCAGGCGACTCCTGTGGGAGGTCATGGATCACAATTGATCTGTACTAGAGTTGCGATGACAGCTACCTGTCATATATAGAGGTGACAGGTTATGTCAAAAGATGACCTGTCGATCATCTATGACCTGTCGACAGGTCATCACCTGTGACAGATGTGACCTGTGACAGGTCAGGCCTGTGACAGGCCAAATCTGTCTGCCTGCCAACGACCTGTGACAGATGGACTGTTTCTGTTGACCTGTCACAGATTGCAACTCTGATCTGTACAACCAACGAAGGAACTAAGGTATCAAATGAGCAACTACCCCTAACAGCAAAGAGCATGCTTTAAACCTATAGGAATACCACTTTGATACCCAAAAGTAGTCTATTTGCCAGTTAGGGTATGAAGGCCACTAGTTAGATGTTTGGAATCCAACAAATTGAATATGTCCACTTGAGCCCTTGAACATTTGGATCTGACGTGACCATTCCTACTCAGATTCAAGTGATTTGTCACTGTTCTTTTTGAGTTTGTTCTTTCATCATTCAAAAATTGTGAACTAGATAGACATATCTAGTTCCTAACAGGCAAAGCGACTGCTTTTAGGCACCATAGTAGTCTTTTTTTGGCTGAATAATTATTGTGATATCGACCAAGTGGTCATGAGTTCTAGGCACAGTAGGAGATTCATATGAAGTAGAAATGCGGCTCACAGCCTCAATTTGAAGGTTGAAAACAATAAGCTGACAATTGCGTCATCAAATGAGTGGTTCTGATTCAACTTTTAACTGTAAGTCTACTGAATGCAGTAGTCTGGTGAATCCTCACTTGATGATCAATCCATAGCCGCGGAACGCTTTCGTTCAGCTCTGGATCTCAATGATCGGAATATCTAAAGGTTTCAATTTTACTCAATCTCAATATTCAGCTCCGTCATTTTACAATCATCATTTTACTCATGTTTCGGTGAATCACACAAAATGAGACTGATAATCAGTTATCATCGAGTATTTAAATAACTCAGAGTGTTTTTTTCCGAACAGACTTAATAATTATCAACTTAGTGGTCAATTAAACGATTTTTTGATACTCAATAATGCTTAAAATTGCAATATTTTTATCTATTTTGAACATCATCGCTGGAAGTAAGTAAAATTCAACATTTTCGAGCTAAAATTCATTTATTTACTTTTTTAGATCCTCTAAATGAGAAAATATCAACAATTGGCGTACAAAATGCGTCACGAACAGATTCACCTTGGTTTGCATTGATAGAAATTAAGTCAAATGGTTTACGATGTGGAGGCAGTCTTATTAGTGATCGATTTGTAGTTACTGGTATGAGTTTTTGTAAATTCTGCAATTTAACCTCAAATTTTGCAACTTAACCTCAAATTTCAAGCAAATTTTGCAACTTAACCTCAAATTTCAAGCAAATTTTGCAATTTAACCTCAAATTTTGCATCTTAACCTCAAATTTCTAGCAAATTTTGCAACTTAACCTCAAATTTCAAGCAAAATTTGCAATTTAACCTCAAATTTTGCAACTTAACCTCAAATTTTGCAACTTAACCTCAAAATTTCAGCAAATTTTGCAACTTAACCTCAAATTTCTAGCAAACTTTGCAACTTAACCTCAAATTTCAAGCAAATTTTGCAATTTAACCTCAAATTTTGAAATCCAACCTCAAATACCTAACAAACCCATCATCAACATCTAAACATCAATTCCTTCCAGCCGCTCACTGTCTCGATTCGTTCCAAAACCTAGACACACCAACACTAAAGCATGGAATGGTAATAAAATTAGGCGAATGGAAGACCGACCTAGAGAATGATTGCGATTACAGTACGGAAGAATGCGAAAGTGTTGCTGAAATTCAACCAAATAGTGTCAAAATTCATGAATCTTATGACAAGTCATCCAAAACTAAGCAAAAATATGACATTGCTGTTATCAAGCTTGCCTGGCAACCGAGCAAGTCTGAATATATTCAAAATATCGAGTTGAGTATCCTCGAGAGTAATGCGAAGCTGACAAATCAAATATTGACTGTAACTGGATTTGGTAAGTATGATTTTTAATGACTTGGGTAGGTGTGATGGGGAGTGGGTTTGTGGGAGACATGGAGAGATGCACAGTATAGGGATGTAGGTTCTCCATTTACTCTACATAAGTCCGTGTGTATCGTTTGGAACCTGCTGTCGGTTCAGGACATTAATTAAGGACTTAACTAAGGATTGGAACTTGGCCGGTAGGGCATATTCAAGCTGTTCTGACTTCATCTAGGGTTCGTCCATAAGCCCCAGACCTGCATTGTAGATGCACAGGCCTACAGTTTTCGACTGCACCTCTTAGCTCATCCATCGCTGCAAACCTGGATTTTTTGGTCTGCAATCCTGGAATTTTAGACGAATCCTACCTTAAACATCTCAAATCAATAGTGCATCAGTGTCTATGTTGTGCTGCTTTGGTCTAATTCAGTGGTTGGCAACCTTTTGATTTTCGCAGCACAACTTGGTGATAAGCCTTGACCGAAACCACTCAATACATACGGCTCATGGTCTCCCCAAGCATTTTTTGGCTGCACACTAGAGTACCACAGCACACAGGTTGCCCACCACTGATCTAATTAATTCCATAATGTTTATTTTATATCTTTAGGTCAATACAAGCCAGGAGTATACACAAATATTAAGAAGAAAATTCAAATTAAAATATTTTCGGATAATTTCTGTTTGAAGAAGCACAAGAAGCATTACAGCTCAAGTTATCATGTAAATTTTAATGAAATTTGAGAATTTTTAGTTGATTTTTAATCATTTATATTTTTCCTTATGCAGATTTGTGGACTAGGATACGAAGGTAAGCTCTTTATTTTATCTAAGGCATTGACATTCTTCATTTGGACCATACAAATTTTTCATCCGGATGAAACATGTGACAATCCCTTGATTTTATCAGGAATATTCAAAAATTATTTAACGGTTTTTAATGTTTTTCAGGTGTAACCACGTGGTATGTATTAGAATAAGCTTTTATATCGACTAAAAGGGTTGGTCGTGAAATGACATCAGAGCCTAAATGTTAGATCGTTGGCTTTAAGTTGCCAAAGGCCTTTATTCATGTTTGTCCAAGGCTGCAGGTCTGCATTATTGGTGCAGATCTGCAATTTTGGACAAACCCAATTGAAAACCCAAATTAAAACTACCATAAATCTCAATTTTATTAGCTCTGGTGATTCTGGAAGTGGACTAGTCAGAACTGTCAATGGAACTACATATCTTGAAGGCATTACTGCATATGGTGTGTCAACTTGTGGTCAACGAGATGTGCCAAGTAAAGGAAATTGTATGAATTATAATAAAATTAATTAATTGTGTGTTTTTTAGGTGGATTTATGAAAGTTGCAGCATTTAAGGAATGGATTAAGATTCAAATTGACACAATGTCTTGAAAGTTGTGCCTTTGTATGCTGTAAAGGAAGTAAAATTTTGAGAAATAAAATGAAAATTCTATTAATTTAATTAAAATAGCATTTATTATATTTTGAGTGATTAAGCAGCAGTTATTACATCTAGAATGTCATATGATTCCCTAGCATGCGTCCTTATTCGGTGCCTCATAAAATTCAAGTCCAAAATTTTCTAAAAAAATTAAAAAATAATTAAAAAACCTCAAAAATTCAATAAAAAAACTCACTTTTTTCTGCAAAACTAAAAACTTTCACGCTTGACTTTTGTGGATTTATTACATCAAACATCTTAACGGCTCTGATATTGATGCAATAGTTTTGGGATTCTAGGAAGCTTAGGAAATGAACGATGACGTATGACTTCTTCCTGCCTTCTTTTACGATCTGTATTTGGAATAAGATATTTGAATTAATAAGATTAGAGTCAAGTCAAGTTGAGGTCGAAGTCAAGTTAAGTCAAAGTCAAGTCGAGTCATAGTCAAGTCGAGTCATAGTCAAGTCGAGTCATTGTCAAGTCGAGTCATAGTCAAGTCGAAGTCAAGTCGAAGTTAAGTCGAAGTTAAGTCGAAGTCAAGTTGAAGTCAAGTTGAGGTCAAGTCAAAGTCAAGTCGAAATCAAGTCGAGTCATAGTCAAGTCGAGTCATAATCAAGTCGAGTCATAGTCAAGTCGAGTCATAGTCAAGTCGAGTCATAGTCAAGTCGAGTCATAGTCAAGTCGAAGTCAAGTCGAAGTCAAGTCGCTAATTACCTGAATATTCTTCTTCTGCTTATCCAAATCGATAATTTCATCAAAAATATATCCACTTGGCATTTGTATCTCAAAAATCACATTCATAATCTCAATCACATCCCATGAATCCTTGTCATATTTAGCACAGACATTAATAACAATTTCACCAAATTTCGTAATTGTCTGATTATTCATAATTTGTACAGCAATGTGAAATGTTGGTTCAATTGCAATAGCAAAGTCAAGCGTCCGTTCAATGACTTTTGTGATGGATACAAAGCCATATCCAGTGACTTTAGAACTAAAAATCTTTGAATGTGTTGGAAAATTAACAACATGAAAATCCGTCGAATTTCCATCAACAAGCTTTAAAGTCTCCTTAAAATTAAATTCATCATGTACAGTAACTGTGATGTCCGTAGACTCAGCATGAAGCAGTTGTGCCAATTTAGCAATCGGTTCTGATATGATGGCTGAGTTGTAATAGTCATCCTTAAAATTGTATGACTTAAGCAGCCAATAAGCCAATGGAACAGCTTTCTGGGTAAGGTTAAGATTGATGTATGTCATGGCTGTATATGCTGTATGCCTTACGTCACAGTCATCATCAGTTGATTTTAATTTAACGCACATGTCCTTACCGCCATGATCAATTAATGTCTTCTCAATATCGTCCATAATATTTTTGGTCTTAATTTCATAATTGTCAGTTGGAATCCGAAGTGAGAAGGCATAAGCAGCAACTGATAATGCTTCATTGTCTTTACTGTACGCATGTGAATTATCCTCAAGAAAATCTAAAGCTTTTGTTATCACATCCGTGTACTTTTGTTCAACTATTCTGTCTGATTTAAGGAACGCGATCAGGACCTGCGCAGTCTCGAAGTAAATTTTGGTTTTGTTGTAGTCGGAACTGTTTTTGTTATATTCAGGCATGCTTCCAAAATTGGTAAATTCACCGGTTTCCAATTGATAACCCTTCAAAATGTCTAGTTCCTTCTCAATCACGTCTGGATCCTCAAAAATCAGCTTTTCATTCATTGCAGATGCAAGTGTGTCGACATAAAATGATATGAAGCCTGCATTGTCCTGAAAGTATTGAATTGGAGGTTAGCAACTTGATATGATCGAGGATCAGACATTTTCCACATATTCTAGTGTCTGAGCCTTGGATTAGACATCATACTTACATTCTTCTCAGATCCACGCATTCCTAATATATCCTGATATTCTTCTTTGAAGTAGTTATCGTTCCTTGATTTGTTCATGCTTTTTGAATATTGATGAAGATTTATATTCCATTTTAGTTTTGCTAATCTATGCTCTATTAAGTCATTTGAGTGTGATCTAGAAGAAATGGGAAGTATGAAAAGTATGAGTAAGCATTGAGAGATACTTTAGATGAAGCATAAAATCATGGATGCGGAACTGATCGGTTCTGAATAGTTCTGACCGAGAGGGACCAAGAAAGGATGAGCTAGACCGAGATATACCGAAATAGACCGAGATAAAACGAAATAAACCGAGATTGACCAAGATAGGTCGAAATAGACCGAAAAAGATCGAGATTGACCGAGATTGACTGAAATAGACCGAAATAGACCGAGATTGACCGAAATAGACCGAGATAGACCGAAGTAGACCGAAATAGACCGAAATAGACCGAAATAGACCGAAATAGACCGAAATAGACCGAAATAGACCGAAATAGACCGAAATAAACCGAGATTGACCGAAATAGACCGAAGTAGACCGAGATATACCGAAATAGACCGAAATAGACCGAAACCGACTAACAACATAGCGACAATACCCTTGAATACCCTCAAAAATGACAATTTTCCAACTCAACTTACTCAAAGTCTGAATCAATGCTGATTTTCTCACTCAAATAATCTCCAGTAATGATACAATAAGAATGTGAATATGTATCAGTGCTATTAGTATGCAAGACATCACTCGAACTATTTCCAGACAGTACATATCCATCAGAATATATATCCACAAGTTTAACACCAAAATTCTCAATTCTCAAGCGTTTTCTTACTGCATCCTTATAAGTATTTCCATGCTTATCACTTGCCTCAGCAATGACTATAATATTGATGTATTTTTCAGCAGTAAAGTCCTTGTCCATTGGATTTGATCGAATATAAAATGAGACTTTTTTACTTTGTGATTTTGGAATGTGAGCTTCTTGAATCATGCTGCGATTCTTGTTGAACCTTGCTGCGCAGTTGTCATACTCAACAAACTCAAATTGCGCGATGCTATTGTCTTGTAGATTCAACATTTTAACCTTTACGTCCACATCCTTATTGTTCTTATTGTGATTGAACACAATGACATCAATTTTTAGTATTTCCTTATATCTTAAGGAGTAAGGAAGATTGAACTTGATGAAAAATTCATTTTTAACGCGCAGGTCACGTGGTCGCATGATTGCAAGTCCTTTTTGGTCATGTACTGAAAAGGCTGATATGTGCCACGATGTCATTGAGTCAGGAACTTTATAGGTTCTTTCTGTTATTGCCGTATTACTGTCAATAGTCTCAAACAGCCACGTATGAGGAAAATTCTCACGGACGTCATCAAGATTTACTTCCTCGGATTTATCTTCAGATTCCTCGTCATAATCACCCTCACTAAAATCATCCTGTTCACCATCATCTTCATCAAAAAAACCATGTCCATTTGAATGTGGTACAATAGATTGTCGTCCGTTCTCTATGCGCAGCAGCTCTTCAGGTGTGCAAATAGTCCATGACTTCATATCATCCAACAGAACAGCATGTCGAGTATCAATATGACCAACTTTATGCATGATATCATCACGTTTTATGTCATTTGTTGTTCCCAAAAATGTGACTCGCTTGTCGACAGCTAATAAAAATATTTTTGACTCTTCTGTTGTGTTAAAAGTCATCGTGACGGTTTTTCTTGAATTTACTTCAACTTGTGACAGATTCATTTTGAGCTACAATGATTTAAAGGGTTAGTTTTGGTACAATTAGATAGGATTGTGAGGTATTAGGTGAAAAGTAGAGTTCGACAATTGCATTTAAGTGTGCGCAGTTGTGCGCAATTATGCGCCATAATAATGCGCAAGTATGCGCACACCAGCATTCAATTGTAAAACTCTTGCAAAAACCAAATACTCCAATCAATTCTTAATTTACACCTTTGCTATATCTTACATAATTTTCACCAATATTTCCTGTATTAATCTCAACCGTTCCATAATCCACTGCATCCATATGACGTACGTAATAAACCTCGAGGGTAAATTTTGGTATCATTTCCTCAACTACGCCTATTTGAAAACTACAGACAATTTTATCTTTACATTCAATCATCCTTGTGTCAATATTTCCATATTTTGTCATAATAGCGACAATGATGTTGTCAAGAAGTGTTTCACTTAAGACGTGGACATCTAGGGTGCTTCCTAAAAATGGTCTGGAAAAGAGAGATGAAATTGTTAGTTTGTTGGTTTTTAAGAGGGAGGTTCGCTTTGGGGAGGACCCCCAATTGTGCTCAACCCTATTCAATGCACCCCGGTGTAATACTCCAAATTCCCACCCTTACTGCGCACCTGATCTAAGTCTAAATCTAAATTAACAAAATTCATCAATTTTTCCTTACCTTTTTGGATAATAATTTATCTCAAGCTTCTTAGACTCATGGTCAGGTTTGGCCATTCCAACATTAACTCTATACACTCGACTGTTCAAAAATCGACACTGTATGGCAAATTCAATTGCATTTTCCGGAACCATAGTGTATTGCTCAGCTGTGCCATTGTTTAGCAGTGGATGAAATGTCACTGTCTGTCTAGTTCCATTAGATAATTTAAAGATGTAGTCCATCTCAACCTCATCTTGTGACTTATAAGTCTCATTATTCCAATTTTGTACAAATACTTTAAAATCAAATGGAAATCCAGGTGTAAATTTTGTTGGATGTACAGGAGTTAACTTGACTGTTGAGTCAGCATGAACTGTAAAATCCGTTGACTTATTGTACGTCAGTCCAGACTCAAGTTCTGTGAACATCAGCGTAGCCTTCAAATCGACACGATTATAAATTTGGGTATTAAAGTCCTTCTTGATGTTTACAGCTATTGACTGATTTGTGACGACATTTTTGAATTCCTTTGTATAGTAAGTGACTCCATCTGCGACATTTTGTATGACAAGTACAGCATTACCCGCCAAATTACCACCAAAAGCATATCCAGCATGAAATTTAATGACAATTCTTGATTCCGGCAGGTAATCCTTTTCGGATGTCTCAATATGGACACCAAATAAAGGCAGCTCAAACTTCTGTACAGCAAATGACTTTGAGGTCGTTAAGCTCTTAAACTTATCAACCGTGACTCTTATCCGCCAAGCACCAAAAAGGGGATTCCTACTTATTGTGAATTTTTCAACATAAATTCCTCGGTTTTTCCCCTCAAGATCCGTAAATTTGTCGATTGTACGATTTAATGGATCAACAATTTCAATGTCAATATTGTTCATGACGCGAGGCTTTAAATCCTTATCAACAACAATAATACGGAACTGCACATCTTCTCGTGGATTATAAATTGGCTTGTCAGTCTGGATGAATGTGTAAAATATTGGCTTATCAACTTTAATTTCAAGGTGCTGTGTTGAGCATTGATGGACCTTGTCAAGTCCTCGGACTTTCTCACGATATAAAGTTGCTGTAAAGTTCAACTTCTTCACACTTCCAGTGCTGTTTGTTGGATAATTTACGGTATAAATGTTGTTGTCTTTTAAGGTATAAGTTCGACTAAAATGACGAAATTGAACAGCCAGTTCCGTTTCATGTTCGATGTTCTTAGCTTGAATGAAGACATTGTATTTGTGGGATTTGAAGGCAATTCTGGGTGCAAATACGGCAACAAGTCTGGATGGATGGAAAGAAAATTGGGAATTTAAGGTTTTTTGCTTGTTAAATGATAGGTAGACTTGGAATCAGTAAGCAATAACCAGCAATAGGGCCTGTTTCAAGCAGCAATTCTCCCTCCCTCATGGATCACACTTGATCTGTATGACCAGATTAGTAAGTAACTCGAAGTCGAGTTTGATAAAATTGACTCTGGTCGTCGACCTAAATCCATACAAAATTCAAGTCGACTTCGAGCTCCGTAAATGACTGTAATTTGGATCCAAAAGTTTAAACCAGAGTTAGCAGAACTTTAGAGTCCGGACTCCAAAAGTCCTGACTTTGAGGAGTCGGACTACACTTTTTATTTGGAGTCTGAACTTTTGGTGTCCGGTGGAGGCACCTCCACATTAAAGTCCTGCCTACTCTGGCTTGAACCATTCCGACATGAATCCGACAACACCCGAATATGGTCTAAGGTGAATTAGACATTTCAAAGCACGTAATTATGAAGATGATTATTAAATTTTTCCATGAAGATCCTGTCCCTATTCAAAGCACTTCACTTACATCAGATCCAATGATGTACACGTACAGTGCAGCGCAATGTGACAGACAAGTACATGAATTTCAAAATTAAGGTAGCTTTCGGGTATCTGATCATTGAATATAAATAAGACCTAAGTGTGAAGAGGCTGTAGGATGGAATGCGGACGTTTTTGGCTCTACTTAGTTAGAGATGGCATTGACGAATGATCGAATTAGTAATGGCCATGGGACGTAATTGACTACAGTCTCAAGAAATACAAATTTGTCATTTTTGTTGCTTTTTTATTCATTTATTATCAATACCGTTCCTTTGATGACATTACTGTAGCCTACAAAGGGAGGCTGTGAACCGAGTTCCCACTGGATATAATTCATCTACCGAGTCTAGAATCTATGAACAGTGTTCCAATGATTAGGTATCAAAGTACTAAACCATTACGTCACTGAACCACCTCAACTAGTCTAAAAATGCCTCTTACTTCCTTACTTCCTTCGATATCAAGTTGGTATCGGAAGAAGAACTCCTACGGGTACTTAAAAGAGATCTCTTTGCCTATTAGGGTGCAATTTACATATCTAGTCCGCAATTTTTGTATCATGAAGGAACAAAATCGACAAGAATATTGAAAATGCACTCAGATCTGAGTGGGAAAGGACTTAAACAATTCCACAACCGAACCACTCTGAGTTAACAGTTATTTAAGCTTTAATTCCTTAATAATACTTACTCTTCAGAATCAACAGCCACAAATGTCCACAAAAACAATAAAAATAAAATGCAAAAATAATTTTTTGTTTCCATACGCGATGACTTTCTACTCGGAAATGATGAATCAGGCACAATTGACTATACAATAAATATTGTAAAATTATTGTTGTATTTTTAATTAGATTTATTATTTTTTTGATTTGATTTTTTTAAAATAATAATGGAAGTGAGGTAATAAAATGTGGAGATTTAATCATTTAATTCAGGATTTTGAAGTAAATTTCCACAATTTAAAATTACATTGATTTTAGGTACAGAGTCTATGCCTTATTTTAAGACAGAAAAGAGAAAATGTGAGTTAAATTTCCCCTTAATTCCCCATTTGAGCAGTCAACACAAGCACATATTATTGAGAGTGACTCAAAATCCAACACAAGCATGACATGGGGAAATTATGGTAAATAGATGACTTTATATACTATAAAAGATTATGCCAAGACTCAACAAAGTCTCAATTACTTTATTAATCAACAATTTCATTAATTATTGATGTTTTTTTCTTGAATTTCACCAGAAAAATGGTGAAATGAAAGATTGCCAGCATTTTAATTGAGCATGTGTTAAAAATTGTCCTAATTATAGAATTTCAGACATTTATAGAAGTCATCTTGGTTTGATAAAGTTATGGATTTATTAGGATTTGTCCAAAACTCGAGATAAGTCGAGTTGACTCTGTGGTGGACTGATTTACTACTTCGGTACCTAATTATTGTAGTGATACCGACCAAGCGGCTATGGGTTCGAGAATGGACTGGAGAATCATATGAAGCGGCTCACAGCCTTTTTTGTAGGCTAAAGGCAATAAGCTGATTATAGCGTCATCAAAGGAGTAGTTCTGATTTCATTATAAACTATAGGTCTACTAAGTACAGTTGTCTGACGCACCCTCATTGGTTAAACTATCATTAACTGGGATACTCCCTAGCAAAGAACTGTGGATTTCAATGACATGAATAGATAAAGGATTGTTTTTTTGCAGACATGAACGAACTATAAGATACAGCTGCAATACTGAAGACCTGCGCAAGCAAAAAACCACCAAGTTTTTGGATTACGGACTCCACGGAGTCTCCCATGAAGTGTAGACTCCAATGGACTCCAGAAGAATGTGGGATTCTTGGAATTCTTGGACTTCTTGGAGTCCGGACTGTAATGGAGACAACTCTACATTGAAGTCCTGTCAGCTCCACTCCACATCAAACAAATTGAATGCGAACACAACATGCAAACAGCCAATAATTAAAAGGACAAAAAAATTACTTTATTGAATAAAATTTTTATATATTTATAAAATTGAAAAATTAATCCAGTGGTCGGTAACCTTTTATTTGTTTGCGGCACACCTTGATGGTAAGTCTTGATGACTGTGGTTCATGTATGCAACGGCAAACAAGATGCAAACCAAATGTAAACCACTGAATTAATCTGCAAATTAAGAAACACACAGCAAATCATATTGAAAGACATCCTTAACATCTGAGGAAGAAAAATGAAGAAATTACAATTAAAAGTTCATTGGAACCAAATTTATTAGACTTACTGGGACGATAATAGTCATAAATTGTTATCCATAATGGTTTGTGGAACTTGGTGCCATTAGGTTTTTCTTTTATTATTAGTGACAGCGGATTTTCAACGAAATAATAGAATTTCTTGATGTACAACACAACCTTTTCATCTTCTGGAACGACGTGCTGAAATATTTATGATATTTTGATTAATTAATTAAATTTCTTATATATTTTTGTGATTTTCTGAATAGCACAAGTTGATTAATCAATCCGAAATCCGGTACTTTGCCGTATCAGGTGTTCATATGTGCCGTAACAATAGTGCACCTATATATTAAGTATTTAATCGATTAACCAATTTGTGCTTTTCGCATTTGACTTACCAAAATTCCAGTTTTTGCATTACTGTTATGGTATTGATATCCTTCGGGTATGTCAACTTCTACAGCTACCAAATTACTGATCAAGCTAGCTTTATATATAATCTTTAAAGTGATTTCCAGAGTTTGAAGAATTCTACGAATTTTTACACCTTTTAGGGCAAATGAAGTGTTTTTTGGCATTATTATCTCAGTTTCTTCATAAAATACATTAACATAACCTAATGCCATACGATCAATGTATAGTTTTTGATTGTATCTATTAACGTTAATTGTTCTTGATTCTAAAGTATTATTAATTTGAACATATTTTTGGTCTAAAAAGAAAGCTAAGACAAATGATCCAATATTTCTATATTCCGAAAATGCTGATAGAGCTTTAAGTGCCAAATATGTATCATATGGTGAATAAAATGCGCCATTTGGCTGTCTGTGTTCAAGTAGAGCCATGACTTCGAGTCTTGGATCTAGATTTAGGATTATTTTTGTAAGAATTAAGTAGGAAATTGTCTCGACATAAATCGAAAAATCACGTTGGTGTAATCCTGTTCTTAAGTTGGCGTAATTTATGTAGTTTAAGAATGTTATGGCCTTATTGAATTGTCTAGTAGATGCAACAGTATAAGCAACTATTGCATTATAATGGTCGTCACCTCGAATAGCGGACAATTTACTCAAAGCTGGCACAAACCAATCCTTAGTTTGCGGATTTTTACTTTCTAATCCAACTTTTGTGATCAAAATAGCTTGAATAACATTTCGTAAATTGGGATTAATGTCTCGTCGATTGTCAAGGTCAATATCGTAAGGAAATTTGTTATAATTTTTGGAACATTGGTCAATAATAAATGTCAATGAATCCTCAATTTGATTGTTGTCGACGTGGATGATTGTGGATGCATCCATCATAATATCTGCAATTAAAGCGACTAACCCAATATTATTGGATTTGGATTGAATCAGACTTTCAAGAATTAATTTGGATTCACTGTGATAGTAGTGAACATTATTCAAAGCAGTTATAGCCTTTTGAGTTGCTGCTAGTCCTAGGTTCTTGAGGAATTTATAGATGATAACTTCTGTTCCAAATTTAAGCACTTTATCTTCGTCCAATATCATCTTCCTGGATCTAAAAATATAATGGAATTAATTTTCTGTAGATGACTATTAAACATGATCTCACAGAGTCTTCAACTTAATATTCATATAGTGCCTTATTTCTCCGGAATTGATATGGTTTGGAAGGGTTTACAAATACTAATGGTACGGTACAGTGGTTTCCTAGATAATAGTCCCTCGTACCGTATCAATACAGGTACACCGGTGATACAGGGTTTGGTGCACCTGTACCGTACCATTGGAGTACCAATATTGTAACACTGGGGCACCATTGGTACAACACGATGCATACTATGCAGTGCAATTGTTCCTGTATAACATATCACCGGTGCACCTGGACAATACCTTACTAACTCACTTCGCTGACCGTACGGATCAACTGTGATCCATAGCCTAAATCAGATGACGTCTAGAGCTGACTCTATCACTGGCTTTTGTCTGCCAATTTTTAATTTAATTTAATTTAGCAGTGGTACCAAAACCTTAAATTTCCCTTTGCCATACCAGTACCAGTGGAGTACTTATACCGTACCATACTGTGCCGTACCGTACCATAGCACTACCGGAGATATCGACCTCAGTTATAAGCCCTATTAACATAACTTACAATATTGTCTCCAATCCATCAATTGCTGGTCCAAGTATGTTTCCATATATAGTCGCATATACCTTTTTAGATGGATCTGCATTCACGAGGTCCATTTCAAATCCCGGATATTCTCGAGTTATGTCTATCAATTGATTAGACATCGTTTTCTTCACTAACTTTTTGACACTTCTTTGAACATCAATTACCACAGTTGTATTAGCTTTGGCATTTCTTTCTTTAATTATTGCTGTTATTCTTATTGGTTGTGTATTATGTGAAGTAACTTGGAATGGTGCGTGCATGACGTCAATTTCAGGTGTAAAATCAAGTTGAAATGCTAAATCTGTTAATTTTTTTTGCTGTCGGCAATTTTGGCTACCAACTGGAACCTCTTTGATGAAATGTCCATTCTCAATAGTCACTGAAACTTTTACATTGAGTTTGGTCTTCAGTTCATTTCTGGCAACGATGTAATAGTCATATGCTCTATCCTGAATAATTGACTTGTCTCCTTTGATTTCAAGCCGCAATTTTTCTATTTTTTCTATTTTTCTTGTGGCTTTAACAGCAATTTCAGGCTGTGTTTTGGCAACGGTAAATCCTTTTTCTGGATGCACTGAAATTCCATAAATTTTCCATGTTGTTGTTGTGTCTGGAAATGTTATTGGAACTGTTTCGGGATCACTTGATGAGGCTACATAGACAATCTCTTTTAAAGCTGTTGGGAAATATTTATGTGACGTCCTGTCAATTTCCGAGTTTGGTTGTGGATCATTGTCATCAGCCTGTGGTGTATTACAGTCATATCCATATGTAGCTGGATTTAGGATGAATGCATTTAACTTCTCAAAATGGTAATTTTGAGGTAGTTTAAATTTCTTGTTCAGATGATACACAAGCTCGTTATAAATGGCAGGTCTGGTGATTTCATTTTCATGATCAAATAAAGCTGAATTGACATCAGTTACTATAAGAAATACTTGAGAATCTTTCTCAGTTTTGACAGTTATGCCTATCGATCTGTTTGGTTCTGCTTGTTCTGGTGCTGAGATTTCAAGCTAAAATGAGTTCAGAATTGAAATAAAATTCAAAATTTATCAATTTATGCTCAATCGCACCGAATTGTAAATCAAGAATCCAATGCTCAATGAGAATTCATCATAAACCATCGCACCATCAGATGCTCTAGCATAATATACAAGTCCACGTGCTTCAGGTCTCATTTCGTCAGTCAATTCCAAGGGAAAATCAAAAAGATCCTTTCCTTCTGCATCATTAAATTGTTGACTGTGAATTATACCTTTGGTGCCAAAAATCAAAACACGTAGAACTTCCATTTCCTCTGATGATTGGACCTTAATTTGGACTGTTGATCCGACTGTTGAGCTAAAAAAATATATTTGAATGTTTTAAGTCAATATAGTAATTTGGGTGAAAAAAAGGCAGAAGGTTTGAAAGCATAAGACTGGTTCAATAGGCGTACTACATACGATAGAGACAGTATTGCGCTTGGTATCGGAAATTGGCAAGTGAAAGCCAGCGATAGAGCCAGCTTAATAGGTCATGGAACACAATTGATCTGCACGACCAGCGAAGTACGTAAGTAATTATGTAATGGACGTAAGGGGTGCAAAACTGCAGGCATGCAACCTTCGACGAACTACAAAGTAGAACCGAAAACTGCAGGCCTGTGCATCTAAATTACAGAAAATGCAGGCCTACTGTGCTCTACCGAAGAACCCTACATCTCCTAGTGTACTCTAGTCCCCGAACAACAGAACCAATCTATATTACAAGTTTAAGACATGATATGCTATTTTATCATCACTAATGACTATTGAGACCTAGACATAGACTTCCCTTTATTGGTCTCGGTCTTCGTTTCGGTTTCAGTCTCAGTCGCAGTCTTAGTCTCAGTTTCGGTCTCAATGATTTCTTAAAGCAGTGACTTTAGGCTGCCCTAGTGATCACCTCTTATGGTTGACAATGCAACTTGATGTTAATGTCTAGTCTCATGTTGATTTTAATGAACAGTATGAAGTAACAAATCTAAAATCAGTTATTATGTGGATATAAGGACAACCTCAAATATTGCCGTCAACAACAACAAATTGACGCTCTAGTGACTACACTTTGCTGTTCGCATGTCACAAGTTTATCAATTAGAATGCCTTAATAGTTAATCATAGCCAAAACCACATCAATATCCTTACCTCTTATTAAGCATCGTAACCTGCATATACTCATCAACACCAGGAAATCTATCAATTTCTTCAGTATGTTTTGTGTTGGCGAATTCAAATAAAGCTATAATTTTACTGGTATCAGCTTTTGGTTCCAGTTGAAGTATAGCTTCGCCATTCTTAAGGTTTGTATGAACTTCCTTCGTATCAGACATTGGCTGACCTGTCTGTTGATCTGGCACACCGGATACGTACATGATGGTCGTTTTGAGTTGATTTAATGAATTGTCAGGCTTGCCATCGAGAACCTTAACTCGAACCTTAATTGGAAATTTATTGCCAGACTTGAAATATTTTTTTCTGATCACTTGAATCGTGTTCCTGCCTTTGTGCTTCATTTTGATGTTTTTATTGACAGATGTTGAATTGTCGCCGGTTATTTGGACAGTAAATGATAGATCCATGTCAACTGTTGGACTTCTGATGTTCATATCATCCTGAAAATCTAGAGGAACTACTGTCTTGATGTCTGTCAATGGAACTTCTTTGACAAATTTATCAATTTCATTAATACTAGAATTGATGAACTTAGCTGTGACATGAATAACTGCAGAACGGTCGTATGGATCCTTAGTGTGGATGGTAAGGTACATTTTACGGTCAACGAATGCAACACTTGACGGACCATCCACAAAAACTTCTGTCTCATTATTGAGATGCTGAACTTCAAATGTTTTGATGACTTTTCTATCAGCTGCTGTCACTTCTAATGTCCAAATTCCAAGTTTAGCGCCTCGATTCAAATGTTCCAAAATGTTTATTTCGTATTTAATGACACCAAATTGATTATTGATTATCGATGTATTAAACCTTAAAACTTCGAAATTTTCAGAATCTCGAAATGCCACATAAATTGGACCATAATTGGGAACCGGAAGTAAATTTCTCGTCAATATAAACACTCGAAAGATGAAAACATCGCTTGATCTATAAATTGGCTTGTTGAACTGAACGAAAACGATTGGACTTTCGGCTACGTTAAGAACATCAACTGATTGTGCCTTACAAGTATATTGATCTTTTGATGTGATTTTCAGATTGTAATTTAAGGCATTATATGGGACCTAAAATAAGTATAAAATAAAATATAGGAATTAGAGGATTGTTGTCAAATGGACAGCATTCTATTTCAAGGGTCAGACACTCCAATGTGCAGTACTGTCCTTACTATACTTGTATGAAAAATAGATAAAGTGCTGTACTTTCATATAAATTCAACAATCACAGTAAGAATAGAAGTGTCTAAACCTTGATATAAAGTGCTCTGTAGTTAATGATCAAGAGATCGGTCTATGGTGGGAACCGAATCCACCTACTCATAATAGAGTGACCCAAATATTCCTTTGCCTAATGTCTCGGTAACAGAAGCTATACTGGCGGATTTACGTATATGTATGACTGGATACTCTAAATTCCACCCTGCTCAGACACCACATTATGTGTCAAGCGAGCAAATCTAAAAGTACAAGACACCATTTATGTCCGGCAGAGCACATGGCTCCGTAGGATTGGACATATTGTTAGGAGCCCTGTTTAAGCTCTATTTAATAAACTCTTTAAATCTGGTTTAATAGAAGGCAAATGATCACAAGGGTGCCTTAAGAACTCATGGAAAGATGCTGTCTATAGAATTGGTAATGCACTTAGCATCAATAATTGACAAGTGAAGTAGACATAGGCAGAAAGACTAAGAGATAGGCAATTCCAGTCCTTAAGCACAAGCTCCATTTACGTTAGACATTGAAAGACTCAGCTTCAGATGCTAACTAAGGGAGGCTATGAATCACAGTTGATCTGTAAGAGAGGATTTCCTGTTCAGATTGTTGCCATTTTTAAACAAATCCAGATTAAAACAAAAATAATACTAGCCTGAGATCACTATTTTTGACATTTCCACATCGTATGCCTTTTGAGTGCTACAATCAGTAAATAATATTTGACTGATAATCCTCAAATTTATTTAATTTATTATAAAATTTTGAAAAAAAATGAATAAAATTATCAAATTATTGTCCCGGAAAGCATACGGCGCGGAAATGGCATTTGCTCAGATATTAAGAAGTGCTGAGGCTAGAGTCAAAGCCTGATCTCATGAAATTTTGAATGAAGCTAATGACACATTGGCCTGGAATCTGAATTAAGCTATTGTTCCTTTTATAAACCCTAATAAGCATAGAAGATGCTTTCATGGTACAGAAAGGCTACTACAAAGTCGGTCTCTTTGCATGTTATAGAAGCCCATATAAAGCCATACTCACATTAATCGAATACTCTCCTGATGAACTTTGTTGTAAAAGATTTTTGTAGCCATTTTTGGAATCGAATTCAATCGAAACGGCTGCATCAATTCCATGTTCCACTTGATATATCTTATATTGAGATCCAGTCGATGTATAACGTGATCCAATAAATGAGATGTTTTGGTGACTAGAAAAGAGATTTTTGTCAGAATTTGAGATTGATTTGTGCTTTATGGGGATGTTCGTAAATTGCGTAACGTTTGAAAATTGGATTTTTAGAGACCCATCCGACCTCTAGCTTAACGGTTTGAAAAATGATCATGACCAAAATGTCTATAATCATCCTTAACTCTAATCCAGTGGTGGACAACCTTTTATTCGAGGCACACCTTGATGGTAAGTCACGACCAAAACAGCACATGTCCTACAGTTCTTGGTCGCTTCCAAAAATGTTTGACGGCTAATCATTACGCAACTTCCAAAATGTTCCCTCATCCTTACCAAAATACACTTGATAATGCTATCAAAAGGATGAATAAGAAGACATTAAGCTTCATAATGACATTTTCTATTTTTAATCAAAATTCTCAAAATTTATTGTATTTTTCTAAAAAATTCAACTTAAGACTTAACAGTTGACTGAAACAAAATACACTTGTACTATAATTATATTGAAAAATATTTTAGTACTTAAATATGTGATTGATACTCAGAGAGTAACTCTGAGTGCCGTGAGAATGTTGTCAGTTAGGTATAGGCAAATTGAGCATATGATTGTATGTTAGGATTTGATTCCGGGATTTCTATTGAATTCTAAATTTTGATCCCAACGGAGTTGGTCAAACTGGAGTCAAGATTTAAGAATTAGAGTCGAACTCCACTTTTGAGTCTTAAATAATAAACATCGACTGTTCAGACCTTAAGGTCCATACGTTTGATCTCCCACTCAAACCTAGACCTACAGTTTACATTGGGATCCGAACCACTTTTGAGTCTTCCAAACTCTGAAGACAGAATCAAGCTACAAGGTATTCTACATAAATTAGGCAGCTCTATATATAGCAGCTCTATATATAAAAATTAAGCAGTTCAATAGAATTGTTTTTTGTAGTCACAGTTGGGTTCATGAATGTACAGTATCAGACTTTTTTGCGGATGATTAGAGATAAGGGCTTAGCCAGGGTATGGGGGACATCCTCCCTCCAAAAATTGAAAAAAAAAACGTTTATTTTGTAACGTATTTTTTATTTTTAAATTTTTTTGATTTACTTTTTTAAAAAAATTTCCTAAAAAACAGTCAGGCGCCCCTTTTTTTGGTTAGAGATCTCGAGGAAGACCGAAAATTCCTAAATTTGATGTGCAAAACAGGACGTTGGTGTCCTTAACATTCTGAACATTGCCAGAAATTCTCAAAGAAAAGAGCCGGCTGGATGGGCTCACATGCCAATGACTCCACATGCTAATGACTCCACATGCCGATGGGTCTACATTCCCATAGATCCACTTGCCGATGGCTCCACATGCCGATAGGTCCACAAGCCAATGAGTCAACATGCCGATTGGTTCACATGCAGATTAGTCAACATGCTGATGATTCCACAAGCCGATGGGTCCATATGCCGATAGCTCTACATTCCGATGGGTCCACACACGACCGTACCCAAGGATGTAAGCAAGTAAATGCATCTAAAATGCCTCACAAAATTACCACAAAATATGGATCTGCAGTTATGTAAGTTCTGACATTCTGTATTTAAGCAGAAGACGAAGCCAGTCTTCATTTCATCTTAGAACTGTTCGGCCATTGTCATGCTGATCTTATGCTTGATTGTCATCCTTTCTCGCGTCATGTGTAGCTCAAGACTCTAACTTAGCTTGCTAATTTCAATTCTCCGTCGGGTATTTGTTCTTAATTCTGCTGTCGATTGTATTTTAATATATAAAGACCAACATATTCATGCTGCATCTCGTGAGAATCTCGTGAGAATCTACAGAGATCTCATTTTTGTGTCTCACAAATACCAGCAAAATTAAGGAGAAATTTCGAAGGGGAAATAAAAAATGCTCAAAAATATTTACTTTTTTTCAGGTTTTTCCCACAATAAATCAGACACGTCATTTGGGGTCAGTAAGTCAATCGTGATACAATTTGTATATTTTTGATTGATAAGCATAACGGGAAATCCCAACTGATTAAGCTTATTATGTATGTCAATAAGATTTGAACTTCTATTATCAATTCTAGGTAGCCAGTACTGTTTAATTTCACCATAATATGTTTGTTTTGATGTTCCTGAAATACTTGTTTTGTGATTAATGAGGCATGATGAAATTATTTATGTCCTTATTTGATTATTTTGCTGATCGTACAGATTCATGATCTCCCTTAGGTTTCTTAGCTTGTAGTTAAGGATGACGGCTTGCTAGGCCAATGAATCCTGTATTAACCAAGGATTGAGGATCGAGACTGAGGCTGAGGACCGAGACTGACTCTGAGACCGGGATCGAGACTGAGAAAAGATGCCGAGATCGAGGCAAAAACCAAGATCGAGGACCGAGACTGAGAACAGAGACCGTGGATTGAGGACCAAGACTGAGAAGGATACCAAGGACCAAGGACCGAGGACTAAGACCGAGCTTGCCAACCTTACACCAGAGTAAGTAAGTTCGGGGTCAAATAAAACAAAAAAACTATGAAATACTTTTAATATGCTATTCTCTCAGCTTACTCAATTCACATCTACAGCTACAAATCTTGTCTATCAAATTAAATGTTTGTGATAATATTCCAAGCATCAGTGTATACGAACCTGTGGATGAATACAGATACTTCCTACACAAAAATTGACAAAAAAAAAATGTTTAAATTATTTTTAATTTTTATGATTCTTCACTTTAGTTGTGGCTGTAAGTTTTTGACTAAATTTTTTGGGTTCCGATATTAAAATAATTCCTTTTTAGCTGTAATAAAGCGATCAACTGACTCATTTGTAGTTAAAAATGCAACACAAACGGAATCACCGTGGTTGGCATTGATTACAATCTTACCAAATAATTTAAGGTGTGGGGGAAGTCTTGTGAAAGATAAATTCATAATTACAGGTATGTTGAGACACTGTGACACTGGGACACTGTGACACTGAGACGCTGAGACACTGAGACACCGAGACACTGTGATACTGAGACATTGAGACACTAAGACATTGTGACATTGAGACACTGAGACACTGTGACATTGAGACACTGAGACATTGAGACACTGTGACACTAAGACATTGTGACATTGAGACACTGAGACACTGTGACACTGAGACATTGTGACACAGAGACATTGTGACATTGTGACATTGTGACATTGAGACACTGTGACACTGAGACACTGAGACACTGTGACACTGAGACACAGAGACATTGTGACATTGTGACATTGTGACATTGAGACATTGAGACACTGAGACACTGAGACAATGAGACACTGAGACACTGTGACATTGAGACTTTGAGACACTGAAACACAGAGACACTGCGACACTAAAATAAAATGTCTTATTTCCATTCATAGCTGCTCACTGCTTTAATGGAAAAGACTTAAATTCACCAAAATTAAAAAACGAAATTAAAATTCGTCTCGGCGATTGGAAAACCGAAACAGATCCAGATTGTGAACATGATGATGACTCATGTGATCGTGTTGCTGAAATTCCACTAAAAAAAGTAATTCGTCATAATGAATATCGCGAAACTGCTCGTGATAAACTTAAATATGATATTGCAATAATTCAACTTAAATGGGCACCAAGAAAATCGGAACTGATTAATAATATTGATTTTACTGATCGTGAATGCAATCATAAGTATGATGGTGAAGAGCTTTCGATGACTGGATTCGGTAAGGACATGGAATGACTTTATTTAATATCAGATAACTAAATTGTGTAATTTATTTTAAGGATATACACCAACATCTGGATCGGAATATACAAAAATCAAAAAAAGTATTCAAATGACAATACAGAATGACACATATTGTGGCAACAGTTTTGTGGGAATATATAATCGCGATTATCATGTATGTATTGTGTAGTAAGGATGATTGAGAGTGAGACTAAGACTCCCCGGATAGACTTCCTGGGTTGACTTGATAGGTTGAATTAATGGCGAGACTTCAGATAGACTTCGGGTAGACTTCGGGTAGACTTCTCGGAAAGACTTCGTGGAGACTTCGGGTAGACTTTGGATATACTTTGGAAAGACTTCGGAAAGACTTCGGGTAGACTTCGGGTAGACTTCGGGTAGACTTTTCGGGAAGACTTCGGATATACTTCGGAAAGACTTTGGATATACTTTAGGAAGACTTCGGTTATACTTCGGGTAGACTTTGTGGAGATTTCGGGTAGACTTTGGGTAGTCTTCGGGGTGACTTCAGGTAGACTTCGGAAAAACTTCGGGCAGACTTTGTGGAGATTTCGGGTAGACTTTGGGTAGTCTTCGGGGTGACTTCGGGTAGACTTTGGAAAGACTTCGGAAAGACTTCGGGTAGACTTCGGGTAGACTTTGGATAGACCTCAGGGAGTCTTCGGATAAACTTCGAGTAGACTTCGTGTAGTCTTCGGGTAGTCTTCGTGAAGTCTACCCAGAAAGTCTCAGTCTCAGCATCGGAAACCCTTTATACTTTGAGAATTTTGAATTTTATATTAAATTTATTGATTATTTTATTTACATGCAGATGTGTGGAACAGGAACAGATGGTATGCAATTATTTTGAATTATTTGATTTTATAATCTTTAAAAATTCTCTTTTTTTTACTTTAGGGGAATCAACCTGGTAAGTCTTAAAATTGAGAATTTAAGGTGACATGTTGTGGACAACCAGGGTGTCGTCAGATGATGATTAGTTCTGATTGATCCACTAAGACTCATCGTAGGGCAAGACACATTGTCATGACACTGTTGTGACTTGAATAATCCCAGATGTAAAGTAAAATTCCACATTTTCATTAATCTAATATTTATCATTACAGCTCAGGTGATTCAGGAAGTGGAGTTACAGGTCTAAAAAATGGCATACCAATGTTAGATGGAATTGTGGCTTATGGTGCTCCACAATGCATGGATCGAGATAAACCATGTAAGTTGTTATAAATCCTGAAAATTTCAATCTTTGACTTGAATTTGGAATGGAGTCGAGTTGACTATTCCATACCTAATCTGAGTCGACATCCAGTAAATAATTTAACTAAATTTATTATATTTTTATAGCTGGTTTTGTGAAGGTTGCATGCCACAATCAATGGATCAATGATACTTTTAAAAAGCTTTTAGGTCCAAAAAAGAAGAATTAACTGTTAAATAGCGACTAAGAGCGTTGAAGTGAATAAGAACCAGTCAAAATGGACCATTAAGTCAACTGTTTGTGGATTAAAAACTGAAATAAAAATGTTAAAAAATAGTTTTTTAAATTTTATTAATTTTTTTCATTTTTTACAATTTAAGGATTAAGTTTAGAATTTTATGGATTAATCCAGAATAGGCTGGACTCTATTATGGACAATTGATGACCGATTGGACTTCTTAGTCCAACTTAAGTGGAGTACAGGCTCTAAAGTCTAAATAAAGTGTAGTCAAAAGTCCAAAAAATTGTATTCCGAACTGCATTGACAACCGGACTCCACTGGAGTTAATCTATGGCGTCCGATTGAATTCCAGCGAAGTATGATCGAAGAACAGTCAAGTCCAACCTCCGGAGTTCTACTAACTCGACATTAATCAAGGTTAATTAATCGATTTTGATCATTTTTAGGTTCATTGACCTGCTTAATACTCTTAACTCTAAATATATACTTACTTACTTACTTCGCTGGTCGTACAGATCAGTTGTGATCCATGACCTCCCACAGGAGTCGAATGAAGCTGGCTCTATCGCTGGCTTCAACTTGCCAATTTCCGATACCAAGTTCAATACTCTTTCTATCGACAGCTTCCTTCCAAGAGTTCATTGGACGTCCACGGGCTCTTTAACCGTCCTGAAAGTCAGCTTTGTAGATGTAGCAAACGTAGGCATAACTCCCCCCTAACTAGTATTCAACCTCCATATCTCCGATACTTAGTACAAACAGAAACTGCATAGTGAGCAGTTCTTGGGGATATATAAGTACAAGCATTCTCTTGGTTCAGGCAGTCTTGTATTAGATAGCGAAATAAAGAAAGCATATTTCAGAGATATACGTTGTTCCGTTTACCCCACTCCGCTACATAGTCCTTATGGACGATAGACCTTATAGACCTTATGAAATTCCTTAACTAATAGAGTTTCCACAGGCCGTCATCATGATTAACTCTTAATATACAATATATTGAGTTTATATGAGAATTGAGCATATGTATAGTCAACCAATACATGAGAACAATTCTACGTATAGTCCATAACATTATATATGCTGCATATAGACTTTTTTCATTTCAGTTTACTTTTAATCATCTGAATTAAAACATCAAATAGTATCAAATGAATTTAAATATTTTTATCGTGTTTCTTGCATTTTTCGTCGTATGGACGTCAGCGGAGACAAACTTAGATGATCGAAGACAAACTTTTGATAATTGGTATGCAGATATTTCGGATCAGTATCAAAAATATGCCCAAAAACATTCAATCAACAACGAGATGAATACTGCTCTAGCACAAACTAAAAGATGGTGCATAAATGAAAATGCTGATTATTGGAAAAATATAAACAAAAAATTGAATTATGCAGAAGCAATAATCTTAATTTATGGAGCAGCTACAGAGTGCATAACTGGCATCACGAAGAGAACAACAACATGGATTGAACTGATCAGTGCATACATTGATTCTTATCGTCAAATAATTGATAGTGAACATATTGAATGCTTCAAGAAGGAATTACAGGAATTAAATCCAAGCTCTCCTTTAATAAAGTCCGATTTTGACGTTGAATCGATGATTCTTGATAGTGAAACGTGTGCAGAAATTGTTGATATGGCTGGATTGGATGAATACTATGGAAATTTTGAAAATCAATATGGTAGTTTTGAGAATTTGACATGCACTAGCGATTTTAAAACTGAAGTAAAAAAGACATTACTGACCTTTGTAGTTTTGTCAGATCCAAATCCAAATTTTCAAGAAGGAGTTAAACGTTTTGAAATAAAACGGTTAGCAGAGAATGTGCAGGAAAAACTAAAGGTTGCTTTTACTTGTGTAAAAAAAAAAGTTATGTCTGGATGAGCAGATCTGCGGTTTTTAACAATGCCTTAATGTGAATTGAAATAAATGAATTGTATCAAAAAATAACAGACAACTTACTTACTTACTTTACTTTGCTGGCCGTACAGATCAAGTGTGATCCATGGCTTCCCTCAATCGACTCCTGAAGCTGGCTTTATCGCTGGCTAACGCTTGCCAATTACCAATTCCAAGTTAGGCACTATCTCTATCGACAGCTTCCTTCCATGAATTCTTTGGCCTGCCGCGCGATCTCTTGCAAATTAAACATTTTTAATTCTCAATCGTCATTCAGTGGGATGTTATGGCCGTCATTTTCAGGCATCTATTGACATTAAATTGATTGTCTACCCAGACTTATTTTGTACCATAATCTTAATTACCTTTATTCTTAAAACACCAAACATGAGCTGACTATAAAGCCATAAATAAACAGTGATTAAAACTTATTTACAGGGAAATCCTCGCAATTAAGTCATCTAAGGTCAAAATAAATTTGTTAGTATATATTTCAAAATGAGTGCAAATGTCCAATTATCAATATTATTCCAGATAATTTGAATGTCGACTTTCCATATTCGAGACAAACTTCAGAGTCGAAAATCATTAAAATTATCACATTAAACGTGATGAAATTGAATTTTATAATGCTGACTTTCCAGGAAATGTTTAAATTCGACTTATGTGCTAGGTATTATTAAGGACATCTAATTAAGTCATGAACATTGTAAGCATCATTATAAAATGATTCGATCTTTACCAAAATATTTGCAAAACATTTGTACACGTTTCCTATCTTCTTAGATCCAAAAATGACTCTTAAGATCCTCCTTCTCTCAATGACACCACCTGCATCCTCATCCTCAACAGTCACATTCCAAGCTCAAAGTCGATTCAGATTCTGTATGGAAAAGTCAACTCAAATTTGTCAATTTTGTATAGAATCGAGTTACTTTCAGTTGACTTTTCCAAACAAAATCCGAGTCGCCTTCAAGCTCCGATTTCAATAATTAATCAGCACGTCTAAGCCTTGTTGAAAACAGCACAATTTCTCCACACAAAATTTCCCCTTTTTTCTGATCATTATGTACTTGTGTTGATCATCTTTCAATGTGTTAGTGAGACTTAATGTTATTGATTACTCAAATGAGCAAACTGGCTTAAATCTCAATTTAAATTGTGAAGGGGAAATTAGCTAAAAGCATTGATTGGCAGGACAATGAGAAGATTACTCTAATGTAGTTCGGATTCAAGTGGAAGCGCCTTTTTGGACGTTTGTATTCCAGACTCTTAAAGATCTGCGAAAGCTGCCTTACTTACTTACGTCAAATCTGGAGATTCAAGCGTTCTCCGTCTCGGTCTCAGTCCCATTCCCCTCCTTTCCGGATATCCCTCCTACTTACCTCCTTCATGTGAGTCGAAGTAGTCGAAGTGGCTCGGTGGCGGAATGGTTTAGTACTTCGGTACATAATTATTGCAACACCGATCCATCGATCATGGGTTCGAGACTCGGCATGGGAAATTTTTCACGTGTCCTTTTTCGAATCATATGTAGTGGAAACGCGGCTCACAGCCTTCCTTTGTAAGCTAGAGGCAATATGATGGTGATAGCGTCATCAAAGGAGTGGTTCTGATCCCACTATAAACTGTAGGTCTATTGAGTGCAGTGGTCTGGCGCACCCTCACTCGTTAAACAATCATTAGCCTCGAATAACTAAAGATCTGAATAGCTAGAGGTTTTTTTTTTTTTTTTTTTACCTCCTTCACTGACCATACAGATTAATGCCGAATGGCTACCGTCTAACAATTACTGACTTGTATCCTTGTAAGGAAGCAATCCTTGGCTTGGGGAACAAGGGCCCATTGCCGCGCATAGGAAATGTCTAAAGACAGCTCTATCCTTCGAAACATTCTGCCAGTTCGGGATATTAAGGACTGTAGCGTCCTTTCCAACACATCCAATCCAGGAGTTCTTCGGTCTTCTTTGAGATCGGGATCCGCATTGAAATTTTCAGGATATAACGATCCTGATCCCGATAGCGAGAAAGCATAGTTGGAGAGGCTGTCGATCTGTTTCGGTTGTTGACCAAAGGGATTCAATTACCCGTGGTTCTTAATATTTTTACTAAAAACACCGCTGGTGACAGAAGCTATGACAAACAACGATTAATAAATGGAATATCATGGAATTCATGCAAGATCTTAGAGCTTGCATCTTAGATCGCAAGGAAGACGGAAAAATTCCTGGATTGGATGTGTTAGAAAGTACACTTGAGTCCTTAATATCCCAAACTGGCTGAAAATATCGAAGGATAGAGCTGTCTTTAGACATTCCCTACGCGCGGCAATTTGCCCTCGTGCCTCCCAAGCCCAGGAAGTAAGTAAGCATGCCTTATCAAGTCAGCCATACAAACTGACTTAATAAAATTCATTCTAGCTTTAAAAATTCGTTTAAAAAAAAATCCCAGAAAGTAGATTTTTATAAAATTCCCCTTTTTTGTTAGCTCATAGTCTAGATTCTCAAAAATTTTAAGAGAATCGCAATTAGATTATAAATTATTACATGTACAACTTAATCTCAGCAAACTTCATTCCAATAAATAGCTCAAGAAATCATTGTGAAATTGTTTTAAGTGCCAAAAATGATTTAAAATTGAATAAAAAAAAAATCATAAAAAATGAATGTCAAAATTTTGATATTTTTCTGTGGATTTATGCTGAAATTAAGTCAAATTTCATCACAATCGTGTAAATTTGATGTCAAAACAACACGCGCGTACATCTATAACTATACACATTATACATGTGAGGTTGATATCGACGATTGGAGTGAATTTGAAACATTTGAAAGCATCGATACTGATCATATTGATGGTAAAACAGACAATGATGTCAAATTCATCAAAATAATGCCAAAGCATGCAAAGCTGTACACATTTACGTCATTTATATGTGATAAATTTAAAAATCTTGAAGGCATGATTATTAAAAAGCTTAAAATTAAGGAACTTGATGACGATTCGATGCAACAATGTCCAAATTTAAAGAAATTGGAGTTTACATCCAATGACATTCGTCTATATCCGGACTCATTGCTGTCTGAAAATGTCGAACTTATTGATTTTGAGTTCAGCTACAATAAAATCACGACAATACCCGAGGATGCATTTGAGACACTTGAAAATTTACAAATTTTAAATCTTAAACACAATAAACTCAATGAATTACCGGATAGAGTCTTTCAGGCACTTACCAAACTCCAACAATTGAATCTGGATGATAATGAACTTGACGAACTTAAGCCTGAATGGTTTAAGAAGCTTAGAAATGTCATCAAATTAACATTAAACAACAATGGAATTCAATATTTGCCTGAAAATGTCTTTGAAGATTTACAAAATTTAACAATGTTGGAACTAAATCATAATTCAATACGTGAGATACATGCATCATCATTTGGTTATCGTGGTAAACTTCAGGCATTATTTTTGACTGAAAATAATGTTAATTCAATTGATCCGAAATTTATTGGTGAATCATCAATTGCCATGATACATATGGTTGGTAATCATTGCTTTTCAGGCAAAACTAATGCTAGAGATGATATGTTGGATATAAGTTTACAACGATGCTACAGATATCATAAACCAAGTAAGTTATAACAATTATTTTAAGTTGATTACTAATTCCGAGACCTAGACCAAGACCTAGACCTAGACCGACACCTAGACCGACACCTAGACCGACACCTAGACCGACACCTAGACCGACACCTAGACCGACACCTAGACCGAGACCTAGACCGAGACCTAGACCGAGACCTAGACCGAGACCTAGACCGAGACCTAGACCGAGACCTAGACCGAGACCTAGACCGAGACCTAGACCGAGACCTAGACCGAGACCTAGACCGAGACCTAGACCGAGACCTAAACCGAGACCTAAACCGAGACCTAAACCGAGACCTAGACCGAGACCTAGACCGAGACCTAGACCGAGACCTAGACCGAGACCTAGACCGAGACCTAGACCGAGACCTAGACCGAGACCTAGACCGAGACCTAGACCGACACCTAGACCGAGACCTAAACCGAGACCTAAACCGAGACCTAAACCGAGACCTAGACCGAGACCTAAACCGAGACCTAAACCGAGACCTAGACCGAGACCTAAACCGAGACCTAAACCGACACCTAGACAGTGACCTAGACCGAGACCTAGACCGAGATCTAGACCGAGACCTAGACCGAGACCTAGACCGAGACCTAAACCGAGACCTAAACCGAGACCTAGACCGAGACCTAGACCGAGACCTAGACCGAGACCTAGACCGAGACCTAGACCGAGACCTAGACCGAGACCTAGACCGAGACCTAGACCGAGACCTAGACCGAGACATAGACCGAGACCAAGACCGAGATCTAGACCGAGACCTAAACCGACACCTAGACAGTGACCTAGACCGAGACCTAGACCGAGATCTAGACCGAGACCTAGACCGAGACATAGACCGAGACCAAGACCGAGATCTAGACCGAAAAATACAATTCGAGTCGACTTCGAGCTCTGATTTGAGTATTTGCAATAAAATAATAAGATTATGTCTTGTTTAGTCACACCAACAAGAAAAACAACAACAACAACCACAACCACAACCACAACTACTACGCGTCCAACTACCACAACAACTACTACGCGTCCAACCACAACAACAACTACTACGCGTCCAACTACAACCACAACTACTACGCGTCCAATAAGAACTACAACAAGAAGGCGTCTAATTACTACCTCTGCAACGACAACGCAAAAAATAATAACGACAGCAAATCATAGAACAGGCAAAGCTAATGCAGCCTTAAAAGAGACAACAACATCAATTCCGGAAGCAGTTTATCCAACAACTCCACCAATGGGATTGGTAAGATTTTCAGTTTCAAGTCTATTTTGTTTACGCTTTGAGGATCACTTGCGACCTAACAGGCAAAGAGACAGACTTTTAGGTATTGTAATGGACATTCTGTTGAATTAAAGCATGCTGTTTGTCTGTTAAGGTTGATGGTTCTCTCGATGGCTTGGTGGTTGGCTCTTGAAGGCTGATTAGTGCATTATTGATGGCTTGGTAGTTGAAATTAGCATTTATGGTGCCATTAGGGTAGCCTTGGGTCTAATCGTTCATACAGTGACCTATAGGTAGGGCGGACATCTGCTTCTGAACTTATCTACCTTGCTGATGTGTCCCGACAAAGCCTCAAAATGTCCCAATTTTTTTTAAAAGTGTCCCGATATTTTGCGAAAATCCTATGGCCACCCTACTTATAGGTAAACGTTTCCGTTACCCTTACCTTATATTAAGGATTCCTCCAACCTATTTTGAAGCAAAATTCCTTAATTTCCTACAATTTTTTCATGAAAAAGTCCAAAAGTTCCACTAAATTTGCCAATTCTTATCTACAACGACGGCTTCTAATCTAATACAATTTATATTAAATTTTTATTATTTTTCTTCAACTTTAACCTTATTATATTTATTGTACATCAACTGATCAACTCATCCATAACAATCGGTAAGCAAAATTTCATTTTTAATTTAAAGTAAAATATTCAAAACAAGTTTGAAATTACAGATATGAACCTTAGTGCGGAATAATTCATGATAAAGTTAAGAAGAATGATGGCGAAGACAAATTCATTCGTGGAAGTTATCCTTGGTAAGTATGTCAGATATTGGTAAGGTACACGGTATAGAAAAGGTTTGAGTGATTTTGGTATGAAACTGGATTTTGCCTAGGTTCGATCAATGGCTGTGGACCATATGCAGTCACCTTAGACGACTAAGGAGCCTAGGGCGTCTAAGGCGTCTAAGGCGTCTTAGACACCCTAGGTTCCTTAGTCGTCTTATGTGACTGCATATGGTCCACAGCCATTGATCGAACCCAGGCAAAATCCAGCTTCACCGCATTGTGCTGCTCGGGTTCATCACTAAATTAACTGACTTTTATTTACCTATTTATAACTTAGGACCGTAGCCATAGTGAGACAAGATACTGGACAGTTTGTATGCAGCGGTGTTTTGGTTACAAGTCAAAAAGTAGTGACAGGTAAATATGAATAAATTCCACAGTTCTGACTTTGAGTTGGTGCCAGATACATGTTGACTTGGTGCTAAATTTTGGATCAATTAGCCGATTTATCGCCGATTCAGGTTCTAAAAAATTTCTATTTTACAGCCGCAAGTTGCATGTACAAAATTGAGAACGAAAAGGAAACAGAACTGCTAACTCGTGACTTAGTAGTCGTTCTAGGAAGTCACAATATTTATCGTTTATTTGAAACTGGAAAGAGTAGCGTGGCAGTACGGACAATTCACATCCACAATGACTATAAATCATCTAAACCTAATTCAAATATAGCCGTTATTGTGCTTGACGTCCCAGCATTTCCAGGACAATATATCAATACAATATGTCTAATTGATACAATTGAGGATCCATTGACCGTTGAGGTTGGTGTTGTTGTAAGCTATGGACATAATAGTTCAATGCAAAATAAACCACAAGTGACTCCAACAAAGTTCGAATTGCCTATGCAGAATGACCTAGAATGCAATATGAATCATGTAGACTTTATAGACATTTTAAATGATCAAACATTTTGTGCTGGAAATGACGGTGGCGATGGATTTTATTCAGTAGATTATGGAAGTGGATTTTATGTTAAATATGATGGACGATTTTATCTTCGTGGTATATTGACGACTGTACCTTCACATGAGTCATACTCGTTATTTACTGATGTTGCTAAGTACAGTAAATGGATTGATGGACTTCCTTTGGAGGTAATTGAAGAAATAAATGAAGAAGATGAAGAGGAAGATTTTGATAATTGGAAGTGATAAGGGAGCCTCGATATGCCTGTCATCTAATTATAATTGAATAGCACAAGTTGATTAATCGATCAATAATCCGGATCTAGGGAGATGTGACTCTGACTTGATGTTGGATTTGGAACAAGTTAGTCTAGTGACTCTGGCATTTTGTCGGATTTGATTGCAATCAAGTCATAGTTGCGCCAGACCCCAGAACGGTGTTGCTCTGACTTGATGCTGAAAACCAAGTTGATGTCTGAGTCACGTCGGTCTAGTCTTGGCCGAAGTGACATGGGCATGTTGTCGGATATTGATTTCCACCAAGTCATAGTAACACTGAACAGCTCGATGTTTGTCCTAGTCACACCGGTCTTGTGTTGGACAGGAGTGACTATGACATGGTACTGGGTTTGGTTCAAGACAAGCCATAGCTTCGTCAAACTGATGCCGGATTGTGGATCGATCAACCAACTTGTGCTATTCGGATACTCTTATTACTTATTATTGGACAATTAAAATTGCCAATTTCTATAAAAAATTATATACATATAAACCGTGAATAAATGATATATTTTGTAAAAAAAAATACTTAATGTTTTGTCTTAAGATAATTTCAGAGATGGGGTGGTTCTATCACCAACACCTACGTCCCTACCTAATGCGTTCCTGTAACCAATTGTTTTTGAAAGCAATTTTTGGTTTTTAAGTTTAAACAAGTAATTGGACAACCTATGTCAAAATTATTTGGAAAATGTTACATGAACCATATGTCATGTGCTATTTCTGTAAAGGCGTACCATCAAAGTATGCCGCAGGATAAAAGGTTGCTCACCATTGATTATAGATGATTTTGTGGTGGAATGGTTTCGCATTTTAGTACCTAATTATTGAAATACTGTCCAAGCGGTTCATTCAGCAGGAGATTCATATGCAGTAGAGATCGCGACTCACAGCTTTACTTTGAAGGCTACAGGCAGTAATGTCATCAAAGGAGTGGTTCGGATTCCATTACAAACTGTAGAACTACTGAGTGCAGTGGTCTGGCGCACCTTAAACAATCATTACCGCGAAACTTTCTATTGCAGCACCCTGAATATCAATAATCAGAATAGCAAAGGGTGTTTTTAGTGAATTTCAGGTATAACTCAAAGTTGACTCGATTTTAAAAGGAATAAAGTCAAATTTTCAATACAAAATCCGAGTCAACTTAGAGCTCTGCTTTCAGGATTCTATCCGACTCACTTAGCGTTAAAATATCAAATTTGAGCCAATAAGCTTGAACACCTTATCGCTACACTAATTAGCAATTACCATACAGATTACCACGAAAAGGCTGTTTAATTAACTGCTGATTGAAGTAGAATCATGACATTTTAACTCTTAGTGCTGATAATGGTGAAATCATATTCTGAGAAAACAAAGGCAATAAAACTTGTCATTATGAAATACTTCTGAGCACAAAATATGAGAATTGAATAAGGGGAAATTGATTTTACGTGATCAAGAGAGTAACGGGAGCATGTAAATTGTTTTAGTGTAAATCCGAGAATCATTATAAAAATGTGACATCATTAAACGAGTCAGTCATCATTCTATCATCAATTAGTTAATCGAGTGAGCTTTTGTGTGTGCCCTTGAGTGAATTTACAATTTTTTTACTTCATTTTCAACATGAAGTTTGGATTAACAATTTTTATTTTAATATTTGTGATAAATATAACAAAATACTCATGGTAAGGAATTAAGTTATTAATTTTATTTGATAATTTTTAATTGGGATTTGTGTTGAAATTGATCAAAAGTTATCACAGTGGATGTTTACTTATTATTTGGAGAATTGAAAAGTCATGTGGACTAGTGGATTTGCCTAATGGGGCTGCCTAGTGAGGTGGATTCTTGCAAGTACTAGAAGGGTAGACTAATGAGGTGAACTAGTAATGTGGATTAGTGGAGTTGGCTAGTGGGATGGATCGTTACTTACTTAATTACTTACATCGCCGTAAAGATCAGTCAGCTTCTGAAGCTGACTTTATCGCTGGCTGACGATTGTCATTTACCAATTCCGAGTGTGACACTATCTTTATCGACAGTTTCCCTCTGTGAGTTCTTTGTCCTAACGTGCGATCTCTTGCCATCCAAAAAGTCGGATTTAAATACCTTTAATAATGAGGGATGAATCATTACAAGAATGAATTGTAACAAACAGGAAAGAATGAAGGTTTGGGGTTCAAAAAACCGATTTTTTTTTTGCGGTACATAGCAACTCTATCACCCTCATCACTAATCTTTTACTTTCAGTTTTTTATTACTATTTTTTCAAATATAAATTGGCCCTTGAACAGTTTTGTTATCAAGAATAGTATTAAAATCGTTAAAATCGTTGATAATAGTTTGTCACTAACTATTAAAACAATAGCCAGCTGTAATTTTGACATATGAATCATGGCATGGAAACATTGTCGTTAGTTGATGTATTAAAGAGAAACATCAATTGCATAAATATAGTCAAGTTCTTAATCTTATCTGTTCATCTAGTCTATTTATATTGAGATGTGATAATTGCATATAAATATGAGTTGGGAAAGCCCAAGGCTGATTTCGAGGCCTGACTCGGAAGCCTGACTCAGAAGCCTGACTGGCATATTCGACACTTGACATTTGGTTAGCTTTGAGGACAGTGCTTCTGAGGCTTCTGGTATTCTATCCAAATAATCCTACCTGATTGGTTGCAATTATCTTTCGGCATGTTGTGCCGACATTCTTTCATTACTGTTCCGAGCCAAGTAGCTATTAGAGCTCATAGCCGTCATTTTCATCTTGAGTACGTCTCTGGTTAAAATCATTTATATTTATTATTATTTTAAAAAAAAAGAAAAATATTATTAAATGTGATTTTTTTCTCCCATAACCAGATGAATAAACCGGGATTTTCCGGGAGTTCCATTTGATTAATCCATTTTAATTTTTCTGAGCTGAATGTGTTGGATGAAAATGGAACGAAATAAATCTTTACGATGCAATCAATGCAATTTCGAATCTTATCGTTAAAATGACTCTAAGTCGTCATATTAATGCATTTAAGTTCATATTGTGCTGTTCATATATGTCAATTAATGAGATTAAATAAGACTTAAGTGGCATAATTCATATGTTGTCATTAAGATGTGTCAAGACACTTTTATGTCATTTTGATGTTTGGTCTCCAGTTAAGGCTGGCCTCAACGAAGGCTGACTTCCAAAGACAATAGAAGCTGACTCCCTATGGAGGATTGCCATCTCTCATTGCCACTTTTTAGAATTCGAAGTCGACTCGGATTTTGTATGGAAAAGTCGACTTGAATCCATACTTATTTACTTACTTACTTCGCTGGCCGTACAGATCAATTGTGATCCATGGTCTCCCTTAGTTGACGCCTGAAGAGGGCTCTATCGTTGGCTACCGCTTGCAAGTTCGCTTTACAATTCCAAGTATGATACTATCTCTATCAACTGCATTTTTCCATGAGTTCTTTGGCCTACCGCGTGATCTTTTGTCATCTTGACTCCATACAAAACTCAAAGTAGACTTCAAGCTCAGCTACTGTTACGTGTCGTCCTTTAATTACTAATTAGAAAATTGTTAAAATAGCATTAATATTAATTATATCTCTTTATCTATTTTAGTCAAAATATAGCCGTAATTGGATCCCGATTTATATTACCTGAATCAAATTATTCAGCATTTCTTGTCACAAGCAACAGCAGTGATGCAGTAATTAATATTGGTATTGGTCAACACAATAATAGTTATAAAGATTTAGACGACAGATCATTTGATACAGCAACTTTTGAAGTAAGTTAATTAAATTATCAAGAAACTTGGCTCTGTGGCTCTGTATTGTGGCTCTGTGCCTCTGTGTCTTTGTGGCTCTATGGTACTGTGTTTCTGAGCCTCTGTGGCTCAGTGACTCAATGTCTCGGTGACTCTGTGTCTCTATAGCTCTGTGTCTTTGTGGATCTGTGTCTTTGTAGCTCTGTGTTGTGTCTTTCAGTCTTTGTGGCTCTGTAGCAATGTATCTCTGTGCCTCTGATTCTTTGTATTTTGTCTCTGTGTCTCTGTGTTACATCAGAATTCAATTATTAATAATACTCATTTCTTCCAGACTCCATCATCTCTTCCCAACAAACCTGAATTGTCTGTAGAAGTGAATGGACATGGAGAACAGTCAGTTAATCTGATTAACATGGCAAAAAGTCCAATTATCTTCATTCAATTTGATAAGCCGATCTATAAAGCTGGAGAATTATTTAAATTTCAAGCATTTGTTCTTGATCGTAAGCTAATTCCACTACAGAGTCACGGAACTATGACAGCAACCATAACTAAAGCTGATAAACCAAACGTTAGCATCAATCTTGATGGTCTTGAAGAATTAGCCGAATTTGGTGTTTATGAAGCTTCTGCAACCATTCCACAAGCAGCTAGTCCTGGTTTATGGACCATAACTGTTGAAGTTGACAACCGTAAAGTCTCAAAATCATTTCAAATTCAGCAACAAAACCAATATGACGACGAAGTGTTCATTGAAGTCCAAGATGCTGTTGCCTTTGTCGATCGTAAAATTTATCTGATTCTGCACACAAAGGAGGCATCAGGACGAAGTGCAAGCATACATTTAGATGCTAAATTCGTAAATGCATCCATCAGTGAGATCAACAAGGGTGTTAAGAGTCAAGACTTGAAAACAACCAAAACTGTCTTTGCACTTGACATCCAGGAAGATTTAAGCATAAGATTCCCAACGGCTGATATGAAACTTAAATTTAAAGCAATTGTCACGCATGCATCCACAAAAAAGACTACAACTGTTGAGAAGGAAATCCTCATGAGATATAAAGGCAGAAATACAATTCAAATTATCAGAAAGAAGTACTTTAAGCCTGGCTATAAATATCCAATAAAAGCTCGTGTTAAGACACTCGATGGTAAACCAGATAATTCATTTAATCAGCTAGTAACAACCATCAAATACATATCGAGAAGCAACACAGAAAATGAGAAAATTTTCCATACAAATCTCAAAAATGGTGAAACCGTCTACTATTTGGAACCGGGCCATGATACGAGAAAGATTCAAATTTTAATGGAATTTGCAGACACAAAGCATACGGAAGAAGTTGCGGTGTTTCCAGGTGCTAACGAATATATGCAGGCTTCTGTCCTTACAAAAAGGTATGTAGTTATCAGAACTTATTTATGTCTTGCTGTTAGATGGTCAACCATGGGTATATGTAAGGGATGGAGGCTTTGAAGTCAAATTATCCTCTCTTTAAGGGTGTTTTAGGCCGAGATTTTGAAGAATTGGGAATTCTCGGATTTGTTCAAGTCTAGGTCTTGATCCTGGTCTCGGTTTTTATACCGGTCTTGGTATCAGTCTCGATCTTGTTCTCGGTCTCGGTCTCAGTCTAGGTCTCCTCTCAAAAACCCTTCCTCTTCCCTCTCTTTCTGTTTGTAATAAACATGACTACGCTCTTGTAGTCGTAGTATTGACTCCTAGCAAGCAATAATCACACTCAATGGAATCGAGGTAGCTTTCGAGCTGGAGCGTAGCCATTAAAGGTTCACGATGCCAAGAACGAGACTTCCCAAGACTTCTCGAGACTACACGGGTAGCCTCGGTCTCCATCTCGAGAATTTGTCGAGATCAATACTTCGGGAAACAATAATAATAAGTATAAGTTATATGAATGAAACATAAGCATCTTAGAAGGAGGGTTGGGTTGTTGTCGTGAAAGCTTATTTCTTTACTTCGCTGTCCGTACAAATCAACTGTGGTCCATGGCCTCCGTTAGATGACACCTAAAGCTGACATTCGCCTGCCAATACCGAATAGTAGTGTCCTGAAAAAGGCCTAGCAAATTGAAACCCATACCCTATCCTCCCCCTTTTGGGATATGTCCTTGCTTCTGAACATCCTCAACTAATACCCTTAATAACCTAAATGAGCATGTCCATGAGTATAATTAATCAATATTCTACTTCATATTATTCAATTTTCTGAGCATTTGTGCTCTATGTCTGTTCGGGTGCATTGTGCTGCTCAGAATATTATCAAATTAACTAAAAAATCTCTTATTCATCTTTCTCTAATTTCAGCCCATCTGTTGGATCAAAAGTTCGTATAAAGGTTCAGTCAACGGAAAATATGGAGGAACTTCACTTGATTGTCTTTGGATTAAATGGTGTCGTGATGCAAGAAACCTTTTTAGATGCACTCGGATATGATTTATATGAGATAAAAATGAAAGTAACAAATGATATGAAGCCTGAAGCACGTGGACTTGTATTTTATTCTCGATTTAGTGATGGAGCATTAGTTTATGATGAATTTTCCATTAGTCTTGGATTTTCTGTTGATAATTCTGTAAGTTTAGTTCCTTGGATTATTGGATTGATTGCTTGTTGTCAGATCTTGAAGTCGACTTGAGTTTTTTTATGGAAAAATCGACCCAACTCCAAGTAAAATTGGAGTCGACTGCGAGCTCTGCTTGTTATTATATAAGATTATGGTATTTGACGTATTCTAAGGCTCTTAATCAGCTCTTGAGACCATGTTCTTTGACTCCTAGAGCCGGTAAATTAGCTATGCATGCTCAATACTTTCCCAACCTTAACCGAGTCGCACGGAGAATGTCTAATGTTGACTCTTTCCTTCAAACCCTATTGACTGTTCTGAATATTAATGAATTTAGTGATTTTAATGCCTCGGCGACAAAAGGCTCAGTTTGGCAGTATTTTGGAACTGCCATGATGGATTCATGGATCATAAACTCCATGACAGCATGTTCTTTGCTTGTTAGGAACTGTCTAAGGAAGTATATCGTAGATTAAGCTATATGTCATAGTCTATAGAATGAATTGTATCATTATGGTCAAGGATTGATGGACCAAGCAATCAACTTTCAGTATCTCAAAGGACATATCTAGTTAATCCTCAATTTATGTCCAATTTTAACATATTTTTATCTACTTTATAGCTTGATATAACTGCGCCTGAAACAGCAGAGCCTGAAACACCAACTGATATCCAAGTAAAAACTGAAGAAGGATCACGTGTCTACCTGATAGCTATAAATACCAAGTCAGCATTAATCAGTCGAGACAATGAAATCTCCAGAACATCAATTTATGATGAAATTACATATTATTTAAATGAAAAGCATCCGTTGCCTGAAAATTATCATTTTGAAAAGTTGAATGCCTTTATATTGGAACCGCTAAAAAATGGAAATACTTTATCATCCAGATCAGGTTTTAACGACATTGATGAGTCAGTCAAACAGCCACAAAGGGATAAAAGAAGCCTTGAATCAGTTCAAAAGTATTATCCAGAATTGGTACCGGAATTAAAGTATACTGCCAATACTAGTGAGCCACACACAAAACAGCTTAAATTTCCAGACATAACAGCAACATGGCGAATTTTGGGAATTTCAGTACATCCAACAAAAGGTTTAACCGTTGTTAAGACACAGCCTGAAATATCAGTTAAAGGAACAATTAAGCATAAAGTGGATTTACAACTGTCTGGAACAACATCAATTAAAACGAATGAGATGCACAAAATAACTGTCATAGCTGAAAACTTAAATCCATCCTTAACAATAAGCGGATCATTATCACTGCTGTGGATGGATACTTACACATAGGCAATGAAATCAACGCACAACGGAACCAAAAGTGTATTAATACAGATAAAGAGGAACGTTTGCAATTTAAAGTCACTTTAACACCACAGCGACCATCAATATCCGGTCAATTTTACATCAGTGCCAAAAGTCTTGAACAAATCAAGTTAAAAGCAACATTTAACGGTCAAGTTTCAGCTGAAACTGATAAATTAATTGATGTGAAAGACTCGAAGGAACTAAAGACGTCATTAATCAGCACTCGATTGGCTGATGAGCCGATCAGCTATATTAACGTGACCGAAAAGGAGGTTGGAGATATAAGCACAAAACCAACATTTGTAGGCGTTCATGGAAATTTACTTGGACCAGCATTATTTGGATTGGAGGAAGTTTGGTAAGTAAATGTTATAATTATTGTCCCGTAGTTCCTTTTGTAGTTTTTGAACGATCGTTGGATGAAGCTTCATTAAGATTAAGTTGTAAATGCTTTGTACTTCCTTTATCGCTTATGCTGTTCTAAAGAAACCAGGAATACAAATATTGTTGATTGTAAAGTAAGGAATTCTTGGGGCTGATTTATTTAGTAACAATTTCACCGACATTATGTGTATAGGTCCACCACTGGTGTGGTATAATGGTACACCTGGTATGGACAAGGGTCAGACACTCCAGTGTATAGTTCATCATTGATACACGTTATCAATTGTATCATATCATTGGTCCACCAACACAGTATCATCATACCATTATGTCGAACTATTGGAGCACTGCCGGTGTATCATTGAAACAGTACAATTATACCATGAATTGGACACTTGACCAAACCATTGACTGGTCACTTGGCATATTATGTGTACCATTCTACCATACTAGTGATTCAAATATACCTGTATCTGTACTTATACCGAAGACATCAATAGCTGGTGATGTCACAGGGTCAAGATCTACAGGGCCATGTAGATCCTTACATTGAAATCCCATACATGAATCATCAATAATTGAGTTATTTTATCAATTCTTCTTTTAGCAATCGACAGTCAATGTACCTCGAAGAAGAAATAGTTTTGAAATTCGCAACAGATGTCATAATCACCAACTATTTCGATTTTATTGAAAATCGAGATCATCCAAAGGCAATAGACGCAAAAAATAGAATTAATGGAAATGGAACAGAAGTTGTTAATATTCTTACACGTTACCTGGCAGATAAGTCAAATCGTGATAAAAATCTTAGAAAATTGTCGTTCATCGCTGGAGTTCTGATTGATGCCAAGACTACAGGATACTTTGATGCATCAAAATTGGTCTCTGATACACTCAAATATATTAAATTTCAACAGTATAATTCAGGAGAATTCAAATATAATGCTGCATTTGATGATCACAAGGATATTAGTCCATCAGTTCGGAAATACATTCAAACAGCATCAATTGTGGAAACAATGTCTAAAGATCCTCAATACAGGAAGCAATACTTAAATCAGATTAACAAATCACTTAACTTTTTACTTAACAAAAGTAACAGAGATTCAAATGTATACAAAGGTGACCATCTTATCGGTATGACTGCTTATCTATACGCACTCAATGGTAATCATGATAATGCAAGACATTTCCTAAAAAAACTCAACCATGGCTATAAGAGTTCCAGAAGATACTTGAAGCATTACTCAATGTACGTTCAGGCTTTATCTTACATAATTCGTGCCAAAATTTTGGTCAGTCAAGATCCAAAAGAACAAGTTGAATGGCTGTTAAAGTACCGAAATGCTGACGGAGCCTTCTTCTCACCATACGATACAGTTTTGGGTCTACAAGCACTTTATGACTTTACAAAATATCGACACTATCTACCGAGACCATTTGTGTTTTATGTCAATAATGCTAGCACTTCTGTTAACTCATCAGAATCCATTAAATATCAACTGATCGATCTAAATGACAACTTGATTACACGTGACCAAGATCTAGGATACATAAATCTATATCAGGAATCTATTAATGACACAGTTGTAAGTAATTCAATCTCAAAAGTTGAAACAGTTGTTAGGAAAGGAAGATCGACAGACTCATTGGAAATTGAAGTCAAATATGAATTTAGACCAGCTGATAGAGAATTGGGAAACAGCATTTTAACCTTAGAAGTTGATTTACCAGTTGGATATACTCATTATAAGACTGCTCGAGAAGTAAGAATTCCAAATTATATTTTAAACTGAAAATTCTAAATTTGTCATTTTTTCAGGCTGTTGGATACAAAAATCATGGAACTACTTTGGTCTTCCATTTCAGCAACAAGGAAAAAAATAAAGGATATACCCAGAAAATTACAGTAGTAAAAGATCCAAATGTTGAGAGTTACTACAAGCCGCTAAATATCAAGTTTTATGACTACTATCGACCAAGTAAGTGGCAACATAGGCAGAATTGGTAGGGACCTTTGAGAGTTTGACTCTTAAGATCCAGACGGTCCAACAGACAGTCACGTAGTCGAACCCACAAATGGTCCTGCCAACACTGAGCACATAATTGATATTTATTAAAAATTAATTTTATTTCAGATATGAAGGATGTTTACAAGTATGACGTGTATTGCACAGTCTCATAAAGCTATTTGTAGGATCAGCACACAATTATTGACTATTTTTTGGGTTGTATCAAGTTTCTATAAAGCATGAATCATAAGTGATTCAGTGCCGTTAATAAATATTTTATTAAAAAATCCTTGTTTTATTTCAAATAAATTCAGACAGTCAGACAGACAGTTCCAGACAGACAGACAGTTCCAGACGACAGACAGTTCCAGACGACAGACAGTTCCAGACGACAGACAGTTCCAGACGACAGACAGTTCCAGACGACAGACAGTTCCAGACGACAGACAGTTCCAGACGACAGACAGTTCCAGACGACAGACAGTTCCAGACAGACAGACAGTTCCAGACAGACAGACAGTTCCAGACAGACAGACAGTTCCAGACAGACAGACAGTTCCAGACAGACAGACAGTTCCAGACAGACAGACAGTTCCAGACAGACAGACAGTTCCAGACAGACAGACAGTTCCAGACAGACAGACAGTTCCAGACAGACAGACAGTTCCAGACAGACAGACAGTTCCAGACAGACAGACAGTTCCAGACAGACAGACAGTTCCAGACAGACAGACAGTTCCAGACAGACAGACAGTTCCAGACAGACAGACAGTTCCAGACAGACAGACAGTTCCAGACAGACAGACAGTTCCAGACAGACAGACAGTTCCAGACAGACAGACAGTTCCAGACAGACAGACAGTTCCAGACAGACAGACAGTTCCAGACAGACAGACAGTCAGACGCATACAGTCACAGACACAGACATGTTTTGCATGTATTAATGAACGTTAACTGAGAATATTCAGAAACACATACAGTCAAATATTCTCAATTCATAAAGCGGGGTAGAGTTGGATGTGCCGAGAGAGTTCAATGCATGCATAATCTGAGAGTCGATTTCCTAGTAAATTGTGTTATCAAATTGAATTGGAAAGATTAGTCGCATTAATTTTTGTGTCAAAAATGGATTTTAGAATTTTAATAATAATTTGTGCCTTAATTGTTCATAAATGTGAAGCCATAGCTGAGTCTATGACATGTTCATACAGTGACAAAGCCTTTAATATACTCTATAAAGAAGACATCAAGTACACGTGTGAATTTACAATTGATGATGTTGTCAGCTACGAGATTGAACTTGAAAATGGCATTAATGGATATCATGATAAGGCAAAGGCTGACGATAATGTTACAGTGCTGGAAATAATGTCAAATTTGGAACAATTTACGTCAATTTTTTGTAATAAATTTCAAAATTTGGAAGTAATCAGCATTGATAATGTGACAATAAGTTCATTTGATGAATATTCGCTGCAACTTTGTGTAAATTTAGTGATTTTGGACTTAAATGCTGTCGGAATTACGGAAATTCCAGCAAATTTGTTCAGTGAAAATTTAAATTTGAATGAAATTAGGATTATGTCGAATAATATTGAGGAACTGCCACAGGATGTGTTTGAAAGTCAAGAAAATTTAATGAATTTGTCACTAATTAATAATAAAATTCAGTTCTTACCGAGTCGTGTCTTTGGATCCTTAAAAAATCTCGAATTTTTAAATTTGGACAATAATTTAATTAAAGTTCTTGATCCGGAACTGTTCAAGTCACAAAAAAAGCTACAAAAATTATCACTTAATTCAAATAAAATCACTGAACTTCCAAAGGATGTCTTCATAAATCTGAATGACCTTATGACACTCGAAATAAGCTCAAATCAGCTGACTGTCATCAATTCCAACTCCTTTGGCAAACACAGCAGCTTATCCTATGTCAATTTCAATGACAACAGAATATTTGCAATGGATTCGGAATTTTTTAAACTTGGTATAATAAGCACATTGAAGATGGAAGGGAATGTATGCATAAATGAGACAATTTATTATCGACAAGATGAGAATCTGCAGACTTGTTATGATAATTTTAGGAATGGTAAGTACTCTTTAATCTTTTCTCACCTCTCCTCTCACTCTCCTCTCACTCTTCTATGCGCTCCTTATCGCATCACTGCGCTCATCTGCGTTCACTTGCGCTCCATTGCGCTTCTCTGCGCTCCTCACTTTCCTCTCACTCTCATCTCACTCTCCTCTCACTCTCTCTGCATTCATCTGCGCTCTTCTGCGCTGCACTGCGCTGCCCTGCGCTGCCCTGTGCTCCCCTCTTTCCTCATTGTCATGACAAGATTGCTTGGATAATTTAGAAATTGAACTTTTATTTCAGATCCTTCAAATACCACTCCGGAACCAAGTACGACTACGACAACAATTACTGCAGCACCAGATACTTCGACAATTATTCCAACACCAGATGAATCAACATCGACTGCTTCAACAACCACAACAAGTCCAACACCTACGACTTTGGTTCCTAAACCAGAGGAAATTAATATCGCACTTAGTCCTTATTCTGCTGACGCATATCCTTGGTAAATTATAGATGAATTGGCAAAATAGCTGAATATCTGACTTGATAATAAATACTTTTTACAGGGTTGCAGCTGTAGTTTTGATGAATTCAGACTATCAATGTGGAGGTGTTCTAGTTTCTGACACAAAAATTGTCACAGGTAAGTCAAACATATGAATGTTTCCAAATAGCTCAAATCTGTTAACTATGCAGAACCATAATCCAGTACTAGGACAGGGTGACTCTGATTAAGTGATAGAATTTGGTTAAAAGCCGTCATGACTCTGACTCGATACCGGATAATGCTTAAAGGCCGGCATGACTCTGAATTCCGTTCAAATCCAGTATCAAGTCAGAGTCATGTTGGTCTTTAAACAGAATCCAGTAACAAGTCAAAGTCGTGTCCGCCTGGTGCTGGGTTTTGAATCGATTAAGCAAATTGTTCTCTCCAGTGCTATATCCTCCAAGTTTGAGCACAATGGCTTATAGAATCCTCCCTTGTCAAAGTGCTATGGATCTTCTGGATCTAAACAAGCAGTGGGCAACCTTTGGCTTCTCGTGGTACACCTTGATAGTAAACCTCGACCGAAACCCCACAAAGCATATAGTCCATGATCATGTGGGGATCCCAATACTGTCCCGCAGCCCGCAGATTGCCCACTACTGATCTAAAGAGTAAAATGACTTCTAAAAGTAAATTTTTTATCTCTTTTCATCCAGCTGCATCCTGCATGTACTCAAAGACCAAAGGCAAAAAGCTTTTTTCACGCGACATTCAAATTGTCTTAGGTTCACGAAGCATATTTAGACGATTTGAAAAAACTAAATCAACGTTGCCTGTTAATAGAATTAGTATCCATCCAGACTATAAAGTGGATTCACCGCTAAGTAATATTGCTGTGATTATTCTGGATAGAAAAGTCTTAATAAAAAGTCATATTAATTCAACTGAAATATCTGACAATGATTCAGCAATAACTGATGCTGTGTATGTAGCACATGGAACTAATAAAACTTTAAGCACCAAAGATACAGCTGTTAAAGCTGGCTACCTTCAAACTTCAATTTTAAATAACGAAAATTGTCAAAATTCAAAAATTGATGAATTATTCTGCATTAGTCAAGATAGTTTAGTTCCAACATGCGTCGATGTCATCGGAAGTGGACTTTATGTGAAGCAGAACAGCCAATTTTATCTTCGTGGAATTTTGACATCTGTTTCGGGTTCCTGTCGATCGCTATTTACAGATGTATCAAAATATAAAGATTGGATTGACAATGCAGCTGCTGTGGAGTCTGAGGAGTTTTAGGAGGTGGATTTTTGGGGATGAATGGTCGGTAATAGGCGTAGAGCATGCTGTCGAGAGGTTGGTAGTCTTAAGTATGGTAGATAAGGATGCTAATGAGCGTTTATGTCAGCTTGATCTACTCTTGGTAACAGAGTTGCAAAACAGGCATCTGTGACAGGCAAAAACCGTACAAATTCTTGATAATTTGTATAGTTTTGCAAGAAAAGTCATACAAATTATCATGAATTTGTATGGTTTTTGCCTGTCACGGGTGCCTGTCTTGCAACTCTGCTTGACAGCACGCTCTTTGCCTGCAAAGTATGCTTTCCCAAAATCTCGGTTCCAGAAGATTTTCGGGATTCGGGACGAGATCAGGATGGGACTGTCCCAGGATTTCCCGGTCCCGGTCCCGGTATTGAGAAAGCATACTGCAAAGGATTGCCAATTTTCCAACATGAATCCTCAAATCTGTTGAATCATCAAACTCAAAATTCAGTTCATCAAAATATAGAATAAATCATGATTAAGCCTATAATACCTCATACAAAAAAACCCAAAAAATAAATAAATAAACAAAAAATCCATTTTATTGACCTAAGGGTCAACTGTAGATTAACAAATAAGCTATTCATAATTTCAACACTGCTGTCTGTCAAAAATTAATCATAAATGTGTGAGATGATTTTGATTAATTTTACTCAAAAGTGTTTGATAATTTTTTCATTTTAATGTCAAAGATCAGAGCAGATTAATAAATTTGTTGTGATTAATTCTTGTTAATTTTGAGATGAATCTAGTTATTTGTTTCAGAATTTATTGATTCTGACATTATGTCAGCACTATGCACTTACTATAATTAATCTTTTCTCGGAACAGATTAATTACTTAATTTGACATGTTTATAATTTTCAGTGACTAGCCCGAATAGATGAGTTGATTGATACAAAATCTTGCAATCGGCTGACATGACTCTGGCATAGTACTTGATTTAAGACAAATTTTGTATCAAATTAGAGTCCTTTGCCAAAGAAGTAAAGAGGGTAGCCTTAAAGCTCAAAGCTTGCTCAAAGCTCTAATTAAGACACCACCTCGTTTATTAAGCAGTTGATGGAGTAGCAAGTCGTATATCGTATGGTCGTAAATTTTTGATTCTCGGACTAAACGTTTGCCTAAAATTTCTTCCCCTGACTATGACATTGAGTTGATCTAGCCAGTTATCTCCTTCAACATGGTACCACATGAGCATATCCATTGTCTATTCAAGATAGAATTACGTTACTGGTGCATTTTTGAAAATAATGACGAATATGACTTCACTTTGATTAGCTGACTTCATCCCAAACTGACAGAAGATATCGAAAGATAGAGTCCCATACGCCACAGCCAAGAAGGAAGTAAGAAATAAGATTTGCTAACTGAGTCACGAAATCTCAGCAAACATACATCGTAGAGAGCTCTGGTTTGATGCATTAGCTGCATTACACCGAGTTACTGACTTATCAATTGGTTTGGTGTCAAGGTACAAAAACACCATTATGGTACCTAAAATTGGTGTATGTTAGGATTTATACTAAATTATATACAGTTATTAGTGATAAGCATCACTTAAGGTAGGTCATGATTCAAAATTCATTTACATAGCCATCAAAGTAAATAAGTAAATGTGAGAGCTTATGTCTAATGACCAGAACCACAATATTTCAGTTTATTGTCACTTTATGTGTTAAACAGTAAGGTGATGTGGATTTTGGTGAAAATATTTTACACTCTTCTCCTGTTCGTTTCTGCGAGTGTATTCTGTATTGAGTAAGTATACTGATTAGGCTAAAGCATGACATTTTGAGAAGACAAGTCTCTCAAAGAGATTTGATTTTGTTTCTGTACAAATTTAAATTACGAATGATTACTAAATGCCGACGGGTTTTTCACTGTCTTTACATTTGCGCTATGTTACTTTGTGTTTTGTATGAAAGCTCATCTCTCGGTCTCTGCATATCGTGTATCTGGTGTTACTACATCTAGTATCATCAATCTACAATTGCACTAGGAAGGGGTTTGGCAGGAAGGTGGGAGGATGATGGTCTCTGATGCCGAGATTTGCTTGGGTAATTGTGGGTAGTCGTGACCGAGACTTCGGGAAACCTTAATTAGTGGTCAAAAGTCCAAATTTCTTCAATTTTCTAGACTTTTTCAAGTCAAAATTCCTAAATCCTTACAGAAATAAGCAAAATTTGCATGCTTTGATGAATAGCTCCTGAGTAATATCCATTCAATTATTCCCAACTGTTAATTCACATTATATTAGGACGGCCATCTCTGTATTTTTGCCGGGACGCTGCTGTACTTTTCTACCTTGCTGCTGTGTTCCGACAAAGTCTCAAAACGTCCCGATTTTTCAAGAAGTGTCCCGATATTTTGCGAAAATCCTCCTGGCCACCCTACATTATATTCATGTCCAACTTCATTCTCACATTTGACTCCAAATTCTCATTTATCACCTCCAAATTCCTTTATAGACTCTGTACAATATGGACACCCAAATCAGCATACGAAACAAAAAGCTACAATGCATTCATGCTTGTTAATTCCGTAAAACAAAGCACCGAACTGTCAATGCAATTTAGATCCTCAAACATCACAATTGAACTTCAAGATAATCAACATTTCATGTTTAAATATCCAACAAAAAGATTCAGAAATTTCAAATCCTTAAATTTTGCTGTGACTTTACATCGGAAGAGGATGGATGAAAATGTGACAATTCACGAATGTTCAACACAGGAACTGGAAGTAAAACCAGAAAAATTGGATTTTAATATTTTTATCCAATTAGACAAGCCGATCTACAAGCCAGGCGATGACGTAAGATTCAGGATTATAGTCATTGACAAGGACATGAGACCGTACATAATGAACACAATTGATGTCCAAGTTGTGGATCCATACAACCGCACAATTCAACGATATACTGACTTAGAGGAGAGAAATATCGGCATTTTTAAGGATTTATTCAGTCTGAGCAGGAACACGATTTTGGGTGACTGGAAGTTGCAGGTTGTGGTCGACAAGATGAGTTATTTAAAGGCATTGAAAGTCTTTCCAGTTCAAAAATACAATTTACCATTATTTGCTGTCAATATTGAGACATCATCAAGGCATTACTTGCCGGAATCCAGGATAGTCATATCCATCAGTGCCAGATACTCATTTGGTGACTTTGTGACTGGAAATGCTGATTTGGTCATCAATGACGTCACAACTAATCAGACATACTTCCAGCAGACATTTGAGAACATTTCAGGCATCAAGTCAGTCGCATTGAATGTCTTGGATGACTTAGGCATTAAAGTCATTAACAGAATGGATCTACAAGCTACAGTAACCTTCACAGAACCAGAAACAGGCCTAAAATCCAATAAATCTACAAAATTCAGCATCCATCCAGACGCAACAGTCAAAATGACTCCAGTACATCCCAAAGATTTCATTCCAGGACTTCCATTTGACATGAACTTGATCATCAAAAATTGGAAAAATGAAAGCATTGAAACGGACGAGGAAGTTCAAATTGACTACACATACAAGCTTGCCGATGGATCAAGTAGGAAAATCAGCAATCGACCAGATATTAAGAAGGGTATTGCCAAGCAGGAAGCTATTGTTCCAAAAGATGCTGTGGAATTTGACATAAATGCTAAATTTTTGAATAGTAAGACTTATAGGATGAAGGTTGGAGTTGAGAGAAATGAAATTGGATCTGATAAGCTGAATGTTGATTATTCTCCGAAAAGGTATGTAGGTTTTTGAAGTGGGATAGGCTGTCCCTAACAGACAAAGAGCATACTCTGAGTATATTCAATTTGATGAGGTCATTAATGTTCATTTTTACACGATTTTTAAGCACATTAATGCTCATTTGTATGAAAAAAGCATGCTTTAAGTATGCTCATTAATGTGAGCATGCTCTTTGTATTTTAGGGCTGATATTGGTCGATTGGTTGTGAATTTGACCTTTTATGGTTACTTGCCCGAACAGTCAAAGAGCATAGTCATGAATATGATCAAAAAGACTCAAGAGCACACTCATTTAATTGAATATGCTCATTATCTGTTAGGGTAGACATAATTACTGGTTTATACCAGTGATGGGCAACTTGTACGTCGCGGCACACTAGTGTGAAATGCCATGAACCATATACCTCGTGTGCGGTTTCAATCGAGGCTTACCACAAAGGTGTGCCACAATAAATTAAAAGCTGAGCACCACCGGTTTAGACCATTTAAGTAAGGTTTGCCAAAATTAGAAGCATAGGTCTGCATAGATGTAAAAATGCGAATCTAATTTTCTAGGGTTCGCCCAGATGCGCAGGCCTGCAGTTTTCTGAATCTATGCATCTATGTGCATCTAATTTTGGCAAACCCTATAATTTTCTAACGCATCTTGGCGAACCCTACATTTATGCAGAGTTGACAGGACTCCAATGTGGAGGCGCCTCCACTGGAGTCCGGACTCCACAAAGTCCTGCCAACTCTGCATTTAAGTTTAAGAATTTGAACTATATTCTCAACTTTCAGTCCAAACCTCCACGATTCCATTGAAATATTCATCAAAGGTGACGGACATCTGAACAAAATCATAATCATAATTACGTCAAAATATGGAATGAACGACGCAAAGTTGATTGATTGTAAAGAGCAGATTATCTGTACATTTGAGTTAAATATTGTTGAAGACATGATGCCTCAATTCAGAGTAGATGCATATTTTGTGAAAAGTAAGACATCAGTAGCTTATGGAAGTGCTAACATCAAGACGGCTAATTTGGGACCTAATCATGTAAGTTGGACGATTTTTTAAATTAAGATCGACGATTTGGGGTTGTTTCTTAGTCTGATTATATCAATGATCAGGAACAGAGTACCTCAGACTCTTTATGCTGCTCCAAATTGTATTCTTGGATCGGCACCGATTTTGTATAAAAAAGTCGACTCGACTTCATATAAATTCCAAGTCTAAGTTTAAGTCTGAGTCTGAATCTATCAACGATACTGCCATCCTGGGTAGTCTCTGTCTTGGTCTCGGCATCAAGAACCCTTACCCTACCCCATAAATACCCTTATAACCCTCACTCTAATCTCTATCATTCCAGCTCAAAATGTCACTCTCATCATCAAAAGTCAAGTCCAAATCAGCAGTAAAGTTCTCATTTGATACAACAGAAAATTCCCAAATTTACATCCTAGCCATAAATCAACGACTAAGATACCTAAGAGAAGGCAATGACGTCACATCAGATGACATAATCAGCACATACTTGCAACAAAATCCTGAAACTGAGATTCTTATGGATGACATGACATCGTGGCATGTCTGCACACCAGAGGAACTGACCAGAGTTGAGACAGGAAGGAATGACATAGCAAGTCACTCGGGTAGCTCAATAAATGGACATTTTGATGATGATGAATTTATAAATGATTTTGACTCAAATGACATTGATGTCGATGAGATTGAGGACTTGATAGACACACCGGACATGCCAATTGAGGACGGACTTCTTAGAGAACATTTTCCGGAAGTTTGGATTTTTGATGATTTTGAAGCTGAAAATTCAACAGTTGATAAAGTTTTTAGAGTTCCTGACTCGATGACATCGTGGCACATTTCAGCCATGTCTGTAAATGAGTATAATGGCATTGCTGTTGCTGAACCTCAACATTTGGTCGTTAAAAATGAATTTTTTATTAAATTCAGCTTGCCGTACTCAATTCGACACAAGGAAGTGCTGAAAATTGACATTCTGGTCTTCAACTACATCAAAAGCAACCAGGAAGTCAATGCCAAAGTCTACTTGATTAATTCCAAAGGAACTGAGTTCCAATTCGTTGAATACGCCAACAAAAACAACAGTTGTGTCCCGTCCTACAACAACAACCGTCATTCATCCAAAGACCTCACAATTCCAGGCACAGACATGAAAAAAGTCTCATTTTACATCAGGTCCAATCCATCCGACACTGACTTTTCATCAGAAAAATTCAAAAATATTCGATTTTATGCTGAAGGAACTGACAAAAAAGGCAAAAAGTACAAAGATGCAGCACAAAAGAAGCTGAGGATTGAGCCAATCGGAGTTAAACTTTACGACATTGACACAGCAACGCATGTGCTGTCAGGAAATAGAGCAATGACTGTCTTTGAGAATAGCAGTAACAAGTCAGACACAAGCACACAGTGCATCATCAGTGGGGATTATTTGAGTGACGAAATTAATTTGGATTCTAAATTTAAGTGAGTATTTTGAAGGTTTTGGAGATTTTGGGGAATGTTCGTCAGTTACGACAATTTTTTCGGTCAACCAATCTCCTTTGGCCGGGGGTTTGGTCATTCTCCTTATTTTATGTCACGTAATTTCTCTTAAGCTTTGAACATTCCTATAAGTCAGTGATGAGCAACCTGTGTGACGTGGCACACTATTGTATAAATGCCAGGAATCATATACGTATGTGGTTTTGGTCTAGGCTTACCAAAAAAGAGTGTGCCGCGAAAAATAAAAGGTTGCGCTTCACTGCCTTAAGCACTTTAGTAGGGTTTACCACGATTAGATGCGCAGGCCTGTACAAGGCATTGACACACGTTTCATCCGGATGAAATATTATTTGGGTCAGATGAAAGCGGATGAAGAGTGACAATGACTTGTGCCTGAACGGATGAAAACAAGGTCAGCAACAAGTCTGCGCATCTAAATCAATTAAATGCAAGCCTGCATAAATCTTTTCTAAGCAAACCTTACTCTTAAGCAACTCTAATTATTAACCTTTTAATAATAATTTTTACTTCAGCCAAGGAAGTAAGTAGAAGTAATTATTAACCTATTTACAGCCTCTGTCCAGGCGATTGTCTCGAGCAAAAGACATCACGACTGAAGGGAAATGTTCAGGTTTACAAATTCTTTGCAATCAGAAAGCGACCACAAAAAGTCAGTTACTTTAGTAAGCAGTATCAGGAGGTATTGGCTGAACGTCAGACACATTGGGTAAGTGGTAGTTGATCCTTGATTATTGGGAGATGTGGCGATAGATAGCTACGGAGATGCAGCCAAGTTTGTCAGAGCCATACTTGGTTTTGCATGGATTGCAGCAGTTTCTATTCATGTCTCATGATTCTCATCCTCGCTGTCTAATACATCCTTATATTTCCAGAACAATGGATCATCATCCGGCTACATAGCATACCTAGTTGATGCCCTTACATCAGCCATGGAGCTTAAACTAATACCTATGGATAAATCAGCAATAGAAAAGGAATTGGATGTACTTAAAGATGCACAAACTGAAAATGGACATTTTGGTAATTTTGGATCCGTTCCTGACTTTGACAGACATGACAGAGGAAATACTCAGCAGTACTTTGAGACTGCATACATTTTGGTGTCGTTCCTTAAAGCTAAAAGCCTTGTAGATAAAGACTACAGTGACGTCATCGATAAAGCATTCAGCTACCTTGATAATGACAAGAACAAGCACAGTGTCGACAATGAGGGACTGTCTATAGCTGCATACGCAAATGTCCTTGAAGGTTCATATGAGAGGAAGTTGACTGCAATGGAACTAATGGACACAATTGAAAAGTCATCAATTGAGTACAAAAATAACAAAAAATGCTTAAAAATTAGACCAAATGACGACAAATGCAGCTTAAGGCATACAGCATATACAGCACTAGTCTACCTAAAATTGGACCAGATCCATAAAGCAATGCCATTAATTTACTGGCTCCTTAAGTCCTACAATTTCCAGACATACAATGGATATACCTACAATGTCGCAATCATGACGGAACCGATCGCTGAGGCTGCAATTTATCTACAAACTGACTCAACTGATTTTGAGGTTATGCTTAAGGATGAGCTTAATTTTGAAAAATCCTTAAGAATCACAAAGGAAAATTCAACGGAAGCGCACAAAATTCTATTTCCATCATACTCAAAATTATTCAGTTCTACAGCCAGTGGACATGGCTATTGCTCAATCACTAAAATTACTGAGAAAATTTACTCACAATCTAAGTCGTCAGCTGCATTTGAAGTCACTGTTGGAGTCATGGTTAATGCTACAAATTTGAGACCAAAGGAAAAAGTTGTTCAAATTTGTGCTGAGTTCGATGCTTCAAATTCAGACTTTTTTACACTTAGTAATGTGATTTATGAGGTTGAGATGCCAAGTGGATATATTTATGTTGGTATGGTGGATGAGGAAAAGGTGTCGAAGGAAATATCGGTAAGTAGCCTGGGCTGGATGTCATTTTGATGTCAAAATTGACCAGAATTAGCCATTGTGTAGCTATCAGGATATGTCCGTATTATTTTGAAAATTTGCCGTAAATCCGAGACTTGGTGGAGTCAGGAGTTTAGTCAGGGGAAGGGTAGGGTTAAGGAGATCGAGCCTTCTGCTTCATATTTCCTAGCTACGCTCCAAATTGAACAGAAATCGAACAATTAAGATCAAAAATTGGAACTAAATGACCAAAAATTACAAGAAATGTGAGAAATTGACCCAAAAATTGACTGAACAGTCCTAGCTTACTTGTATTCACTCGTGTACCAAAAAACATTTGACTATTTCCATACTCTCATGGCTATTTCAAGTCATTAACCCAGTAAACTCGCAATTTATGTTAAATTAATATTTTTAATTCATAATTCCTCACAGCTGATTGAAGAGAAAAAAGCCAAAACTCTTATCATCATCCACTACAATAACTTTATGAGCTCACAGCAATACTGTGTTGATATTAAGGCTATGAAGCTGTTTGATGTTGAAGATTCACAGAGTGCAAGCATTAAGGTGTATGACTTTATGGATAAATGTGAGTATTTTGTTGGGCAGTAAGCAGAGTTGTGAAACGGCCTGATTTTATCGGTCGGCCAAAAACGGCGAGCGATAAAAAACGATGGCCGATAAAAACGATGAACGACTGGCCGATTCTCTCGGCCGCCGACATTGGCCTTCGCAACTCTGGCAGTAAGGGGTATACCTTGCTTTCCTGAAATCCCGGTTCCGGAAGATTTTTGACTTTTTGGGACTTTTCCGGGATTTTCCGGTCCTGACATCGAAAAAGTATACTTGGTGATAAGCCTTGACCGAAAACTCAATATCACGTCACACACTTTAATAGTGTGTATTGGCTTAATACGTTTAGTGTTTAGAAGGTTGATGCCCCGATCAGGCAAGGAGTATTCTCATGAGTTTGTATCACAATATTGAGTCCTAACAGGTAAAGAGAGTGCTCTCAAGAGCATGGTAAGGAGAGAATAATGCTCGCGAGTATACTTAACTAGTATATTCAAGGAGAGCAATCTCTTGAAAGCATGTTTCCCCTATTTGGGGAACCCCTGTTTGGAAATCTGTCAGGGGAATATGCTCAATTATAATGATTCATAAGCAAACTCATTTAAGTAAGCATGCTCATTGTCCGTTACTCATTGCTTCAACTCTTGAGTTACTAAGTAAGTAGAAAAACCCTTAGGGAGTGTTCGGTCATTACGTGACGTTCAAAATAGCCATTTTAGACTTATAGTTTCCTTCCGGTTCCCTACTGTAAGCTTTGAAACAAAATCATGAACCAACTGAGATTTTAACGATTCATTAGGGTGCTGTGATTGTGCCGCGATATACAGATTGTCCACCACTGCCTTAAATGATGAACCATAATTGGCAAGACTCGGTTGAAGTCTATTTGGAGTCTAGTGAAGTTCAACTCCCGGTGTCCTGCCAATCACAGACATCTGTGACAGGCAACCGTACAATTTCTTGATTTTTTTACAAATCCATACAATTTATCAAGAATTTGTACAGTTTTTCCCTGTCACAGGTGCCTGTTATCAAACTCTGCTGTCAATACTGTAGATTAACTAAATTATTTTCAATTTATATATTTCAGCAAACATCGCAGTTGAGTTTTACAAATTTACATCAAATATTCAATGTTAAAAAAGTGAAAATAAATAAAAATTGAGAGCAAAAATTTGAAATTTTTTGAGTTTTTTTTGAATCAACTAAAAATGAGCAATCGCCTATTTTGAATACTTTTGAATCAACGAAAATCCTACAATCGCCAGTTGAGCATACGAGTCGTTATCTTTCGGCTTTTGAGCTTATATTTGTGCTATATATAAAGAGAAGTCTCAGCATATTTTCAAAAAAATATCAAGATTAGTTTAATAAAAATTGTTGATTAAATAAAATGAAATTTAAATTTTTGTTAATTTTTTGTGGCTTAATATGTGAAATAGCAGCCAATGATGCTGTCTGTAAATACGCAAGAAGTGACATTTTTGTATATTTCATCAGAAATCAAGGCTATAAATGTGAATTAAAATTTGATACTGATTCATATGAAGATGTGTCATCAATTACCGGTGATCATGTCCAAAATAATGCCGACGGCAATGTCAACATCCTGCTCAGCTATCAGTCATCAAAAATTAGCGATTTTACGTCCATTTTTTGTGAAAAATTTCCAAATCTTGAAGCAATTAAGCTTGATAATGTTAAAATTAAGTCAATTGATGATGATTCACTCCAAAATTGTCAGCATTTACGTCTGCTGCATCTAAATAACAACAAAATTAGTCTAATTCCCAAAAATTTATTGACCGAGAATGCGGAACTGTCAGAAATTGAGATTGGATCTAATAAATTGAGGACATTGGACACGGATACATTTGAGATGCAAAATAATTTGAAGAAGTTGTTCCTTAATAAGAATAAAATTGAGACTTTACCGAGCAGAATTTTTCAGCCATTAAGGAACCTAGAACGGCTTAATCTTGATGGCAATGCCATTGAAATTTTGGATCCAAAATGGTTTGAACCTTTAGAAAAATTGGAAAAATTGTCATTAAATTCAAATAAGATTAACGACTTACCGGAAGGCATCTTTAGTTCCTTGGAACAGCTACGACTACTGGAAGTGACCAACAATCGTTTATCTGCTATTTATGCTGACTCATTTGGAAGCCATAGACACTTGACTAATGTTCATTTAAGTTTCAACCAAATTGATGCAATTGATCCTGATTTTGTCGACATATCTCCAATGTCTGTCCTTCTGTTGGAACACAACGTATGCTTTAATGAGAATGTAACCCGTAGGGACTTATTTGAGGATGACCTCGAGACATGCTTCAATAATTTCAAAGATGGTAAGTGTAAAATCATGTCAGACAGACAGTCCAGACAGACAGTCCAGACAGACAGTCCAGACAGACAGTCCAGACAGACAGTCCAGACAAACTAGGAGTCAAATTAGATTTTTCAGCATTATTTATATTTATAAAATTCTAGGTAGGGCACGTCCACATACATCATTGACGACGTCAACTACCACAACGACTACAACAACCACGACGACCAAAAGACCAACGACAACCACCACAACAACACGAAAACCAACCACAACTACGACCACTACAACAACAAAGAAGCCAACGACGACAACCACAACAACGGAACCAACGACTACAAAAAGGCCAACAACACGAAGACCAAGACCTACAACAACGGAAATGACAACCAAAAGGCCAAAACCAACTGCACCAATATTTATTCTACCAACGGTAAGTTTATTTTTGGACAATATTAAATACTAGAGTATCGGGAGCGTCCGTGGCGCCTCATCTTCAGAATTTTCAGCTTCACATTACACCCCCCATACCCCCTGATACCCCTCAATTTTCGGCTTCACATGGCTTCACAAAATGGATTCACATGGCTTCCGTTCTCGTATCAGCAAAGGAATTGGGTGTTTATAATATATTTAGATATAGACTAGATCAATATATAGAACATAATAGGATGTAGTTTAGGAATCTCCTAAAATACTTAAAGGCAATACGATCAATGACCTTCTATACAATCCCCTTAATAAGCTTATCTGAATAATAATACATTTAATATGAATGTAATACATTTTAAAAAAGGCAAGCTTAATGCTGATTAAACCCGAAAATCACTATTAGTCTAATCCGTCACCAAGCAAGAGTTATTCCTAGGGTGACCAGAGGATTTTCGTAAAAAATCGAGACATTTTTGGAAAAAATTGGGACATATTATGGCTTTGTCGGGACACAGCAGCAAGGATGAAAAGTACAGCATCGTTCCGACAAAAATACAGCAGATGGTCGCCCTAGTTATTCTGGCATCGAGTCAAAGTCAAGTCAGCCTGGGTCCACGCGGAACCTGAGTTACGTCTGCATGTTTTTGAATTTTGGATCGATTAATCGAATTGTGATATTTAAAATAGATTATTAGGCTTATCAAAGTTCCCTTGGGATTGCTAAGTTACCGATGTGATGACCAAAGCAATGCATTGGATCCAGGCTAGTCGGGAGGAAGAGGGTTAGGGGTTTGAGTCAACCATTCATCATTCTAGATAAAATTCTAAATTTTATTGACTTTTGCTTCTGTTTTTCTAAGCTTAACCAAAGCCCTGACTAAATTTTCGGGACTCGAGACGGTATCGTGACTTGAGACATGATTGAAACCGAGACTAGACTTCACCGAGAATTCTTAGTCTTTGTTCCGACATTGAGACACATTAGTTTCTCGCCCATTTATGATATATGCTGTAAAATGCTACTTACTTGGTTATCATTGATAGATCCAGTCCGGTATTCCTTCTTTTAGGTTTCGTAGCTTTGATATAAGGATGTCGGCTTGCTGGGGCAACGCACCCTGATTAACCAGAGCCGAGACATAGTGAATCTCCGCCCCAGTATGTGACTTGGATTAACGGTCTCTCACCACGGTAAGGTGGGGTTGGTACTTAGTGGTGTTAGGCTAAGCGGTGCACTAGGTTCCATGTGTCTTTGAGAGACCGTAAAATGCTACACAAGTGTGTATAATTCTTTAATTTAATACTTCCAGGCAAAGTACGGAACACCGCATCCAAGCATTAAGCCTCCAAATCCCAGTAGTAGTCAGTTTGATCGTGGTGCTTATCCATGGTATGTATGCTTACCTCAAATACGTTGATCTTAATTACTAATGAATAATATGATTCACAGGATTGTAGCTGTACATCTTCATGATAAGTATCATTGCGGTGGAGTTCTTATATCCAATAAAAAAGTCGTTACAGGTATGAATGTCATTAATTTTAGATCTAAACATCCATAAAGCATTATCACATCCACAGCTGCAAGATGTGTGTACAACAAACTCGCACGTGATTTAATGGTCATATTAGGATCACATACATTCAAAAAATTTGAAACTGGAAAGGCAACAACGTCTGTCTATCGAATTAGACTTAATCCTGAATTTGACATAGATGCTGGCAATGTTGATGCTGATGTTGCAGTTTTAATATTAAATGATGAAGTTAAATTCACAATGTATGTTAGACCGATTGCTATGATGGACATAAATCCAGATTCTGTGACTGTTAATGATGGAATGGTTGTCAGCTATGGACGGATAGGTGCTGGATCAACCGTTAATCCAAGACAAATTCAAACACAAATTCACGACAGTCAAGACTGTTCAATATCATCAAATGAAGCAAGTGACAGGACATTTTGTGGACAGTCTGATGTATGCACAGAAGATGTTGGAAGTGGATTGTTCATTAAATATGATAATCATTACTATCTACGTGGTATTGTATCATCTGTAATTGGTGTTAATAATGATGTATGTGATGATAATTCAAAGGATATATTCACTGATATTTATAAATTTACTGAATGGATTGCAAATACACCGATTGAGGATGTGATTGTCGATTATGATTAATTTAAAGAACAAGTAAGAAAGTCATTTGGGTAACTGAAATAAAGGCGCATTTTAGTTTTTCTTTTGTTTATTTTGATTTTTAAAAATTGCAAAAATTTAGATAGGAAAAATATGATGACGACAAGTAAGAAAGTCATATGGGTAACTGAAATAAAGGCGCATTTTAGTTTTTTTTTGCTTATTTTGATTTTTAAAAATTGTAAAAATTTAAATAGAAAAATTATGAAGACGACAAGTAAGAAAATCATATGGGTAACTGAAATAAAAGCGCAATTTTTGGTTTTTTTAAGTTTATTTTTGAATTTTAACAAATAAATTTTCCAATTTTTCATCAAGCATTTTTCCCAATTTTTCATCCAACATTTTTCCCAATTTTTCCTCTAAATTTGCTCCAAGATTTTTCATCAATCGCATTTCAATTCCTTTAATTTTTTCATCAAAATTTATCGACATTCTGTGAAACTTATTACTCAATTGATCCTCAATACGGACAAATTTCTCATCGATTTTACCCTCAAAGTCCATAAAATGAGGCTCAAGGCTCTCAACTTTGTCACTTAACGACGTAAACTTGTCAGTCATTTCATGATTTATGTTTGCAGTCAAATCATTCAACGACTTTTTAATCTCATTTTGGACTGTTTTAATTTTAGTAAATGAGTTCTTAGCCTCATTATGGACAATTGTATGATCACTAAGGATGGCTACAATTTCACTATTTAATAATTTTATGTCATCTTGACCTGATTTAATGTTTTTATTGACATCATCAAGTTTTGAGGTTATATTAATAAGTGAAAAGTCCTGAACAGTTCTAGTGATGTCATGTGACAATTTGAGTTCCTTAATGACTGAATTTGTATCATTTTGTAAGCTTTTAAGGTCACCAAGCACAATTTCATGATTTTTTTGGGTCTTATCATATTCATTAAGTATAGCAATAATATTATTTATGGATGTACTTTGAGGTCCATGTAAGGAAATTAATTGATTTTGAGATTTAAGGATGTCAATGACTTTAGGGCTAAGCTCACTAAATGAAGCTACTTGAGATGATTTAATGTCCAGGATCTCTTTGCCTAGCTGACTAAGTGACTCAGCCATGATCAATTGAGAAATATTCAGCTGATTTTGTGAATTATCAATCAATGACTTTATATCCTTTATAGTAATTTGAAGCGCATTTTGTGAGCCTTTAAGGTCATCAACTGGACCTTTTAGTCCACATTGCGATGATTTTAGATGCTCTAATTTATTCAACATGCTTTTTAATCCACTGTTGAAAGGATTTAAAGCAATTTTTTGGTATTTTTGAATGTCAGCTACTTTGGGGCTAAGAGAAGTAATCTCCTGACCTAGCTTACTAATGGACTCAGACGTGACCAACTGACTTTTCTGTAAATTATTTTGAAGGTCATCAATTGGACTTTTAAGTCCACATTGGAATAGCTTAAGGTCCTCAAAATATTCAATAACTTTCTTTTGACCATCATCAACAGTTTTAGTGACGACATTAAGCTTCGTGTCAATTGACTCAATTTTTTTCATTTGTTTACAATTTGAGCATTTTTCATTTTTAAGAATTTCAATTTTAGAGCTTAATGGACGAAATTTTAAAAATTTTGAATTTTTTGAGGATTTTTCAAAGCTTTCAAGTTTTGCATCAAAAACAGCAGAATCTAAAGTTTTGGACATACTTTCAAGGCTCTTAAGTTGAGTGCTGAGGAACAAAAAATCAGAATTTGGGCATTTTGACTTGACAACTTTTATGGCTGACTGAACTTTCTCTTTTGAATTGGAAATGTACTGAGCAATGCAAGGAACTTTTTCGAACCAAAAATGGCTTAATCTGTTCAAATTATCAAATACATTTGGGTCTATATAAATTATATTAGGTTCATCAAATCCTACAACCTCTAAATTAGGATTATAATCAAATAATCCCTGTTCTATAACTTCAATTCCATTGTCAGTCAAATCAAAATAAATTAAATTAGGAAATACCATCAAATCTGTCTGATGGATTTCCTTTAAATGACAATTTTGAATCCAAATTATTTTAATATTTTTAAAATAAATTTCCTACTGGAAAGACTTCAATTGTTTTACCTTCAGCATAGAAGCCATGAACGTCATCGTTGCTTTTTGATTTTTCGTGTGTTCCATTAATTCCGATATTTTGTGCTGATTCTTCTGTTATAATGTTTGGCTCGTTGTTGACTTCACATTGATAGATGACATCCACAACATAATAGCTTTCAATTCCATAACTACATTCAATATCAGTCGATGTTGATGATGTGATGAGACACAAAGCAACGCTAGACGAGGAAATGACAAAAAAAAATTATTTTAATTATTTTGCAATTTTTAGTCCAATTTTCTCAACTTAAAAAATTATTTTCAACATTCACAAAATTGAGATGCACAAGAAATAATTTTTAGTTCCTTTAAACTCAAAAGTTGAACAGAAAATGATTTCAAAAGTAAAATTAAGCTGCAGTTTTTATATGATTATTTATTTAAAAGTATTTGTGTATTTTTCATATAAATTGGTTGAATTTGCAACCGGATTTTACTTGATTATACATTTCTGTTATACATTTTTGTGGTAAAAGATAATCCAATGACAAAAGTCAAAAAAACATTTCTGATAAGAAATTTTCACAAAAATATTGCATGCGCACTTAATAACTTCCTTGGTTGGGGTTCATTGTCGTGAGTATGGAATGTCTAAAAACAGCTTTATTCTTAGAAACAGTCCTGAGATGTTAAGGACTCTAGGATGTCCTTTTCAACATATCCAATCCAGGAATTCTTCGGTTTTTCTCGCGATCTCTTCCATAGTTTTTAGTTTGAGCTAATTTTGAGTAAAAATTAATTGATAATCCGGAGATAAAGTACGACACCACGTTTTGGAGGAATCATGTAACTTGGATGAGTTTTGACTTAACTGCCTTTAGATTCTTACAAGGAAGTTCAAGACAAATTCAAACACAAATTCACGATAATCAAGACTATTCAATAACATCAAATGAAGCAAGCGACAGGACATTTTGTGGACAGTCTGATGTATGCACAGAAGATGTTGGAAGTGGATTGTTCATTAAATATGATAATCATTACTATCTACGTGGTATTGTATCATCTGTAATTGGTGTTAATAATGATGTATGTGATGATAATTCAAAGGTTATTTTCACTGATATTTATAAATTTACTGACTGGATTGCAAATACACCGATTGAGGATGTGATTGTCGATTATGATTAATTTAAAGGATTTTTTTTTTTATTTTTATTGAAACTTGTTAAAAATTTTATTTTATCTAAATTCTCTTTTATCCGAAACAATTCCAAACTTTCCAACTGCACTTCGTAGCTTCTGCAACGTCATGACACATTTGCGCATTAACATCATACATGTAGGACGATATGCTTTTTTGATCTAAGAAATAAATATTAAAAAACCATTTAAAAATTCGTAAAAATTGTAATTTAATGTGAAATTTGAGATTCCAGTGCTGGATTCCACCTACACCTAACCTACACCTAACCTACACCTAACCTACACCTAACCTACACCTAACCTACACCTAACCTACACCTAACCTACACCTAACCTACACCTAACCTACACCTAACCTACACCTAACCTACACCTAACCTACACCTAGAGGTATTGCCTTATCAAATTAAAAGTAAATTCATTTTACCTGGTCGGTTTGCATCATAAACTCGAATCATCGACTTTGCACATTCATAAACATTGAAAACCTTTTCAATTGTAATTGAGATTTCATAGCTTCTGTATGGTTCCAAACTGTTTAGACTGAATTTCACTAGATTATTTGCTGCATCATATTCTGAATCCTAGATGTATTATGACAAGTGACACAAAAAGTGATTAAAATAAGAAAACTAACAAAAATTGAACACTTACTTGAATATGATCTTCAATTTTATGACTATCATATGTGTATCCACTAGGCAGGTCTACTTCCATAACTAAACTTGATGTTGAATAATAACTTGATTCCAATTTTGTTTTAATAACCACATTAGCTTTAGCATCAGATATAGTGCTGACTGTAGTTTTAAATTTGATATTATTTGGTGATCCATGCTCAGCTGTCTTGACTTTGATGTCTTTGACAAACTCATAAGTAGCTTGGTTCAACCATGATGTTGCCTTAATCTGTTCATTATTCCAACCTGATTTTACATAAAAACTTCCAATTTGGGTATTATTTTGCGGATCTAATTGTTTTGATAGCTGCATTGATGTTCGTCCATATGATGGAAATTTGTAACAAACTTTTCCTGAATGCTCTTGTGTCTGTTCATTGACAATCATTGACAATCCACTTGTAATTTCAATTTGGATAGATGGTTGAATATAGCCAGCCTCAAAGTTGTAAGCACTTATGTCCACTTGAAAGACTTCATTTTCTTTGACAACATTCGGTGCTTTAATGTTTACAGCAAATTCACTTTTAACCACAATTTCAGGCAGATTCTTTGCAACTGTAAATCCCTTTGATCGATGTACAGACACTCCATAGATCCTCCAAGTCTTTAACTCATTTGGAACTTTTACTTTTATCGTTTCCGTTCCACTTTTCATGTTAAAAACTTTATCAAACCATGAATTTGGAAAATATTTTTGTGTCCATGCTTTAGCATCATCATTTGGATCAGGATTTTTGGGTGGTGATTGCTTTCCTCCACATTTGGTTCCTTTTTGAAGAGGTTCCAATACAAAATTATTGACTTTATCAAATTTATACTCGTGGGCATTTAGGAAACTAAAGTTAAGGTAATAAGTCAACTCATTGTAAATGTCAAATCGCGAAATTTCATTTTCATTGTTAAAAAGCTCTGCATTATCATCAATTCCAGTTAATAATACAAAGGAGTCTTGTTCACTTTTGACTGTAATTTCAATTTCTTCGTTTGGCTTTGCTGTTGCTGGTGCTGAGATTTCAAGCTGTAAGATTGGAGAATGTGTCAATATATTTGGATATTTTAGGAATTTATGGTTAATTGTCAAATGAATCTGAAGTTGTTCAGCAACAAAGAAGCATGTTGACTTGAACAGACAGTGAGGATGTTCATAATAAAGTATCATGGTGCAAGCATGTGGTCGATCAATTAATACATAACGCTTAAGGGTTCCCAATGCCAAAAACGGGACCTTTCCCATACTTTTCGAGACTTCCCAGCTAGTCTTGGTCTCTGTTTCGTTCCGACCATAGCCTTGGTCTCAGTCTCCAGAATTTGTCGAAATCGAGACTTCAGGAAACCCTAGTAACGCTGTTAGGGTTCGTTTTCTTCTTACTTAACGTCAAATATCGACTTTCGACCTTTCCCTCTCTCGAGCATTTCGTAATAAGTGAACGGACGCTACACCCACATGGTATTTGTAATTATGCTCAACCCGAGCAAAACAGGCTGCAAATAGTCAACTGGATGTCTTTTTATATACTTGACATATTATGGCATGTTCTGTAAATGTCTAATTTATTACTAGACATAAGATCGACTAATCACAGGCTGTTCCACTTGGATATGTTAGCTTAAGGTTCCTTGCATCAGTATACTCAACTTCAGGGGAGTAGCCAAGAGCGAGAGATGGAGTTTTAGGTTTTTGTATCAATAATCCGAACAGAGAGAAGGTCTAACTCCAAAAAGGCTTCAGTTTAAGACCCAACCTAGCCCATCATACCGCTTTATATCAAAATTATGAACAAAAACTTGATCTACATTACAAATTCCAACCCCCACATCCCACCCACCTATACAAAGTATCCAAAAGTTCCCAAATCAAACCTCAAGGAACATCTACTTACAGAATTATCAATCGAGAATCCAAGAGCTAGTGAAAAATCATCATAAACCATCACACCATCACTCGGTCGAGTATAAAACACAAGTCCACGTATTTCAGGCTTCATCTCGTCCGTTAGTTGAATGTTAAAGTTGTAAAGATCCTTGCCAACAGCATCAGGAAATTCTTCACTGTAAATTAGTCCATTTGTTCCAAAAATCATCAAATTTAGAGTTTCCATTTCTCCAGAACTTTGAGCTTGCAGTTGAATTGTGTCACCGACTTTTGAGCTGAAATTGTAAGGATTTGAGTGAGGTTTGTATGATAATTGGATTGGAACTGCCATAGACCAACATGACATGATCACTTACCTCTTATTAATAAAGCTAACTTGCAGATACTCATCAATTCCATAAGTTGAAAACTTTGGAATATTTTCAATCATTTTTGTGTCTCCAAATTCAAAATTGATCCTGATCTTAGCTGTATCATCTGCTGGAGTCAATGTTGTTAATGTCTCGCCATTTTTTAAATTTATTTGCAAGTTTTTCTCGGACTTTGTCTTTCCATCAGCAGCTAGATACTCAATTCTCATTTTTAATTGATTTAAGGAATTGTCAGGCTGTCCATTCATATCCTTAACACGAATTTTAATGGGAAATTTAAATCCAGGCTTGAAGAATTTTTTTCGTACAACTTGAATGACACTTCTGCCTTTATGATACATTCGTACTTCCTTTTTGACATTGATGACATTTTGTGTTGAATTTTCAGTCACGTCAACATCAAATGTCAGGTCCATGTCATCAAATGCTGTTGATATTCCAAGATCTTCCTTAATTTTAAGATTGATGTTAACTTTGTTGCCCATAAGGCTTACTGGTTTAACAATCTTGTTGATGACATTTTGATCTGATCCCCAGTTCTTTCCAGTTACTGATATTTTGGCAGTTCCTTCAAAAATATTGCCTTTTTCTGTTCTGGTTATGAAAGTCATCATAAAAATTTGATCTTCGACTGCAATTTTATCGCTCATTTTAAGAAAAACGTCAAAATTTGCTTCATTTTTTGGTTGAACTTTGAAATTTTTCGACTTTTTACGGTTGTTTGCCTGCACATCGATCTTCCAATCACCAAAATGTGCAGTTTCAGGAATTGTAAATGATTTCTCAGCAAATCCATATTGTGTTGTCTTAAGATCCGTTATATTTTGAATATAGATGCGATTTGAGTCCATCAGCCTAACATCAACTTTTAAGTCATCAGAATAAGGCAGCATGTCTTGTCCAAGTACAAAGATGCGGAATGTCATTTTATCTCCAGGCTTGTAGATTGGTTTATCAATGTAGATGAAAGTTAGCGGATATTGTTTGAGGTTGTATACTTTCTCTGACTGAAAGGCGCACTTGCTGTTGCTATTTGTTTGGATTCTTAATGTGTAGATTGCTGATCTCGGCATTGGAAGCTGTTGATGAGGAATTATTGAAATTATTAAAAGGATTGACAAATAGTTTATTGATCAGGATGCTTAAATAGACCAGTAATGGACAATCTATGGTCCGCGACACGATTGACTCAATTTTAATCAATTGCCCAGAATGTATAAGCAGGTGTGAGTCTCTGAATTGGACAAAATACTATCAGCACTAGTCATTGACTTCTCTTTAACTATTTACAATGTTATTTTGTACAATCGGGTCCGGATTGTCACTAGATTCAGTGAAACCCAACTCAGATCCAACTATGAAGTAGCCTGAACCCAGATTACTCCGAATTTGAGCCCAAACTAGACTCACGTCAACATTAGACATGTCTTTTCTGCTTAATGTGCATTTCAGCCTTTAGAAATTGAAGTCAAATTTTATATGGAGTCGAGTCGACTTAAGTCGAGTCGACTTTGAGCACTGTGTAAGAATCAACAATACCTAATCTCAACTTACCTCTAATTCTACCGGTTCATATGAATTTTCATCAAAATTGTCAAGATAAACATGACTTGAATGCTCTTTATTATACAGCGTCACGTTGATATTTGTACCAGGTTCCAGATTATTTGTGGATAGAAATGCTTTGTAATTTGATTCAAGTGGAATGAAATGAGATCCAATCAATGATATTCGTTGGCTGTAAAATTAAGAAAATTGTAAATTATTATTCGACTGTTTTCGATTATTTTGTGTCTGCTTTGATCTGCAGTCATGGTTGAAGTTATCTGCCATCGGTAGTCAGTGTCACCTTCCAATTGAGGTAAGTAGGAGGCATTAGATTACCTAAATATCACAAATCGGTTAATTCAGTGATAAGCAACCTTTTATTTTTCGTGTCAGACCTTGTTGGTAGGCCTTGACTATACTTTCTCGCTATCGGGATCGGGATCGGAAAATCCCGGGATTTTTCGGGATCGGGAAAATTTCCGAAAATTCGGGATCCCGAAATTTCAAAAGTCGGGATCAGAATTGAAAATTACAAATTTTAGGTATTTTTTCAATTTTAAGTGTTAATTTTTAAAAAATATTTGAAAATTTTTTTTATATTTTTTTGAACATTTTCATTTCATTTTTCAATTTTTAAATAATTTCCGAAAGTTTATCGGGACCGTGATTTCGAGAAAGCATAGCCTTGACCGAAACCAGATAGAGCATTTGATTTATGACATTTTCAAACATTTTTGACGACACATGAGTGTTCCGCGTCACACAGGTTGCCCTCAACTGGGTTAATTGATCGCCAATCCGGCAATATGCCGGTGTGACTATGTCATGGATGTCGGTTTCGATTAATCGACTTGTGGTATTTGAGTTTAACTGATTGTAGATGAAATTTGAAGAGCTTTTGTCAGTTGCCGACGGCAAATTGCTATTGCTACTTATTATAATGAATTATTCAATATTAATCTTAACTGACAATAGAATCTGTTTTGTCTACAATTTTCGAGATCAATACCGAGACTTCCCGAGAAGTCTCGACCTCAGCGTCGGAAATCTTCAAATCAGATTGTGAGCACTTTTGCCTATTTAGCACTAATATTATTTAAAAATGTACTTACTTATGAGTCACTATTGGTAAAATAACAAGTATTAAAAATTGACTAATTTGATATCTCATTTTTAATTCAAACTAAAAAAATTCACTTTTTAACAGAAATTTTTATTTCAAATCCATTCACTAAGCCACGTCAGAATGTAATGTAATAAAGTATTAAATTAAATCTGTAGCTTCTCATCCGAACAATTTTATTTTTTCTTGGAGAGACTTGTGATTGTGTGGAATTGTTTGTACTTGCTTCGAGCAACTCTCACTTTTAATGTCTATGATGATCAATTGTAGGGGAAATGAGCACAGAAATAGGACACTCGAATTTTAGGAATTAGGAATTTAAATTGAATTGATTATTGATACTAATTAGGTATTTTGAGGTCAAATTCGTTTGGATTTACTTATTAAGCTGCAAATTGAGAGCATTAAGTAACCTCAACACTTCTGGCGTCCCAAGCACTTCACTATGGCACGTAACTCACTTACTTTGCTGGTCGAACAGATCAATTGTGATCCATGATCTCCCTCAGATATTGCCTAAAACTAGTTCTATTTCTGGCTACCATTTGCTAATTTCTGATTCCAAACAGACGTAACTAAACAGTTACATTAAAGGTCTTTCTTCTTAAAGATCCAAATTACCTCGTCTGAAAAGAGTCAAAGGTTAGGGATGGCAAACAGAGTTGGTTGGTTTCTGATTTTGAGTCCTGACTTCACTGAAGTCCTGTCACCTCTGATGACAAAGCTTACTACTTACTTACTTCGCTGGCCGTACAGATCAACTGTTATCCATGGCCTCTCGCAGATGTCGCCTATAACTGGTTCTATCGCCGGCTTCCGCATGCCAATTGCCAATACCAAATGCAATGCTGTCTTACAATCAACTCAAAATGGTCAAATGAGATTGTAGCATCAAGTGTCTAGTGATAATGCAAATTTAGAGTCATATTTCACAAATTTTCTCTTTCCTTATCATTAACAGCATCTAATTATGAATGAATCTGAGATCATTCTCAATAAATCTAACCTTTTTCTGATAATTGATCAAAAAGGCGACAGTTCTACGTGCTAATCGCTTGTGATGGGCAGGTCATGTATACAGAAGGCCAAGGGATGCCATAGTTCAACTGCAGACTTTGTGGATGACAATAGATCGAGTAGAAAGACCGAAGAATGTCTGAATTGGATGTGTTGAAAAGGAAGCTAGAGTCCTTCATATCCCGAATTGACAGAAGGCTTCAAAGACTTCATTCCATACGCGCGGCAATAGGCCTTCATGCCTCCCAAGCCAAAGAAGTAAGTAAGTAGGTTTTAGAAAGCACACCAAAGACGATTTGCTAGACATCAAGTCAGATATCCAAGCCACTCTGTTTAGGAAGACATGACTTCAAAATCTGATCCCTAAATCATCATATAGAGTATATTGTGGCTGATATGATAAAGATAAATCGTCGGGTATTTCCAAATGTCATCTCGTTGACATTAAATTAGTCAAGTAATACATCCAACCAAATTAGTGAACAAAAAGCCTTAAAATACACAAATTCTATTCATCTCGTCAACAATTGTCACAAAGAAAGTAAGCAGCAAGCTATCAAGCCACGTTATTCATATTAATTTAAAAGTATCACACAAAAAAACCCAACTGATAAGACTTTTCAGGTTTAAATTGGTTGTCGTAATTTATTTAATCATGTCTAATAATATGACAGTCAAAAGGTTGAGTTTAAGTAGCCTGAGATGAATATTCAAGAGAGTCGCTCAATTCCCCACCGAGACTCGATATGAATGTGTTGGAATTGAGCTCGGAGAGGATTTTTTTGGGAGATTTTGAAGCCTTATTTCCCCTGTGTACACCTTATAAGAGCTTGAATTGTGATCGTAGTTGATTGATTCACATTTTTACTGTTCACAGTTTAAATTTGGACATTGACGAAGTTTAAAGTAGAAATTGATGAATTAGGATAGATTTCGGAAATTGGTGAGTGTGAAAAAATTGAAAAAATTGCAAATAATTTTAAAAATTTATTTTATTTGAAATTTTAAATATTAAAATTTTAAAATTTAAAAATTAAAAATTGAACTAACAAAAACAATTCAAATTTTTAAAAAAATTGTAAAAATTACAACAAATTTAAAAGTTTAAAACTTTAAAAAATTTAAAAAAGTTGAAAATAATTTTAAAAATTTAATAATTTTATTTGAAATTTTAAATATTAAAATTTTAAAATTTAAAATTTAAAAATTGAATTAAAAAAAAGCAATTGAAATTTTTTTAAAAAATTGTAAAAATTGCAACAAATTTAAAAGTTTGAAAAAAAATTAAAAAATTTAAAAATTTCAAAAAATATTAAAAATTACCTAAAAAAAATTGAAAGTTTAAAAAAAAATATTAAAAATTTTATTTAAAATTTAATGTTTAAAAAATTTAAAATTTTTAAAAAAATTAAAAAATTCAAATTTAAATTTAAAAAATTATATTTCATAAATTTGTGGACAGTAAAATTAACAAACAAAATTTATTTATAAATATTTCTATCACAGTAGAATCAAAGATCAATAATGATGATGAAGCTTATTGTGCTTTTGTCAGCATTTCAACTTATTTACGGATGTAAGTAAATTTATTATATATTTTGCATTATTTTTTTCTACCTTGCCGTCGGCTTTTTGGTGTGAAATTTTCACTTATCCCTATCCTTTGCATAAGCAAGAATCATAGGATTATCTTTGGATATCTCTATTGTGATTGCTCTAAAGCATTGATAGCCTCCCACTTCCTATATTTTCCAATGACTCCATGTCGTTTTTGAAAGGTCTTAAAGACTCCAAGTCTCCACGATTCATTAAGCAGCCTAAACAGCTCAGCTTGTGTTGTTGCTTTTAACCAGTGGTCGGCAAACTGTGAGGTGTGGGACTCTAGAGTTTTTAGAGATATCGAATCAGTCATCTCAACTGCACAGAAGTGTCAACAGTGATAAATCAATGATTATCATTTAAATCTTCTAGTACTTATTACTGTTAGAATTAGAGCTGTCAGGACTAAGGGAGTCGGACTTCACTAAACTTGTAGCATAGGCAGTCGCCTAAGACGTATTTTAACAAGGTACTCAAACACATGTACCGATCATGCTATTTTGAAGCACCATGTTAAATGATATGGAAGAGAAACAACTTAGGCGACTGCCTATGCCTACACACTCAGTGTGGATTCCAAAGACCGACTACATTCGATTCCGAAGTCAAGGAATTTTGATCTTTGACTAAATTGGAGTAATGCCAACTCTGGCTGCAATTATTATAAATTAAAATAACATTCCCTATCATGATTGACGAGTCTAATTCTATTTTCTTAAAAAATTTATTCCTCTAGATCCAACAGCCGGTAAAAATAATAACGGAATAACGTACGCCAAACAATCAGATGGACCATGGACTGTAATGTTGGAAGTAAAAGGATTACGCTGTACAGGAAGCTTGGTTAATAAGAAATACGTTATAACCGGTAAGTTAATGTATAAAATCAGCAATAAGTAATTAATCCACAAACTTATTTCACAGCTGCGCATTGCTTTGACGAGCTTGAAGACCATAAATCTCTTACTGCCGACATAAAGATTTACATTGGCGAGTGGAAAACTGGAAAGGATCCTGATTGTACAGAGTCTGAAGAAGATGCAAATGATTATTCGGACGAATGTTATACAGATAAAGTTGCCCAAATTCCACCGAAAAAATTGACAATTCATAGACAATATACACAAAAGAAGAATCTGGTCACCAAAAGTTCATATGATATTGCCATTATTGAGCTTAAGAGACCACCACGTGAATCACCAACCATAAAAAGTATTAAATTACCGGATGCTGATACATGTGAAGATGAACCCGATCATCCATTGATGGTTACTGGATTTGGTAAATTTAAATTTTAACAATCAATAGATTAATACTAATACTGAGCATATTATAGGAGAAGTTAAGCCAAAACACTACACAAACACAAAGAAAAAGGTATTCATTACACTTTTTGATCAGGCTAAATGCAAGAGAGCACTTGCTTTACCATTTGATACTGAAAAGCATGTAAGTATGATTAATTATGTAATCATGAATCTATGAACCATAGCTTGAAGTCGACTAGGATTTTATATAATGTTGAGTCGACTTTGAGCTTTGCTATAAACTATCTCAGTAGATTGGGGATCGTTCACATATTATGTAGCATAAAGACTCAAATCTCTTCTGTCTTATTAATGTTGATGACAAGATCCGTCTTTGCTGACTTTGAATTCTGGTTTCTGAGTTTTAAGTCTTCAAAATGATCGTTCAAGGATCTTAGCTTACCCCTCGTCCTGAGTCCAGGCACTTATCCACTAAATCCATTATATGATTCAAGTACCAACCCTGGAATCAAATTGTTGGGATGAAAATCTATTCCGGCAACAAATCAGAGTCACACCGACTTGGAGGCTCCTCATCTACCCTCTAAAAAGCGAGCATAATAAGTGAACAACTCCAATCAGATTTGATCTTTTTAGTCATTAATCATATTTCTTCTCTTCCTTTACAGTTCTGTGGTATTGGTCCAAACAGTAAGTAAATTTCCAGGCTGAGAAACTAGTCGGTATCGGCGGTATTTATATGAAATACCGCGGTATTTTGCGGTATTTGTATGGATACCGCGGTACTACCGCGGAGTTTCTCAGCCTGGGTAAATTCATCAACTAAACTATAGAGCAAGAGTTGGAAGGACGCTAATGTGGATGCATCGAGGATTGTTATAGCATATTCTGTTTTACAGAACGAGAACACATGATTCATGTCCGGGTATTTGATAGTGCATGTGCCAAGTATTCAAAACTCACCAGATTATGCTTTTAACAACCCTGGATTCGTGGGTTTTAAGTCCAAAAACCCAAAGTCCTACCAACTCTGTTCATGCACATTTGGTATTTAAATAAACTAATAAATCAATAATATTCTTAAATTACAGATTTATCTACATGGTAAGTCTAAATAATTAATTATTTTAATAAATCTATAGATTATTTTATTTATTTTTTGGTCCACAATTTAGCAAGGGAGATTCAGGTAAAGACAATTTTTTGATAACAATAAGTCAGAATCAGTTAATTAATCGATTTCCAATCATCCAGGCGGTCCAATAGCAAACAATCTTAATGACGTTCCAACACTTCAAGGTATTGTCTCCTTCGGTTCACCAGAATGTGGTCATGGAGATACTCCTTGTAAGTATAAAATCTGAACCTTTATATCAAACATTGTTGGTGTAACGCACAAAGCATGGGGTTCAAGACATCACAGTTTGGACAGCAGTGCTTTATATCAATAAAATTATTAAAAAATTAAATTTTTTTCTAGCTGGATTCTTGAGAGTCGCATGCTTTATTGAATGGATTGAAAGTACTATGGGAATAGTTCGCAATCACTCAGATGAAGATACTCCAAGACCAACACCAAGACCACCACCAACAAAACCAGCAACAAGACCACCACCAACAAGACCACCATCAGGACGACCACCAGTAACTCCATCAAAAACAACAACAACGACAACATCAAGACCACAAACAAATTTTGGAACATCAGTTGAGGATGAAGAGGATATTTTTGGCTAAATTTGTATCCATTTGTTGGATTTTATTTTGAAATAAAATAAAGAATCATTTTTCTGAACTCGATATGTATTTTGGAAGAGAATCTTAAGTTCTTCTTCTAAATTCTCCCACATTTTGGTATTTCTTGGATGAATGAATGAATAGCTGCTTAATTGCTATATTCTATACCATCCCTAACCGGCAAAGAGCTTGCTTATTTTAAATATACTAAACGATTCTGGTCGTGGACGTTGCTGTCAGCTTACTCAGCTCTTAACAGCACGTTCTATGCCTGCCATGGTCTCTTCTTTTCGATGTTCTTTAGCTATAACCAGCTATAACTTAATAATTTCAGGTCCATTTTTTCAATATTCTAATTTTTAGCTTATCTGATAGACAATCTGGTGAGTCCAGGAATATCAGAACAAACCAGGCGGTAAAGCCAGCTTAAAGCAACATCTGCAGAAGGATATGGATCACAGTTGTTCTGTACAGGCAGGGAAGTAAGGAATACATTATAATTTACTATTTTAATTCAATTTTTTATTTACTTTTTTTTTGTCATACAATTTTCATATTTTAAAAAGGCATAAAATTGGCATAAAATTTAGAGACAAGTGTCTTGCATAACTAGAGTCCAAAATCGCAGAACCTGAACCACTTTGAACAATCACCTGACTCAGTTGTTACTTTTGAAGAAGCATTATCCTTGATGTCAGAATTGGTTGATTGTTCCTGTTGATCAGTTGTATAAAGAATTTGATCATTTGTCATAGTTGGACTTGTTGTTGTTGTTGCTGCTGTTGGACTTGTAGTTCTTTGTGTGGTGGTAGATGTTTCATCCTTTTCAGTTTTTTGTAGGGATTGTCTTGTTGTTGTTGTTAAAGTTCTTTGCGAATAAGTTCGTGGCGATGGTCTTGTTGTTGTTGGTCTTTGAGTTGTAGTTTGTAATTCACTCAATTTATCCTGTGCTGATTGCAATTTAGCTTCGGCTTTTTTTAGCTCTTGTTGCGCATTTGCAAATTTAATTTGTAAATTTTTATAAGAATCGACTGTCGTTTTAATTTTCATAGCTGTATTGTTTACTGATGTGGCTTGTTCAGATAATTGGTTGCAATGTGCTTCGAATTGTTGGGAATCGTAAAGCAAACCATTAATGTAATTAACAAATCGTTTGACATCTTTTACGGCTGTTGTTTTACTATTATAGGCATCTTCTGCTTGAATTTTGACATCATTAGCTTTATTTTGTGCTTCCACAACCTCATCTTTAATTTCTGTGTATTTTGATGCTGCATTTGCTTTTTTGATTACGTTTTTAACAAAGACCAAAGCTTCCTTCACATCATCCTGTATTTTATTGATTTCAATTTCTGCTTCATTCACAGAATTAAGAGTATTATTGATAGATTTGTGTGTCTCTTCAAGTTTATTTTGAGCTTTTGTGGCGTTTGTTTTTGCATCCTCTGCATCCCATCGTAGCTGATTAGCATCATCTTTTGACTTTTGTGCAATCCGCTTAGCTGCATTGAGATTTCTTTCTGCTTTATCGAATTTACTTCTTACATCATCGAATTTCCTTTGTGCATCATTGCGTTCCATATTTGCAGCATCCACGTCATTTTGTGCTTGTGCTGCATTTGCTGGTTCTCTTCCTGCTGATTCTTCAACAATAGTTTCGTCTTGGCTTTGTTGTGCTTCATATTCAGTTTTCCATTCATTTTCAGCACTACTCAAAACATTCAAAGCATCCTCCGACTTCTTTTCAGCATCGATCGCATTTTCTTGGGCACTACCGACATTTTCTTTTGCCTTTTCAAGCGTTTTTCCTGCTTTTTCTAGTTGTTGTTTTGCTTGGGTGACTTCATTTGTCGAATTTTGGACAGATTTTTGATATCCTTGTATTTTTTGACGTTCTCTTTCAACAAGACTTTTCCCTTCCAATACTTCTATTTTGTTGCATGCCCAAGAATTTATATCATAGGTATAGTATGATGATTCTTTGATTACTGTAAAGATTTATAAATTAATGAGTAATAGTGAATGTATCGTAGTAACCCGGAGCAACACAATGCTGTGATGCGACTAGACGTGAGCGTGGTCTGACAACTAACAATTCCCGATGTCATGGTCTTGTCGAAAATTTGAGACCGAAACATCTCGGATAATCTCTGTCTCGATCTCCAGACTGTCTAAGACATCGGAAAATATCAGGACTCGAGACTATCCGAGAAGTCTCTGTTCTCGGCATCGGGAACCCTTACTGAGAACAAAATGATGTCAAGGACACCGAAATATTAACCGGAGATGTTGATCGGGGCTAACTTTGTCTAAAGGAAAGGTAGTCAATCTGTTTTCCGCGGCATACTAATGATATTTTGTTGCCTTATTGTTTTACTTTCCCCAAGTCTGCATGCTGCATGACCCTGTATATCAATGCAACGTACCTAGTCACAATTTGTGAGTCGCAAATCACACAACCGAGTTGGTGTGACTAGAACTATTCTAAACTAGAACAGTGAAAAAAACCCACAAATTTAACTAGAATTTCCCTGGGATCGAACCCGGGTCCTTAGAGTCGATTGCCCGACTTCCTAACCAATTTGACCAGTGTAGCTTTTTCGCTGCTTACATGAAAATGACATGCCGTGTGTGGTTTCAATCGAGACAAATCACAATTGTGTAACTGGTCTATATAGAAGAGAAGGTTTAACCGAGCGGGGTCAAATTATCCCTCTCCTTCCCTTTTCTTGGCTATACCTCTTGACATTTACAAAGACCCGAGTACCCAAGCTATGATCATATATTGGATCTTACCTAATCTATCATAGTCATAAATCTGGACAAGTGATGGACTGTGGTTATCAACGTCATAAACCTTCGATCCGATTACACCAAGTTTAAACCCTTGACGTCCTATATTTCTAAGGTAGAACACGACGGCGATTGGATCTTGTTCGAATTTATAATCCTGAAATAATAAATCATGTCATTAGTAAACAGTAGAACAGTAAGGGCATAACTTGATAGCAGAGTTTGTAGGACTTTGGGAGTCTGGACATTGAAGTCCTGCCAATTCTGCTTGACAGTCACAACCGAATACCAACCTGAATCTTATCATTCTGATCGTGTGAAACATATCTAAATCCTCTTGGAAGTTGAACCATAATGCTGACTGTTGTGTCTGGCTGTGACTGGCGGTCAAGTAACTGTTTACTTTCGATATCAATTCTAACTTCATTATCTCGATACTTTTGAGTTTGAACTTTAATGTCAAAGTTGCCATTTGGATTAAATGGCTCAGATGTGAGAAGATGAATTGATTTTGAGGCTTCATCTTTGTAACTTCCAGCATCTGCTGTGACTTTGATTTTGATGTCTCCTATGCCATTCGATTTGATTGGAATTCTGTCAACAAATGTCTTCTTTTGTGGCTGTAAAGTTATTGACTTTTGTATGTCGTATTTGTTACTTGATTGTATGAACTTGGTGCACTCGTAATTAAAACTTCTAATAATGTTTTTATCAACAAATATTGCATTTTCAAGACTTATAGATACACCTGCTTGAAGACTATCCTGAAGATTGTTAAAGACATTGACGTCGACCCAGAAAATTTCACCCTTGTATGCATATTGTGGTGCTTTGGTCATAACAACAATTTCATTTTTAACTGTCGTTTTTGGTTGGGATTTAACGACTGCTAAGCCTTTTGTTGGATGCATCGATAATCCATAATATCTCCATGTTGCAAATGGTTTTGGTAGGTTTAAAGTAATAGAGCTGTCGTCAGATGCTACATCAATACTTTTATCAAACCAAACTTTTGGGAAGTAGTCGACGTCAGTGGATGCCTCATCAAACTCGTCAGGTTCGTACCCTGCCATTTCCGAACCACATGTTCCTTCTTCTGGTTGCAGAACAAATCCGTTGAACTTTTCAAAATGGTAAAGTGACGTATTTGGGAATCTATAGTTCAAGTAATAGATCAACTCATTGTAGATGTCCATTTTAGAGATTTCGTTATCGCGGATCAGTTGCGGTGACAGTTGATCGGCAGCTGTGAGGAACACTTTTGAACCCTTTGTTGTCTTAATATCAATATTGATTAGCTCGTTTGGCTTTCCTACTTCTGGAACTGATATTTCGAGCTGTGAAGATAAAGATTAAGATATATTGGCTAATATCCATTGAGCAACAAACTAAACAACTGTTGTCCTTACCATATTCTCAATTCCATATCCAAGATTCAATACAAAATCATCATATATAAGAACTCCATCTGAGCGACGAACATAAAATACAATTCCTCTTGATTCAGGCCTCATTTCTTCAGTCAACTCAACAGTAAATTCATAAAGGTCCCTTGTAACAGCATCAGGAAATTCTTCGTAATGAACAATACCGTTTATGCCTATTAAAAGAACGTGAAGTGATTCCATTTCTCCTGTAGTTTGTGCTTGATATTTGATCTTTTGGCCGATGACAGTACTATAAGAATAAAAATTTTGAAATATATATTAAACTCAATCTATCATGGACTCATTCGAACACAAATTTATCTAAAACACAATCTATCCTAGACACAATATACCCAAGACACATTCTATCCGAGACACAATATATCCAAGACACGTATCTATCCTGGACACAATATATCCAAGACACATTCTATCTTAGACATAATATACTCAAGACACAATATATCCTAGACATAATATATCCAAAACACATTATATCCTGGACTCTATACATCCTAGACACAATACATCCTAGACACATTATATCCTGGACACATTCCATCCTGGACACAATATATCCTAGACACATTCCATCCTGGACACTATATATCATAGACACATTCCATCCTGGACACTATATATCATAGACACATTCCATCCTGGACACAATATATCCAAGACACATATCTATCCCGGACACAATATATCCAAGACACATATCTATCCCGGACACAATATATCCAAGACACATATCTATCCTGGACACAATATATCCAAGACACATATCTATCCTGGACACAATATATCCAAGACACATATCTATCCTGGACACAATATATCCAAGACACATTCTGATTAAAGCATAACAATAATTTCCCCAGAGTGCGAACATCTTCGTATTGTATCAATATCTTACCTTTTCTTCAAAGGTGTTACTTGCATATACTCCTTCTCTCCCATCACTGGCAATGGTTCGATCACTTCAGTCAATTTTGCACCAGCAAATTCATAATTCAATGTAATTTGTGTTGTAGCTAACGTCGGTTCCACAGGTGTTAATATCTCACCATCTTTAAGATTTAATTGAAATTGCTTCTTAACAATTCCGGTGCCATTATTGTGATACTCAACAGTCATGTATAATTGGTTGAAGGAATTGTCCGGTTGTCCATTTAATGTCTTAACTTTGACTTTCATTGGAAATTTAAATCCTGGTTTAAAGTACTTCTTCCTGATCAGATGAATCGTATTTCTAGTATTGTACTTAAGTTCAACTTCCTTTGATGTTTTGATGGATCTTTGTGTGTCTGGATCAGTTGCTTCAACATCAAATCGCAAGATCATGTTAGCTGATGGATATATTCCCAAATGTTCATCATATTTAATGTCAACTATATTTTTGTGACCAGCAAGTTCGACCTGCTTAACAAGCTTCCTGTCGAAGGCGTTCCTGTCCGATCCTTTAAACTTTCCAGATGCGTAGATATTTGCGGTTCCAGTGAAGATCTTGTTGTTTTTGTCCTTAACGTAAATATCCATATAAGCTCGTCTATCCGTGTAGCTGATAGCTGGAGACATTTGTATGTACATTTCAAGGTTGTCATCACTTGGTTGCCCGACATGGAATTTTTTGGTAATTTTCTTGTCTCCGGATTCGACTTGAATCTTCCACTGACCCACATTTTGAGCAGATTCAAGTTTAAAAGAATTTTCATAGACACCAAAATTTGTGGTTGGGATTCTATCAAATATTTGGACAGCTTCATTTTTAGAGTCAAGGATTTTAACATTAATGGACTGTGTTCCTTTATATGGAAGTAATTTCTGATTTAATGCGAAAATTCGGAATGAAAAGGATTCACTGGTTGAATAGAAGAGTTTGCTGAATTGAATGAGAATTAGCGGACGATCTGAAGACTTGATAAGCTTAACTGACGAGCATTTATTTGATGACCTTGATGCAACTTTCAGCTTATATTCATTTGATTGGGGAACATCCTGTCAATAAGAAAATTTTAATTAAATTATAGACAAAGTTATCAGATAGGTATCTATGGATAGGTGTCTAGGCTTACCTAGCCAAAGACAATACCTAGACCAAGGCATGCATATGTCCAGCCAAACCTAGACCTAGACTTCAATATCGAAATCCCGGGACCATGAAATCCTGAGAAATTCCCCACCCGATCCCGTCTCGATTCTAACGGTTTTTAAAAATTCAAATTTTTTAACGGTTTTTAAAAATTCAAATTTTTTAACGGTTTTTAAAAATTCAAATATCTTAAATTCAAAATTCAAATTTTTTAACGGTTTTCAAAAATTCAAATTTTTTAACGGTTTTTAAAAATTCAAATTTTTAACGGTTTTCAAAAATTCAAATTTTTTAACGGTTTTTAAAAATTCAAATTTTTTAACGGTTTTTAAAAATTCAAATTTTTTAACGGTTATAAAAAATTCAAATTTTTTTGACGGTTATTAAAAATTCAAATTTTTTAGCGGTTTTTAAAAATTCAAAGTTTTTAACGGTTTTCAAATATTCAAATTTTTTTAACGGTTTTTAAAATGAAAGTAAAAGCGTGTAAAAAGCAAGAAACAAGCTTACCTCAAACTGCATTTGTTCAAATGTGTCCTCATTAGATATACGAACATTCTTAGTCGTGGGTCTATTTGATGCCAATAATGACACGTCGACATTTGATCCTGATCTCAAATTATTTGCTGATAAAAATGTTCTATAGCTTGAGTCCGGTGATAGCAAATGAGATCCAATCAAGGTGATTTGTTCACTATAGTAATAAAATATAAAAAATAATTCAGTTAATCAGTCCAAAAAATCCCAAATAAAGTATTATGTTGTATAAATGATTGTGGAAAAACCCAATTACGCTTGACCTTCTTACCTCCTAATCATCACTGTATGTACCGCAAACGCGATGACAAATTTTAAGACAAGCTTCATTTTAGAAGCTTTTGTGCTCAAAAAATTAAATAACAACAACAAATCAATACAATTTTTCACGGCTGCTGAACGATGACTGAATGACTTCAAATCTGGCGTACTTATCTTGTACTGAGCTGTGAATAAAAAAAAAATACTAATCAAAAATATTTTATTATTTATATACTCGACTCGATGTGTTGTTTTAGTCATGATTGGATGATGAGAAGCCTCTCCACTTTGGACAATTTCACTAATTCCGTAATATATGTCATACAACTTGCTTACTTACTAGAATGATGCTTCGACTTGGATCCTACTTTCCATCTGACTCTATTGCTGGTCACATCACAATGATGTTCCTGTTTTGACATCTAGTTGACATTCCCGAACAATTGTTCTATGCCATGTTGCTTTTGGAGCACCAGGATGCCATTTTTCTTATGGATTCCAGCCAAGGGTGGTGAAACAAGTTTGTGTTTCTTTCCAAATGGCTGCACTTTCTCTAGTGATTGGATTTTGAAGCGTACGACCTATCCAGCTATACTTCTGCTTGAATATTTCCCGATTAATGTCTTCCAGCACTTTGTAGCTATACTTGTTTTGATGACCAATCGACAAGATCACCAGTCATCCAGATTCTTCAGTACAGAACGATTCACAAAAGTCCGAAGTTATCTCTGTTCTGCACCTCTGTAGTTATAACGTATGCTTTGAGGAATTTCATCATCAGCGACATGCTTATGGTCCTAGGAATCTGCTAAAAAATTAGCTATCCAGATCTTTAAGATCCAGAGCTGAGCTAGAGAGTTCCGCTGCTAATGATTGTTTAACGATTGAATATGCGCCAGATCATAGCACTCAGTAGACCTACAGTATATAATGTAATCAGAACCATTCCATTTGTTGAAGCTATTGCCAGCTTATTGTCTTTAGCTTACAAATAGAGACTGTGAGCTGCGCTTCCATTGCATATGAATTCTCCTGTCTAGTCTCGAATCCATGACCACTTGGTCGGTATTAAAATAGTTAGGTTAGTAACAATTCAGCCACCGAGCCACCTAGACTCACTCCTCTAGAATCTCCAAGGTTTGAGGTGTTAAACTAGCTTCAATTTGACTTTATTTTGACTCTTTTGTACATATGTTCTAGAAATAGAATTGAAATTTCAAATTTTTAAGTTTTTCAATTTAAAAGCTTAAAGATTTTAGAAAACTAGCAATAATACACTCCAATTAATGATGATTTTCCTTGACGAGCCAAGTTCTAGTAAATGGAGTATATTCTCTCATTTTTCGCTCTTTTTAAACACAAGCAGCTTCCAAAGATCATACAACGGAAAAGAGATTTATCCCCACCAGATTTAATTTTTATTCATCCCCACTTAAAATTGAGACATTAAAGTATATAATTTAATTATGTTTAAATTTTCAGGCTTGGACACTCAAAATTAATTTTAAAAAATCTGAAAATTGGTTAAAAATATTGATGGACAATTTTAAAAAATAATTAAAAAGACATTAAATTTTAAATTTGTTAACTAAATTAATTTTCAATTTTTCTCAAATTTTTTTTTTTTTTTTTAAATTTTTTTTCAAATTTATTTTTAAATTTTTTCAATTTTTTTTAATTTTTTAATAAAATTAAATAAAAGTTTTTTTAGTAAAATTATAAAATTTTTTTAAATTTGAAATTTTAATTCAAATTTCATTTGAAATTTCCTTTATAAAATCATAATCCAAATAGCCACAACAAAATTGCAATAAAATCAATTCATATGACTCGTGTTGACAATTGGAAATTCCAAATGTTGTAATTAATCATTATATATAAAATTAAATAAACTGATAATTGTCTTATATAGAAATTAAATAAGAAAGAAAAAAAATCCCCGACTTTTAAGACATAATCCTCCTCCAATGATTATAAATAGTAATTAAATCCGCTCTCACAAATACACAAGGAATTTGAATAACGAGTAAATTGTACATCAGGAACCAATTTCAATTCATTCTCAAAGTAGCTTTCAGTCATGAAGCTTCTTTGGCTGTTTTGTTTAATATTTTTAAATAATTCTGTGAACATTGACTGTGTGGAAGAGTAAGTACTTTAAAAAATAGTTAATAAATTAGTGATTTTGAATAGAATTTGTGAATTGTGGACTGGGATTCGTTTAAAAGTGCATAAATTGGATGTGAAATAGTTTATTGTGGAATTTATACCTTTACGTGCATGTGTATTGACTATATTTTAAATTCACAAATGAGAATTAAATTAAGAAATTATTTAAATTGTTTTAAAAACTTGTTGGTGTCTGGTTTACTTACTTTCTTGACTGAGGCACACAGGGACTTATTGCCGCGTTTAGAGAACGTCTGTAGACAACTCTATATTTCGATAACTTCTGCTAGTTCGCGATATTGAGAACTCTAGCGTATGTAATACGAGAATATATAAACAAGTTTTTAAAACAATTTAAATAATTTTTTTTTGATTTAATTTTAAATTTTTAACATTTTTTAAATTTAAAATATGAAATATGAAAGCACATTAAGGTACAAATCTGAATTATTGTCAAGAATTAGCAGGACGATCATGAACAAAGTGTTTTAATTGAAGTCAGGACTCTAGTGAAGGTGTCTATTTTAAACAACTTAAAGTCTGGACTCCCCAAAGTCTTGCCAACTCTATTTTCTTCAATTTATTTAAATATTTATTAATTTAGTTTTGACCCTTTGGAGAATGAAGATTTTGGAAAGGAAAGGGATTAAATTTAATCGTTACTTCTGCTTTACTGCTTCTTTATCTCACCTCATTTAATCAGGTAAAGGGATATACTTCCTTTGTCACAGCTAAATGCCGTAGCCAGGTGGGGTCCATTGGAGACACAGAACATTCCTCCAAAATTTTTAAAACCGTTATTTTTGTAACTTTTTTACGCATACGGCATAAAGTTCATACTTATTTACTCTCTTTCTTGAACCATAATCCGACTTGGAGCTTAGTTAGCCTAAGATTAATGGCATTTCCAGAAAATTTAATGGTAACACAATGGTTGATAAATCCCCTCTGCTCTAATTTCTCTTATTATAGATTCAAAAATAATATTTTGGATTTATATGTGCAAATAGATGATTTTTTTTTTATTATGTACATTAATGCTTGCACTGCATATAAATAAATTAATAATAAGAAGAAATCAATTTAATATTTGATGATAAGTGATTAGTTACGAAATCAGGGAATTTCCTTTAAATTGCCGATCACAGACAGGTCAACTTTTATTCTAATTTGATAATTTATTTAATACTTTTTTTTACAAAGGACGTGGAGCTGATTAATCAATTTTAATTGAATGTTTTATGATTCAATAATTAAGTATGCAAGTATGCACAATATTGTTTGCAAATATTGCATTAAAATTTTATAATAATATTTAAATTCGAGCATACAAATAATTGCAAACTGTATTGTGCATCCTTACATATAATTGTCGAACATCTTTAATTTTTGATATTTTATTTTTGGCTGTTTTTGTTCGGGACCGCGATGTAGACTTTCCAGCCTCGAGAATTGTATAGTTTCATGCCTTAAATTTTAACTTAAATGAACATATATGATTGTAACTCTTATTAAGCTCATGTGAACATTTTTCTTAGTTTATCTAACAGTATGTTATATTCTAAGGATGACAAATCCCATCACAATATCATTAGTTATCTCTAGAATTAGATAATACCAGTAAATTTTTACAAATCCATCTAATATATGCACAACTTAATAACATTTGTCTTTTTGCGACGGTTTCCATCCATTTTTGCCTTGTATTGCCTGCCTACAAAATACGATTAATTGATCAAATGTCTTGTTATAAGCTTTGCATTTGTGGTACATGCCATGAAATGTCATCTTGTTTATAACTAGACATACGATTGACAAATTGCACAAATGGCACACGTCATATAAATAGCTCAAAATCCAGGTGCCGAACAGAGTTTAGTAATTCGTGAGCTGGATTTTCAGCTATTTCTATTTCATGTACTTTATGGGCTATACCATGTTCTACTCCAGGCAATCTTAAGAAGGTTCAGAAAAGATATCGTTCCTAAAGAACATGTAATTAATTGATCATGAATCTAGTTCGGGAACAACTACTTACTTCGCTGAACATAAAGATGCACTGTGATCCATGGCCTCCCTCAGATACCGCTTAATGCGACTATCTATCGCCTGCCAATTGAGGGCCTGCAAGTAGAAATGAATGTAAGCATTTTGACTTCTTTGCTATATTTCTTATATCTTACATTATTAATATGACATATTATATATTTTCGGAAAGGTCTTAAGTTGTACTATCCAAAAAAATTAACTATAGTTTTACATAACATCCAGGGTTGGAACATGAGTGCTTTGAATGTGATGAAAACCATACTTTTTCAGTGAAACTTTTCATTCAGTTCCAACTATGCAAAAAATATTCTTTTGAGGTTTTTAGATGCACAAAGCAACAAATTAAAACGCAATGTAAAGAAATTTTGAAATTAACTCTAGAGTTCTGAAATATGAATTTTTTAACTCTGTCTACTTTTATATGGGATTTTCACTTAACTTTTCACTGGAAGCATATTTTCTAATGATTTAAACATCGTTTGATAGCTATTTTCAAGCATAATTTTGTTAGCATAACTTTTTCGGTTGCATAAAATTTAAATTTTTAAAAACCGTTAAACCACTTTTTCATGTTTTTCACTGAAAATTATCTTAAAATTCATTTTTCTTGATTTTTGACTTTTAAGATAAGTTTTAAATACTCTTATACTCATAATAAATCTATAAACTTGTTTCAGAAGTCAAAAATCAAGAAAAATGAATTTTAAGATAATTTTCAGTGAAAAACATGAAAAAGTGGTTTAACGGTTTTTAAAAATTTAAATTTTGTGCAACCGAAAAAGTTTTATACTAACAAAATTATGCTTGAAAATAGCTATCAAACAATGTTTAAATCATTAGAAAATATGCTTCCAGTGAATAGTTATTGCTGTTTTTGTGAAAATCCCATATAAAAGTAGACAGAGTTGAAAAATTCATATTTCAGAACTCCAGAGTTAATTTCAAAATTTCTTTACATTGCGTTTTAGTTTGTTGCTTTGTGCATCTAAAAACCTCAAAAGAATATTTTTTGCATAGTTGGAACTAAATGAAAAGTTCCACTGAAAAAGTATGGTTTTCATCACATTCAAAGAACTCATGTTCCAACCCTGGATGTTATGTAAAACTATAGTTAATTTTTTTGGATAGTACAACTTAAGACCTTTCCGAAAATATATAATATGTCATATTAATAATGTAAGATATAAGAAATATAGCTCAAAGAAGTCAAAATGTCTCATTTCTACTTGCAGGCCCTCAATTGTCAATAATGTCTCTATCGACAGCTTCCTTCCAGGAGCTCTTTGGTCCACCACGAATTTTTTAACCATCCAAAAAGCCTGATTTAAAGACCTCTCATAAATGGACCATTCTCATAAGTTAGGTAACGTTTAAGATTCTTAAATTTGGTTACGGACTACAGCGGTTGTTTCATGATTTTGTTGCAAAGCCATCCAGTAGAATTGATGGGTTCTAAAAAAGAAATTATGTACATTACCTAATTTTCGAACGTTCCCTAACTTTACGCCAATTGATTTGTCTTATCAATTATACAGAAATATAAGACATTTCACATTAATTTCTTATCTCTGTTCTATTTTATGATTTTATTTTTCACATGAAAAAAACGCAAATTAAACCTGAATAATAAATAACAAAATTTGGTCAAATTCAATTTGATAAGAAACCTAAAGGTTATAGAAGTAATTTCACTAGATCAACTTTATTTGTTAATCATTTTTTTATTTTAATACACGAGTTTACTTACTTTATTAGATTAGTAGCTGATCTAATAGGTCAATTGTATTATATGTTCTTTCTATTGCTTGCTACCTTTTTGTTACTTAATATTACTAAGTGCTATCCCAAATATCAGAGGTCGAAGTCGACTTTTTCGGCTAAAATCATTTTTTGTATTTTTTGGCTAGATGAAGCCATTTAAAAACCAAGTCAGTTATTTAAATTGTTCAATACATTAAATATTAGAATTTTCAGTCGTTTTTGCTAAGCTCAAAGATCTATTAAGCCTTAAATTCGGCTTTAACTGATTGTTTAGCTGATTTTTAGCCGATCGGCTATGAAATCGGCTAAATTGCAATTTCGAGCTTGTTATAGCTAATAGTTTAATAAATATGGTTCGGAATCCTAGTATTTTACCCAAAGAACAGTTTTATTACTAATATGAGTTTGTAGATGACTTTATACGGGCAAAAAATGTAAAAATAATTTTAGCCGAAAAAACCGGCTTCGATCTCTGGCAAATATCATAAGTCGGTTAATCTACCCAAAAGTCCGATCTCAGGTCGGCATGACTCTGATGTGGTTTCGGGTTTGATTTAAATCCGACGTCAGTCCGACTCCGATACAAAGCCAGAGTCACTAAGTCAGAGTCAAGCCAGTCCGATTCCAACACCATGCCAGTGTCACACTAGTCCGACTCCTTCTTCATGTCAGAGTCATGCTTGACCGACTTCGGCACCATATTAGAGTCACGTTAGTCCGACTCCGGCATATGGCAGAGTCAGGTTAGTCCGACTCCGAAACCATGTAAGAATCAAACCGGTCTAGTTTCAGACCGGAGTGACTCTGGCATGGTTCCACATTTGGTTTCAACGAAGAACGAGCACTGGTGTCGGATTTTAGATCGAATACCAGACTTGTGCCTTTAGGGTTTACTAAACAAATTTCCCCTAATTATGAACATTAATTAATTCCCAAAAAAATTATTTATTCTTTAAGATACGTCACACTATGGTCACCTAAGAGGCTATACGAAAAAAAAGACTACAATGTCGTCGTCCTTTCAAATAATATCGACTCAAGAACCGAAATTGCTCTCCAATTTCGCAGAAGTGTTGGAACTATTGGTCTTACATCCGATAAAGTTCAAAAAATGAAAATAAAAAACAACAATGATTCAGGATCGAAGAAAGAGTTTGAATTGATCATGACGCTGCATCGAAATGGGTCAGTATCAACTGGAACACGTCAAATGTGCATGACACAGGCATTGAATAATATTGAGCCTGAAAAGAAGAAATATTACACATTTATTCAGACTGATAAACCGATTTATAAGCCAGGTGATAAAGTACGCTTTAGAGTTATTGTCGTGGACCGTGATTTGAAGCCATTCCACATGAACAACATTAACATCAACGTGACTGACCCATTGAATCGACCAATTAAGGAGTTTGACGATCTTGGCGAGAATTTCTTGGGTGTTTTTTCGGAAAGCTTTGATTTGGGTATGAATACACCATTGGGTATCTGGAAGATTCGTGCTGTCATCGATAAGATGGAACAATGGGAGACATATAAGGAGTTTGCTGTTGAAAAGTATACACTTCCACCGTTCGCAGCCTACATCGAACTTAAGGAAAATCATTTACTTACCAATTCCATTCTGAAGCTGTCATTTTATGCCAAATATTCATTTGAGGATTTTGTTCGAGGAAATGCACAGCTTACAATTACATGCACAACAAATGGTCAAGTTGTTGTATCCAAAACATTCAACGACATCGCTAACATTCATAATGTTAAATATAAGGCACATGAGGAATTAAAAGCTATAACAACAACAAAACTCGACTATTTAGCATTTGTTGTCTTCACAGATCCAGAAAGTGGAATTAGTGCCAATAAGTCCATCAAATTTACAGTTCATGCTGACAATAGTCCTAAAATTGAAGCAAATCATCCAGCCAAATTCATGCCTGGTCTTCCATTTGGATTTAAAGTATTCATCTATGATTGGACCGGAAAGTTGATTCTAACGTCACCAGAACGTGTCAAAATAAGCTTAATATGTCGTCTACAAAATGGACAAGATAAAACAATCATGTTCGATGGTGTTATAAAGCGTGGTGTGGCTATAGTCAATGCCTTACTTCCGGAAGATACTGACGACTTGAAAGTCAAAATCCAATATCTTATGGTTGAGTACAAGAAGACGATTGAGAAAGGATCTGTGGTCGTGGGAATTAACAAAATTGCTGTGGATTATATGCCAAAATAGTAAGTTTTAATTAATTCCTCTACTGATGCTGTTGACAATTGTTGCATGCCTTAAGTGTCATCTATGGAGTCACAAGTGGCTCATCCATAATGTCCTCGGTTAGATGACGCTTAAAGCTTGTCTATCGCATGCCAAATTTCAATACTCTATCCTATAATTAATTCTTATTTTCTTTTACTTTTTAGTCCAAATTATGGTGATATGATAAATGTTCACATCCGTGGAGATGCAGAAATTGATCAACTTATAGGAATCGTCATGTCAAGGCACGGAAACATCGAAAGTCATCAAATCTATTGCAATTATCGCATTAATTGTAAATTCAACTTTACCATAAAGGGGGACATGATGCCGGAAGCGAAGGTTGTTGTCTATTATTTAAAGGATAGAATAAACATGTATCATGGTGAAACGACAATTACGACAGTTGAGCTGGGAAAAAATACGGTAAGTCTATAACTACAAAAGTAGAATTTAAAGTCAATAATCTATCAGCTGGCATTGCCTATGGATAGATAACTTAACACATTGTCTCACACAAATACCGCACAGTTGGGTAATCCAGTGATGAGTAGCCTGTGTGTCGTGGCACATTCTCATGAACTGAGGTGTGCCATGGTACAAAAATGGTTGCTCAACACTGATGCAATTAATCAAAATTTGAATCCTACATCATGCCAGAGACACATTGGTTTGGTGCAGAGTTTGCAGGACCTTGGGTGTCCCGACTCTAAAATTTCAAAAAGACACTATGGAGTCGCTTCCCAAAAAACAGTTGGGATCGCTTCTAATGGAGCCCGTACTCCAGTGAAGGCGTCTCCACATGAAAGAGTCCTGTCAATTCTGGTTTAGTGTATCGACTACTTTTGGATATCATCTTTCCCTAACAGGCAAAAAGCATGCTCTCGGGAGATTACTCAATATAAACATACTAGATGATCGTGAGCGTTGCTCATAGCTTACTCTTCTTTTGAGAGCGCGTGCTTCGCCTGCTTGGGTTTGGCTCAAATCTAGAATACCTACACAAGCTATTGCTGGTTATTCCAAGACAAAGGTGAAGCACAGCAGTGTAAAAAACAAAATTCAGTATTTGCAACTTTTACTATGCATGGCTAGGCTTCAATCAGTTGTAGGCAACTCTTTGGTGCCACGGCACACTTAAGCCATACAGGTTTCTAACTGGGAATATGTTACACAGACACACATGTTGTCAACCTCTGTTCTAGTATATAACAAGCAGTTTACTTGATTCGTAATCCGACACAAAATTGGCGTAACTCATGTCAGATTCAATTTAATTCAGACCGGAGTGGCTTTGACTTAATTACTGACTTACTAACTTCTCTGGCCGTACAGATCAATTGTAATCCATGACCTCCTTTAGTTTGCGTCTGAAGCTAGCTCTATTGCTGGCAACTGCTTGCCATTTACCGATACCAAGTGACAGTATCTTGAGGTGCCCTCGTGGCATGATTAAAAGGGATTTAAATCGAAACTAGTCTCTAGTCAGGGCTACCTCAGCTTGGAACTAAATCTTTGATAATTTTCAATTAATTGTCTAAGCCTTGGACAATAATGCAGATCTGAGATCTAATAATGGGTTGTTCACTCATAAAAGATACTTAGGATGAGGGTGGATAGATGATAGGCAGACCCAAGTCGATTTAACATTTTTAATAACATATTCTCTTTTTATTTCATAGCTTGATATTGAAATGGAAAATAAAACGCAAACAAAGCAAAAAGTTGGCATTACAATGACAACAAAGCCAGATTCGACAGTTTATTTACTTGGATATGATAAGCGTTTAACCTACTTATTCCAAGGAAATGATGTCAAAAAGGAAGATGTCGTAAAGGAACTTGCCAATTATGATGGAACCAATCAAGTCACTGTATTTCATGTGAATAAAACGAATTGGCATGAATGTACACCGGCGGAACTAAAACGTATACAAAAAGGAAGGATAACCGTTGTACAGCACAGTGGAGATGAGTTTTCATTAAATGAGGATGAGGATTTTGAAGAAATAATACCCGATCTAGAAAGTGAAGCTAAGGAGGAAAAGCCACCATCAGGTGATGCTGATGATATTCGTGAAGATTTTAGAGCTGTTTGGATATTTGATCAACATCAAATTTATGAGAACGGAACATCGACTGCAATATATCAAGCTCCTGACTCAATAACATCATGGTTGATTTCATCATTCTCAATGAATGAAGAACATGGATTAGCCATTGGACCACCAAAAGAACTCATTGTTAAGAATGAATTCTTTACTAAAGTCGTCTTGCCTTATTCGATCCGTTACAAGGAAAAACTTCGTATTGATGTCATGGTTTATAATTATATCGAAAAAAATGAAGCACTTGATGTGACCGTCATGTTGACAGATTTTGAAAGTAAGAAGAGCTTCCGAATTTTTGACAGTGAATGCAGTAATACACCAATTGCCACAGATAAACCAACAAAAACTGTTAAAGTACCATTTAATAATGCCAAACGTGTCTCATTCTATATACAGTCAGGAAATGATAAGGCAAAGTATGAGCAAACGATGAAAATAAGAATTGATGCAAATGGTAAAACTAGAGATGGAACTAGTTATAGTGATAAGATGGTTAAAAGGTTAAGAGTCGAGCCTATTGGTGTTAAAGTATATGACATTACATCAGACAGTTTCATTGTTAGGAAAGGTCATGAAAAAGTAAAGGAACTTTCTAAGAATGTCACAAATGGTGATGAATATCCAAAATTCATTGTGGAAATTGCTGGTGATTATTTGACTGATGATATGACTAAAGTCAAATTGGGATATGAGTAAGTAAATTTAATTACATATTTTATTGCAAATGGGTTAATCGATCCGAAATCCGACACCAGACCGGTGTGATGAGTTCATACTGATCCTTATTGAATTTTAGGGCATGTCTCTGACATTTAAACTTAAATCCGGTACCGAATCGGAACACTTCTTTCTTAGTTTCTTGGCTGATGAGCAACTCCTGTTGATTCGGAATGTCCAATTGTCTTCCACGACAAATAGTCAGAGTCACACCTTTTTCACTTACCTGCTTACTTCGTTGACCGTACAGATCAATTGTGATCAATTGACTTTCATAGATGTCACCTCTATCGTTGGCTATCGCTTGTCAATAAACGATTTCAAGTCCAAGGCCAGGGTTGTTACAACATATTCTGTTTTATAGAATGTGTACACATATGTCTCGCATTTCATGTATGCACGGGGAAAAATGTGTGGATATGTGTGGATATACGTGGATATTCACACATTTTCCACACATATCCACACATTTTTACATGTGTCATATTTTCAAAACACACCAGATTCTGCTTTAAACTACCCTGTCCATAACTGTCTCTATATTGACAGCTTCCTTCCAGGAGCTCTTCGGTCTCCCACGAGTTCTCTTACCATCCACAAAGTCTGATTTAAAGACCTTATTAAGTGGAGCTTCTACAGATCTTCTAATAACATGTCCAGCCCATTGCAGCCTGTTTTCTTTGACTCTTATTATAATATCAGCCTGTCTCTATATAGCTGGTACAGTTCCACATTGCTTTTACATCTGTATTGGTCACCTTCTTTCATAGGTCCAAGTCATATTCAATGACTCAGCACCTACTGGTCGGATGAGCGTCTTGTACATGGTTAATAGCGTCTTGTACATGAATATGTCTTACCCGTCCGGGAATCACGTCTGGTAACGGATATTTGATCGATTAATCAACTTGTGCTAATCCGCATAATTTTCTACAATAATTAATTTTTTAATTATTATTTTTAGAATTTATCCACACAATTGCCTTGAACAGAGAACATCTAAACTCAAGGGAAATGTTGAACACTTCCGATATTTAAAATCAAAGAATCCAAATCCATCAACACATGGATTCACTGAATATTATCAATCTATTCTTGATCAGAAGACAAAGAATTGGGTAAGTTGACTGTAGAGTATAATAAAGTTAGTTCCTTCTTTGGGAGGGGTGCACGCGGACGTCTAAAGCTGGTCCTATCTTTCGAGAACTTCTACCAGTTCGGAATCTTAAGGACATTAGCGTAGGGTTTGCAAAAAGACTAAATAATAATCTACGATTATTAACATGTAGCTTTCCGAACCTTACTTTAGCGTCCTATTGTACATATTAAAGTTACTTCATGCAAATTTAGTTCTCCTAAGATTAAATCCTAAGTCTGAATGGTAGAGCGTTAGCCTATGTCCCAAAGGTCTAGGGTTCAATCCCAGGCTAATATGCTTTCCCAAAATCCCGGTCCCGGAAGATTTTCGGGACTCAGGACGGGACCGGGACCGGGACGATACTGTCCCGGGATTTTCCGGTCCCGATACTGGTCCCGGTGTCGATAAAGCATACAGGCTATGCCTAATTTTCGAAGTCCCTATTTCATTCTAGCTCGGTTCTAATGTTTAATGCAGTTTTGCTAGAGTTTAGGCATATTGTGTGTCCCTATTGCTGGTGCATTCACATGGAACATATAAAGCCATGGTAGACAGGACTTTGGGGGTCTGAGACTCAAAAATCATCTCTCCTGGAGATCAGACTAGTCTGTCTTTCCAGCTCTGGAACCCTTAAATTTACCATTACAGTTTATCACTCTTGATCACTAATCCTCCTATCTTATCCTCAATTTCAGAACTACAGAGGCAACACTGGATTCCGTGCATACTTTATTGAAGCAATTGCATCAGCTATGGAGATCGGAGCACTGCCAAAGAACGCTCGTGTTGTCGAACAAGAGTTAGATGCATTAAAATCTAAACAAAATGCTGATGGAACATTTACTGATTTTGGACCAACACCGCCCAGTAAGAGTGCATACTTCCAAACCGCATACGTTCTAGTTCCGTTCTTAAAGATTAGAAATATGAAATTTGTAACAAAAAGTTATGATGATGTGATTAACAAATGTTTTAATTATTTAACTGGAATTAATGCTGTATCAGAAACGGATAAAGAAGCTTATGGTCTTGCTGCTTTAGCATATGCTATTAATGGTAGTGAAACTGAAGCTGAAAGGATGCTTAATGAGGTTGAAAAGTCAATTATTCAAATTGATAAAAAACGTAAATGCTATAAAATAACAAAAGCTGAAAATAAATGTCATATGAGACATACATCATATGTTGCAATCTCATACTTAACACTGAATAGAACAGAGGAAGCAAAGAAACTCATCACATGGCTACTTGGTTCATATAGAGCATATAGTGCTTATGAATATACATATGATGTTGCCATTACAACGGAAGCAATTGCTAAATTTTTAATGACACTTGAAGTACATCCAGTAACTGATTTAACAGTTATACTAACAAATGAGATGGATTTTAAAAAGGAATTGACTATAACAGCTAAAAATCAAAAGGATACACAAGAAGTTATATTTCCTCATTATACATTACATCCAATGGTAACATTTAAAGGAACTGGATATAGTTCAGTAACATTAATTGTTGAAAGTACTGTGTCAATAGAACAACAAGGTGCATCACCATTTATAGTGACTGTTAAGCCTGATAAATCTACCTCAAATATAAGAACTGTACAAATTTGTGCAACATATAGTCCAAATGAGGATTCACGACATTTACAGACACTTGTTAATGTGATTTATGATGTTGAAATGCCAAGTGGATATACATACACAGATATCGTTAATTTGGATTCAAAACCGGAAATTAAGGTATAAAAAATGCGCTTTATAATATATTTTATATGTGATTTTCTTACTTGATTGTAATTTTCTTTAGATGGCACATCCAAGAAAACAACGCACAAAAGTACAAATTTACTATAATGACTTTGTGAAAGGTAAACAATACTGTGTGGATATTAAGGCAACCAAGTTCTTTGACGTTAAGGATGTACAGAATGCTGGTATTATGATCTATGATTTCAATGAAAAAGGTAAGCTTTATATGACTTACCCTAATAGGCAAAGAGTATGCTTTCATGGTATGGTACTTGGGCGTAGAAATAGCGGGATGGCATTGGGGTCGTGGGCCCCCTTGTACAGCACCTAATAGCTGTCTCTTTATTATGTTAGGATTAATATTCAACTATAGCTTTATATTGACTTTTTACTTCTTTTTTTTTAGCAAATATTGCCGTTGAATTCTACAAATTTGCCAGCAATTGTTAAAGTGACGAAGTCTTCGTGATTTTTAAATTTAATACATTAAGCTCAAAGTCGAGTCAAGTTGAGAGACACACTTGAGACCGACTAGACTTCGAACTCTGTTAATATCTTAATATCAATAAAGTTGTGCCAATAAATTTATGTCAAAATTACCTTTAAATTTTAGGAAATTATGTAATTACAATTTGGGGTCATTAACTTTTTATATTCGATTTTTAGTCCTTCCTTTTTAAGCAATGATTAGCAACCTATGTGCCCATGGAAAATGCCACGAATCTTATGCCGTATGCGGTTTCGGTTAAGACTTACCATCGAGATGTGTAGCGAATAATTAAAGGTTGTGCATCACTATATTAAAGGGAGGGACAAAGATTAATTACTTACTTACTTCGCTGGCCGTACAGATCAAGTTAATCCTTGGCCTCACTCAGTGGGCACCTGATAACATGTCCTGCTCAACGAAGTCTGTTCACTTCAATACGTCTCACAATATCAGCTTCATTGAATAGTCGATTCCTAATTGTCATTGACAAGAATTAAGTCTATTATTCTGTGACAGCTTATCGTAGCAGCAATGCATCTATGCATCTGCATATCAATCGACATATCCATCCACGTTCCAATACCTTATAAGTCGACCAAAGCTTCTAATGGGCATCAAATTCACGTCCTTTCAAAAGACATGATTAGTGATATTTGGTCTGTTGTCAATACGCTCAGCAAAAAGAGATCTTCCTATCGCACTGACAGAATCGACAGTCTACATCCATTTCACTTTGATCAGCCTAGCTGCACTTAAATTTACTACTTACTTACTTCGCTTTTCATACAGATCAACCATGAGCCTACGTCAGATGACGCCTAAAGCTGACTCTATCGCTTGCTTCCGCCTGCCAATTGCCAATATCAAATGCAATACTGTCTCTATCGACAGCTTTTTTTTCAGGAGTTGTTTTGGTCTACCACGAGCTCTTTTACAATCCACAAAGTCGGAACTTCTTATATCCACTTGTCTTAATTAACATTTTCACGGTGGAAGCTGTTAACCTGGAATATGTTTGGCGACAATTTACAAAAATAGACACAACTTGGTGATTTGGAACCATACACTTCATTATCACTGCTTAATACTTAAATAAAGAAATAATTGAAAATCGTTTAAAAAATACCAAAATTTGTTCCTTTATGTTGACACTTCTATTGTTGCTTTCTCAGAGATGAAACTGCACATCGATCTGCAATCATTGAATGTCCTTATAATGTTACTTCCTTATCTTCTCAATATTGTAATTTTCTACGTTGAGATGCTTACTTATTTACTTACTTCCTTGGCTGAGGCACACGTGGGTCCATTGCCGAGTTTAGATACCATCTGTAGACAGCTCTTTTTTTCTATATCCTCAGCTATTTTGGGATATTGATCTAGGAACTTTTCAATCTTTATCTGTCCAAAAAGTCTGCAAATGTTACTCTATGTACTGGGGCATTCTGTTGTCCATGATCTGACCATCGCAAGCACTTCACACGACCAATGTAAATTCATGGATTTAATTAATAAAGACAACTTTTGACACGCATGTGATCAGCCTGTAAATCAGTCCTACTAAAATATTAAAACATCCGAGATAAATTCTAATTTTGGAAGCTCTTTTTCCATTTCACCGTTCTAGGTACGAAGCTCGGTTCGTGTGTTGAGTGCAGTTATGAGGTCTTTGGTCCATAATGTGTCTCCACTAGATATACAAGGATATACTAGTATCTGGATGACTTTCTTTATGTAATCTTGCACACACGAATTGTAGCTGGGTAAATTAGTTCTAATGACGTACTCGTGTCCTTGCAATGTGCAGAGCTTGCAAGTGGTTCGGATCCCCCAATAAACTTTTGCATCAAGATTTGAGAAAACTGAATTAAAATACTAGCAATTACTAGCTCTTCAATTAATGACAGTTTTCCTTGACGGGCCAAGTTCTAGTAAATGGAGTAAATTCTCTCTTTTTTCGCTCTTTTTTTTAACACGAACAGCTTTGATTCGCTGTTCACACAAAGAAATGAGATGATGAAATGAGATTTATCCCCACCAGACTTAATTTATTCATCCCCACTTACAATTGAGACATTAAAGTATATAATTTAATTATGTTTAAATGTTCAGGCTTGGACACTCCAAATAATTTGAAAAAATCTAAAAATTGGCTAAAATGACTAGATTTCATCACTAATACTCGAGTTGTGTCTGAGGATATCTCAGTTGCATATCTTGCCATCAAATCTGATCCCAACTCTTCAAAGATGATGAATTGCCTGCTTTAGTGATATTGATAAATTGGGCATTGACTGTTGTCGATTTATGACCAGAGATTAAATGCGCATCCTATAATAATGATGATTATTTAAAGTTTAGCCCGTCGGGAAACGGAAAAAAGTCAACTGATTGCTGATGTCAGCATGCTTAACGAAATTGCAATCTGACATGCTAGCTCGACCTTAACATCGCCTGAAAAATTATTCTCAAATTATTATCTACTTTCGTTTAAAGATATATCCAATGCCCTTCATATATTTAAGTCAAATCTCACTCTTTTGACCATGTCCAACTACTTTATCGTTGCATTCGAATCCCTGCTTAACCATGGATTTATTAACTTACATTACTGGCTTTGAAATGTCCCTTCCTTAAACATGATTAAACTTAATTTATTAGTTATTTAAAACTTAAATTATTTATGAAAAGAATCGGTCTGAAAATAACGTAATTTTCGTATTTGAAATTTAACCGTCATTGAAAATTCAAATGGTAAAACTGTACAAATGTTTTTGTAGAACCGTATAAAAAAGGAAATTATAAGGTTCTCAGTTGGAAAAAAATTACAAAAGTACTCGTTCTTATCGAGTGACTTCAGCGCATTTTTGTCCCAGCGATCAGTAATTGATAAATAAGTCACTTCCAGACCTAAAAAACAAGATCCAGTATGATCCAGGTCACTTCCAGACCTAAAAACCAAGATCCAGTAAGATCCAGTTCACTTCCAGACCTAAAAACCAAGATCCAGTAAGATCCAGGTCACTTCCAGACCTAAAAACCAAGATCCAGTAAGATCCAGGTCACTTCCAGACCTAAAAACCAAGATCCGTATAAAACTTCCACAAATTTAAGAACTTCATCATTTAACGGATTTTCATAATTCAAACCTCATAACGGTCAAAAAAAAATTCAAACATTTTTCAGTAAACACTGTAAAAACATCGACAAACATTGAAAAACACTGTAAAACAATGAAAAAACGTGTTGTTGTTTTTGTTGTTGTTGTATATGAAAATGAAAAACTGTTAATTATAGTATTTATGCATTGATTTAAAACTTCTAAATGACCGATAACCCAATAACTTGATAGAACGAAGCTATTAAAACAAACCAGAGCTCTCTACGATGTCTAGTTTTCGAGATCTCGCGTTCCAGCCGAACAAACGAACAAACGAACAAAGTGTCTTATTAAGCTACCTTTTTGAAAAAAATTTCAAAAATGCGCTAAAAAATAACGCGAGACGCGAACGTGAAATATTAAAAATTTAATTAAATAGCCGGAAAATAAGATTAAGTTTAGGTAAAGTAATAAATAGTGAACATAAATAATTAAAAGACATACAATTAACAGGATTAAAACAAAAAAACTAACAGGAAAACAAAATAAATGTAAAAAGTTTAAGTGTAAATAAAGTGACAAATGAAAAATTAAAGTGTTGTGAAATAATTTAAATCAGGAAGAAGATTACTTGGCGTGAAATTTATACGCCACTTCACGCCATCGACGTGAAATTTCACGCGGAAGTGACTGGATCTTAATTTTAGTTCGTTGAAGTGACTTTGACCTTACTGGATCTTGTTTTTAGTTCTTGGAAGGGACTTTGACCTTACTGGATCTTGTTATATGCTCGGGAAAGCAACCTGGACCTTACTGGATCTTGATTTTAGCTCGTGTAAGTGACTTAGATTCTACTGGATCTTATTTTTAGTTCGTGGAAGTGACTTTGACCTTACTGGATCTTGTTTTTAGTTCTTGGAAGTGACTTTGACCTTACTGGATCTTGTTAAATGCTCGGGAAAGCAACCTGGACCTTACTGGATCTTGTTTTTAGCTCGTGGAAGTGACTTAGATTCTACTGGATCTTATTTTTAGTTCGTGGAAGTGACTTTGACCTTACTGGATCTTGTTTTTAGTTCTTGGAAGGGACTTTGACCTTACTGGATCTTGCTTTTAGTCACTTAAGCAAACTGTGAAATGGCGTGAAATTTCACGCCAAGGATGTGAAGTTTTTGGCGTATACGTTTCACGCCAAGTAATCTTCCCCCTGGTTTAAATTTTATAGTTCTTTGTTTATATCTCAATAAATCTGGCTAAATAAATAACTTTATGTCGATATTTTATCGACAGGTGATGTACGGTTGAGCATTCAACTGCAAGACCCATTGTAGCATTTAGAATTTGTCGGTTATTGGATCTGTCTTTAGATAACTTCTGCCAGTTTCTAATTCCTAGCATTTTTGCATCGTTGCTTACACAGCAATCCCATGAGCTCTTTGTGATTGCTTATTATAGTAACCCAAATTCATTAACCAGTGATTCCTCTCTTGGCTACATAGTCCTTACCAGCAACCTGTTAAATTTATACAAGCTGATGCAGAAGATCCTGGTGTCTTTAAAAGACGTGTACTACGAACGATTTATGGGACAATAAAGGTAAGATAACATAATGATGAGCTCGTTTGAGATGGGCTGGGCATGTATATAGACGTCAAGAAGATGGCTTATTACATAGGGTATCAGTATGGGAATTTGTGCACGGTAAGAGATCTCGATGAAGACAAAGAAATTCCTGGATTAAAGTTCCTTAACATTCTGAACTGGCAGAAGTCCTCGAAGGATAGAGCCGGCTTTAGACCGCATGGCTATTTACATGTGCGCCCCAACAAAAACGAAGTAAAAAGAAAACAAATGTAATCTATATTTAAAAAGTATTTTATGAATTCTTAGTAATTAATCAATTTCTTAGTAATTTCGTCATGATTATCACCATAATTGCTCATTTTATGAGAATGAAATGATAATGGTGTGTGGAAATTAAATATAAAAAAAATAAATCCCCTCTTAAGACTCGATCCTCATTATATGATTATAAATAGGAATTGAATTTGAACTAACAAAGACATAAGACATTCAACTTAAAAGGGTATCGTACATCAGGAGTCAATTTCAATTCATTCTCAAAGTAGCTTTCAGTCATGAAGCTTCTTTGGCTGTTTTGTTTAATATTTTTAAATAATTCTGTGAACATTGACTGTGTGGAAGAGTAAGTACTTTAAAAAATATTTAATAAATTAGTGATTTTGAATAGAATTTGTGAATTATGGATTGGGATTCGTTTAAAAGTGCATAAATTGGATGTGAAATAGTGAAATAGTTTATTGTGGAATTTAAACCTTTTTGTGCATGTGTATTGACTATATTTAACTAGTTCTTTGAATAGTGCAATAGTAAAAAAGAACTCCAATAGTGCCATATTTAGAAATATCCCGATATTTTTGTGATAATCCTTTGATTATTAAGTTGCTTTCTTTATAATAGTTGATTTCGTAAATGATCGTAAGCCTTACCATTAGAAGTCTGATTGTGGGGCTGCTACCCTTCAGACAAGGTGCTTTGGATAGGTTTTTAATCTATCCATTCAAATTCTTATTCTTAAGCATAGCTCGTTGTATTAAGAGATATATGGCGATGTGACGAGAAGGTATTATACTCTTGACATTTGGTCAGCTCCGTAATCAGACTTTGACTTCTCCTATTCCCAAAAATGATTTTTTTTTTTTTTTCAAATGTGTTTTAAGTGTTGACTTCTTTTTACTGTAACCAATAATTACCTTCACTGGCCGTACAGATCAAATGTGATCCATGGACTCCCCCAGTCGGTGCCTGAAGCTGGCTCTATCGCTGGCTACCGCTTGCCATTTACCAATTCAAAGTGTGATATTATCTCAATCGTCGGCTTCTGTCCATGAGTTCTATGGCCTACAGCGCTAACTTTTTTTTATCAAAAAAGTCAGATTTGAATACCTTTAACAATGGAAACTCCGCAGGCCTTCTGACAACATATCCTGCTCATCGAAGTCTGTTTACTTTAATATTTATATGCGGTGAAATGGCATCATTGGCCTAAATGGTAGAGCGTTGGCCTTACGTGACAAAGGTCCTGGGTTCAATCCCAGGCCATGTCTAATTTTCGAAGCTCTTTTTCCATTTCACCGTTCTGGTTATAAAGCTCGGTTCGTGTGTTGGGTGGAGTTTTGAGGTCTTTGGCACATAATGTGTCTCCACTGCTAGGTATTCAAGGATATAGTATTTGGATGAATTTCATTACGAAATCTTGCGCTCACGAATTGTAACTAGGTACATTGCAGAGTACATCAGGTCTTATGACGTACTCGTGTCTTTACAATGTGCAGAGCTTGCAAGTGGTTCGGATCCCACTATAAACTGTAGGTCTAAAGGGTGTAGTACAACAGATTTAAAATCGCAGTGCCTCCAGCTCATAAGGCTGGGCCCTTCAGTCATTATATATATTAATATTTATATGCCATTCTCTCTATGACTGAGCACTATACAGCGCTACAGGGCGGATTAGCGTCTTATATATGGTCATTTAAGCAATTCTAGAAATTTTCTTCGATGTTAGTAGCCTTCTTAAAGAAAAGTATGCACGCTGCACGGCCAGAATCCTCCATCTCACCTCGATGGAAGTGTTATAATTGTTGCTTATGATAGAACCTTAGTGCTCATTGACTACATTAAAACTTTATCACCAATTATAATATGCGAGTCGAAATGATTCTTTGTCTTCTCTGATGCAGAGAACATGAGTAACATGATCATGTATTCTCGTTCACCTGCAGTCCGATCTTGTTGGTTACACTTTTCATTTTGGAGTATGCATCGTTAATGAATCTGATGTATGGCCTGCTCTTCTCTCCAAAATACTTCTTTAAGTGCAATATTGAGGCTGGTCTAACATCTGATCAGATTTAGAGCGTTGTCGTCAGTAAATCAGTAAAAAAAATATTTTAATCGATTTCGTTCGTCCGACTATTCATAGATCGTCAGGCTGCCCTACTCTATACTACAATAAATTCTCATCTAATCCAAATCACTTTTAGACCAACAAAATGAGATCCAGAAAATTATTGAACTTTGTTATTAAAATTTTATTTTCTATTTTTCAGATTTGTGACTCTTTGGGCACCAGGAAAATTTTACGATACAAAGGACTACAATGTTGTCGTGCTGTCAAATAATATTGATAAAAGAACGGAAATTGCTCTTCAATTTCGCAAAAGTTATGGAACTGTGGCTCTAACATCTGATAAAGTTCAAAAAGTCCGCATGTCTAATCCTAATAAAAGTGGATCAAAAACAAAATTCGATTTAATCATGACGCTGCATCGAAATGAGACTGGATCAACTGGACAACGTCACATGTGCATGACACAGATATTGCAAGAAATTCAAGCTGAAAAGAAGAATTTTTTCACATTTATTCAGACTGATAAGCCGATTTATAAACCTGGTGACGACGTCAGATTCAGAATTATTGTCGTGGACCGTGATTTGAAGCCGTATCACATGAACAACATTAACATCAACGTGACTGACCCATTAAATCGACCACTTGAGGTATTTGACGATCTTGGCGAAAGCTACTTGGGAGTTTTTACTCAAAACTTTAGTTTGAGCAGCAACACACCATTGGGTATCTGGAAGATTCGTGCTGTCATCGATAAGATGGAACAATGGGAGTCTTTTAAGTTGTTTGCAGTTTCAAAGTATACACTTCCACCATTTGCCGCCTACATCCAACTTAAAGACCAACACTTATTGACAAACTCCATTCTGAAGCTGTCATTTTATGCCAAATACTCATTTGAGGATTTTGTTCGAGGAAATGCACAGCTTACAATTACATGCACAACAAATGGTCAAGTTGTTGTATCCAAAACATTCAACGATATTGCCAACATTCATAATGTTAAATATAAGGCACAAGATGACCTGAAGGCTAAAACCAGAACAAAACTCGACTACTTAGCAACTGTTGTCTTCACAGATTCAGAAAGTGGAATTAGTGCCAATAAGTCCATCAAATTTACAGTTCATGCTGACAATAGTCCTAAAATTGAACCAAATCATCCAGCCAAATTCATGCCTGGACTTCCATTTGGAATTAAAATATCCGTTTACGATTGGACCGGAAAGTTGATTGAGTCAACACCAGAAAGAGTCGTTATTAAATTAGAATGTCGTCTACAAAATGGAGAACTAAGAACAGATGTATTCGATGGTGTTATAAGACGTGGTGTGGCTATAGTTAATGCCTTAATTTCGGTAGATACTGACGAATTGAAAGTAAAAATTCAATATATATCGGCTTCGTACGAGAAGAGGATTGAGAAAGGTTCTGTTGTCGTAGGAATTAACAAAATTAGTGTGGATTATTTGCCAAAATTGTAAGTATTAATTAATTTTAAGATTCAATTAGTAAGCCTCAAACGTCATATATAGGGGTCCGAATGACGGATATCCGTACCGTCCGTTACCGGTAATTACCGGTAATATCCATTACCGTTACCGTTCATTTCTATGGATTATCCAGCGGTAACAGATTTTTAACGAATTTTTTAAAAATTCATATATTAAGACCGCAGTTTATTTTTTTGTTAAGGGTAAAAAAGTTATTTGTAGACATTTTTAATTTTTTAAAACTTTTAATGCTTATTACTCTTCGCAGTTTTTTTTAAAGAAATTTTTAAATTTGTCAATTCCAAGATATATAATTTTCAAAGTCAAATGTAATATTTGGTCACATTTTTTCGCAGTGAGCATTGGATATTTGGATATATTTTACAACTTTTATTTGCTTACTGTTGAAAAAAATTACCAAAAAATTAAATCTGAAAATCAGTCTGAATCAGGCTAAAACGAAAACTGACCAAATTTCGGTTAATTTTCAAATTTTTTCTTTTGGAAATTTTAAACTGCATGAAGTCCAATAGTCAAAAGTTTTAATGCAATATCTCTTCTATACAAGTCATCCTCTAAAATCGTTTACAAATAGCTTTTTTCAAAAATGACAAAAAAAGTGACCAAAAATAAAAAAAAATTTTACCCTAAATATTCGGATATTTACAGTCGGAATATACGGATATTACCGGTGTCACCGGTAATTACCGTTAAATATCCGTTACCGTCAAATCCCGATTACCGGTAATTTTCGGACCCCTACTCATATATTTGCATCAGAATTGATATTTAATTAAGTGACTTAATCAAGTGCTTTTAGATGGTTTTCGCACTTGATTGAAATTTTGGAATAGGTCAAACTCTAAGAACAAGAGTTTCCTGTGCTGTTTCTCTGCCTCCTTCTAAAACTTGATCACAATAATCAATTGACCTCTTTCACGTAGAGAGTATGCTCTCGAGAACTTGATCTATTAAAATATACAAAATGAGCGTTGCTCTGCTCTTAAGATCAATCTCTTTGTTCGCTAGGGAACTTGGTCAATTTCCAAGTCTCGTAGCTATAAAATAACGTCGAGATAGTCATGGATAAGACCATATATGTTACAATGAGCCAATAGCTATATTACCCAATCTAGTCCCATTTCGTACTAATTTATCTTTAATTTATTAGGCCAAAATACAATGATATTGTTACTGTTCATATCCGAGGTGATTCAGAAATTGATCAACTTATTGGAATCGTAATGTCAAGACACGGAAACATCGAAAGTCATCAAATCTATTGTAATTATCGCGTTCATTGTAATTTCAACTTTACCATAAAGGGGGACATGATGCCGGAAGCGAAGGTTGTTGTTTATCATATAAATAATAAGGTATCAATTTCACAAGGCGAGGTTAACATCACTACAGCAGAAATGAGTAAAAACACAGTAAGTAGTCATATAGCTATGGCTTAATTTAATAGGACTTCAATTAAACCTTTATTTTTTTAATTATTCAGCTTGAAATTGACCTGCCAGAATCAGCACAAACAAAAAAGCCTATAAATATTAACATCAAAACACAGCCGAACTCAAAAGTCTATTTACTGGCATATGACGAGCGTTTAACCTATTTATTCCAAGGAAATGATGTCAAAAAGGATGATGTCGTGAAGGAGCTTGCCGATTATGATGGAACCAATAAAGTCACTGTATTTCATGTGAACAAAACGAATTGGCATCAATGCACAGACGAGGAACTAAAACGAATTCAAAAAGGAAGATCATTCGTTGTCCAGCACAGTACAGACCAGTTTTCAGCAAATCAGGATGATGAACTAGTTGAAGATACAGAAGATCTTGAATCTGCACGAAATCCTGATGAAGATGCACATTCCCCTGCTGATGATGTCCGTGAAGATTTTCGTGAAGTCTTTATATTTGATGAATTGGAAGTTGATCATACCGGAGTTATGCGTAAAAAATATATAACGCTTGATTCAATTACATCATGGATGATCTCATCATTCTCAATGAATGAGGAAACTGGGCTTGCAATTGGACCACCGAAAAAGCTAAAAGTTAAAAATCAATTCTTTACCAAAATCGTCTTCCCTTACTCGATCCGTTTCAAGGAAAAACTTCGAATTGATGTCATGGTGTACAATTATGTCGATAGTCAGGAACCGCTTGACGTGACTGTTAAAATGTGGAATGGTGCAGCAAAAAACGATGAAATGAAGGAATTCCGATTTTATGATACCGAATGCAGCACAACAGCAAGCACGGCCTCAACAATGTCAAAAACTGTTAAAGTTCCATATGATTCTGCCAAAAAAGTTTCATTCTTCATTCAATCAGGCGCAGATAGAACTGAGTATGCGGAAATGCTTAAAATCAGAATTGATGCGAATGGAATAACAAGTAATGGCCACAAATTTGTCGATAAAATATTAAAAAAACTTAGAGTTGAGCCTATTGGAGTAAAAGTTTATGATATTGATGTCAAAAACCACATTCTTAATAAAAGCAGTGCACCAAAAATTGAGACAATGACAAAAAATGTCACAAAAGGAAAAGATGAATATCCAAAATTCATTGTTGAAATTGCTGGAGATTATATGACTGACGATATGACTAAAGTCAACTTGGGATATGAGTAAGTTAACAATTTAAATCTTAATCTTAACTCAATCAGTCAGTAATTTAATTATTCTTAATATTTCAGAATCTATCCTACACATTGTCTTGAACAAAGGACATCTCGAATCAAGGGAAACGTTGAGCACTTCCGCTATTTAAAGTCAAAGAACGCAAATCCTTCAACAACTCACTTCAGTGCTTATTATCAGTCAACATTGGAAGAAAGAGTTAAAGATTGGGTAAGTAAACTAACTCGAACCGAGACCGAGATCAAGACCTAGTTTTGAGAGACAAAGTCTTGGTCTCGATATCAATACTTTAGTTTGACAAAAAGTTAGTGCACTCCTGACAACGTCCCTGAATTTTCACTTAAATGCTAAACCAATCACTTAATAAAAAATCATTAATTTATCCAACAGAGCTATGCAACATCGTCAGGATTCCGAGCATATTTCATCGAAGCTATCGCATCAGCAATGGAGATCGGAGCACTTCCAAGAAATCCACGAATCATCGAAAAAGAATTAAATTTTTTGGAACAAAATCAAACATCAAGTGGAAACTTCAGTAATTTTGGAAGCTTGCCAAGCAATCGTGATCCATATTTTCAAACTGCCTACATTTTGATTCCATTTTTAAAGTTCCGAAATTATGTAAATAAAAATTATGATGCAGTCATCAACAGAGGCTTCAGTTACCTTAATAACATCACTAGTGGTTCATCATCTGACATGGAATCATATTCTATAGCTGCATATGCTTATGCTCTTCATGGAAATCACGAAATGGCTAAAAGTCTTCTGAAACAAACTGAAAAACATAAAAAGGAAATTAGCAAAACTAAATATTGTTTGAAAACATCAATTGATACCGACTGTAACATCGTACACACATCATATGCTGTAATTGCTTACTTGACTATGAACATGAAACGAGAAGCAAAGCCATTTAGTGCATGGATCATGGACTCGTACAAGACGAATAAATATTATTCAAATACCTATACATATGCTGTAGCTGCAGAAGCAATATCAAAGTTCCTAATTGCTTATCAACGCAACTTAAAAACCGACTTTACAGTCACACTGACAAATGAGATGACTTTTAATGAAACTGTTCATGTGACTAAAGACAATCAAACGAAGGAAGTTGAGGTAATTTATCCTGATTATACATTAGCAGCTCGTATGTCAATTCAAGGAATTGGCTTCTGTTCCATCACTATAATTACCGAAAGGACTGTTGCACTTACACAAATTAGCTCAAAGTTCACATTATCAGTTACTACTCAGGCTACTTCTTTAAAAAATGAGAAAATTGTTAAGGTTTGTGCTACTTATCAACCGAAGGACGAATATAACAGCAAGGAGACCATCTTCAATGTCATTTACGATGTAGCATTGCCAAGTGGATATGCATATAAGGAGATAGTCAACTTGTCAAGTAAACCAGAAATTAAGGTCGGTAAAATGTTAAATTTATAAAACTAGATTTAATTCCAATGTTACTTTAATAGTCGGCAGCACCAAGACTTCAAAATACAAGGGTTCAAATTTTCTACGATGGCTTTAATCGTAACAAAAACTATTGTGTTGAAGTCGCAGCAACAAAGTACTTTGATGTTCAAGATGTCCAGAATGCTGGTGTTATGGTCTTTGATTATGATGAAAAACGTAAGTTGCATGATGTTTGGGATACTAATGTTCTATGCATAAGTTCCGCATGAAGTTGGCTACAGCTAGTCTAGATATGAAGTGAGGACTGAGGACTGAGGGCTAAGTACTGAAGACTGAGGACTGAGGACTGAGAACGGAATTTTTGTACATTATATCCCAAAGATTATTGATCTCTAATCCTTATCTTAATATTAATTATCCTTGCTTTTATTTCTTTAGATGATGTTGCAATTGATTTTTACAAGTTCACCAATTCTTGTTAACAATCCAGCCAGAACATCGAGTCATACTAATGAGTGACATCAAATTTACAGTTCCATCTCAAATTGTAATGACATAAAATTCAATGGATTAATAAATTTATTTTCAAGAAATGATGTTCATTTGAAGATGAAATAAATCAGAATTTGGGTAATTTTTAACAATCGTCTAGAGCTGCAGGTCAGCGGCTCTTTACTGTAACCATATTTCTATTTGGGACTTAGCTTGCAACGAATGGCTTAACATTTTACATTGTTGCATACTTTGTCATCTAGTTTATACAGGTTAGGTGTCTACAACATTATCGTCGTTTGAAAATACCGGCAACTTGAGACTGCATGACACTTGAATCATACTCGTGGATGCCATACACACAAATGAGATCTATGTGCTGATCGTAATCAAGTTAGAGCACTGAGGACACTGTTACTTAAATATGACACATACCTTAACGTAAAGGAATGTAATGACTGATAAGGTCTTCAAACCCTAACGCATCTTAGACTGAGTACAAAAACTAGACCGTTTTCCTTGACAGGTCAAGTTCTAGTAAATGGAGTAAATTCTCTCTTTTTTTGATCTTTTAAATCCCAAATAGTCTTTAAAGATCACACAAATAAATGAGATTAAAATTTTAATTCTTTCAATTTTAATTAAAATTTTAATTAAGTGGGGATCCACTTAAAATTGAGACATTAAAGTATATAATTTAATTATGTTTAAATTTTTAGGCTTGGACACTCAAATTTTATTGATAAAAAATCAGCAAATTGATTAAAAATATAATAAATAATTTTAAAAATGGACAACGACGACCCCAGCTCAACAAAATGGACAAGAGATCATCAACTCAGCACATGGAACGTACGAACAATCTCAAGCCCGGGACGGTTGCAAGCGTTAATGTTCAGACACTTTATCACTGCAAACTAGGAGACGAGATGTACTGGAAATAATATTCTGGATATCAATCGATTAAAGGTGTTTGTGAACAAAGAAATGAAGGCAACGGAACTTATTGTTGATTCGATTTGGACTACATGATAATAAGGATAATGGTGACTACATCAAAAAGGACCAAGCAGAGAGCAGGAAGTCACCTCGGATCGTTCATTACCAGCTCAACGGATGTCAGCATGGAGGAACGCAAATGAATTCACTCGGCATACGGAGCTTTCTACTTATGTCTAAGAGATGCCAAGGTGATGTTGAACATGACACTGGTTTGAGTGATTGGACTATATGGTTTGAAAACCCGGAACTGAACACAAGATGATGAAGAAGCTCATGGTGTCTTTGAAAGACGTGTACTACGAACGATTTATGGGACGATTAAGGTAAGATAAGATAATGATGAATTATGTCAACTCTTCTAAGAGACTGACATCATCATAGCTGTCAGGGTAAACCGATTGAGATGGGCTGAGCATGTGCACAGACGTCAACAATATGGCTTACTACATATGGTATCAGTATAGGAATTTGTGAATGGTAAGAGATCTCGAAAAGGACAAAAAAATTCCTGGATTAAAGTTCCTTAACATTCCGAACTGGCAGAAGTCCTCGAAGGATAGAGCCGGCTTTAGACGTACTCTCCGCGTGGCAACGGACCAACGTGCTTCCTGGCCAAAGGAATTAAAAACGTAAAAGAAGTAATCTAAATTTGATAAGAAATTTAAAATGTATTTCTTCATGACTATCAGCATAACTAATTATTATATATAAAATAATACTAACTGATAATTGTCTTATATATAATTATACCCCGCTTTTAAGACATAATACTCCTCAAATTGATTAGTAATAGTAATTTTGACTAAAATAAGAGTAAATTGTACAACAGGAGCCAATTTGAACTCATTGTTAAAGTAGCTTTCAATCATGAAGCTCCTTTGGCTGTTTTGTTTAATATTTTTAAATAATTCTGTGAACATTGACTGTGTGGAAGAGTAAGTACTTTAAAAAATAGTTAATAAATTAGTGATTTTGAATAGAATTTGTGAATTGTGGACTGGGATTCGTTTAAAAGTGCATAGATTGGATATGAAATAGTGATGTAGTTTATTGTATAAGTGGTGAAATGGAATTAGTGGCATAAATGGTAGAGAGTTGGTCTAACGTCCGTTGGTCCGTTTTAGTTATGAAGCTAGGTTCGTGTGATTGGTGGATTTTTGAAGTCTTTGGCACATAATGTGTCATCCACTGCTAGATACACAAGGATATACTAATATCTAGATGACTTCCTATACTAAATATTGCCCACGCGAATTGTAACTGGGTATATTGCTGGGTACATAAGGTCTAGTAACGCACTCGTGTCCTTGCAATGTGCACAGCTTGCAAGTAGTTCGGATCCCAGTGTTTGTAGGTCATAAGGCACTAAATTTTAGTATTACACCAAATTTTCAACACATACATAGACATATATGTACAAATAATGAGCTTTATCTCCATTAATCACTTATAGCTGATGATATGCTACTTTGCAATAGCATAAATGGAACATGTGCTTGAGCTTATTTATTTGCATATATCTTAGGCAACGGCCTATGATACAGCTATCATCTGCTGTAATTTTACCAGCACCCTTGCTGCTGGGCCCCAACAAAGCCTCAAAATGTTTAGAATTTAAATTAATTTTGACACTTTGAAAAAGTCTAAAAGAACTCCAGTAGTGCCGAACTTAAAAATGTCCCGATATATCTTTGTAACCCACATATTTGATAATATTGGCCGACAAATGTCTGCCGATTTTTGGCTATGTATTAAACTTGATCTCGCGACCTTTCAAAAAATAATAACTTTTGAAGTGATTAGCCACTAGAGACAATGACCTTAATAATAATCTACTTTTACTAATGCTGATTATTTTTTTCAAAAATACAAAAATTTAAAATGCAAAACATATAGACCGGTAGTAAATTTAAATATGTCGTATCGCTGTTGCTGTATTAAAATGTTGACTAATAGTCACGTAAAATACGCACTCATTATCATGACACCTTGTAAATGATTCAGTCACTCGTCACTCGTGTCCAATACTATGAATTTTCACGTTGTATGATATGGGCTACTCAGTGGCTATATACTGGATACTGCCAATCAATAAATTGTAATTTTTCTGCATATTTTAGCATGAGCAATTCACCATTTTCGTTAATTATTACAAGTTCTTGCTCACTATACTTGCCCATTATATGTTCCAGTCCATCTCATCTTATTTACTCCAAGTACGCCCAGTCCATATTTAATGAACTTCTTGTTCACCTGTCACCCTACAGGCGAGCTCTTTACGATGCCTAGATGAAAAAATATGCAAAAATTCATTGCCAATTATAATTTATTGTGCAAACATTGTACTATACCCAATCTTTTACATACGATAAGCTAATCATATAAACTAATTTTAATTTTATTTTCAGATTTGTGACTCTTTGGGCACCACAGACATTTTACGATACAAAGGACTACAATGTTGTCTTGCTGTCAAATAATATTGATAAAAGAACGGAAATTGCTCTTCAATTTCGCAGAAGTTATGGAACTATGGCTCTTACATCTGATAAAGTTCAAAAAGTCCGCATATCCAATCCTAATAAAAGTGGATCAAAAACAAAATTCGATTTAATCATGACGCTGCATCGAAATGAGACTGGATCAACTGGACAACGACACATGTGCATGACACAGACATTGCAAGAAATTCAAGCTGAAAAGAAGAATTTTTACACATTTATTCAGACTGATAAGCCAATTTATAAACCTGGTGACGACGTCAGATTCAGAATTATTGTCGTGGACCGTGATTTGAAGCCGTATCACATGAACAACATTAACATCAACGTGACTGACTCGCTGAATCGACCAATTAAGGTATTTGACGATCTTGGCGAAAGCTACTTGGGAGTTTTTACTCAAAACTTTAGTTTGAGTGGCAATACACCATTGGGTATCTGGAAGATTCGTGCTGTCATCGATAAGATGGAACAATGGGAGTCTTTTAAGTTGTTTGCAGTTTCAAAGTATACACTTCCACCATTTGCCGCCTACATCCAACTTAAGGACCAACACTTATTGACCAACTCCATTCTGAAGCTGTCATTTTATGCCAAATATTCATTTGAGGATTTTGTTCGAGGAAATGCACAGCTTACAATTACATGCACAACAAATGGTCAAGTTGTTGTATCCAAAACATTCAACGACATCGCTAACATTCACACAGTTAAATATAAGGCACAAGATGATCTGAAGGCTAAAACCAGAACAAAACTCGACTACTTGGCAACCGTTGTCTTCACAGATTCAGAAAGTGGAATTAGTGCCAATAAGTCCATCAAATTTACAGTTCATGCTGACAATAGTCCTAAAATTGAACCAAATCATCCAGCCAAATTCATGCCTGGACTTCCATTTGGATTTAAAGTATCCGTTTACGATTGGACCGGAAAGTTGATTGAGTCGACACCAGAAAGAGTCATTATAAAATTGGAATGTCGTCTACAAAATGGAGAAATAAGAACAGATGTATTCGATGGTGTTATAAAGCGTGGTGTGGCCATAGTCAATGCCTTAATTCCAGAAGATACCGACGAATTAACAGTCAAAATTCAATATCTTTTGGTTGAGTACGAGAAGAAGATTGAGAAAGGAGCTATACTCGTGGGAATCAACAAAATTAGTGTGGATTATTTGCCAAAATTGTAAGTATTAATTACTTAGTTTTAAGCATGTTCTGTCTTGGCTATAAAGATGCTCTTCAGCGTCAAGATGAAGGGTATTTTGAATTTCCTTAAGAATTGTACATTCTCTCATTTTATGCTACTGCAAGCATTAATTTAAACACCAGACACTTCAATTTTAAGCCTCTTCCTTACTAACTATTCCTCAAGCTTCCTCTACTGTGATATACTATATTAATATCATGTAGCTTAAGTCTGTTGGCAATTTTGTTCATCAAGCTATTGTAGAACGGAACTGAGACATGTCTTGCCTTACCTTCCTTCTGATCCTATTCATCTATCTCCGTTAGACATGGGCTTTAGTCTTGTACATATCTGGCACACATATCTCTCTCTGTGTTTTCAATTAGTCTTTTTGACCAGCTCCTTTAATTTTAAATAGTAATCTCTAGACGTCATCTAATGCATCACAATTGACTGCATCAAGTGTGTTGTTTAGCCGTCGTGGAGAAATCTTTATATCAGTCGAGTCCCATATTGTACTAATGCAATGACTAAATAGCCCAATTATACTTCACGATCTTGTTCCATCAGTATTTTAAATTATCTTTAATTTATTAGGCCAAATTACAACGATAATGTAACTGTTCAGATCCGTGGAGATTCAGAAATTGATCAACTTATTGGAATCGTAATGTCAAGGCACGGAAATATCGAAAGTCATCAAGTCCATTGTAGTTATCGCGTTCATTGTAAATTCAACTTTACTGTAAAGAAGGATATGATGCCGCAGGCGAAGGTTGTTGTTTATCATATAAATAATAAGGTATCAATTTCACAAGGCGAGGTTAACATCACTACAGCAGAACTAAGCAGAAATACAGTAAGTAGTTAAATAACTTTGGCTTAACTTAACAGGACTTCAAGTAAACCTTTATTTATTTAATTATTCAGCTTGACATCGACATGCCCGAATCAGCACAAACAAAAAAATCTATAAATGTGACCATCACAACACAGCCGTATTCAACAGTCTATTTACTGGCATATGACGAGCGTTTAACTTATTTATTCCAAGGAAATGATGTCAAAAAGGATGATGTCGTGAAGGAGCTTGCCGATTATGATGGAACCAATAAAGTCACTGTATTTCATGTGAACAAAACGAATTGGCATCAATGCACAAAAAAGGAACTAGAACGAATTCAAAAAGGAAGATCATTCGTTGTCCAACACAGTACAGACCAGTTTTCAGCAAATCAGGATGATGAAATAGTTGAGGACATAGAAGATCTTGAATCTTCACGAAATCCTGATGAAGATGCACATCCCCCTGCTGATGATGTCCGTGAAGATTTTCGTGAAGTCTTTATATTTGATGAATTGGAAGTTGATCATACCGGAGTTATGCGTAAAAAATATATAACGCTTGATTCAATTACATCATGGATGATCTCATCATTCTCAATGAATGAGGAATCTGGACTTGCAATTGGACCACCAAAAAAACTTAAAGTTAAAAATCAATTCTTTACCAAAATCGTCTTGCCTTACTCAATCCGTTTCAAGGAAAAACTTCGAATTGATGTCATGGTGTACAATTATGTCGATAGTCAGGAACCGCTTGACGTGACTGTTAAAATGTGGAATGGTGCAGCAAAAAACGATGAAATGAAAGAATTTCGATTTTATGATACCGAATGCAGCACAACAGCAAGCACGGCCACATCAATGTCAAAAACTGTTAAAGTTCCATATGATTATGCCAAAAAAGTTTCATTCTTCATTCAATCAGGCGCAGATAGAACTGAGTATGCGGAAATGCTTAAAATCAGAATTGATGCGAATGGAATAACAAGTAATGGCCACAAATTTGTCGATAAAATATTAAAAAAACTTAGAGTTGAGCCTATTGGAGTAAAAGTTTATGATATTGATGTCAAAAACCACATTCTTAATAAAAGCAGTGCACCAAAAATTGATACATTGAAAAAAAATGTCACAAATGGTGATGAATATCCAAAATTCACTGTTGAAATTGCTGGAGATTATATGACTGACGATATGACTAAAGTCAACTTGGGATATGAGTAAGTTAGCAATTTAAATCTTAATCTTAACTCAATCAGTCAGTAATTTAATTATTCTTAATATTTTAGAATCTATCCTGATCACTGTCTTGAACAAAGGACATCTTTAATCAAGGGAAACGTTGAGCACTTCCGCTATTTAAAGTCAAAGAACGCAAATCCTTCGACAACTCACTTCAGTGCTTATTATCAGTCAACATTGCAACAAAGAGTTAGGAATTGGGTAAGTAATTAATTAAAATATTGGTTACGAATTAAAGAGATTGAGTGATATAGCACAGAAGTTTTGATTGCTCAGTTGCGATTGATAATACGGAACTATAAAATTTTAAAAATATATTTTAACATTAAACATGGATATGTTTTCTTACTTATTTAGCTGATCGTACAGATCAGTTGTGATCCATGACCACCCACAGGAGTCGCCCTAAACTGGCTCTATCGACAGCGTCCTTCGAAGAATTCTTTTACCGTCCAGAAAGAAGACCTTAAATAATTGAGCTTCCACAGGTTGTCTAATAACATGTCTTATGTATTATGTAGTTGGATGTAATGAAGTTCGATTGCTTCCAGTGTTGATTAAACTAAATATAAAAATTCAATAACGTTGTCTGTAAAGAAGTCTGTCTGACCTAAATGTGCTAGAAGTCTTGATTTCAACGGTCTCAAAACGAGACCAAGACTACCAATTTAAATCAATTTTTCTCAAATTTATGTTAAAATAAAGAAAATAATTAACCACAATCAATATTAATCTTATAGAACTATGCAACATCATCAGGATATCGAGCATATTTCATCGAAGCTATCGCATCAGCAATGGAAATTGGAGCACTGCCAAGAAATCCACCAATTATCGAAAAGGAACTAAACTTGCTGCAAATCCAGCAAACTTCGAGTGGAAACTTCAATAATTTTGGAAGCATCCCAAGCAATCGTGATCAATACTTCCAAACTGCTTATATTTTGATTCCATTTTTAAAGTTCCGTAATTATGTAAATAAAAATTATGATGCCGTCATCAATAAAGGCTTCAGTTACCTCAATGGCATCACTAGTGGCTCACCATCTGACATGGAATCATATTCTATAGCTGCATATGCTTATGCTCTTCACGGAAATCACGAAACGGCTAAAAGTCTTCTTAAACAAACTGTAGATCATAAAAAGGAAATTGCCAGAACGAAACATTGTTTAAAAAAATCAATTGATGCAGACTGTAACATCGTACACACATCATATGCTGTTATTGCTTACTTGACTATGAACATGACACGAGAAGCAAAGCCATTTAGTGCATGGATCATGGACTCGTACAAAACAAACAAATATTATTCAAATACCTATACATATGCTGTAGCTGCAGAAGCAATATCAAAGTTCCTAATTGCTTATCCACTCAACTTGATAACAGACTTTACAGTCACACTGACAAATGAGATGGATTTTAATAAAGTCATTCATGTGACTAAAGACAATCAAAAGAACGAAATCGAAGTGCTGTATCCTGATTATACATTAGCACCTAGTATGTCAATTCAAGGAAGTGGCTTCTGTTCCATCACTAAAATTACCGAAAGGACTGTTGCACTTACACGAAGTAGCTCAAAGTTCACATTATCAGTTACTACTCAGGCTACTTCTTTAAAAAATGAGAAAATTGTTAAGGTTTGTGCTACTTATCAACCGAAGGACGAAGATATCAGCATGGAGACCATCTTTAATGTCATTTACGATGTAGAGCTGCCAAGTGGATATATATATAAGGAGATAGTCAACTTGTCAAGTAAACCTGAAATTAAGGTCTGTAAAATGTTAAATTTTCAAACCTGAATTTAATTCCAATATCACTCTAATAGTTGGCAGCACCAAGACTTCAAAATACAAGAGTTCAAATTTTCTACGATGGTTTTACTCGTAACAAAAACTATTGCGTTGAAGTCGCAGCAACAAAGTACTTTGATGTTAAAGATGTCCAGAATGCAGGTGTTATGGTTTATGATTATAATCAAAAAAGTAAGTTGCATGCTGTTTAGAATACATTAGTTTACATTAGCATACTTACCTATGCATAAGTTCGGCATGAAGCAGGCTACATCTAGTCTAGCTATTAAGTTGTGTCTGGCTAAGATGTTGATATACGTCAAGGTTAAAACAAGAATTTCCCAAGGTCTTGGTATCGATGGATTTTGTGAATCAAGACAAAGACAGAACTGGGACTGATGTCTGATGACTGAGGACTGAGAACTGAGGACTAAGAACTGAGGACTGAGGACTGAGGATTGATTAATGAGGACTGAGGGCTGATGTCTGATGACTGAGGACTGAGACCAGTACCGAGACAGCAAAGTCTTGACTAATCTCGATACCGAGACCGGGAAGCCTTGATGTTGATATCGATAATCGTTAATTAAGACCTGTTCCCACGGAATCAAACTTGCATGTTTGAATTGATTGTTATGTCAGGAATTTAGTACATTATATCTCCTAATACTAACCTTAATATTAATGAATCTTTGCTTATTTCTCTTTTAGATAATGTTGCAATTGATTTTTACAAGTTCACCAATCCTTGTTAACAATCCAGCCAGAACATCAAGTCATACTAATGAGTGACATCAAATTTACAGTTGCTTAATTCCATCTCAAATTGTAATGACATAAAATTCAATGGATTAATAAATTTGACATACAAAATGTCTTTTATGGGTTACAGTGACTTAATTACAATATTTCAAGAGGATTCTATTTTTTTTTTTCAAATAATTGAGTGATTCCGCCCTACCTAAAATGGTACTACATGATCCAAAAATTCCCCAAAAATTGTATTATAAGAAATAAAAAAGCGAACAGGTTAGACTTACTCGGAGATACTTTCAAGTCGCGAATAAATGAACAAATATAATACTTTAAATTTGGAAAGTCCATTAAATGATTTCATGGATTAATCACATCATTTCAAAATTTGAGAGAACAGGACATGGACTCAAATTGTCAGGGGAGTCGACTCAAATTGTGATGATTCCAGGAGAGTTTTAATTGACAATAAATAAAAATGTCAATAATCAATCGTCAATTAATATTAAAGGAACAGCGTTAAGATGAACTTCTTTTGGCTGTTCAGTTTGAGTTTATTATTTAATATTTTACATATTGAGTGTTATAATAAGGAAGAGTAAGTAGATTAAAGATTATTTTAAAGTGTTTAGTTAGTTTTGTGTTAGATTTATTGAATAATATTTGAAAAAGTGATGCAGTTCGACTAGATTTGTCAAGAATATAGCTTGACTTATGGTTGATCAAGGCGGTGATATGGCATCAGGCCTGAAATGATAGAACGTTTGCCTTGCATGCCAAAAGTCTTATGTTCTATCCCAAATCATGTCAAATGACTTATGAGAAGCATAGTTGGCATACAGGTGGAAATAATCGACGAAAGCCAACCAAATCACGGCTTCCATAGGTGACTCCCTTCACAGATCATCGACAGCCTACAGAAGATGGACTGATGGGCAGTTAAACCCAGCTTTTGCCAACTCTGATGAGTCTTTTTTTTTACACACGAACATTTGGAGGTCGATATGGATTTAGGATGGAAAAGTCGACTCGGTTCCATATAAAATTGGAGTCCACTTTGAGCTTTGAACGTTCCTAAAACTGAGTTGACAAAATAAGGAGTCCGGACCTGAAAAATAAATGTCCATAAGGAGTCTAGACTCCTGTTGACGTGTCCTTTTGGAATTTTGAAGTACAGCTTCACAAAGCCATACCAACCTGGCCCAAAAGTCACTCTAAGTCTCATCGAAAAAAGTATTAACTTTCAGATTATACTTTATTGCGGGCTACATTCCATCATTTTATTCATGATAAGAAAAATGAATAACAATTTAATTCTTTTTTGTATTACTTTTTTTGAATTTTATTTTCAGATTTGTGACTATTTGGGCACCACAGACATTTTACGATACAAAGGACTACAATGTTGTCGTGCTGTCAAATAATATTGATAAAAGAACGGAAATTGCTCTCCAATTTCGTAGAAGTCTTGCAACTGTGTCTCTTGTATCCGATAAAGTTCTAAAAGTTCGCATGTCCAATCCTAATAAAAGTGGATCAAAAACAAAATTCAATTTAATCATGACGCTGCATAGAAATGAGACTGGATCAACTGGACAACGTCACATGTGCATGACACAGACATTGCAAGAAATTCAAGCTGAAAAGAAGAATTTTTTCACATTTATTCAGACTGATAAGCCGATTTATAAGCCTGGGGACGACGTCAGATTCAGAATTATTGTCGTGGACCGTGATTTGAAGCCGTATCACATGAATAACATTAACATCAACGTGACTGACTCGCTGAATCGACCCATTAAGGTATTTGACGATCTTGGCGAAAGCTACTTGGGAGTTTTTACTCAAAACTTTAGTTTGAGTGGCAATACACCATTGGGTATCTGGAAGATTCGTGCTGTCATCGATAAGATGGAACAATGGGAGACATCAAAGGAATTTGCAGTTTCAAAGTATACACTTCCACCATTTGCCGCCTACATCCAACTTAAGGAAAAGCATTTACTTACCAATTCCATTCTGAAGCTGTCATTTTATGCCAAATATTCATTTGAGGATTTTGTTCGAGGAAATGCACAGCTTACAATTACATGCACAACAAATGGTCAAGTTGTTGTATCCAAAACATTCAACGACATCGCTAACATTCACACTGTTAAATATAAGGCACAAGATGACCTGAAGGCTAAAACCAGAACAAAACTCGACTACTTAGCAACTGTTGTCTTCACAGATTCAGAAAGTGGAATTAGTGCCAATAAGTCCATCAAATTTACAGTTCATGCTGACAACAGTCCTAAAATTGAACCAAATCATCCAGCCAAATTCATGCCTGGACTTCCATTTGGAATTAAAGTATCCGTTTACGATTGGACCGGAAAGTTGATTGAATCGACACATGAAAGAGTCGTTATTAAATTGGAATGTCGTCTACAAAATGGAGAAGTAAGAACATATGTATTCGATGGTGTTATAAGACGTGGTGTGGCCATAGTCAATGCCTTAATTTCGGACGACACCGACGAATTAACAGTCAAAATCCAATATATTTTGGTTACTTATGAGAAGAAGATTGAGAAAGGTTCTGTAATCGTAGGAATTAACAAAATTGCTGTGGATTATATGCCAAAATAGTAAGTCTTTAGTGATTCGACAATTATCAATTAACATTTTACCATAATTTAAGTTTAAAATTATCAAGTAATTAAGAAATTATCAAATTAACAACTTATAACCGTTTCTTCAAATTTAAATTGTTACCGAAGATCTACGAAAATTAATCCTCTCGGGTTGTTTTTTACACAATTATATCCTCTCAGTAAAAAAAACGTGTTTTTACAAATATTAAAAAAATTAAATTAAATAGTGATAAATTAAGTAAATATTCAGTCAGTCAGTGAACGATGCAGTTTAATATTATTTTACATAGACTGGACACCAATTGAAGACCGAGTGATTGAGGGAATCATCAATAACATCAGATAATATTTTACTTTTTTTCTGTCATAAAAATATTCACTGAACTTAACTAATTGCTATGTTTTCTCATATTTTTAGCCATTTCCTTTGAATGTATCCAGATTACTATCAATACAATCAATTGATTCTTATTTTCTCTTACTTTTTAGTCCAAATCATAATGACAATATAAATGTTCTTATCCGTGGAGATTCAGAAATTGATCAACTTATTGGAATCGTTATGTCAAGGCACGGAAACATCGAAAGTCATCAAGTCCATTGTAACTATCGCGTTCATTGTAATTTCAACTTTACCATAAAGGGGGACATGATGCCGGAAGCGAAGGTTGTTGTTTATCATATAAATAATAAGGTATCAATTTCACAAGGCGAGGTTAACATCACTACAGCAGAACTAAGCAGAAATACAGTAAGTAGATAAATAACTTTGGCTTAACTTAATAGGACATCAATTAAACCTTTATTTTTTTAATTATTCAGCTTGAAATCGACCTGCCAGAATCAGCAGAAACAAAAAAGCCTATAAATATTAACATCAAAACACAGCCGAACTCAACTGTCTATTTACTGGCATATGACGAGCGTTTAACTTATTTATTCCAAGGAAATGATGTCAAAAAGGAAGATGTCGTGAAGGAACTTGCCGATTATGATGGAACCAATAAAGTCACTGTATTTCATGTGAACAGAACGAATTGGCATCAATGCACAGACGAGGAACTAGAACGACTTCAAAAAGGAAGATCATTCGTTGTCCAACACAGTAAAGACCAGTTTTCAGCAAATCAAGATGATGAACTAGTTGAAGATACAGATGATCTTGAATCTGCACGAAATCCTGATGAAGATGCACATTCCCCTGCTGATGATGTCCGTGAAGATTTTCGTGAAGTCTTTATATTTGATGAATTTGATATTAATAATGCCTCAGAAGTGTTGAAGAATTATACAACGCCTGATTCAATCACATCATGGATGATCTCATCATTCTCAATGAATGAGAAAACTGGGCTTGCAATTGGACCACCAAAAAAACTAAAAGTTAAAAATCAATTCTTTACCAAAATCGTCGTGCCTTACTCGATCCGTTTCAAGGAAAAACTTCGAATTGATGTCATGGTGTACAATTATGTCGATAGTCAGGAAACGCTTGACGTGACTGTTAAAATGTTAAATGGTGAAAAAAATGAAACCATAAAGAAGGAATTCCGATTTTATGATACCGAATGCAGCACAACAGCAAGCACGGCCACAACAATGTCAAAAACTGTTAAAGTTCCATATGATTATGCCAAAAAAGTTTCATTCTTCATTCAATCAGGCGCAGATAGGACTGAATTTGCGGAAATGCTTAAAATCAGAGTTGATGCAAATGGAATAACAAGGAGTGGTAAGAATGTAAGCGATAAGATAATAAAAAAACTCAGAGTTGAGCCTATTGGAGTAAAAGTTTATGATATTGAAGTGAAAAGCTTTAAACTGAAAGAAAATGATGCACCAAAAATTGAGACAATGACGAAGAATGTCACAAATGGTGATGAATATCCAAAATTCATTGTTGAAATTGCTGGAGATTATATGACTGACGACTTTAGTCATGTCAACTTGGGATATGAGTGAGTATATACTTTAATACTTAATGGATTATAAATTGATAATTCTTAATATTTTAGAATCTATCCTTATCATTGTCTTGAACAAAGGACATCTTTAATCAAGGGAAACGTTGAGCACTTCCGCTATTTAAAGTCAAAGAACGCAAATCCTTCGACAACTCACTTCAGTGCTTATTATCAGTCAACATTGGAACAAAGAGTTAGAAATTGGGTAAGTAAATTGAGTTATGATGTTTAATGATGATGACAAGGTAGTTACGACATATTCCTAAGCCAATTTCCTCGGTACTAGGACGGCCTATGCAGTTTCTTTAACTAAGGACACTATGTTTACTACCTATTTGAATATACCTTAGGCAACTGTCCAAGCTACAATAGCAAGTTGTTTACCTACCTTGGCACTATGATGCCAATAGTCACCTTAAAGGCCAGTTTTTGATACAGTAGTGGTATGTCTGTACCATGAAAGAATGCTAGTTGCCTGTTAGGGAGGAATTGATGTCAATAGTGAAACTGATAATCAAAAAAGAAGTCTGTCTGACCTAATGTTGCAGGGAGTCTTAGTTGACCATTTTTGAGACAGAGATCGAGGCCGAGACCAAGACTAAAAAGTAGTTCATCTCAATTCTTTAACATTTTAAAATCAAGTAAACAATTAATCACAATCAATATTCATCTATCAGGACTATGCAACATCATCAGGATTCCGAGCATATTTCATCGAAGCTATCGCATCAGCAATGGAAATTGGAGCACTTCCAAGAAATCCACCAATTATCGAAAAAGAATTAAATTTGTTGGAAAATAAGCAAACTTCGAGTGGAAACTTCAATAATTTTGGAAGTATCCCAAGCAATCGTGATCCATACTTCCAAACTGCCTACATTTTGATTCCATTTTTAAAGTTCCGAAATTATGTAAATAAAAATTATGATGCAGTCATCAATAAAGGCTTCAGTTACCTCAATGGCATCACTAGTGGCTCGTCATCTGACATGGAATCATATTCTATAGCTGCATATGCTTATGCTCTTCATGGAAATCACGAAATGGCTAAAAGTCTTCTTAAACAAACTGAAAAACATAAAAAGGAAATTAGCAAAACGAAACATTGTTTAAACTCATTGTCCGATAACAATTGTAACATCCGACATACATCATATGCTGTTATTGCTTACTTGACTATGAACATGGTACGAGAAGCAAAGCCATTTAGTGCATGGATCATGGACTCGTACAAGACGAATAAATATTATTCAAATACTTATTCATATGCTGTAGCTGCAGAAGCAATTTCGAAGTTCCTAATTGCTAATCCACCCGACTTGAAAACAGACTTTACAGTCACACTGACAAATGAGATGGATTTTAATAAAGTCATTCATGTGACTAAAGCCAATCAAAAGAACGAAGTTGAGGTAATTTATCCTGATTATACATTAGCAGCTCGTATGTCAATTCAAGGAAGTGGCTTCTGTTCCATCACTAAGATTATGGAAAGCACGATTGCGCTTACTCAAAGTAGCTCAAAGTTCACATTGTCAGTAACTCCTCGAGCTGGTTCAAGCACAAGTGAGAGAATTGTGAAGGTTTGTGCTACTTATCAGCCAAAGGAAGACGAAGTCAGCTTGGAAACCATCTTTAATGTCATTTACGATGTAGAATTGCCAAGTGGATATATATATGAAGAGATAGTCAACTTGTCAAGTAAACCAGAAATTAAGGTCAGTAAAAATTTTAAATTTATCAACAATATTTATTTCCAATGTTACTTTAATAGTTGGCAGCACCAAGACTTCAAAAAACAAAAGTCCAAATTTACTACAATGGCTTTAATCGTAACAAAAACTATTGCGTTGATGTCGCAGCAACGAAGTACTTTGATGTTAAAGACGTCCAGAATGCTGGTGTGATGGTTTATGATTATAATGATAAACGTATGTTGCATGTTAGGAACAGCATCCAAATCCGGATATTAATTATCTTATCTTTTACAGAAAATGTTGCAGTTGATTTTTATAAATTCAGCAATTCTTGTTAACAAACCAGCCAGACATCGAGTCATACTAATGAGTGTCATCAAATTTACAGTTGCTTAATTCCATCTCAAATTGTAATGACATAAAATTCAATGGATTAATAAATTTGACATACAAAATGTCTTTTATGGGTTACAGTGACTTAATTACTAATTTTCTCGGTTAATTTTAGGGATTTTTATTATTTTAAATGATTTAGTGTTTCCCTAAATGACCCAAAAATTCCCCAAAATTGTATTATAAGAAATATAAAAAGCGAACAGGTTAGAATTACTCGGTCGCATTGCTCTTTCAAGTCGCGAATACATGAACAAATATAATACTTTAAAATTGAGATTTTATCATTTGGAAAGTCCATTAAATGGATGAATCACATCATTTCACAATGTGAGAAATAGATAGACTTAAATTGTCTGGAGAATTGACTCAAATTGTGGATATAAAATGATGAACACACGAGAATTTTGATTGATAATAAAAAAATATGTTGAAGATGAACTTCTTTTGGCTGTTCAGTCTAAGTTTATTAATAAATATTATAAATATTCAGTGTTACAAAAAGGAAGAGTAAGTAGACTTAATTTTAAAGTGCTTAATTAGATTAATATTTGAATAAAAGTGATGCAGTTCGATTAAAATTGTCAAGTTAAGTGCTAGACTTATGGTTGTTGATCGAGACAGTGATATAGAATCAGATCCTAACGTTCCAAAGTGCCAGATTGTTAATTATAGTGCCTAAAGCTCTTAAGGCCGTGTCCTACCAGCATTATATATATAAATGGTCAATTAATTCCTATTCATTCCATGTATAATTGGAGTCGATAAAGCTGAGTTGGCAAAATCGATTCCGTACCCAATGATTTCTCAATTATTTGAATTTCTGGACCCACTATAGGATGAAATGTCCACCGGTATATTCATAGACTGTGTTTATGGTGAAATCATTTAAAATAAATTTATATCAGTCTTGTGGACGAGCGTAATCAAGCTCTACGGGCTGTTAATCTTGTCTCTTCTATATATGCTATAACTCCAGTTGACATGTCTTTTTGTATTTTTGAAGTACAGCTTCACAAAGCCCTACCAATTCTGCTCCAAATTCATTCTAAATCACATCGCAAAAAGTATTAAATTTCTGACTTTCATTGTCGATTATAATTTATTTCGGGATACATCCCATCATTTATTTATGATAAGCAAATTGAATAACATTTTAATTCAATTTTGTATTACTTTTTTTGAACTTTTTATTTTCAGATTTGTGACTATTTGGGCCCCACAGACATTTTACGATACAAAGGACTACAATGTTGTCTTGCTGTCAAATAATATTGATAAAAGAACGGAAATTGCTCTCCAATTTCGTAGAAGTCTTGCAACTGTGTCTCTTGTATCTGATAAAGTTCAAAAAGTTCGCATGAAAAATCCAGATAAAAGTGGATCAAAAACAAAATTCGATTTAACCATGACGCTGCATAGAAATGAGACTGGATCAACTGGACAACGTCACATGTGCATGACACAGACATTGCAAGAAATTGAAGCTGAAAAGAAGAACTTTTACACATTTATTCAGACAGATAAGCCAATTTATAAACCTGGTGACGACGTCCGATTCAGAATAATTGTCGTGGACCGTGATTTGAAGCCGTATCACATGAATAACATTAACATCAACGTGACTGACTCGCTGAATCGACCCATTAAGGTATTTGACGATCTTGGCGAAAGCTACTTGGGAGTTTTTACTCAAAACTTTAGTTTGAGTGGCAATACACCATTGGGTATCTGGAAGATTCGTGCTGTCATCGATAAGATGGAACAATGGGAGACATCTAAGGAATTTGCAGTTTCAAAGTATACACTTCCACCGTTTGCAGCCTACATCCAACTTAAGGACCAACACTTGTTGACCAACTCCATTCTGAAGCTGTCATTTTATGCCAAATATTCATTTGAGGATTTTGTTCGAGGAAATGCACAGCTTACAATTACATGCACAACAAATGGTCAAGTTGTTGTATCCAAAACATTCAACGACATCGCTAACATTCACACTGTTAAATATAAGGCACAAGATGATCTGAAAGCTAATACAACAACAAAACTCGACTATACAGCAGCTGTTGTCTTCACAGATTCAGAAAGTGGAATTAGTGCCAATAAGTCCATCAAATTTACAGTTCATGCTGACAACGGTCCTAAAATTGAACCAAATCATCCAGCCAAATTCATGCCTGGACTTCCATTTGGAATTAAAGTATCCGTTTACGATTGGAACGGGACGTTGATTGAGTCAACACCAGAAAGAGTCGTTATTAAATTGGAATGTCGTCTACAAAATGGAGAAATAAGAACAGATGTATTCGATGGTGTTATAAGACGTGGTGTGGCCATAGTCAATGCCTTAATTCCAGAAGATACCGACGAATTAACAGTCAAAATTCAATATCTTTTGGTTGAGTACAAGAAGAAGATTGAGAAAGGTTCTGTAATCGTAGGAATTAACAAAATTGCTGTGGATTATATGCCAAAATAGTAAGTGCTAATTAAATCTTCTAGTGATGCTGTCGACAATTGCTGTTGCACAACATTTTACCATAATTTAAGTTTAGAATTATCAAGTAATTATCAAATTAACAACTTATAACTGTTTCTTTAAATTTAAATTTTGATCTACAAACTCAACTGCCGAAGATCTACAAAAATTAATCCTCTCGGGTTGTTTTTTACACAATTATATACTCTCAGTATAAAAAAAAAACGTGTTTTTACAAATATTAAAAAAAATTGAAATTGAATAGTGATCAGTTAAGTTAATATTCAGTCAGTCAGTGAACTATGAAGCTCAACATTATTTTACATTGACTGGACATCAATTAACGACGGAATGATAGAGGGAATCATCAATAACATCAGATAAAATTACTTTTTTTTTCTGTCATAAAAATATTCAATGAACTTAACTAATTACTATGTTTTCTCATCTTTTTAGCTATTTCCTTTAAAAGCATCAAAAAAAACAGGGATTGAAGTCGACTTGATCGATTAAAAATAACGGTCAAAATTTGAAAAAAAATTTACCGAAAAATTTATCGATCAAAAAAATTCACGAAAATTTTTTTCGACAAATTTTTTATCAACAAACCAATTAAAAAATTTGTCGATAAAAATTTACTTACAAAATTTATTGATCGACCAAAAATTTACTGAGAAATTTTCGACTGTGTGAATATGAAATGGAAAATTTTACAAGACTACAAATGATTGTCAGTACTTTTTTGTCTTTAACAGAATGTATTAATTAAATACAGCCCGAAAAGATCCAGAAATATTATGGAATTGCTGAATTTCCGTACAAAATCACTTATTTTTTTATTAAGTCGTCTATTTTTTAATTAATTGTGCTTCCTTAGTTTGTTTAATTCCATCTTCTGCTTTTACTTACAGTGAAAATTCTCAAAATTAACAAATGTTCCTTTTTTCCTTAAAATTCGAACGAAAAACCTCGTATTTTGCTTGTTATTCACTATTGTTCCAATTATCCATGCTCCAGTAAGATTGCAAAGTCTTCATTTGTATCCAAATCCATCCATTGTATCCAAAATTTATTTATTTAATAATTTTCTCACAAAAAAATGTAAACAAACATTTTTTTTGAAAAAAATCGGTAAAAAATAAATTTTTCGATAAAAAAAAATATTTCGATAAATTTGTCGACAAATTTTAACGATAAAATTTTTATCGACTTTTGATCGACAAATTTTTCATTGAAATTTTTTTAACCGATCAAGAAATTTATCGAAAAAATATGATCAACTTCAATCCCTGGAAAAAACTATCAATACAATTAATTAATTCTTATTTTCTTTTACTTTTTAGTCCAAATTATGGTGATATAATAAATGTTCACATCCGTGGAAATGCAGAAATTGATCAACTTATTGGAATCGTAATGTCAAGGCACGGAAATATCGAAAGTCATCAAGTCCATTGTAGTTATCGCGTTCATTGTAAATTCAACTTTACTGTAAAGAAGGATATGATGCCGCAGGCAAAGGTTGTTGTATATCATATAAATAATAAGGTATCAATTTCACAAGGCGAGGTTAACATCACTACAGCAGAACTAAGCAGAAATACAGTAAGTATATCAATAGCTATGGCTTAACTTAAGAGGACATCACTTAAATCTTTATTCTATTCAGCTTGACATCGACATGCCCGAATCAGCACAAACAAAAAAATCTATAAATGTGACCATCACAACACAGCCGTATTCAACAGTCTATTTACTGGCATATGACGAGCGTTTAACTTATTTATTCCAAGGAAATGATGTCAAAAAGGAAGATGTCGTGAAGGAGCTTGCCGATTATGATGGAATGAATAAAGTCACTGTATTTCATGTGAACAAAACGAATTGGCATCAATGCACAGACGAGGAACTAGAACGAATTCAAAATGGAAGGAAATTCGTTATTCAGCACAGTAAAGACCAGTTTTCAGCAAATCAAGATGATGAACTAGTTGAAGATACAGATGATCTTGAATCTGCACGAAATCCTGATGAAGATGCACATTCCCCTGCTGATGATGTCCGTGAAGATTTTCGTGAAGTCTTTATATTTGAAGAATTGGAAGTTGATCATACCGGAGTTATGCGTAAGGAATATAGAACTCTTGATTCAATCACATCATGGATGATCTCATCATTCTCAATGAATGAGGAATCTGGGCTTGCAATTGGACCACCAAAAAAACTAAAAGTTAAAAATCAATTCTTTACCAAAATCGTCTTGCCTTACTCAATCCGTTTCAAGGAAAAACTTCGTATTGATGTCATGGTGTACAATTATGTCGATAGTCAGGAAACGCTTGACGTGACTGTTAAAATGTTAAATGGCGAAAAAAATGAAACCATAAAGAAAGAATTCCGATTTTTTGATACCGAATGCAGCACAACAGCAAGCACGGCCACAACAATGTCAAAAACTGTTAAAGTTCCATATGATTATGCCAAAAAAGTTTCATTCTTCATTCAATCAGGCGCAGATAGGACTGAGTTTGCGGAACTGCTTAAAATCAGAGTTGAGGCGTCTGGAACATCAAGGAGTGGTAAGAATGTAGGCGATAGTATAATAAAAAAACTCAAAGTTGAGCCAATCGGAGTAAAAGTTTATGATATTGAAGTCAAAAGCTTCGATCTTGAGGAAAAAGATGCACCAAAAATTGAGACATTGAACAAAAATGTCACAAATGGTGATGAATATCCAAAATTCATTGTTGAAATTGCTGGAGATTATATGACTGACGATATGACTAAAGTCAATTTGGGATATAAGTAAGTAACCAATTTAAATCAGTTATTTAATTGGTAATTTAATTATTCTTAATATTTCAGAATCTATCCTACACATTGTCTTGAACAAAGGACTTCTCGAATCAAAGGAAATGTTGAGCACTTCCGCTATTTAAAGGCAAAGAACGCAAATCCTTCGACAACTTACTTCAGTGATCATTATCAATCAACATTGGAACAAAGAGTTGGGAGTTGGGTAAGTAAATTGAATCGTGAAGTTTAAGATAAAGACAGAGTAGTCAATAAATATCCTGGGTTGTAGAATGGTCCTTGTCTAGGGATTTCAATACCAGTATTGTAACTGACTAATAAATATTGATAATTGTTCAGTATGCTCAAAATGGACCTAAACTAAAAAACTAATTAAATTAAGTTTAATTTACCATTAAAAGTTGCGAATTAAATTCACGAATGGACTTCTTTAACTTTATTTTAAATTAGATTCAAAATTATATTGGTTCATATATAAATACAGATACAATACTTTCATATTCAGGGTTGATCCCGACTAGAATATTCATTATCGGTATTAAAATTTATATCATACCAGTTTTTGAACCAGTTTCTCTTACAAATCAATACCAGTAATCAAAACACTATCGCTGTCTCACAACTGGGGTAGTATGATGATGAAGTTGGTATGGTAAAGTGTTCCATGTGTGCCGTTCCATATGTAGCACAGAGACCAAGACCAAGACTTCAAAATTCTTTAAAATAAAGATCACAATTAACCACAATCAACATTTATCTAACAGGACTATGCAACATCATCAGGATTCCGAGCATATTTCATCGAAGCTATCGCATCAGCAATGGAAATCGGAGCACTTCCAGAAAACCAGGAAATCATCGAAAAAGAATTAAATTTATTGAAAGATCTGCAAACTTTGAGTGGAAACTTCAATAATTTTGGAAGCATCCCAAGCAATCGTGATTCATACTTCCAAACTGCCTATATTTTGATTCCATTTTTAAAGTTCCGCAATTTTGTAAATAAAAATTATGATGCAGTCATCAATAAAGGCTTCAGTTATCTCAATGGCATCACTAGTGGATCATCATCTGACATGGAATCATATTCTATATCTGCATATGCTTATGCTCTTTATGGAAATCACGAAACGGCTAAAAGTCTTCTTAAACAAACTGTAGATCATAAAAAGGAAATTGCCAGAACGAAACATTGTTTAAAAACATCAATTGATGCCGACTGTAATATCATACATACATCATATGCTGTAATTGCTTACTTGACTATGAACATGGTACAGGAAGCAAGACAATTTAGTGCATGGATCATGGACTCGTATAAGCCAAATAAATATTATTCATATACTAATACATATGCTGTAGCTGCAGAAGCAATTTCAAAGTTCCTAATTGCCAATCCATCCACAGCTAAAACAGACTTTACAGTCACACTGACAAATGAGATGGATTTTAATAAAGTCATTCATGTGACTAAAGCCAATCAAAAGAACGAAGTTGAGGTAATTTATCCTGATTATACATTAGCAGCTCGTATGTCAATTCAAGGAAGTGGCTTCTGTTCCATCACTAAGATTATGGAAAGCACGATCGCACTTACACGAAGTAGCTCAAAGTTCACATTGTCAGTAACTCCTCGAGCTGGTTCAAGCACAAGTGAGAGAATTGTTAAAGTTTGTGCTACTTACCAGCCAAAAGAATTGGCCAGAATTGCCAAGTGGATATGTATATAAGGAGATAGTCAACTTGTCAAGTAAACCTGAAATTAAGGTCAGTAAATATTTTGAATATTTAAAGCACGTTTAATTCCAATGTTACTTTAATAGTTGGCAGCACCTAGACTTCAAAAAACAAAAGTCCAAATTTACTACAATGGCTTTAATCGTAACAAACAGTATTGCGTTGACGTCGCAGCAACAAAGTACTTTGATGTTAAAGATGTCCAGAATGCAGGTGTTATGGTTTATGATTATAATGATAAACGTAAGTTGCATGCTAGGAACAGCATCCAAATCATAATATTAATTATCTTATCTTTTACAGAAAATGTTGCCGTTGACTTTTATAAGTTCAGCAATTCTTGTTAACAAACCAGCCAGACATCGAGTCATGCTAATGAGTGACATCAAATTTACAGTTGCTTAATTCCATCTAAAATTGTCATGAAATAAAACTCAATGGATTAATAAATTTGACATACAAAATGTCTTTTATAGGTTACAGTGACTTAATTACAATTTTCTCGGTTAATTTTAGGGATTTTTATTATTTTAAATGATTTAGTGTTTCCCTAAATGACCCAAAAATTCCCCAGAATTGTATTATAAGAAATATAAAAAGCGAACAGGTTAGAATTACTCGGTCGCATTGCTCTTTCAAGTCGCGAATAAATGAACAAATATAATACTTTAAAATTGAGATTTTATCATTTGAAAAGTCCATTAAATGGATGAATCACATCATTTCACAATGTGAGAAATAGATAGGCTTAAATTGTCTGGAGAATTGACTCAAATTGTGGATATAAAATGATGAACACACGAGAATTTTGATTGATAATAAAATAATATGTTGAAGATGAACTTCTTTTGGCTGTTCAGTCTAAGTTTATTAATAAATATTATAAATATTCAGTGTTACAAAAAGGAAGAGTAAGTAGACTTAATTTTAAAGTGCTTAATTAGATTAATATTTGAATAAAAGTGATGCAGTTCGATTAAAATTGTCAAGTTAAGTGCTAGACTTATGGTTGTTGATCGAGACAGTGATATAGAATCAGATCCTAACGTGCCAACGTGCCAGATTGTTAATTACAGTGCCAAAAGCTCATTAGGCTGGGTCCTACCAGCATTATATATATAAATGGTCAATTAATTCCTATTCATTCCATGTATAATTGGAGTCGATAAAGCTGAGTTGGCAAAATCGATTCCGTACCCAATGATTTCTCAACGATTTGAGTTTCTGGAGCCACTAAAGGATGAAATGTCCACCGGTATATTCATAGACTGTGTTTATGGTGAAATCATTTAAAATAAATTTATATCAGTCTTGTGGACGAGCGTAATCAAGCTCTACGGGCTGTTAATCTTGTCTCTTCTATATATGCTATAACTCCAGTTGACATGTCTTTTTGTATTTTTGAAGTACAGCTTCACAAAGCCCTACCAATTCTGCTCCAAATTCATTCTAAATCACATCGCAAAAAGTATTAAATTTCTGACTTTCATTGTCGATTATACTTTATTGCGGGATACATCCCAGCTTTTATTTATGATAAGCAATTTGAATAACAATTTAATTAAATTTTGTATTACTTTTTTTGAACTTTTTATTTTCAGATTTGTGACTATTTGGGCTCCACAGACATTTTACGATACAAAGGACTACAATGTTGTCGTGCTGTCAAATAATATTGATAAAAGAACGGAAATTGCTCTCCAATTTCGTAGAAGTCTTGCAACTGTGTCTCTTGTATCCGATAAAGTTCTAAAAGTTCGCATGTCCAATCCTAATAAAAGTGGATCAAAAACAAAATTCGATTTAATCATGACGCTGCATCGAAATGAGACTGGATCAACTGGACAACGACACATGTGCATGACACAGACATTGCAAGAAATTCAAGCTGAAAAGAAGAATTTTTTCACATTTATTCAGACTGATAAGCCGATTTATAAGCCTGGTGACGACGTAAGATTCAGAATTATTGTCGTGGACCGTGATTTGAAGCCGTATCACATGAACAACATTAACATCAACGTGACTGACCCATTAAATCGACCACTTGAGGTATTTGACGATCTTGGCGAAAGCTACTTGGGAGTTTTTACTCAAAACTTCAGTTTGAGTGGCAATACACCATTGGGCATCTGGAAGATTCGTGCTGTCATCGATAAGATTGAACAATGGGAGACATCAAAGGAATTTGCAGTTTCAAAGTATACACTTCCACCATTTGCCGCCTACATCCAACTTAAAGACCAACACTTATTGACAAACTCCATTCTGAAGCTGTCATTTTATGCCAAATATTCATTTGAGGATTTTGTTCGAGGAAATGCACAGCTTACAATTACATGCACAACAAATGGTCAAGTTGTTGTATCCAAAACATTCAACGACATCGCTAACATTCACACTGTTAAATATAAGGCACAAGATGATCTGAAGGCTAAAACCAGAACAAAACTCGACTACTTGGCAACAGTTGTCTTCACAGATTCAGAAAGTGGAATTAGTGCCAATAAGTCCATCAAATTTACAGTTCATGCTGACAACGGTCCTAAAATTGAACCAAATCATCCAGCCAAATTCATGCCTGGACTTCCATTTGGAATTAAAGTATCCGTTTACGATTGGAACGGGACGTTGATTGAGTCAACACCAGAAAGAGTCGTTATTAAATTGGAATGTCGTCTACAAAATGGAGAAATAAGAACAGATGTATTCGATGGTGTTATAAGACGTGGTGTGGCCATAGTCAATGCCTTAATTCCAGAAGATACCGACGAATTAACAGTCAAAATTCAATATCTTTTGGTTGAGTACAAGAAGAAGATTGAGAAAGGTTCTGTAGTCGTAGGATTTAACAAAATTGCTGTGGATTATTTGCCAAAATTGTAAGTGCTAATTAAATCTTCTAGATATGCTGTCGACAATTGCTGTTGCATAACATTTAACCATAATTTAAGTTCAGAGTTATCAAGTAATTAAGTAATTATCAAATTAACAACTTATAACTGTTTCTTTAAATTTAAATTTTGATCTACAAACTCAACTGCCGAAGATCTACAAAAATTAATCCTCTCGGGTTGTTTTTTGCACAATTATATCCTCTCAGTATAAAAAAAACGTGTTTTTACAAATATTAAAAAAATTAAAATTAAATAGTGATAAGTTAAGTTAATATTCAGTCAGTCAGTGTAGGATGCAGCTTAATATTATTTTACATAGACTGGACACCAATTGAAGACGGAGTGATTGAGGGAATCATCAATAACGTCAGATAAAATTTTACTTTTTTTTTTTAAAAATATTCATTGAACTTCATTAAATACAATATTTTCTCATCTTTTTAGCTATTTCCTTTAAATGTATCCAGAATACTATCAATACAATCAATTAATTCTTATTTTCTTTTACTTTTTAGTCCAAATTACAACGATAATATAACTGTTCACATCCGTGGAGATTCAGAAATTGATCAACTTATTGGAATCGTAATGTCAAGGCACGGAAACATCGAAAGTCATCAAGTCCATTGTAACTATCGCGTTCATTGTAATTTCAACTTTACCATAAAGGGGGACATGATGCCGGAAGCGAAGGTTGTTGTTTATCATATAAATAATAAGGTATCAATTTCACAAGGCGCGGCTACAATCACTACAGCAGAACTAAGCAGAAATACAGTGAGTAGATAAATAGTTATGGCTTATTTTTATAGGAATTCAATTAAAATTTTATTTATTTAATTATTCAGCTTGAAATCGACCTGCCAGAATCAGCACAAACAAAAAATCTTATAAATATTAACATCACAACACAGCCGAACTCAACAGTCTATTTACTGGCGTATGACGAGCGTTTAACTTATTTATTCCAAGGAAATGATGTCAAAAAGGAAGATGTCGTGAAGGAACTTGCCGATTATGATGGAACCAATAAAGTCACTGTATTTCACGTTAAAAATCAAATTGGCATCAATGCACAGACGAGGAACTAAAACGAATTCAAAAAGGAAGATCATTCGTTGTCCAGCACAGTACAGACCAGTTTTCAGCAAATCAGGATGATGAACTAGTTGAGAATATAGAAGATCTTGAATCTGAACGAAATCCTGATGAAGATGCACATTCCCCTGCTGATGATGTCCGTGAAGATTTTCGTGAAGTTTTTATATTTGAAGAATTGGAAGTTGATCATACCGGAGTTATGCGTAAAAAATATATAACGCTTGATTCAATTACATCATGGATGATCTCATCATTCTCAATGAATGAGGAATCTGGGCTTGCAATTGGACCACCGAAAAAGCTAAAAGTTAAAAATCAATTCTTTACCAAAATCGTCTTGCCTTACTCAATCCGTTTCAAGGAAAAACTTCGAATTGATGTCATGGTGTATAATTATGTCGATAGTCAGGAAACGCTTGACGTGACTGTTAAAATGTTAAATGGCGAAAAAAATGAAACCATTAAGAGGGAATTTCGATTTTATGATACCGAATGCAGCACAACAGCAAGCACGGCCACAACAATGTCAAAACCTGTTAAAGTTCCATATGATTATGCCAAAAAAGTTTCATTCTTCATTCAATCAGGCGCAGATAGAACTGAATTTGTGGAACTGCTTAAAATCAGAGTTGAGGCGGCTGGAACATCAAGGAGTGGTAAGAATGTAAGCGATAGTATAATAAAAAAACTCAAAGTTGAGCCAATCGGAGTAAAAGTTTACGATATTGAAGTCAAAAGCTTCGATCTTGAGGAAAAAGATGCACCAAAAATTGAGACATTGAACAAAAATGTCACAAATGGTGATGAATATCCAAAATTCATTGTTGAAATTGCTGGAGATTATATGACTGACGATATGACTAAAGTCAATTTGGGATATAAGTAAGTAACCAATTTTGACTTAATGAAGGGTATTTCAATAATTCTTAATATTATAGAATCTATCCTGATGATTGTCTTGAACAAAGGACTTCTCGAATCAAAGGAAATGTTGAGCACTTCCGCTATTTAAAGGCAAAGAACGCAAATCCTTCGACAACTTACTTCAGTGATCATTATCAATCAACATTGGAACAAAGAGTTGGGAGTTGGGTAAGTAAATTGAATCGTGAAGTTTAAGATAAAGACAGAGTAGTCAATAAATATCCTGGGTTGTAGAATGGTCGCTGTCTATAGATTTCAATACTAGTATTGTAATTGACTCAAAAGCAAATATCCAACTATGCATCTATGCAACTATGAATCTACTTCACAAATGGACTTATTTGACTTTATTTTATATTAGTTTCAAGTTCATATTGTAAATACAGATACCAGGCTTTCATATTCAGAGTTAATCTCGACTAAGATATTCCATATCGGTATTAAAATTTATATAATACAAGTATTGAATACCATTTTCTCTTACAAATCAATACCAGTTATCAAAACACTATCACTGTCTTACAACTGGGGTAGTATGATGATGCAGTTGGTATGGTATGATGGTCCAATTATGTCGTTACATATAAAGCACAGAGACCAATATTATAATTTTAAATTACAATAATTCTTCTTAAATTCCAACAGGACTATGCAACATCATCAGGATTCCGAGCATATTTCATCGAAGCTATCGCATCAGCAATGGAAATCGGAGCACTTCCAGAAAACCAGGAAATCATCGAAAAAGAATTAAATTTATTGAAAGATCAGCAAACTTCAATAATTTCGGAAGTATCCCAAGCAATCGTGATTCATACTTCCAAACTGCCTATATTTTGATTCCATTTTTAAAGTTCCGCAATTTTGTAAATAAAAATTATGATGCAGTCATCAATAAAGGCTTCAGTTATCTCAATGGCATCACTAGTGGCTCACCATCTGACATGGAATCATATTCTATAGCTGCATATGCTTATGCTCTTCTCGGAAATCACAAAATGGCTAAAAGTCTTCTTAAACAAACTGAAAAACATAAAAAGGAATTTAACACAAAGAAATATTGTTTGAAAAGTTCATTTGATACCGACTGTAACATCATGCACACATCATATGCTGTAATTGCTTACTTGACTATGAACATGACACGAGAAGCAAAGCCATTTAGTGCATGGATCATGGACTCGTATAAGCCAAATAAATATTATTCATATACTAATACATATGCTGTAGCTGCAGAAGCAATTTCAAAGTTCCTAATTGCCAATCCATCCACAGCTAAAACAGACTTTACAGTCACACTGACAAATGAGATGGATTTTAATAAAGTCATTCATGTGACTAAAGCCAATCAAAAGAACGAAGTTGAGGTAATTTATCCTGATTATACATTAAACCCTCAATTTTCAATTCAAGGAAGTGGCTTCTGTTCCATCACTAAGATTATGGAAAGCACGATCGCACTTACTCAAAGTAGCTCAAAGTTCACATTGTTAGTTACTACTCGAGGTGGTTCAAGCACAAGAGAGAAAATTGTCAAGGTTTGTGCTACTTATCAGCCAAAAGAAGACGAAGTCAGCTTGGAGACAATCTTTAATGTCATTTACGATGTAGAATTGCCAAGTGGATATGTATATAAGGAGATAGTCAACTTGTCAAGTAAACCAGAAATTAAGGTCAGTAAAATGTTAAATTTTCAAACCTGAATTTAATTCCAATTTCATTTTAATAGTTGGCAGCACCAAGACTCGGTCAAACAAAAGTTCAAATTTACTACAATGGCTATACTCGTGGTAAACAGTATTGCGTTGACGTCGCAGCAACAAAGTACTTTGATGTTAAGGATGTCCAGAATGCTGGTGTTATGGTTTATGATTATAATGATAAACGTAAGTTGCATGCTAGGAACAGCATCCTAATCATAATATCAATTATCTTATCTTTTACAGAAAATGTTGCAGTTGATTTTTATAAATTCAGCAATTCTTGTTAACAAAACAGCCAGACATCGAGTCATGCTAATGAGTTACATCAAATTTACAGTTGCTTAATTCCATCAAAATTTGTAACGAATTAAAATTCAATAAAACCAAATGGATTAATAAAGTTTTTTAGATGATCGATGATCCATCGTTTTGTTATTGTTAACCGTAGGTAGGTCGTGGAGGTAATTGGTAATTAGCAAGCGGTAGCCAGCGATGGAGCCGACTGAGGGAGGCCATGGATCACACTTGATCTGTACGGCCAGCAAAGTAAGTAGTAAGGTGTTGGAGGTCAAGTCACAACCGAGCTCATAATTACATTATTGTAAAGGTACAATTATAAATTATCAATCAAATGCATAAGCAATATACAGTTGGTATAGTTCTGCATTGATTCTACATTTTTATTGGTTACCTTCTTTCTTGGGTGGTAATCCCTGATATAGCTAAATACACCGTTGGCGATGTAGTTCTGTGCCGGAATATGGGCTTGAAAGGATAAAGCAAAAGCCTATCCAAAGCATCTTGTCTGAAGGGTGTTAGCCTTGCAATCAAGGGGAAGGGGATAGAAAGGAAGGGGATTGAAGGGAAGGGGATATGAGAGAGGAAAGGAAAGGAGAATAAAGGTGGGGATGTAGCCACCAAGTCAAACTTTTGAGTAACCAAATTTACGCGAGATTTGAGAAATTCTTGAATTTTGATTGGTCAACTAACACAAATAGACATTCAGAGAGATCGAACATATACAGTCAAATATACATGCACAGATTAACCAAGACAATCTTGAAGCTGATCTTTCTCTCATTTTTATAATTTCTCTGATGACTGATCAGTCCTTGTCAGCATCTTGCTTATGTTTGTTGATTAAATTGACGAGTCAATTTGATATAGAAGCTGTGATGTTGGAACTGTGAAGAATATCTAGTGATATTTTGTTAAATCGTGACTTTAACGATCCTTAAATTGGGGAAAATTGTGAAAAATTGGAAAAAAAAATTGTAAAAATTGAAAAAAATTGTGAAAAATTGTGAAAAATTGAGAAAAATTGTAAAAAAATTGTGAAAAATTTTGAAAAAATTGGAAAAATTGAGAAAAATTGAGTAAAATTGTAAAAAATTGTAAAAAATTGTAAAAAATTGTGAAAAATTATAAAAAATTGTGAAAAAATTGGAAAAATTGAGAAAAATTGTAAAAAAATTGTGAAAAATTTGGAAAAAGTCATAAAAATTAATTAAAAAAGTGAAAATCTCAAATTGTGCAATTTTAAATAATCTAAAGTCCAGTGCCTATAGACATGACTCAAATAATAACAATAATTTGCGTATTAATCACACTGATAAGTGTCACATCAGCTGATACGGCAACATGTCAATACACAAACAAGTCTTTCAAAATACATAAAAATCCAGTCAGTAAATATACATGCGAATTATCATTGGGAAATCCCAACAAATTTATAAGCGTAACGGACATTAACGGTAATCACAACAGACGGACTGACAATGATGTCAAATTTCTTATTTTAAACAAAAACTCAAAATTGGAAGAATTTTCGTCCATTTTTTGCACTAAATTTCCAAATCTTGAAGCAATAAAATTTGAAAATGTCAAAATTAATGAAATTGATGCTGAGTCACTTCAAGGATGTGAAAATTTGATGCTTTTTCATCTTAAAAACAACGATATTCATGAAATTCCGGAAAATTTGTTCAGCGAGAATCAAAAATTGGTCGATATTATGATAACGTCTAATCAGGTGACGTCATTGGAGCAGGACACATTTGAGATGCAGGAAAATTTGAAGATATTGAACCTTAAAAACAATAAAATTAATTCTTTGCCTGATAAAATATTCGTTGCACTGTCGAACCTTGAAACGCTTGTCTTGGACAACAATCAGCTTGCAGATTTGAATCCACGATGGTTTAAGGAACTGGAAAATCTAAGTCAGCTGTCGATTGGTTCAAACAGAATTACAGACTTACCTGAAGGTGTTTTTGGAAACTTAATAAACCTTGTAGGGCTAAATTTGGAATCAAATTCATTGACTGTCATCCAATCGAGTTCCTTCCCGGATAACACAATTATTAAATATATTAATTTAAAATCAAATAAAATCGACTCAATTGATCGTAATTTCGTGGATAACTCTAAGCTTACTGCGATTTTAATGGAGAATAATATTTGCTGTAAAGTTAGGATAACAGATATGAAGTTGGTAAATGCTAAATTGGCAACTTGCTATGATAATTATGAAGCAGGTAAGTCATACCTTAATCCTTAAAAATATTGTAAAATTGCTCAAATCGGTTGATCCAGTGCTGTTCAAACTGTGTGTCATGACCACCATGAACCTCATTTTCAAAAAGGCAAATGTGCATTTTGTCTGTTCGTCTGTCCGTCTGCCGCTAAATCTCCTTTTTAGTTATGGTTGTGGTACCTTGATGGCTTACCATCACTGAGTTAACCGATCAAAAATCCATAAAAGCATCAAGTCGGCTGGAATTTGACTTGGTGAAGGATTTAATTTAAGCCAGAACAACATCTGTGTCACGCTGACCTGGTAGCCAATTTGGGTCGATTAACCGACTTGTGCTATTTGGGTCTATTATAATTAGCTTTGGGCTTTAGTGTCCATGTGGTATCTAGTGGTGTCCGACTCCCGGAGTTCGACCAATTTTGAGTTAATCTGGTCTTTGTGGAGCTTAAGTAGCCACAGGAATCCACACACATCTAATTTATAGACGTCTGCGTTCTCTAAGACTTATTTATACATGTATTTCATATATTACCAAATGTACAGCACTTTATGAAATCATCAGCTCTCATGGGCAATATTAAAAGTCCCCGATAGCTGGGAATCCCATCGAAATCATTTTATACCTTCTAAAAGTCAGTCTTAAAGTATAATATATTTTAAGAGTTCATGCAGCAGGTTATCTCAATTTATATATTGTGTATTTCTTATTTTTATGCACATTTGCATGACCCAGGGATTATCAGTTCTATTCTTAGTCACAACTTGTTTGTTGTGAATCATACGAACCGTAAAATAACAAAATAGGATGCCAAATTCAATTATAAATACAGCAGCGAAAAAGCTACAATTGTCTAGTTATTTAGGAAGTCGGGCAGTAAATTTAAAGGTCTCGGGTTTAATTCCAGGGAAAGTCTAGTTGAATTCGGTAACTTTTTTGCTGTTCTAGTCACACCAACTCGGTTTGTGTGATTCGCGGCTCACAAATTGTGGCTAGGTATGCTACATTGATTTACCCTGGGTCATGCTGCATGTAGAGTTGGGAAAAAGCAAAAAACGTCCATTGGGACAAAAAACCGTCATCATAACTATAAATATTCTAACTAGAATTGTTGGTTAGCTTCGGATTAGTTGAGGGTTGAGAGGCATAAGCATATATGGGTGACGGAAGCACAGTTCCTAGTTACTTGGAAATACTAGTAACTGTGTGTAATACATAACCATGAACAGAACAATACTCAAAATTAAAAAAAAAATCATCAAGCAATAGTAAAATTTTCTGACTACACCCCCAGTTGGTAGAAATCCCTCCATATATGATGACTATCCTTATACTTCTTCTATTTTACAGACATTTTAATCAGCTTAAAACCAAATTATGAATTTAAATTAATTTTTTTTTCTTAATTCTTAAATTAAAAATTAATATTTTAAGCAATTACAACGGAAGCTCTAGAGATGAACAATGGGAAAGTGTTTGCACGTGGAAAATATCCTTGGTAAGACATACAAAATCACCAAGACAGCATCGCATCGCCTGGTATAGAAACAAATTTTAAGGCTGTTCGATGCTGCTTCAAAGTGACCTGTAACCTGAAACCTAAAACTTAATTTTTAACAATTTCTTCTGCTTCTTGTAGGATTGCAGCAATTATGAAGAAGAGTGGCAATCGTGAGGATTATTATTGCGGTGGAGTTCTTGTGTCGGATAGGAAAGTTGTGACAAGTAAGTAAATTGGAACTTTGAATGCTATACAGAGATTAAAGTCGACTCGGATTTTGTATGGAGTTGAGTAGACTTTTTCATACAAAATCTGAGTCAACTTCGAGATCTGCTTGAAATTAGTCTGTCCAACACATCATAAGGTTGACCTTCAACTTCACCTTATTCCTTCTGAATACTTCCTTGGATGACGTTGCTTTAAATTCATCCTAGTCTTGACGACGGCTAATTGATAATCATACTCGAATACCACAAGTCGGTTAATCGATCCGAAATCAGACACTAAACTGACGTGACTCTGACATAGACGATGACTGTTGACTGGATCCGACATCAGCTCAGAGTCATGTCAGGCTGATTTTCGATCATTACACCAATTTGTGGTATTTTACGAGAAATCCTTTGACTGCCGACAAGACGTGAATCAGCCTTAAGCAAGGACTGACCTGATCTGTATGAATACATCACCAACTTCTGGGCTAGGTCCATTTAAACCAGCACATAGTCTTATTCCAATAATTCCTTATTATTCACATAAATTTTTACTTTTAGCTGCCAGATGTGTCCATAAATATGAAAGATCAGCATATAAACCAATGACTTTGCGTGACATCACCGTTAGACTTGGATCACATGACCTAACTGCCACATCCGAAAATGGAAGAGTTGTCCCAAAAATATCACAAATTAACATTCATCCAGATTTTAAAATAAATGAAATTAAAACTGAATATGACATAGCTGTGATTGTGCTTGATAAGCCTGTAAGCATGTCTAAATTTGTCAAGAGCATCAACTTGATGGACGAAGGATCAGAAGGTAGGGACATCAGTGAAGGAATCGTCGTCAGCTATGGATATAAGGAAAATCAAAAATTAACAGCAAAATCATCGCCAAAGGAACTGTCAACAATGTTTATTCCAGTTGAAAAATGTATTCATAAGAATCAAGCCACGGTTTCAGCTACAGCAGACGATACCTTTTGTATCAATGAAGAATCACCCGACAAGGTCTGTATTGAGGATATTGGAAGTGGACTTTATGTCTATTATCAACAAAAATATTATTTACGTGGAATGCTGTCTAGTGTCATTACGACTAATACAGATCTATGTGATGATGAGACAGTCTCAATCTACACGGATGCTACGGTATACACAGAATGGATTAATTCAATTCCAACTGCAACTGTTAGGTCCACATTTGCACCGGCAAATAGCGATTTCGATGGAAGGTGAGGATTTAAAGATTGTGAAAAAAAATACTCAAATTTTAATTGATTTTGTTTGCTTTTAGACCTATTTGGGGATGAAGTTGCTCAACTAAGAGTTCAGCTCATGAATATTCTTTGTGAATTTATATTTGAGTTTTGGAAATAAATGTTTAATCCATGTAAAAGTTGTTTCTATTAATTTATAGTCTGCTTAATTCTTAATTCTCCTTCTTTCCCCTCCTTTCGCCTCCCCTCTCCCCTACCTCTCTCTCCCCTACCTCTCTCTCACTCCCCCTCTTCTCTCTGCCCCTCCTCTCTTTCCCCCCATCCTCCCTTTCCCCCTCCCCTCTCTCCCCTCTCCCCTCTCTCTCCCCTCATCTCTATCACATTACTCTCACTCTCTCCTCTCTTTCCCTATCCTCTTGCTCTCTCCTCTCTCACCCTCCTCTCACTCTCTTTCTCTCTCCTCTCGCTCTCTCCTCTCTCTCCTACTCCCTCCCCTCCTCTATCCCCAACCCCTGATTGTGTATTCTCATGAGCACGCTCATTTAAGTGACAATGCTCATTGTCTGTTACTGAAAACATGAAAATCCATCTATGCGTAGCTCGGGCTTCAATCAAAAAATGCGCTTCTGTTCAATATTGATGTGAAAACTTTTTTACTTGTTGTTGTTATTCTTCACTAATATTTTAATAAAATTAATGCTCATTTACTCATTTAATGATACTTTACTCATTTTAGTCTCATTCTATTTGGATCCATGTATTGAGATTTAAAACAGCGTCTAGTAAATATGAGAATCTTTTGACTCCTTTCATCTTTTTGAGAGCAAATCATATAATTTTGAGTGTTTGTTACTTAATTATATGTGACGATAAGTGTGTGCGTCACTAAATTTTATTGAGATTATTTACCGAATGCCGGGATTGATGATAACTCTTGTTTAATTCAGTGTATTGAGCTGCTCAAATCAGTACATAAGTTTTTAGTGAATTAGAATTATTAATAAATTATTTGACAATATTTTGGAGGCTATTTGACTTGAATAGCACAACTTTCGGTTAATCGATCCATATTCCGGTACCAGACTAGCATGACTATTACTTGGCGTCGGATTCAGGCTGAATTTGGTATCAGGCTAACGTAAGACTCTGGCATGATGTAGGATTTAAAGCTAATCCGACACCAAGTCAATGTCACGTCTGGAGCCGGTTTCTTGGTATACACCCACACCTACTCTTACTCCAATTCAAGGAATAAACCCTGGACACCTAGAATAGCCTGGCCGTTACCCTAGGATATACCATAGGGCAGTGGGCAACCTGTGTGGTGCAACAACCTGTTTGTTTCGAATCAATTTCTGGAAATGCTATGAACCGTATGCCTTGTGTGGTTTCTTTCGAGGCTTAACATCAAAGTGTGCCGCGGTACAAAGGTTGTCCACCACTGCCCTAGAGTATGTATCAAGTGTAGGTGTAGTTGTAGACGTATACCAAGTGAGTGGGTGTGGTTGTAGACTTATACCAAGAAATCTACCCCTTGGATCGGATTTTTGATCGATTAACCGATTTGTGCTATTCATGTAATATTCAAGGCTTTATAATTTAGCTAGATTCCTAAAAGATAAAGCCTAAAAGTGATCAAAACAATAATTTAGATACAAAATCAAGTGCAGAACATGAACTTCCAATATTTTCTAATTTTCTGCACCTTAATAACCCTAAAAAGTGAAACATTAGCAAATACAGTTACGTGTCAATATGAAGAAAATGACATTTCCATATACACAACCAAATTATCAGACTATACATGTGAAATCTCATTTGAATTTGAGAATTATGAGAATATAACTGAAATTGACGGTGAGCATGAAGATGATGAAAAAGCCGACGGCGATGTAAAAATTCTACAAATATTTTGTCCATCAAAAATTCATGCGATGACGTCAATTTATTGTGATAAATTTAATAATTTGAATGCGTTGAGGCTTGAAAATGTGGAAATGAAGGAAATTGAGGAAAATTCTCTACGAAAATGTCAAAATTTAAAGCTTTTGCATTTAAATGGCAACGAAGTTAGTGAAATTCCGGAAAATTTACTCATCAATAATTCAGGTATGATTGAAATTGTCATCAGTTCTAATCAAATTAAGTCACTGGGTGTGGATACGTTTAAGATGCAGGAAAATTTACAAAAACTTTTCCTTCACAACAATCAAATTGAGTCACTGCCGAGTGGAATCTTTAAGAATTTGAAGAATCTTAAAAAGTTGAATTTGGACGATAATAAAATTGAAGTTTTGGATGCTGAGTGGTTTAGTAGTTTAAATGATTTGGTGAGTAGACTCAGATTTAGTTCAATTTTGATCACCAAAAACAATTCAAGGAACTGGTTTCTTAATCTATCTGGGATATCCTACTATATCTTGGTTATTTTACCATACTTTGAGATACCCTGGACTACTCTAAATATACAGCACTACCATGGATATTCTACATTTCCTTGGATACCTTACTCTACCCTGGATATCCAACACTACCCTTCCCTATCCGGGATATCCTACTGTACCCTGGATATCCTATAATATCACGAATATCCTAGCATTACCTAAGATACCCTATATTAATCTATATACCCCACACTACCAGGGATACTCTATCGTACCCGGTATATTCTATCCTACCACTGGATATCCTACAACACCAGGAATACCTTACCCTACCAAGGATATCTAGGACTTTCTAAGAGTAAACCGCCTAGTCAATCCGTGATTCTGCATTAGGGCATCTAGGATAATTTTAAGATAGGTTAACTTAAGGTAGTTAGGATCCTTGCTCATTTCAAGCTATAATATACTTAATATTCCTCACTTTAATCTTTAATATTTCAAATTTCTATTTTTAGCTAACATTGTCCATCCAATCCAACAAGATTGCTCACTTACAACAAGATATTTTTGAAAATCTCAACAATCTTCAATTCCTTCACATGGACCACAACTTATTGACCGTCCTTAATGCCAATTCATTTGGAAATCGTGACAAATTGACGCAAATTTGTGTAAATTTTAATAACATCAGTGCAATTGATCCTGCAATTGTCCAAAATTCATCACTTTTGAAGCTCAGAATGGAGAAAAATGCTTGCTATGATGAAATTATCGAGAGTCGGGATCGAATGGAGGAAAAGTTGAAGACATGCTTTGATAATTTTAATTTTGGTAAGATTAGTTGTCATTAACATGTAGCTATGAATTATTCAACCTCTAATCCAACAGAATATGCTGCCCATGATCCATCAAATTTAGAAAACAGTCCAATATTTGATGATGATGAAATTTTAAAAGTTTTGTCACCAATTGAGCCAGAAATTGAATATGAGAATGTTACAGCTGTAGATTTCGACACTAATATTGATACAGAATCAACGACAGAACCGTTATCATCCACTACAACAACAACTAAGAGAGTAATAACAAAAAAACCGGTAATTAGACCTTGACCAAATTGACATGTGGGAATTCCCATTTTGTTTACTGTTTTGGAATTATTTAAATTATTCTTATCTATTCAAGTCAATCTATTCAGTCAATTGCGGCAGAGCTGACTCGAGTGTTGTTGAACTTAATGATGACAATGAGTTTGCTCGGGGAACTTATCCATGGTAATAACTTCAAAATTAGATTCTTAAGACAATTAATAAGCTTATGACTAATTTTAGGAGTGCTGTGATTATGAAATTAGATCAACTAAATAGTCCATGCGGTGGGGTTTTGATATCAGAAAATAAGGTTGTTACAGGTAAATATTGTCAAAGTTGCTGGTTACTTAGGTAGACAGGGTTATCTTACCTTACCCTACCAAGGTATGCATGGTTATCCTAGCTTATCCTTGTTCTTAAGTTATCCTACTTGAGTACCTTACCCTACCCAGGTTTGTAGGCAGGGTTATCCTAAGCTACCCTCCCCAGGTAGGCAAAGCTATCCTACCTTACCATACCCACGTAGGCAGGGCTATCCTACCTTACCCTGCCCAGGCAGTCAAGGTTATCTTACCTACCTACCTAAAAAGGCAGGGTTATCCTACCTTATCCTACCAATCCTAGGTTACCCTACCTAGATTGTCTTACCTTATAACTTATCCTATTTGGTTGCCTTACTCTACACAGGTAAACAAGGTTATCCTAGGTTACCCTGCCCCACACCATCCTAGGCACTCTAGAGGTGAAGGAACAATAGGGTAGGTGGGATGCGCTCATATTGCCTTACCTGCGTACCACCTATACCACTCCTCTTTCAGTCCTAGGGTTGCTAGGATAATCTGGGTTAGGATAATCATGTCTATCCGAGTGAGCTAACCTAGGAAGCTTAAGAAACTGACCTTGAAATACAGCATCACCTAGAACTAATGCACAATTTCTATTTCAGCTGGAAAGTGCCTATACAAGTACGACATGAAAACTGAAAAATTTAAAGAATATGATATTCTCAACCTTTTGGTTAAATTAGGCAGTCATCATGTTCACAACAAATTAGAAGGTGAAATGAAAGTAGTTCCATTGTCATCAATTCACATTCATCATGACTATAACATTATGTCTGAAAAGATGGACGCTGACATTGCTGTGATTGAATTGAAAAAAAATGTCAAATTTTCTAAATTTATTCAACCAATTTGTATGATGGATGTGAATACAGAGTTAGATGATATAGCGGAAGGTGTCGTAGTCAGCTATGGTCATCCAGAAAATGTCATAAGAACACCTGATCTTAAGCCTAAAAAGAAGATTATTAAAATATATCAAAATTCAGACTGTGAAAGGAAAAATGTAGCTTTTGAATCAATATCAAGCAACAGAACATTCTGTGGTGGTGACAGTAAAGGATCTGCCGTGTGTATGGAGGATATTGGAAGTGGATTATTTATTAAACATGATGATTATTACTATCTAAGAGGTATTGTCTCTATTGTTGTTGGTGATAATGATGAAGTTTGTGATGACACAACATATTCACTATTTACGGATGTGTCAAAATATATCAAATGGATTGCGGATGTTCGCGATGATTCTGATTTGACTTTTAATATGGCTTGAATAAAATGTAAAATAAATTAATTGTTTTTCATTTTTTTATATCTGTTTCTAAATTTGTATGAAAAATATCATCTCAATTTAGGTCTTTGATCTTCGGTCTTCGGTCATCGGTCATCGATCATCGATCATCGGTCTTCGGTGGTCTTCGGTGGTCTTCGGTGGTCTTCGGTGGTCTTCGGTCTTCAGTCTCTTTGGTCTCTTCGGTCTAGGTCTCGGTCGTCGGTTTTCGATCTTCGGTTCGGCTCTTCGGTCTACTTCGTTATCTTCGGTATCTTCGGTTTTCAGTTTTCAGTTTTTCGGTTTTCGGTTTTCGTTCTTCAATCTTCCTTGTTTTTTCTTGGTCTCTCACTCTTATGTTCCCTCCTTCTTTTTGTTCCTCCCACTTTCAGTCTCTCGTTCTCAGACTCTCAGTCTTTCGATCTCACAGTCCCGCCATTAAATATGTATGTGTTCATAAAAGTAAATAAGACGTTCGTTCATTTTGTGATAAGAAATTTCGCTGAAAAATGTCTTATATTTTTATAATCATTTGTTAAGGAACTTTTGAAGAGGATCAATCTAATAAAATGAAGTTCTTATTTTATTTTTCAAATTTATTATTTTTCTGTGCAATTTTGAATTTTCAATCTACAACAAGTGCTTATGTAGTTGGAGTAAGTTACATTGCTATAAAATTTCAACTAATTATTTCAGTAAATTATTTAAAAAAATATATATTTAAAAATCATTTTATTTCATTAAATTAGGAAACATGCGGAAAAATTGTGGATAATCTAGGGTCTATTGGAAATGCAGTCTATCCATGGTAAGAGTAGACCTAAAACGAACCGAAGAACCGAAGACCGAAGACCGAAGACCGAACACCGAACACCGAAGACCGAAAACCGAAGACCGAAGACCGAAGAACGAAGACCGAAGACCGAAGACCAAAGACTGAAGACCGAAGACCGAAGACCGAAGACCGAAGACCGAAGACCGAAGACCGAACACCGAACACCGAAGACCGAAGACCGAAGACCTAATATGTAACTAAACCATTTCCTTATTCTTTACAGGTTTGCAGTCCTATCAACTACCAACGGAAGACAATTTTGTGGTGGAACAGTACTGACAAAAAATAAAATTCTCACAGGTAAATCCAAAGGTCAAATTTAATGACATTAAACTACAATTTTTTTTTGAAAAAATATCTAGCTGCATCATGCATTCACGGCAAAGACAATTTGTACAAATTCACTGCAACAGATATAATTGTAACTTTGGGAGCTCGTAACCTTAGTGCATCAATTGAAAGAGGTAGAATAACTGTCGATGTTGAAAGGATTGATGTCCATCCAGACTGGAATGTATCTTCAATGTCATTTGATGCTGACATGGCTGTTTTAACATTAACTCATGACGTCAACTTTAATCGCTTCATTAAGCCAATTTGTATGACTGATTCTAATTCGGAAATTATGAAAATAACCCAAGGTCATTCGATCAGCTACGGCCTACACTCATATGATGATAACAAAAATGAATTAAATCCAATAACAATTCCGATTGAAAATAGAAATGAATACTGCTTTTATACTAATTACGAGTTGGTTCAATTTTCGAGCCCGAGAACATTTTGTGGAGGATATCGTAATGGTTCTGGAGTTTGCATGGGTGATGGTGGTAATGGATTGTTCGTCATATATGACAATATGTACTATCTTCGTGGAATTGTGTCAGCAACATTGGTATCTGGTGGCGGTTGTGATCTTTTTAGTTATGCCATATTTACGGATGTTCCTAAATTCTATAGTTGGATTAATAGCAAAATCAATGATTTAACTGTGTAAGTACTTTAAAGAATTGAGCCAAATTGGGTTAACTTACTCTCACCTCTCACCTCTCACCTCTCACCTCTCACCTCTCACCTCTCACCTCTCACCTCTCACCTCTCACCTCTCACCTCTCACCTCTCACCTCTCACCTCTCACCTCTCACCTCTCACCTCTCACCTCTCACCTCTCACCTCTCACCTCTCACCTCTCACCTCTCACCTCTCACCTCTCACCTCTCACCTCTCACCTCTCACCTCTCACCTCTCACCTCTCACCTCTCACCTCTCACCTCTCACCTCTCACCTCTCACCTCTCACCTCTCACCTCTCACCTCTCACCTCTCACCTCTCACCTCTCACCTCTCACCTCTCACCTCTCACCTCTCACCTCTCACCTCTCACCTCTCACCTCTCACCTCTCACCTCTCACCTCTCACCTCTCACCTCTCACCTCTCACCTCTCACCTCTCACCTCTCACCTCTCACCTCTCACCTCTCACCTCTCACCTCTCACCTCTCACCTCACACCTCTCACCTCTCACCTCTCACCTCTCACCTCTCACCTCTCACCTCTCACCTCTCACCTCTCACCTCTCACCTCTCACCTCTCACCTCTCACCTCTCACCTCTCACCTCTCACCTCTCACCTCACTCCCTTCCTAACTAATAGCGTTACATTATAAGGAATCTGCTGATAAGTTAATTAATTATTTTAAAATAACAGACAAACAACAACAATTGCAACAACAACTTATAGATCAAAATGGCAACAATATTTCGCAAATCAAGGATCGTTAGAAACAACAACTAGAATGACCTATAGAACCACTAGAAGGACCACTCCTACATCAACAACCACTCCATCTCCTGAATACAATCAAAATGCTAACGAAGATGTCTCATGTGCATCAAAATGGTATAGATTCTGTCCATAAATTAAAAATTCTTCTATGCTTCACGTGGAAGGTAAAGATTAGGGTTCGGACTGCATATTCTGCGTTTTCAATGCGCGAACCTTTAATTTTTGGTAAAATCTTATAAAATACCTTTAATGTTAAAAAGTAGACGTCAATAAAGCTTTGAAAATATGTAAGGATCAGTGTTTTCTTAAGTTTTCGTTGTCACAGAACACCTTTTTTGAATTTTCAGGGTAAACGATTTGATCACCTGAAATAGAGTCTGTTACATGCACAACTTTATTAAAATCACGTTCATTTGACAATGTGACTGAGAAATTTGTTTTGACTGACGAATCAGGAATTGATGAAATCTCCGCATATAATTTCAAATCACGATGGATCGTATCATTAATGTTGAAAGATACAAGTGCTTCTGAATATTTTTATCCAAATTTGCATTTTGCAACTTCCATTTTAATGATTTTCATAAAAATGATAATGAAGATGTTGACTGACTCTAAATTATATAAATTAAGAATTAAGTGAGGGGAAATTCTCATTTTTAAGACATGCAAGAAGCTTTGAGGGGAAATAAGGAGAACGATTAATGTCTTTATACTCGAATACATCGAGTAACTTGATACTTGGATGATTAGAACCTCCAAAAAATCACAAAAATTTATGAGAGATTTACTCAATTGACTTTAATTATTTTTCACAAGCTTATCTCCTCTCTCGGTCAGTAATCAGTCATAAAATTGGAATGTTTGTGATTAAACCTGTTTAAGGATGAACTGTAAAATGAAATTTTTAATATTTTGTGGATTATTTGTGCTTTTACTACCGACATTAGCTCAAAATAGTGAAGTATGTAGCTTGTGCCTGACAATTTAGAATCAATAATTAAATTGTGATGAAAAATAATTTTTTTTTTATTTTTTTGCTGTAAGTTTTTAAATATTTTATCTAATTTGGGTCAGTAAATGTTAATAAAATGTCAATAATAGTTTAGGGAACCTGCGGTAGAGTTGCAGTTGGACAAGGAAATATTATCAGAGGACATTTTGCCAAACGTGGGCTTTTCCCATGGTGAAGAATCAAAAATTTAATCTCAAAAATTCTCTCAAAAATGAAATAAATTCTCTCTTAACAGGGCGGCTGTGTTGATGAATGAAGGCATTAAATTTTGTGGAGGAACACTTTTGACAAAAAAGTTTGTGTTGACAGGTGAGATTCGCCAATTAAGTAACTATTCTCTACAGATCACTGTAGGAGCTGGGCTGTGGCTCGCTCGCTCGGCTTGCCTTGACAAATGCTCATATTACTAATAAATGCTTCATTTTAGCTGCTCATTGCATACACGGCAAGGAAGATCAGTACAAGTATACGACAAACGATATTAAAGTTGTTTTGGGTGGACATAACTTTACCGTAGAAGAACCTGGACGAGTTTATTCTGAAATTTCAAGTATAAATGTTCATGAAGACTGGAATGTAAAATCAGAGTCACATGATGCAGACATTGCAATGCTGACTTTGAAAGAAAATGTCCAATTCAGTTCATATATTAAGCCTATATGCTTAATTCCTCCTGAATCAAATGTTGTTGAAATATCGCATGGATATGCAGTTGGATATGGACTGAATCAAAATGAAGAGGTAGAGAATGTTCTAAAATATGTTAAAATGCCAATTCAGTTTAGCAATGAAGAATGCTTTTATACAAATCATGTACTTTTGTCACTGTCAAGTCGTCGAACATTTTGTGCTGGTGATCGTAATGGATCTGGTGTTTGTTCCGGTGACAGTGGAAATGGATTATTTGTAGAATATCGAGGTGTCAATTATCTTCGAGGAATTGTGTCAGCTTCAATCGCAGATCCTGTAGGCTGTAATACTTACAACTATGCAATATTTACAAATGTCCAAAAATTTTATGAATGGATTACGGATATAATCTCTCAAAGGTAAGAATATGATGGAATAATTAAGATTAATTCAAATTCAATAAATTTGTCAATTAATTTTGACACTACGGTTCAGAGCTGTTTTTGGTGAGTCGAGATTTAAAGCCGCACATTATGAACCACTATATTTAGGATTTTTTGGATGATTAACTAAATTATTTTTTTTATTTTATATAAAGTGAACAAATCATCCTGATTGGATCTTATTTGCTATCAACGGATTTGAGAGCAGGCTTACGTGTTGACGTGTCATTATTGACATCAAATACACCCATGATTAAGAATGTTCGTATATCTGATGCTAAAGCATTTCAAATCCAGTTTCAGGTAAGCTTGTTTCTTGCTTTTTATTTTAAACTTTTAAAAGCCGTTAAAAATTTAAATTTTGAAAATCCGTTACAAATAAATTTATAATTTAATTCAAATATTCTTATTGATAGAATATCCCCCAATCAAATGAATATGAGCTGAAGGTTGCATCAAGGTCATCTAATAAATGCTCGTCATCTAAGCTTATCAAGTCTTCAGATCGTCCGCTAATCCTCATTCAGTTCAACAAACTCTTCTATTCAACCAGCGAATCCTTTTCATTCCGAATTTTCGCATTAAATCAGAAACTGCTTCCATATAAAGGAACACAGTCCATCAATATTAAAATCCTTGACTCTAAAAATGAAGCTGTCCAAATATTTGAAAGAATCCCAACCACAAATTTTGGTGTCTATGAAAATTCCTTTAAACTTAAATCTGCTCAAAATGTGGGTCAGTGGAAGATTCAAGTCGAATCCGGAGACAAGAAAATTACCAAAAAATTCCATGTCGGGCAACCAAGTGATGACAACCTTGAAATGTACATACAAATGTCTCCAGTTATCAGCTACACGGATAGACGAGCTTATATGGATATTTACGTTAAGGACAAAAACAACAAGATCTTTACTGGAACCGCAAATATCTACGCATCTGGAAAGTTTAAAGGATCGGACAGGAACGCCTTCGACAGGAAGCTTGTTAAGCAGGTCGAACTGGCTGGTCATAGAAATGGAGTTGACATTAAATATGATGAACATTTGGGAATATATCCATCAGCTGACATGATCTTGCGATTTGATGTTGAAGCCACTGATCCAGACACACAAAGATCCATCAAAACATCAAAGGAAGTTGAACTTAAGTACAATACTAGAAATACGATTCATCTGATCAGGAAGAAGTACTTTAAACCAGGATTTAAATTTCCAATGAAAGTCAAAGTTAAGACATTAAATGGACAACCTGACAACTCCTTCAACCAATTATACATGACTGTTGAGTATCACAATAATGGCACCGGAACTGTTAAGAAGCAATTTCAATTAAATCTTAAAGATGGTGAGATATTAACACCTGTGGAACCGACGTTAACTACAACACAAATTACATTGAATTATCAATTTGCTGATGCAAAATTGACTGAAGTGATTGAACCATTGCCAATGATGGGAGAGAAGGAGTATATGCAAGTAACTACTCTGAAGGAAAGGTAAGATATTGACATGTTAGAAGTTCGAACTCCGGGGTAACTGTTGTTTTTTTCCATCAAGCTGTGTCCAAGACAAATTGTGTCTTGTATAGAATGTGTCTAGGATAGAATACTTCTTGGATATATTGTATCTAGGGTAGAATGTTCCTTGTATAGAATATGTCTAGAATATAATGTATCTAGGATAGAATGTGTCTTGGATATATTGTACCTATGATATAAGATGTCTTGGATAGAATGTGTTTTGGGTAGAATGTGTCCAGGATAGAATGTGTCTTGGATATATTGTGTCCAGGATAGAATGTGTTTAGGATATATTGTGTCTAGGGTGTATAGAGTCCAGGATATAATGTGTCTAGGATGTATTGTGTCTAGGATACTATGTGTCTTGGATAGTATGTGTATTCGATATACGGTGTCTAGGATATAGTGCCTATGATATAGTGTGTCATGGATATATTGTGTATAGGATATATCGTGTCTTGGATATATTGCGTCATGGATAGAATGTGTCTTGGAAAAATAAGTCTTGTATATATTGTGACTTGGATATATTTTGTGTTCGAATGAGTCCATGATAGATTGATTTTAATATATATTTCATCATTTTTATTCTTTTAGTACTGTCATCGGCCAAAAGATCAAATATCAAGCACAAACTACGGGAAAAATGGAATCACTTCACGTTCTTCTAATAGGCATAAACGGTATCGTATTTTACGAGGAATTCTCTGATGCTGTTGGAAAGGACATTTATGAATTTGCTGTTGAGTTGACTGAAGAAATGAGGCCTGAATCAAGAGGAATTGTATTTTATGTTCGTCGCTCAGATGGAGTTCTTATTTATGATGAATTTTTGGTAAATATTGGATATGGATTTGAGAATACGGTAAGGACAACAGTTGTTTAGTTTGTGGATCGATGGATATTAGCTAATATATCTTAATCTTTATCTTTACAGCTCGAAATATCAGTTCCAGAAGTTGGAAAGCCAAACGAGCAAATCAATATTGATATTAAGACAGCAAAGGGTTCAAAAGTGTTCCTCACAGCCATCGATCAACTGTCACCGCAACTGATCCGCGATAATGAAATCTCTAAAAATGACATCTACAATGAGTTGATCTATTACTTGAACTATAGATTCCCAAATACGTCACTTTACCATTTTGAAAAGTTCAACGGATTTGTTCTGCAACCCCTGACAGAAAAAGGAACATGTGATTCGAATTTGGCACGGTACGAACCTGACGAGGTGGACGAGACATCCACTGACGTCGACTACTTCCCAAAAGTTTGGCTTGATAAAAGTATTGATGTAACATCTGACGACAGCTCTGTTTCTATAAATCTACCAAATACCATTACAACATGGAGATATTATGGATTATCGATGCATCCAACAAAAGGCTTAGCAGTCGTTAAAGTTCAACCAACAACGACAGTTAAAAATGAAATTGTGGTTATGACCAAAGCACCACAATATGCATACAAGGATGAAATTTTCTGGGTCGACGTCAATGTCTTTAACAATCATCAAGATAGACTTCAAGCACGTGGATCTATAAGTCTTGAAAATGCAATATTTGTGGATAAAAACATTAATAAAAGATTTAACTACGAGTGCACCAAGTTCATACCATCAAGTAACAAATACGACATACAAAAGTCCTTAACTTTACAGCCACAAAAGAAGACATTTGTTGACAAAATTCCAATCGAATCCAATGGCATAGGAGATATCAAAGTCACAGTCACAGCAGCTGCTGGAAATTACAAGGATTTAGCCTTAAAATCAATTCATCTTCTCACATCTGAGCCATTTAATCCAAATGGAAACTTTGACATTAAAGTTCAAACTCAAAAGAATCGAGATGATCACGTTAGAATCAATATCGAAGGTAAACAGTTACAGACACAGCCAGACACAACAGTCAGCATTATGGTTCAACTTCCAAGAGGATTTAGATATGTTTCACATGTTCAGAATGATAAGATTCAGGTTGGTATTCAATTGTGACTATCAAGCTGAATTGGCAGGACTTCAATGTCCAGACTCCAAAAGTCCTACAAACTCTGCTATCAAGTTATGTCCTGATTGTTCAACTGTTTACTAATGACATGATTTATTATTTCAGGATTATAAATTCGAACAAGATCCAATCGCCGTCGTGTTCTACCTTAGAAATATAGGACGTCAAGGGTTTAAACTTGGTGTAATCGGATCGAAGGTTTATGACGTTGATAGCCACAGCCCATCACTTGTCCAGATTTATGACTATGATAGATTAGGTAAGATCCAATATATGAGCCAATATATAGCTTAAGTACTCGAGTCTTTGTAAATGTTAAGAGGTATAGCTAATAAAAGGAAAGGAGAGGAATAATTTGACAATGCTGGGTTAAGACCAGTGGTGGGAAGGCTTATATTTTTCACCTTGGCGGTACACCTTGGTGGTAGTTCTCGATTGAATCCACACACGGCATGTCATTTTCATGCAAGTAGTGAAAAAGCTATAATGGTCAAATTGGTTAGGAAGTCGGGCAATCGACTCAAAGGACCCGGGTTCGATCCCAGGGAAATTCTAGTTAAATTTGTGGGTTTTTTCGCTGTTCTAGTCTAGAAAAGTTCTAGTCACACCAACCCGGTTTGTGTCATTCACGACACACAAATTGTGACTAGGTACGTTGCATTGATATGCAAGGTCATGCAGCGTGCATACTTAGGGAAAGTAAAACAATAAGGCAACAAAATATCATTAGTATGCCGCGGAAAACAGGTTGACTACCACTGCTTTAGACGAAAGTTAGCCCCGATCAACACCTCCGGTTAATAATTCGGTGTCCTTTACATCATTTTGTTGTCAGTAAGGGTTCCTGATACTGAGAACAGCGACTTCTCGGATAGTCTCGAGTCCTGATATTTCCCGATGTCTTGGACAGTCTGGAGATCGAGACCAAGACTGTCCTAGATGTCTCGGCTTCGGTCTCAAGAATTTGACGAGACCATGACATCGGGAATCGTTAGTTGTCAGACCACACTCACGTCTAGTCGCATCACAGAATTGTGTTGCTCCGGGTTACTACGATACATTCACTATTACTCATTAATTTATAAATCTTTACAGTAATCAAAGAAACATCATACTATACCTATGATACAAATGCTTTGGCATGCAACAAAATTGAAGTCTTGGAAGGGAAAAGTCTTGTTGAAAAAGAACTTAACAAAATACAAGGATATCAAAAATCTGCTCAAGATTTGAGTAATGAAATTAAACAAGCAAAACAACAAATAGAAAAAGCAGGAAAAACGCTTGAAAATGCAAAAGAAAATGTCGGTAGTGCCCAAGAAAAAGCACAAAAAGTTGATGAGACATTGGAGGATGCTTTGAATGTTTTGAGTAGTGCTGAAAATGAATGGAACACTGAAAATGAAGCACAACAAAGCCAAGATGAAGCTATTGTTGAAGAATCAGCAGGAAGTGAACCAACAAATACAGCACAAGCACGAAATGCCGTGAAGGCTGCAAATGCGGAACACATTGATGCACAAAGGAAATTCGAGCATGTAAAAACTAAATTATATACAGCAGAAAGGAATCTCAATACTGCTAAGCGGAATGCACATAAGCCAAAAGATGAAGCTAATCAGCTACGATGGTATGCAGAGGTTGTAAAAGCAAACGCCACAAAAGCTCAAAATAAACTTAAAAAGGCACACGAATCTATGAACGATTCTCTTAAATCTGTGAATGAAGCAGAAATTGAAATCAATAAATTGCTAGGTGATATTTATAAAGCTTGGCTGTTCATTAAATACGTAATCAATAAAGCAAATACAGCATCAAAATACACAGAAATTAAAGATGAGGTTGTGGAAGCACAAAATAAAGCTATTAATGTTGAAATTCAAGTAGATAATGCCCTTAGTATAAAAACTACAGCCGTAGAACAAGTCACAGAATTTGTTAATTACATTAATCAATTATTTGACGATTCCCAACAATTCGAAGCACATTGCAACCAATTATCAGAACAAGCCACATCAATAAACAATACAGCTATGGAAATTAAAAGGACAGTCGACTTTTATAAAGATTTACAAACACAATATGCAAATGCAGAACAAAAGCTAGCAGATGCGGAATTTAAGCTGATATCAGCAAACTATAAATTGAAAAAATTAGAAAGGAGAACTCAAAGAAGAACAACAACAACGAGAACAATTTAGCTATGATGTCAACGATAACGATTCAATATCAATAACTGATTCAGATGATTGTTCAACATGGTACAGATTCAGCAATTGTCAGTAAATTTTATGCCTTGTTAAAATATGAAAATTACTTGTCAAAAAAAAAAGTAAATAAAATTTGAATTAAAAAATTAAATTTTTATAAAAATTGGCAATGGTGGATAACCTGTGTGCCACGGCACACTAATGTGACACCAAAATGTCATGAACCGTAGCAACTTAGGCTCTAACTGTTCCAGTAAGTAAGTAAGTAAGTATGAATCGTATGCCGTGTGCGGTTTCAGTCGAAGCTAACAAAAAAGACGTGCCGTGAAAAATAAAAGGTTGTGAACCACTGATTTAGTAAGATGGTAAGTTGACTTTAGGAAGTTAAATGACAAGCTGGAGGAATAGGTAAAGTCAACTTTGGTATGATAACTCGGTGGTCGTCGATTCAAATTCTGACACATCCTTTTTCATGAGATCAGATGCTTAGACTGCTTAATGTACGAAATAAAGCCATAATTAGATTCTGGCTTCTTCCACATGCAGTAATCATATCTCAATAAAGAATTATTTTCATTATTATTAGGTGTAACAAGACATTAAGCTTAGTCGACCACTGCAAATAGACAACGAAATCACTTTAACTTCATGGTCATCTGGAAGAAATTAATTCCTAGGAATCGCAAATAAATATTTATCTAGGATTCAAGGAAATCCTTGGGATTTCTAGATAATCGTTGGATCTGACAGGATTGAAGCTTCATTTGTATAATACAACTGTTATAAAAATTGTTGCATTTTTAACTATTCGATGTGGAAAAATTGATGATTTGGCAACAAAGATGTATCAAGACTATATACTCCAACCTGATTACAGCTTTGTAATGTGGCCAGCAATAGAGTGTATGGAAAGCTTATTTGTAATGACCTAGGCATGTGTCATATAAGTAAGTAAGTATTCAAGTAGAATCAATAAATGATACCTCCAGATTATACTCAACTCAGTTCAGAATTGGCAGGGAATGACTGTCCTGAAATAAAGCATTTATCTGATAATATCTCTGTTTTATTGTCCAGCTGCAAGTGCTTAATATTTTCAATGTTTTATTGATTTCAGCTTTTTGGCATCAAAAGTTAAATTTACTAATTGAAACTGATTAATTCTGTTCCAGGACATCCTCAGCATTCAAATTAAAATTTATAAAAATACACTGCAACATTTTCTGTAAATTTAATAAAAAATATCCATAATTCTTGTGAGAAAATTCGATTTATTAGGTTGAGAGCTTATCATCATACATCACCATTATAAGCTTCACGTATCAGCCTTACGAGCTTCTCGGGAACTCCTCAATTTCGAAGTTCAGTCCAGATGCACTCCCGATCTATTGAGTCAAATGCCTTCTCGTAGTCTACAAAGACGAGGTAAAGTGCTGATTGCCACTCAACTGACTGCTCTACGATGGTCCTCAATGTGCTAATTTGATTTTATGTCTGCACAGTATATCCTTCCATTATCGAAATTATTCAAATAAATTTGAACTTGACTTGCAAACATCTTTGATTCCGCAAACTAAAAAGTCACAATTTTCATCATCAAACTGCCAATGTCACTTTCGCCTGACTACTTACCTCAAGTGGCTGATATGTAGCACAAAGTTGGACAATTCCTTCATTTGAATGTGATGTGATAAATTTTGAGCTTATTTTTGGTGTCACAATTGTATTTTTGGTAATTTTAGTGACTGAACAGAAGTCAGTTCCACTGATGGTAATCTTAGGCTGTAAAGTGTAGTCTGGGAACTTAACCTCGACAGGATTTTTTTTATTTTTTTCAGTTATGCGTACAGATTTGCTAAATTCTAATTCATTAGTTAGCTTGACTGTTAGATCCGTTTTTAGTCTAGCTTTTTGTTGACTAATTGAGAATTTGACAATCACTTCTGTTGCAATTGCGTAGTTAGATGTGTATCGGTGCTCCTTCAACATTCTATATTCATTAAGAATGTAGTTGACTAAAGGTAACAATTTCACATTTTATGTGAATGAGGGGAAATTCTCATTTTTAAGACATGCAAGAAGCTTTGAGGGGAAATAAGGAGAACATATTAATGTCTTTATACTCGAATACATCGAGTAACTTGATAATCTTGTTGAAAATAAATGATTAGAACCTCCAAAAAAATGACAAAAATTTATGAGAGATTTACTCAATTGACTTTAATTATTTTTCACAAGCTTATCTCCTCTCTCGGTCAGTAATCAGTCATAAAATTGGAATGTTTGTGATTAAACCTGTTTAAGGATGAACTGTAAAATGAAATTTTTAATATTTTGTGGATTATTTGTGCTTTTACTACCGACATTAGCTCAAAATAGTGAAGTATGTAGCTTGTGCCTGACAATTTAGAATCAATAATTAAATTGTGATGAAAAATAATTTTTTTTTTATTTTTTTGCTGTAAGTTTTTAAATATTTTATCTAATTTGGGTTAATTAATATTAATAAAATGTCAATAATAGTTTAGGGAACCTGCGGTAGAGTTGCAGTTTTACAAGGGTACATTTACGGAGGAAATTTTGCTAAACGTGGACTTTTTCCATGGTGAGATAACAAAAAATTTTAATCTCAAAAATTCTCTCAAAAATAAAAAAAAATCTCTCTTAACAGGGCGGCTGTGCTGATGGATAAAGACGGAATTAAATTTTGTGGAGGAACACTTTTGACAAATAAGTTTGTGTTGACAGGTGAGAATCAATTCGTAGAGAGTTCTGATTTTTTGCCCCATGTAGTTATTGCGATCACACACAATTTTTCATTTTATTAAACAAAAACACGTGTTTTTTCATTGTTTTAGAGTGCTTTTGAATGTTTTCTAATATTTTCTAATGTTTTAAAAATATTTTTCTATATTTTTTTTATATTTGTAAATGTTTTTCAATAGTTTTCAATGTTTTTGGAGTGTTTTTCAACATTTATCAATGTTTTACAATGTTTTTTGAACAAAGTTTGAATTTGTTGTAACCGTTGAAAAGTTTAAATTACAAAAGTCCGTTAAAGAAAGAAATTCATATATTTGTAGTAATTAAACCTTACTGGATCTTGTTCATAACTCATTTTTGCAGAGTTGGCTGGACTTTAAAGTGGAGTCCGGACTTTAAAGTCAAAAATTATTTTTTTTTTTTGTTTAAAACGTAATTTAATTTTTTTTCGGTTACACTGCGTATAATAATAATAATAATAATAATAATACTTTAATTTGGAATTGAAATTCTTTTAATTTGTTGTACAAAACGGTGAAAATATTTTGACACTAGCCTGAGTGTGACTTTAATTCAAAAACATCTTGAAAGTTAATACTTTTAATGGATGAAATTTATGCTCATCAGTGAAGTTAGGCTATAAAAAGTTTAAAAAAAAAATGCCAAGTGGTAAAAAAAAATTTTAACTTATGTTGATAAATCCGTACTTCACTACAAGATTGAATGCTGTTGCTGGAGGAGCGTCTGCTGGCATTTTCTCAGCTTCGTCGACAAATTTGCAATATTTAATTATTGCTTCTTCAATGTTGGGGATTTTTTTCAGACGTTCTTGTGCTTCGGTGAATTTCTTGAAAAGATTTTCAGTCTTGATTGCATCGCTTAGCTTTTCTGCGTAAGTTGTGCTGGTCAGTTGTTGCTAGTTAATTACTTCATGACTTGACGATGATTAGTTGCTTGCAACATTCACTGGATGTGGATGAGCAGCGGCTTGATGTACGTTGACTAACGGCGGATAGTTTTTGCAATCCAAATTTACTTTTGGCAGCATCTTGATTGGTGGGGTCCTAGTCCTTGAGTTTTCGATTCTCTTGGAGTACACGATGAACGATGGGCACAATCTGTGACTCGCAGCATGATTACCGTTGCAGTTTATGCAGTTGGTATTTCCTTCACGGGTTTTCCGTTGGCATTGAGTAATTCAGTAATGAATGGCCCCAACGTTGGCAGTTGAAACATTGAGTCGGAATTTTGTTCCACTTCTTGTTGTACTCCCATTTGACAATAATGTTTTCTTTGTTGCGATGGTTGTGGTTGAGGATATTGATGTTGATGTTGGAACTTTTTCCTGTTGTAGCGTCTTCAACACTTCATTCGTCGGAGCCTCAAAGTAACCTTTAAGGACAAATGACTTGGCTTTCTCTGATTCCTCAGAGAAAGTGTGGAATGGAAAGCCTTTAGCTTGCAGGATGTTGATGATTGAGGCTTTATCCTTAATATTTTTGATGAATAATTGAGTTGAATCAGGCGATGAGATTTTAAATGTAGGTTTGACCTTCAATTTAATTTTTGAGATAATTACTCGTACTTCTCTGGGATTTTGATGAATGAATATTGGCTTTGTCTTAATATTGGCTGTAGGAACAGTTGGTACCTCCGTTGGAGCTTGTTGCGGAATTTTTTAAAAAAATCTACTTTTCCAACTCATGTTACGCAGTGTAACCGAAAAAAATTTAAAATGCTTTTTAAACAATAAAAAGCCGGGCTCTTTGAATCCGGACTCCAAAGTCCTGCCAACTCTACATTTTTGTAAACTTTACGTCTCTCGATCAATTACACGAGGTATTTTTTAATGCTTTCCAATTTCTCACTGTAGCTGCTCATTGCATACACGGCAAGGAAGATCAGCACAAGTTTACAACAAATGATATTACAGTTGTTTTGGGTGCACATAACTTTAATGTAGACGAACCTGGACGAGTTTATTCTGAAATTTCAACTATAAAAATTCATGAAGACTGGAATGTAACATCAGATTCATATGATGCAGATATTGCAATGCTGACGTTGAAGGAGCATGTCACATTCAGTTCATATATCCAGCCGATATGCTTAATTCCTCCTGAATCAAATGTTGTTGATATATTACATGGATATGTAGTCGGATATGGAAAGAATCAAAATCAAAACCTCGAGAATATTCTAAAATATGTTAAAATGCCAATTCAGTTAAACAATGAAGATTGTTTTTATACTCATCATCCAATATTGCAATTATCCAGCAAAAGAACCTTTTGTGCTGGTGATCGTAATGGATCTGGCGTTTGTATAGGTGACAGTGGCAATGGATTGTTTGTAAACGATCAAGCAGTTTATTATCTTCGAGGAATTGTGTCAGCGTCAATCGCAGATCCTGTAGGCTGTAATACTTACAACTATGCAATATTTACAAATGTCCAAAAATTTTATGAGTGGATTACAAATATTATCTATCAAAGGTAAGATCATATGATGGAATAATTAAGATTAATTCATACACAATCAATGATATTTAATTTTTATTGATTTTCACAGGAGTCACGTGATAATTTGGGCATCAAAAAAGCTTTTTAATAAAAAAGATTACAATGTAATTTTATTGCCAACCAATTTATACAAAAGGACTGAAATTGCTCTCCAATATCGTAGAAATGTTGGAACAGTAAATTTGAAAACCGATAAAGTTGCAAAAATGAGATTTCCAAACCAAAGTTTTGCATCGAAGAAAGAGTTTGAATTAATCATGACGCTGTATCGAAATGAGACAGGATCAACTGGACAACGAAACATGTGCATGACTCAGGTATTACCTAATATTGAGGTTGATAACAAGGACTTTTACGCATTTATTAAGACTGATAAGCCAATTTATAAACCTGGTGACACATTATGGTTCAGAGTTGTAGTCGTGGACCGAGATTTGAAGCCGTATGCTATTAACAACATCAAAATCAGCATAATTGACTCATTCAATCGAGAAATTAAGTCATATGAACATCTAGGTCAAGATGGTGTTTTTAAAGAAAACTTCATTTTGAGTCGAAATTCAGCATTGGGTATGTGGAAGATTCGAGCAGTAATTGATAATTGTGATGCATTGGAGAAAATAAAGGAGTTTGCTGTCCAGAAATTCAATCCGTTATCTGTGCATCTTATTTTAGCTGATCGAAACATGTTGCCAACATCTGTTCTGAAAATCTCATTTTATGCTGTAAATCAATGGGATTACTTTGTACAAGGAAAAGCACAGCTGACGATAAAATGCACTACAACTGGTGAAACAGTCATCACAAAATCGTTTGATATTGTCACAGGCATTCAGCATGTTAATTATAAAGTCAAAGAGGATTTGAAAGCCACAGCAGAATTTAAACTTGACTATGAAGTTAGTCTTGAATTTACTGAACAAGAAAGTCAGATAAAGTCCCTAAAAACATCAAGTTTCACTGTCCATCATGATACCAGATTAAAAATAGATGCAAATCATCCTGACAAGTTCATGCCTGGACATCCATTCAATTTAGATGTTTTTATTTATGACTGGAAGGATTCTTTAGTTAAAAATTCTAATGAAAAAGTTCACATTGAGTACACAACTCATTTCCAGAATGGAATAAGACAGAAGGATGCTTATGATGTTTCAATTAGAAATGGAATTGCTCAAAATAGTTTCATTGTTCCAGAAGATGCAAATGAATTAAAATTCAAAATCGACTATGTTGATGCTACTTATGAGAAATCTGTGTTGAAAGGAGCTGTAGAAGCTGGAATTAATAGACTTGTAGTTGATCATGTCCCAAAAAAGTAAATATAGTAATATTAACTAATCTTAAACCTTATAATACTAAAAATTCTATTTACAGTCCTCAATATAATGACACTGTGAATGTCTATGTTCGTGCTGAATCTGGAATTGATCAAATTATTGCATTTGTTACATCAAGACATGGATATCTTGAAAATCATCAAATGGACTGTAATTATAGATTATCTTGTAAATTCAATTTTACGATGAAACAGGACATGATGCTGGAATCAAAGGTTACTGTTTACTACATACAAGATAACTACAACATACTTAAAGGTGTAACAACAATCAGGACCGAATATGATGAAAATTTTCTCATTGAAAATGCATTATCTATTGATGACGTAAGTAAGGAACTGGCTGATTATGATGAACAACAAATGATCATTAACTTTAATATGAAAAAATCAAATTGGCATGAGTGTACACCTGCAGAACTGAAGAGAATACAGAGAGGAAGATTGAATATGAGAAATACAACATAGTTACGATTACTTCCCATTGCTAATTAACGATGATGATATTGAGTTTGAGGGTTTAAAACAGCAACAATAAAAATATATTTTAAAAGATGAATTGCCTAAAATGTCAGTGGTTGAATGTTACTGTACTTGACTATACTGAAATAAAGCATTTATCTATTTTATTGTCCAATTACAGGTGCTTAATATTTTATAATATTTTATTGATTTCAGCTTTTTGGCATTAAATTTGTTCATTAAAACTGCTTAATTGTGCTTCAGGACATCCTCAGCATTCAGATTAAAATTTATAAAAATCCACTGCAAATTATATCCATAATTTTTCTAAGAAATCTCAATTTACTAGGTTCCTATCCTTATCATCATACTTACTTACTGGAACCATGCTCTGACTTGGAGCCTAGGTTATTGCAAAAGACCTTCCATCTGACTCTGTTACTGTCCACATCTCAAAGCTTGTATAAATTCTCTGTTTTGACATCTAATTGACATATGTGCCAGCAAACACGCGTCGTCGGCGTAGTCCAAGTCTTCCAGGCGATCATTTAAGGACCAAATGATTCCTCTTGGCTTTCCTCTTGTCGCAGAACGCATTATTTGTCCATAATAATTAGAAAAATTAATGGTGACAGTAAATCTCTTTATCTGACAAAAACGACTCTGATTGTACCCCATCGTGCAACACTCTGCATCGAAATCTATTATAAGCTTCACGTATCAGCCTTATGAGCTTCTCGGGAACTCCTAAATTTCGAAGTTCAGTCCAGATGCACTCCCGATCTATTGTGCCAAATGCCTTCTCGTAGTCTACAAAGACGAGGTAAAGTGCTGATTGCCACTCGACTGACTGCTCTACGATGATCCTTAATGAGCTAATTTGGTAACAATTTCACATTTGATCTTACCTACCTATTCCTCCAGCTAGTCATTTAACTTCCTTTAGTCAACTTACCATCTTACTAAATCAGTGGTTCACAACCTTTTATTTTTCACGGCACGTCTTTTTTATTAGCTTCGACTGAAACCGTACACGCCATACGATTCATACTTACTTACTTACTGGAACAGTTGGAGCCTAAGTTGCTACGGTTCATGACATTTTGGTGTCACATTAGTGTGCCGTGGCACACAGGTTATCCACAATTGCTAATTTTTATATAAATTTACTTTTTAATTAAATTTTTATTTACTTTTTTTCACAAACAATTTTCATATTTTAACAAGGCATAAAATTTACTGACAATTGCTGAATCTGTACCATTTTAAACAATCGTCTGAATCAGTTTTTACTTTTGAAGAAGCATTATCCTTGATGTCAGAATTGGTTGTAGATTCTTCCTGTTGATCAGTTGGAAAATGAAATTGATCATTCGTCATAGTTGGACTTGTTGTTGTTGTTGAAGTTCTTTGCGTGTAAGCTCGCGAATTAGCTGGTGTCGATGATTTTGTTGTTGTTGTTCTTCGAGTTGTAGATTGTAACTCCCTCAACTTATCCTGTGCTGATTTCAATTTAGCTTCCGCATTTTCTATCATTTGTTCCGCATTTGCATATTCTGTTTGTAAAACTTTATAAGAATCAACTGCCCTTTTAATATCTATAGCTTTATAGTTTACTAATATGGCATCTTCAGATAATTGGTTGCAATGTTCTTCGAATTGTTGGGAATCGCCAAACAAACCATTAACGTAATTAACAAATCGTGTGACATCTTTTACGGCTGTAGTTTTTATACTAAGGGCATCTTCTGCTTGAATTTTGACATCATTAGCTTTATTTTGTGCTTCCACAACCTCATTCTTAATTTCTGTGTATTTTGATGCTGTATTTGCTTTATTGATTACGTTTTTAACAAAGACCAAAGCTTCCATCACATCATCCTGTATTTCCTTGATTATACTCTCTGCTTCATTCACAGATTTAAGAGAATCGTTGATATATTGTTGTGCCTCTTTAAGTTCATTTTCAGCTTTTGTGGCATTTGTTTTTACAACCTCTGCATCCAATCGTAGCTGATTAGCATCATCTTTTGGCTTATGTACATTCCGCTTAGCAGTATTGAGATTCCTTTCTGCTGTCTCAAATTTACTTTTTGCATCATCGAATTTATTTTGTGCATCATATCGTTCCGCATTTGCAGCCTTCACGGCATTTCGTGCTTGTGCTGTATTTGCTGGTTCACTTTCTGCTGATTCTTCAACAATAGTTTCTTCTTGGTTTTGTTGTGCTTCATTTTCAGTGTTCCATTCATTTTCAGCACTACTCAAAACATTCAAAGCATCCTCCAATTTCTTTTCAGCATCGATTGCATTTTCTTGGGCACTACCGACATTTTCTTTTGCCTTTTCAAGCGTTTTTCCTGCTTTTTCTAGTTTTTGTTTTGCTTTGGTGACTTTATTTATCGAATCTTGAGCTGATTTTTGATATCCTTCTATTTTTTGACGTTCTTTTTCAACAAGACTTTTCCCTTCCAAGACTTCTATTTTGTTGCATGCCAAAGCATTTGTATCATAGGTATAGTATGATGATTCTTTGATTACTGTAATGATTTATAAATTAGTGAGTAATAGTGAATGTATCGTAGTAACCCTTCCTTTTAAAAAGAAGAAGAAAATATTACAAAAGTCCTCGTATTATTGATCGAGGGACTTAAGCGCATTTTTGTCCCAGCGATCAGTAATTGATTAATATGTCACTTCTAGATCTATAAAACGAGATCCAGGAGGATCCAGGTCATTTCCAGATCTCCAATCGAAACCCTTACAAAACAACAAAATGATGTAAAGGACACCGAAATATTAACTGAAGGTGTTGATCGAGGCTAACTTAGCATATAAAGATCCAATTACCCAAGCTATGATCTTACCAAATCTATTATAGTCATAAATCTGGACAATTGATGGGCTGTGGTTATCAACGTCATAAACCTTCGATCCGATTACACCAAGTTTAAACCCTTGACGTTCTATATTTTTAAGGTAGAACACAACGGCGATTGGATCTTGTTCGAATTTATAATCCTAAAATAGTAAAGCATGTCATTAGTAAATGTAGTAAACAAACAGTCAGGTTATAACTTGATAGCAGAGTTGAGTCTAGACATTGATTCCTGCCAATTCTGCTTGATAGTCACAACTGAATACCAACCTGAATCTTATCATTCTGATCGTGTGAAACATATCTAAATCCACTTGGAAGTTGAACCATAATGCTGACTGTTGTGTCTGGCTGTGACTGTAACTGTTTACCTTCGATATTGATTCTAACTTGATTATCTCGATACTTTTGAGTTTGAACGTTAATGTCAAAGTTTCCATTTGGATGAAATGGTTCAGATGTGAGAAGATGAATTGATTTTGAGGCTTCATCTTTGTAACTTCCAGCATCTGCTGTGACTTTGACTTTGATGTCTCCCCTGCCATTCGATTTGATTGGAATTCTGTCAACAAATGTCTTCTTTTGTGGCTGTAAAGTTATTGACTTTTGTATGTCGTATTTGTTACTTGATGGTATGAACTTGGTGCAATCGTAGTTAAATCTTCTGTTACTGCTTTTATCAACAAATGTTGCATTTTCAAGACTTATAGATACACGTGCCTGAAGACTATCCTGAACATTGTTAAAGACATTAACATCAACCCAAATAATTTCATCCTTGTATGCATTTTGTGGTGCTTTGATCATAAAAACAATGCCATTTTTAACGGTCGTTTTTGGTTGGGATTTAACGACTGCTAAGCCTTTTGTTGGATGCATCGATAATCCATAATATCGCCATGTTGTAATGGTATTTGGTAGATTTATAGGAACAGAGCTGTCGTCAGATGTTACATCAATACTTTCATCAAGCCAAACTTCTGGGAAGTAGTGGACGTCAGCGGATGTCTCGTCCTCCTCGTCAGGTTCGTACCGTGCCAAATTCGAATCACATGTTCCTTCTTCTGTCAGTGGTTGCAGAACAAATCCATTGAACTTTTCAAAATGGTAAAGTGATGTATTTGGGAATCTATAGTTCAAGTAATAGATCAACTCATTGTAGATGTCCATTTTAGAGATTTCGTTATCGCGGATCAGTTGCGGTGACAGTTGATCGATGGCTGTAAGGAACACTTTTGAGCCTTTTGTTGTCTTAATATCAATATTGATTAGCTCGTTTGGCATTCCTATTTCTGGAACTGATATTTCGAGCTGTAAAGATAAAGATTAAGATATATTAGCTAATATCCATTGATCAACAAACTAAACACCTGTTGTCCTTACCGTATTCTCAGTTTCATATCCAATCTTCACGACAAAATCATCATATATAAGAACTCCATCTGAGCGACGAACATAAAATACAATTCCTCTTGATTCAGGCCTCATTTCTTCAGTCAACTCAACAGTAAATTCAAAAAGGTCAAGTCCAGCAGCATTAGGAAATTCTTCGTAATGAACGATACCGTTTATGCCTATTAGAAGAACGTGAAGTGATTCCATTTCTCCTGTAGTTTGTGCTTGATATTTGATCTTTTGGCCGATGACAGTACTATAAGAATAAAAATGATGAAATATATATTAAACTCAATCTATCATGGACTCATTCGAACACAAAATATATCCAAGACACATTCTATCCTAGACACATTACATCCAGGACACATTCTATCTTAGACACATTCTATCCAAGACACATTCTATCCTGGACATATTATACCCAGGACACATTCTATCCTAGACACATTCTATCCAAGACACAATATATCCCGTTCACATCATATCCAAGACACATTCTATCCTAGATACATTATATTCTAGACACATTCTATACAAGACACAATTTGTCTCGAGCACAGCTTGATGGGAAAAAAACAACAGTTTCCCCGGGGTTCGAACTTATAACATATCAATATCTTACCTTTTCTTCAAAGTAGTCACTTGCATATATTCCTTCTCTCCCATCACTGGCAATGGTTCGATCACTTCGGTCAATTTTGCACCAGCAAATTGACAATTCAATGTAATATGTGTTGTAGTTAACGTCGGTTCCACAGGTGTTAATATCTCACCATCTTTAAGATTTAATTGAAATTGCTTCTTATCAATTCCGGTGCCATTATTGTGATACTCAACAGTCATGTATAATTGGTTGAAGGAATTGTCAGGTTGTCCATTTAATGTCTTAACTTTGACTTTCATTGGAAATTTAAATCCTGGTTTAAAGTACTTCTTCCTGATCAGATGAATCGTATTTCTAGTATTGTACTTAAGTTCAACTTCCTTTGATGTTTTGATGGATCTTTGTGTGTCTGGATCAGTTGCTTCAACATCAAATCGCAAGATCATGTCAGCTGATGCATTTCTTCCTATAATTTCATCATTAAATTCGACTTCTTTTTTGTGACCAGCAAGTTCGACCTGCTTAACAAGCTTCCTGTCGAAGGCGTTCCTGTCCGATCCTTTAAACTTTCCAGATGCGTAGATATTTGCGGTTCCAGTGAAGATCTTGTTGTTTTTGTCCTTAACGTAAATATCCATATAAGCTCGTCTATCCGTGTAACTGATAACTGAAGACATTTGTATGTACATTTCAAGGTTGTCATCACTTGGTTGCCCAACATGGAATTTTTTGGTAATTTTCTTGTCTCCGGATTCGACTTGAATCTTCCACTGACCCACATTTTGAGCAGATTTAAGTTTAAAGGAATTTTCATAGACACCAAAATTTGTGGTTTGAATTCTTTCAAATATTTGGACAGCTTCATTTTTAGAGTCAAGGATTTTAACATTAATGGACTGTGTTCCTTTATATGGAAGCAGTTTCTGATTTAATGCAAAAATTCGGAATGAAAAGGATTCGCTGGTTGAATAGAAGAGTTTGCTAAATTGAATGAGAATTAGCGGACGATCTGAAGACTTGATAAGCTTAGATGACGAGCATTTATTAGATGACCTTGATGCAACCTTCAGCTCATATTCATTTGATTGGGGGACATTCTATCAATAAGAAAATTTGAATTAAATTATAAATTTATTTGTAACGGATTTTCAAAATTTAAATTTTTAACGGCTTTTAAAAGTTTAAAATAAAAAGCAAGAAACAAGCTTACCTGAAACTGGATTTGTTCAAATGTTTCCTCATCAGATATACGAACATTCTTAGTCGTGGGTCTATTTGATGTCAATAATGACACGTCAACACGTAAGCCTGCTCTCAAATCCGTTGATAGCAAATAAGATCCAATCAGGATGATTTGTTCACTTTATATAAAATAAAAAAAATAATTTAGTTAATCATCCAAAAAATCCTAAATATAGTGGTTCATAATGTGCGGCTTTAAATCTCGACTCACCAAAAACAGCTCTGAACCGTAGTGTCAAAATTAATTGACAAATTTATTGAATTTGAATTAATCTTAATTATTCCATCATATTCTTACCTTTGAGAGATTATATCCGTAATCCATTCATAAAATTTTTGGACATTTGTAAATATTGCATAGTTGTAAGTATCACATATTTTAACAGATAATAATGATGCTGACACAATTCCTCGAAGATAATTGACTCCACGATATTCTACAAATAATCCATTTCCACTGTCACCGGAACAAACACCAGATCCATTACGATCACCAGCACAAAATGTTCGACGACTAGCCAGTTTTACAACTTCATTATTTGTTAAAAAACAATCTTCATTGCTCAATTCAATTGACATTTTAACATATTTTAAAACATTTTCAAGATTTCGATTTTCATTGAGTCCATATCCGACTGCATATCCATCCGATATTTCAGCAATATTTGATTCAGGAGGAATTAAGCATATAGGCTGGATATATAAACTGAATTTCACAAATTTCTTCAACATCAGTATTGCAATGTCTGCATCATGTGCTGTTGAGGTTACATTCCAGTCTTCATGAATTTTTATATTTGAAATTTCAGAATAAACTCGTCCAGGTTCATCTACATTAAAGTTATGTGCCCCCAAAACAACTGTAATATCATTTGTCGTATACTTGTGCTGATTATCCTTGCCGTGTATGCAATGAGCAGCTAAAATGAAAATGAGCATTAGATGCCCAGTAAACGCAACGACGTGGAATAACTTCACTTGGAGTGGAAATCGCGAGTCAGTACATCGTGGTGCCGGAATACCTTCACTTACACTTTGTAGGTGAAGTTATTACCGCCCAGTGCAAAATAAAATTTTGACATCATTCCTCGTCGGTAATATTACTGGGCATTAATCTCACCTGTCAACACAAACTTATTTGTCAAAAGTGTTCCTCCACAAAATTTAATTCCTTTTTTATTCATCAGCACAGCCGCCCTTAAGAGAGAAATTTTTGAGAGGATTTTTGAGATTAAATTTTTTGTTTCTCACCATGGAAATAGCCCACGTACGGCATAATTTCCTCCGTAAATGTATCCTTGTCCAACTGCAATCTTACCGCAGGTTCCCTAAACTATTATTGACATTTTATTAACATTAATTGACCCAAATTAAGTTAAATATTTAAAAACTTACAGCAAAAAATTAAAAAAAAAATTATTTTTTATTACAATTTAATTATTGTCAGGTTCTGAAGCTACATACTTCACTATTTTGAGCTAATGTTGGCATTAAAAGCACAAATAATCCACAAAATATTAAAAATTTCATTTTACAGTTCATCCTTAAACAGGTTTAATCACAAACATTCCAATTTTATGACTGATTACTGACCGAGAGAGGAGATAAGCTTGTGAAAAATAATTAAAATCAATTGAGTAAATCTCTCAAAATTTTTTGTCATTTTTTTGAGGTTCTAATCCTTAATGTTCAACAAGATTATCAACTTCCTCGATGTATTCGAGTATAAACACATTAATCGTTCTCCTTATTTCCCCTCAAAGCTTCTTGCATGTCTTAAAAATTGAGAATTTCTCCTCATTCACATTAAATGTGAAATTGTTACCTTTAGTCAACTACATTATTGATGAATATAGAATGTTGAAGGATCTCCAATACACATCTAACTACGCAATTGCAACAGAAGTGATTGTCAAATTCTTAATTAGTCAACAAAAAGCTAGACTAGAAACGGATCTAACAGTCAGGCTAACTAATGAATTAGAATTTAGCAAATCTGTACGCATTACTACAGATTAATATCGACTAAGCTTAATGTCTTGTTACGCATAATAATAATGAAAATAATTCTTCATTGAGATATGATTACTGCATGTGGAAGAAGCCAGAATCTAATTATGGCTTTATTTCGTACATTAAGCAGTCTAAGCATCTGATCTTATGAAAAAAGGATGTGTCAGAATTTGATTCAACGACCATCGAGTTATCATACCAAAGTTGACTTTACCTATTCCTCCAGCTTGTCATTTAACTTCCTAAAGTCAACTTACCATCTTACTAAATCAGTGGTTCACAACCTTTTATTTTTCACGGCACGTCTTTTTTGTTAGCTTCGACTGAAACCGCATACGGCATACGATTCATACTTACTTACTTACTGGAACAGTTGGAGCCTAAGTTGCTACGGTTCATGACATTTTGGTGTCACATTAGTGTGTCGTGGCGCACAGGTTATCCACCATTGCCAATTTTTATAAAAATTTACTTTTTAATTCAATTTTTATTCACTTTTTTTTTTGACAAATAATTTTCATATTTTAACAAGGCATAAAATTTACTGACAATTGCTGAATCTGTACCATTTTGAACAATCATCTGAATCAGTTATTGATATTGAAAAATTATCGTTGACATCATAGCTAAATTGTTCTCGTTGTTGTTGTTGTCCTTTGAGTTCTCCTTTCTAATTTCCTCAATTTATACTTTGCTGAATGCCATTTAGCTTCCGCATTTTTTAACTTTTGTTCCGCATTTGCATATTGTGTTTGTAAATCTTTATAAAAGTCGACTATCCTTTTAATTTGCATAGCTGTATTGTTTATTGATGTGGCTTGTTCTGATAATTGGTTGCAATGTGCTTCGAATTGTTGGGAATCGTAAAGCAAACTATTAACGTAATCAACAAATTGTGTGACATCTTTTACGGCTTTAGTTTTGCTATTATTGGCATCTTCTGCTTGAATTTTGACATCATTAGCTTTATTTTGTGCTTCCACAACCTCATCTTTAATTTCTGTGTATTTTGATGCTGTTTTTGCTTTATCGATTACGTTTTTAATCAACACCCAAACAGCATAAATATCACCTAGTATTTGCTGGATTATACTTTCTGCTTCATTCACAGAATTAAGAGTATTATTGATAGATTCTTGTGTCCTTTCAAGTTTATTTTGATCAATTGTAACGTTTGTTTTTGCATCCTCTGCATACCATCGTAGCTGATTAGCTTCATCTTTTGACTTTTGTGCATTCCGCTTAGCAGTATTGAATTTCCTTTCCGCTGTCTCGAATTTTCTTCTTACATCATTGAATTTCACTTGTGCATCATATCGTTCCGCATTTGCTTCCTTCACGGCATTTCGTGCTTGTGCTGTATTTGTTGGTTCACTTCCTGCTGATTCTTCAACATTAGTTTCATCTTGGCTTTGTTGTGCTTCATATCCAGTGTTCGATTCATTTTCAGCACTACTCAAAACATTCAAAGCATCCTCCAATTTCTCATCAGCATCGATCGCATTTTGTTCTGCTCTTTGGATATTATCCTTTGCCTCATCAAGCGTTTTTCCTGCATCTGTTAGTTGTTGTTTTGCTTGTTTAACTTCATTTATCGAATCTTTAACTGATTTTTGATATCCTTGTATTTTGTTAAGTTCTTTTTCAGCAAAAATTTTCCCTTCCAAAACTTCTATTTTGTCGCATGCCAAAGCATTTGTATCATAGGTATAGTATGATGTTTCTTTGATTACTGTAATGATTTATAAATTAGTGAGTAATAGTGAATGTATTGTAGTAACCCGGAGCAACACAATTCTGTGATGCGACTAGACGTGAGCGTGGACTAACGATTCTCGATGTCATGGTCTCGTCAAATTCTTGAGACCGAAGCCGAGACTTCAAGGATAGCCTTTGTCTTGATCTCCAGACTGTCCAAGACATCGGAAAATATCAGGACTCGAGACTATCCGAGAAGTCGCTGTACTCGGCATTGGGAACCCTTACTGACAACAAAATGATGTAAAGGACACCGAATTATTAACCGGAGATATTGATTGGGGCTAACTTTCGTCTAAGGCAGTGGTAGTCAACCTGTTTTCCGCGGCATACTAATCATATTTTGTTGCCTTATTGTTTTACTTTCCCTAAGTATGCACGCTGCATGACCCTGCATATCAATGCAACGTACCTGGGCACTATTGATGAGTCGCAAATCACACAAACCGGGTTGGTGTGACTTGAACTTCTAAATTCTAATTCTAATTCTAAACTAGAACAGCGAAAAGACACCCGAATTTAACTAGACTTTCCCTGGGATCGAACCCGTGTCCTTTGAGTCGATTGCCCGACTTCCTAACCAATTTGACCATTGTAGCTTTTTCACTGCTTGCATGAAAATGACATGCCGTGTGTAGTTTCAATTGAGAGTAACCACCAAGGTGTACCGCCAAGGTGAAAAATATAAGCCTTCCCACCACTGGTCTTAACCCAGCATTGTCAAATTATTCCTCTCCTTTCCTTTTATTAGCTATACCTCTTAACATTTACAAAGACTCGAGTACTTAAGCTATATATTGGCTCATATATTGGATCTTACCTGATCTATTATAGTCATAAATCTGGACAAGTGATGGGCTGTGGCTATCAACGTCATAAACCTTCGATCCGATTACAACAAGTTTAAACCCTCGACGTTCTATATTTTTAAGGTAGAACACGACGGCGATTGGATCTTGTTCGAATTCAATATTCTGAAATCATAAATCATGTCATTAGTAAACAGTTGAACAATCAGGACATAACTTGATAGCAGAGTTTGTAGGACTTTTGGAGTCTGGACATTGAAGTCCTGCCAATTCTGCTTGATAGTCACAACCGAATACCAACCTGAATCTTATCATTCTGATCGTGTGAAACATATCTAAATCCTCTTGGAAGTTGAACCTTAATGCTGACGTTTATGTCTGGCTGTGTCTGTAACTGTCTACTTTCGATATTGATTCGTACTTGATCATCTCGATACTTTTGAGTTTGAACGTTAATGTCAAAGTTGCCATTTGGATGAAATGGCTCAGATGTGAGAAGCTGAATTGATTTTGAGGCTTCATCTTTGTAACTTCCAGCATCTGCTGTGACTTTGATTTTGATGTCACCTATGCCATTGCATTTGATTGGAATTTTGTCAACAAATGTCTTCTTTTGTGGCTGTAAAGCTAAGGACTTTTGTATGTAATTTTTGTTACTTGATGGTATGAACTTGGTGCACTCGTAGTTGAAACTTCTGCTACTGCTTTTATCAACAAATATTGCATTTTCAAGACTTATAGATACACGTGCCTGAAGTCTATCCTGAACGTTGTTAAAGACATAGAGATCGACCCAGACAATTTCACCTTCGTATGCATATTGTGGTGTTTTGGTCATAACAACAATGTCATTTTTAACTGTCGTTTTTGGTTGGGCTTTAACGACTGCTAAGCCTTTTGTTGGATGCATCGATAATCCATAATATCTCCATGTTGCAAATGGTTTTGGTAGATTTATAGGAACAGAGCTGTCGTCAGATGTCACATCAATACTTTCATCAAGCCAAACTTTTGGGAAGTAGTCGACGTCAGTGAATGTCTCGTCCACCTCGTCAGACTCGTCACTTGTACACCGTACAAAATTCGAACCACATGTTCCTTTTTCTGTCAGTGGTTGCAGAACAAATCCATTGAACCTTTCAAAATGGTAAAGTGACGTATTTGGGAATCTATAGTTTAAGTAATAGATCAACTCATTGTAGATGTCATTTTTAGAGATTTCATTATCGCGAATCAGTTGCTGTGACAGTTGATCAATAGCTGTGAGGAACACTTTTGAACCCTTTGTTGTCTTAATATCAATATTGATTTGCTCGTTTGGCTTTCCAACTTCTGGAACTGATATTTCGAGCTGTGAAGATAAAAATTAAGATATATTAGCTAATATCCATTGATCAACAAACTAAACAACTGTTGTCCTTACCGTATTCTCAATTCCATATCCAATATTCACGACAAAATCATCATAAATAAGAACTCCATCTGAGCGACGAACATAAAATACAATTCCTCTTGATTCAGGCCTCATTTCTTCAGTCAACTCAACAGCAAATTCATAAATGTCCTTTCCAGCAGCAGGAAATTCTTCATAATGAACGATACCGTTTATGCCTATTAGAAGAACGTGAAGTGATTCCATTTCTCCTGTAGTATGTGCTTGATATTTGATCTTTTGGCCGATGACAGTACTATAAGAATAAAAATGATAAAATATATATTAAAATCAATCTATCATGGACTCATTCGAACACAAAATATATCCAAGACACATTCTATCCTGGACACAATATATCCTAGACACAATACATCCTGGACACAATATATCCTAGACACATTCTATCCTGGACACAATATATCCAAGACACAATATATCCAAGACACATTGTACCCTAGACACAATACATTCAAGACACATTGTACCCTAGACACCATACATCCAAGACACATTGTACCCTAGACACAACATATCCAAGACACATTATACCCTAGACACTATATATCCAAGACACATTGTACCCTAGACACAATACATCCAGGACACATTGTACCCTAGACACAACATATCCAAGACACATTATACCCTAGACACAATATATCCAAGACACATTGTACCCTAGACACAATACATCTAAGACACATTCTGTCCTGGATTCCATATATCCAAGACACATTCTATTCAAGACATAATTTGTCAGACACAATTTGTCTTGGACACAGCTTGATGGAAAAAAACAACAGTTACCCCGGAGTTCGAACTTCTAACATGTCAATATCTTACCTTTCCTTCAGAGTAGTTACTTGCATATACTCCTTCTCTCCCATCATTGGCAATGGTTCAATCACTTCAGTCAATTTTGCATCAGCAAATTGATAATTCAATGTAATTTGTGTTGTAGCTGACGTCGGTTCCACAGGTGTTAATATCTCACCATCTTTAAGATTTAATTGAAATTGCTTCTTAACAGTTCCGGTGCCATTATTGTGATACTCAACAGTCATGTATAATTGGTTGAAAGAATTGTCCGGTTGTCCATTTAATGTCTTAACTTTGACTTTCATTGGAAATTTAAATCCTGGTTTAAAGTACTTCTTCCTGATCAGATGAATCGTATTTCTAGTATTGTACTTAAGTTCAACTTCCTTTGATGTTTTGATGGATCTTTGTGTGTCTGGATCAGTTGCTTCAACATCAAATCGCAAGATTATGTCAGCTGATGCATTTCGTCCTACAATTTCATCATTAAATTCGACTTCATTTTTGTAACCAGCAAGTTCGACCTGCTTAACAAGCTTCCTTTCGAAGGCGATCCTGTCCGATCCTTTAAACTTTCCAGATGCGTAGATATTTGCGGTTCCAGTAAAGATCTTGTTGTTTTTGTCCTTAACGTAAATATCCATATAAGCTCGTCTATCCGTGTAGCTGATAGCTGAAGACATTTGTATATACATTTCAAGGTTGTCATCACTTGGTTGCCCGACATGGAATTTTTTGGTAATTTTCTTGTCTCCGGATTCGACTTGAATCTTCCACTGACCCACATTTTGAGCAGTTTCAAGTTTAAAGGAATTTTCATAGACACCAAAATTTGTGGTTTGAATTCTTTCAAATATTTGGACGGCTTCATTTTTAGAGTCAAGGATTTTAACATTAATGGACTGTGTTCCTTTATATGGAAGCAGTTTCTGATTTAATGCAAAAATTCGGAATGAAAAGGATTCGCTGGTTGAATAGAAGAGTTTGCTGAATTGGATGAGAATTAGCGGACGATCTGAAGACTTGATAAGCTTAACTGACGAGCATTTATTTGATGACCATGGTGCAACCTTCAGCTCATATGCATTTGATTGGGGGATATTCTATCAATAAGAATATTTGAATTAAATTATAGGTTTAGGGTAAAAAATGTAATTTTTGGTCACTTTTTTCGCAGGATGCAATGAAAAATTTGTATGGAAGGAATTTTTGGAAAAGTTTAATGAATGATTTAATGCCTTTCCACTGCAGCTACATCCATAAAATTTGAATCACACTTTATTTAGACCTAAATCTTTAAATTTGCATCAAAAAAGTTAAGATTAAGGCAAAAAAATTTCACAAATTTTCATTGTTTACTTTTGTAAAAAGTGACCAAAAATTACATTTGAAAATGGGTCATTTTGTATGAAGAATTGTGAAGAAGTGCTTCAATCATTTGAAAAAATTAATATGAGGAATGATAAAGAGATATAAAAGGCAACTTTTTGGGTACTTATTGGTTTATGAAAAACAAGTTCTTTAGCGCAAGCGGCTGTAACAAAAAATGGGCAAATTTTGGTCATTTTTCCAGTTTTTTCTTTTGAAAATTTTAAACTACAGGAAGACCAATAGCCAAAAGTTTTAATGCAGAAGTGCTTATTTTTGGATCTTTTACAACTCTTCTATACAAGCTCTGGTTTATAAATGCTTAGAAATGCCTTTTTCAAAAATGACCAAAAAAAAGTGACCAAAAATTACATTTTTTACCCTATTTGTAACGAATTTGCAAAATTTAAATTTTTTAATTAATTTTAAAAATTCAAATTTTTTAGCGGTTTTTAAAAATTTAAATTTTTTAACGGTTTTTAAAAATTCAAATTTTTTATCGGTTTTTAAAAATTCAAATTTTTTAACGGTTTTTTACAATTTAAATCTTTTAACGGTTTTTAAGATTTCAAAATATAAAACAAGAAACAAGCTTACCTGAAACTGAACTTGTTCAAATGTTTCCTTATCAGATATACGAACAATCTCAGTCATTGGTCTATTTGATGTCAATAAGGACACATCAACAATTGATCCTGATCTCAAATTATTTGCTGACAAAAATGTTCTATAGCTTAAGTACGGTGATAGCAAATGAGATCCAATCAAGATGATTTGTTCACTTCTGTAAATAAAATATCAAGTCAGACTATCTCAATTTCAAATATTGACCGTTATTATTTGAATGAAAATACGGGGATAAAAACTATGTTTTTAAAAATAAAATGACCGTTGAAATTTTTTAAAATCAAAAAATACGTTACAAACATAAAAATCAAAATGTTTTCTTTCAAATTGATAAATAAGTAAGTAAGTAAGTAAGTAAGTTAGAAAGTGTGTCAACTTTCGCTTACACTTTGTAGTGAGGTTATTGCACGTCGGTTCTATTACTGGACCCATTATAATATCCCATTATGATGATTACACTGGATCTCATTATAGATCCAGTGAACCCAAGGAACTAGACGAAGGCGCACGAGAGCCCATTCGGAGACTGAATCTGTCAATAAACTTCTGTCAGTTTTTAATTTCCAGCACTTTTATATCGTTGCTCACACAGTAACCCCATGAGCTCGAGAATCATTATACTTACAGTAATTACATCCAGTTGACATATGGAACCAAAATACACAAATCAGGTTTTTTTAGGGTTCGCCCAGATGCACAGACCTGCAGTTTTCTGCATCTCTGCATCTATGTGCATCTAATTTAGGCAAACCCTATTTTTTTAACGGTATTTAAGAATTCAACACTTTAATATACTAATATAATATCAATGATGTTACCACTAAAAACAATAAAGTTTTTGGAAATGGACATTTTGGAACGGGGGAGGTTGGATCTAGAAATTCGTTTTTTTGCGTAACGTAATGAGCGAACGGCCCCTAACCAACTCTAAATGTCTATTTAACTCGGCTAAATTTTTCGCTAAAATAGGCGAACATTTAGTGCTTCTTGCGCAGAGTTTTTGTCTACCAAGCCAACCATTCAGTCAACGCGGGCCTTCAAACGCATTAATTTTGAAGGAATATAATATCAGTGAAATATAATCAGTGGGTAAACAATGAGTGGGCAAGCGAACAGCGACCAAACCCGAAAAAAAACAGTTAAATTTGAATAGATATTAATTTTTTTTATCAAATGCTTACCTTTGATTGATTATATCTGTAATCCATTCATAAAATTTTAGGACATTTGTGAACACTGCATAGTTGTAAGTATTACAACCTTCAGGATCTGCGATTGACGATGACACAATTCCTCGAAGATAATAAACTCCTTGATCTTTTACAAATAATCCATTTCCACTGTCACCTTCGCAAACGCTAGATCCATTACGATATCCAGCACAAAATGTTCGAAGGCTAGACAATAACAAAAGTACAGGATTTGAAAAAAAGCATTTTTCATTGCTCAATTCGATTGGCATTTTAACTTTTTTTAAAACATTTTCAAGATTTCGATTTTGATTCAGTCCATATCCGACTGCATATCCATGCGATATTTCAGCAATATTTGATTCAGGAGGAATTAAGCATATAGGCTGAATATATGAGCTGAATGTGACATTTTCTTTCAAAGTCAGCATTGCAATGTCAGCATCGAATGACTCAGATTTTGTATTCCAGTCTTCATGAACATTTATACTTGAAATTTCAGAATAAACTCGTCCAGGTTCATTATCACTAAAGTTATGTGCACCCAAAACAACTTTAATATCGTTTGTCGTAAACTTGTGCTCATCTTTCTTGCCGTGTATGCAGTGAGCAGCTACAGTGAGAAATAGGAAACCATTAAAATGTGTTAAGAACAAGATCCAGTAAGGCTCAAATACAACAAATGTATGAATTTCCTCATTTAACGGACTTTTGTAATTTAAACTTTTCAACGGTTACAACAAATTCAAACTTTGTTCAGAAAATATTGTAAAACATTGACAAACATTTGTAAAAACATTGCAAAAGCATTGAAAAAAATTGAAAACTTTTGAAAACATTGTAAAACATTGTAAAACATTGAAAAACATTGACAAACATTTGAAAAAACATATAAAGCATTGTAAAACACTCCGAAAACGTTGATGTAACGTTTTAAAAAATAACAAAAAAAAAAACTCACTATCCGAGTCGGGCTGAGCTTCGCACTTGAAAATTTGGTGTGATTATTAGAGACAAAAATCAGTGTTAATCTCACCTGTCAGCACCAAATTGTTTGTCAAAAGTGTTCCTCCACAAAATTTTTCTCCGTTGTTCATCAGCACAGCCGCCCTGTTAAGAGAGAACTTATTTCATTTTTGAGAGAATTTTTGAGAATTAAATTTAAATTTCTCACCATGGAAAGAGCCCACGTACGGCATAATTTCCTCCGTAAATGTATCCTTGTCCAACTGCAATCTTACCGCAGGTTCCCTAAACTATTATTGACATTTTATTAACAATTAACCCAAATTAGATAAAATATTTAAAAACTTACATCAAAAAATTAAAAAAAAATTATTTTTCATCACAATTTAATTATTGATTCTAAATTGTTAGGCACAAGCTACATACTCCAGTATTTTGAGCTAATGTCGGCACTAAAAGCACAAATAATCCACAAAATATTAAAAATTTCATTTTACAGTTCATCCTTAAACAGGTTTCTCTCAAAATTTTTTGTAATTTTTTGGAGATTCTAATCATTTATTTTTAACAAGATTATCAATTCACTCAATGTACTCGAGTATAAACACATTAATCGTTCTCCTTATTTCCCTTCAAAGCTTCTTGCATGTCTTAAAAATTGAGAATTTCTCCTCATTTAATTCTTAATTTATATAATTTAGAGTCAGTCAACATCTTCATTATCATTTCTGAGAAAATCATTAAAATGAAAGTTTTTTTATATATTTGTCGTGTGCCTAACTGTTGCAGTCTTGTGTGATGACAGTGTAAATTTGGATGAAAATATTCAAAATCATCATGTTGGAAGTAGAAAAATCAGAGCTTCTGGTGATCAATTTAGTGTAAATTCTGAATCTTATTCAGAAGAAGACGATGAGATTCAATGTGACGACTTACCTGAACGACAAGATTGAAATGAGATTAAATGTAAAGAACTTAACTCTTACCAAGCATGGTGGGAAAAAGGGAACGTAGCTTAGAGCGAAATGACAGGCACAAGGACAAATGACCTGAATTATATTAATAATTTCAATTTAAATTTTTTGCATATTTTTATTTATTTAAGCTCAAAATATAAAATTATTGAAAATTGAAATGGCAAGAACTGCTTAAGGACCGAATTCTCCGGTGATGGAATGGTAAGGTACAGCGCGGTATAGGTACAGCGATTATGCTCCTGTAGAACGATGTAGAAGTGTGATTGTACTAATGCTGCATCGGTCCTAGATTTTCAAATGATTATTTGAGTACAAAAAAGCAATAAAAAAAGGATATTTAACACGTCCATTACGTAGCGCTCTTAGGGAGCATGGGGGTAAGGGATTATCAGGGGACGGCTCTAAGTAGCTTTAAGTAGCTTTATGAGACTATACAATACATGTCATACTTGTAAACATCCTTCATATCTGAAATAGGATTAATTTTTAAATAATATCAATTATGTGCATTGTTGGCTGGACCATTTGAGGGTTTGACTACTTGACTGTCTGTCTGGAATCCCATGAGTCAAACTCTCAAATGGTCCTACCAACTCTGAGTATATTGCCACTTACTTGGTCGATAGTAGTCATAAAACTTGATAGTTAGCGGTTTGTAGTAACTCTCAACATTTGGATCTTTAACAACTGTAATTTTTTGGGTATATCCTCTATTTTTTTCTTTGTTGCTGAAATGGAAGACTAAAGTAGTTCCACCATTTTTGTATCCAACAGCCTGAAAAATATGATAAATTTGGAAATTATAGTTTAAAATATAATTTGGAATTCTTACTTCTCGAGGATCCTTATAATGAGTATATCCAACTGGTAAATCAACTTCTAAGGTTAAAATGCTGTTTCCTAAATCTCTATCAGCTGGTCTAAATTCATATTTAACTTCAATAACTAATGTGTCTACCCAACTTCCTTTCCTAACAACTGTTTCAACATTTGAGATTGAATTACTTACAACTGTGTCGTTAAGAGTTTCCTGATATAGATTTATATATCCTAGATCTTGGTCACGTGTGATCAAGTTGTCATTTAGATCAATCAGTCGATATTTAATGGATTCGGATGACTCAACAGAAGTGTCAGTATTATTGGCATGAAATACAAATGGTCTCGGTGAATATTTTCGATATTTTGTATAGTCATAAAGTGCTTGTAGACCCAAAACTGTATCGTATGGTGAGAAGAAGGCTCCGTCAGCATTTCGGTACTTTAACAGCCATTCAACTTGTTCTTTTGGATCTTGTTTGACCAAAATTTTGGCACGAATTATGTAAGATAAAGACTGAACAAACAATGAGTAATGTTTTAAGTATCTCCTTGGGCTTTTGTAGCCATGGTTGAGTTTGATTAGGTAATATCTTGCATTTGCATGATTACCATTGAGTGCGTATATATAAGCAGTCATACTGATAAGATGGTCACCTTTATAAACAGTTGAATCTCTGCTACTTCTGTCAACTAAATAGTTTAGTGATGTCCTAATCTCATTTGAGTATTGACTCCTGTATTGAGGATCTTTGGACATTGTTTCAACAATCGATGCTGTTTGAATGTATTTCCGAACTGTCGGACTAATATCCTTGTGATCATCAAATGCAGCATTATATGTGAAATCTCCTGAACTGTACTGTTGCTTTTTGATATAGTCGAGTGTTTCAAAAACCAATGTCGATGCATTAAGGTATTCTGTAGTGTTGGCATCAATCAGAACTCCAGCGGTGAAAGCTAATTTTCTAAGATTTTTATCACGATTTGGCATATTTTTAAGAATGTTAGCAACTTCTGTTCCATTTTCATCAATTCTATTTTTTGCGTCCATTGCCTTTGGATGGCCTGGATTTCCAACATAATCAAAATAGTTGCAGATTATGACATCTGTTGCAAATTTCAAAACTATTTCTTCTTCGAGGTACATTGACTGTCGACTGAAAATAGAATAATTGAAAAGTAATTCAATTATTGATGATTCATGTCAGGAATTTCAATGTAGGGATTATCATGGATTGAATCAGACAAAACATTTACTTACCAAACTTCCTCCAATCCAAATAATGCTGGTCCAAGTAAATTTCCATGAACGCCTACAAATGTAGGATTTGTGCTTATATCTCCAACTTCATACTCAGTCACTTTAATATAACTGACCGGCTCATCTGCTACCAATCGAGTGCTGATTAATGACGTCTTTAATTCCTTCGAGTCTTTTACATCAATTAATTTATCAGTTTCAGCTGAAACTTGACCGTTAAATGTTGCTTTTAACTTGATTTGCTCAAGACTTTTGGCACTGATATAAAATTGACGGGATATTGATGGTCGCTGTGGTGTTAAATTGACTGCAAATTGTATACCTGACACGACTTTTGTATCGATACATGTTTTGTAGCCTTTCTGTGAAATTTCATTGCCTCTGTGTAAGTATCCATCCACAACAGTGATGTCAATAGTTCCGCTTATTGTTAAGGTTGGATTTAAGTTTTCAGCTATGACAGTTATTTTGTGCATCTCATCCGTTTTAATTGATGTTGTTCCAGACAGTTGTAAATCCACTTTATGCTTAATTGTTCCTTTAACTGATATTTCAGGCTGTGTCTTAACAACGGTTAAACCTTTTGTTGGATGTACAGAAATTCCCAAAATTCGCCATGTTGCTGTTATGTCTGGAAATTTAATCTGTTTTGTGTGTGGCTCACTAGTATCGGCAATGTACTTTAATTCCGGCACCAATTCTGGATAATACTTTTGAACTGATTCAAGGCTTCTTTTATCCCTTTGTGGCTGTTTAACTGGCTCATCAATGTCGGTAAAACCTGATCTCGATGATACGGTATTTCCATTTTTTAGCGGTTCCAATATAAAGGCATTCAACTTTTCAAAATGATAATTTTCAGGCAACGGATGCTTTTCATTTAAATAATATGTAATTTCATCATAAATTGATGTTCTGGAGATTTCATTGTCTCGACTGATTAATGCTGACTTGGCATTTATAGCTATCAGGTAGACTCGTGATCCTTCTTCAGTTTTTACTTGGATATCAGTTGGTGTTTCGGGCTCTGCTGTTTCAGGTGCAGTTATATCAAGCTACAAAGGAGATACAAATAAGTTAGAACTGGATATAAATTGAGGATTAACTAGATATGTCCTTTGAAATACTGGAAGTTGATGGCTTGGTCCATCAATCCTTGACCATAATGATACAATTCATTCTATAGACTATGACATATAGCTAAATCTACGATATACTTCCTTAGGCAGTTCCTAACAAGCAAAGAACATGCTGTCATGGAGTTTATGATCCATGAACCCATCATGGCATCTCCATAATACTGCCAAACTGAGCCTTTTGTCGCTCAGGCATTAAAATCACTAAATTCATTAATTTTCAGAACAGTCAATAGGGTTTGAAGGAAAGAGTCAACATAAGACATTCTCCGTGCGACTCGGTTAAGGTTGGGAAAGTATTGAGCATGCATAGCTAATTTACAGGCTCAAAAAGTCACAGAACATGCTCTCAAGAGCTGATTAAGAGCCTTAGAATACGTCAAATACTATATTCTCATATAATAACAAGCAGAGCTCGCAGTCGACCCAAATTTACATGAAGTTGGGTCGATTATTCCACACAAAACTCAAATCGACTATAAACTCTGATAACAAGCAACCAATCCAATAATCCAAGGAACTAAACTTACAGAATTATCAACAGAAAATCCAAGACTAATCGAAAATTCATCATAAACTAATTCACCGCCATTTAATCGAGAATAAAATATAAGTCCACGTGCTTCAGGCTTCATGTCATTTGTTACTTCCATACTGATGTCATATAAATCATGTCCTACTGAATCTGAGAAGGTTTCTTGCATCACAACACCATTTAATCCAAAAACAATCAAGTGAAGTTCCTCCATTTCTTCCGTTGATTGAACTTTTATACGAACTTTTGATCCAATTGATGGACTGAAATAGAGAATAGAAAAGTAAGTTAGGTTGCAGTTGATTTAATAATATTCTGAGCAACACAATGCACCCGAACAGACATAGAGCACAAATTTTCAGATAATTGAGTATCCTTAAGTAGAATATTGATTAATTATACTCATGAACACGCTCATTTAGGTAATTTAGGGTCCTAGTAGAGGATGTTCGGGAGTAAGGACATATCCTGGAAAGGTGGGGATAGGGAATTGGATTCAATTTGCTAGCGCTTTTTCAAGGCATTACCATTTGGTATTGGAAACTCAAACATTTTTAGATATATGATAGTTTGAACCCTAAAACCCCTTCCATTAGGTACAGTCATGATTAAACGCCTGACAATAAGAAGTATGGATGCCTTAATAACTACATACCTTTTTGTAAGGACGGTAGCCTGCATGTACTCGTTAACACCTGGGAACACCGCGACTTCCTCCGTATGCTTTGTATCTGCAATTTCCATCAAAATTTGAATCTTTCTCGTGTCATGACTCGGTTCCAAAAAGTAGACAGTTTCACCATTTTTGAGATTTGTATGGAAAACTTTCTCATTTTCTGTGTTGCTTCTTGATATGTATTTGATGGTTGTTACTAGCTGATTAAATTCATTTTCTGGTTTACCATCGAGTGTCTTAACACGTGCTTTTATTGGATATTTATAGCTAGGCTTAAAGTACTTGTTTCGGATAATTTGAATTGTATTTTTGCCTTTATATCTCATGAGGATTTCCTTCTCAACAGTTGTAGTTTTTCCTGTTGATGTTTGAGTGACAATTGCTGTAAATTTAAGTTTCATGTCAGCCGTTGGGAATCTTATGCTTAAATCTTCCTGGATGTCAAGTGCAAAGACAGTTTTGGTTGTTTTTAAGTCTTGACTCTTAACAACCTTGTTGATCTCATTGATGGATGCATTTACAAATTTAGCATCTAAATGTATCCCTGCACTTCGTCCTGATGCTTCCTTTGTGTGCAGAATCAGATAAATTTTACGATCGACAAAGGCAACAGCATCTTGAACTTCTATGAACACTTCGTCGTCATATTGGTTTTGTTGCTGAATTTGAAATGATTTTGAGACTTTACGGTTGTCAACTTCAACAGTTATGGTCCATAAACCAGGACTTGCTGCTTGTGGAATGGTTGCATTTCCTTCATAAACACCAAATTTACCAATTTCTTCAAGGCCACCAAGACTGATTCTTGCGTTTGGATTATCAGCTTTAGTAATGGATGCTGTCAGTTTTCCGTGATTCTGTAGTGGAATTAGCTTACGATCAAGAACAAATGCTTGAAATTTAAATAATTCTCCAGCTTTATAGATCGGCTTATCGAATTGAATGAAGACAATTGGACTTTTTGCCATGTTAATCAGATCAACTGACTGTTCTCCATGTCCATTCACTTCTACAGACAATTCAGGTTTGTTAGGAAGAGATGATGGAGTCTGGAAGTAATGAGTATTATTAATAATTGAATTCTGATGTAACACAGAGACACAGAGACAAAGAGCCATAAAGATACAGAGCCACAGAGCCACTGAGTCACCGAGTCAACGAGAAACGAGTCATCGAGACTGAGATCAAGTCACCGCGACATCGAGTCTCTTGATAATTTAATTAACTTACTTCAAAAGTTGCCTTATCAAATGATCTGTCTTCTAAATCTTTAAAAGTCATCCCATTGTTTTGACCAATGTCAATATTAATTACTGCATCGCTGCTTTGGCTTGTTACAAGAAATGCTGAATAATTTGATTCGGGTAATATAAATCGGGATCCAATAATGGCTATAACATGACTAAAATTGGTGAAAAGATAGAATTAGTATTAATGCGATTTTAACAATTTTCTAATTAGTAATGAATGGACGGCACGTAGCAGTAGCAGAGCTTGAAGCCGACTTTGAGTTTTGTATGGATTCAAGTCCCAATAATTCTTGAGACACTTTCATGAATTAAAAATATCATCCTAACGTGAAATTTGCTCAAACTATGTGACAAAGCCAGCAACAGACTTAGATGGAAGATCTTTTGTTGTAAATTTCACTTAGGAGCAATGCTACAATAAGTAAGTACCACATTAGTGATGAACATATATTGTACCTTTCTAAAGAAATCAGCCCAAGAGAGAATTCTTGCCTTTGGTAGATTATATTTTTAATCCATTCATGAAATTTTATGACATTTGTGAACACTGCATAGTTGTAAGTATCACAACCTTCAGGATCTGCGATTGACGCTGACACAATTCCTCGAAGATAATGAACTCCACGGTATTTTACAAATAATCCATTTCCACTATCACCTTGACAAACACCGGATCCATTACGATCACCAGCACAAAAAGTTCGACGACTTGACAGTGACAAAAGTACATGATTTGTATAAAAGCATTCTTCATTGCTTAATTCAATTGGCATTTTAACATATTTTAAAACATTTTCAAGATTTCGATTTTCATTGAGTCCATATCCGACTGCATATCCATACGTTATTTCAGCAATATTTGATTCAGGAGGAATTAAGCATATAGGCTGGATATATGAACTGAATCGGACATTTTCTTTCAAAGTCAGCATTGCAATGTCTGCATCATTTGACTCTGATGTTAAATTCCAGTCTTTATGAACATTTATAGTTGAAATTTCAGAATAAACTCGTCCAGGTTCGTCTACATTAAAGTTATGTCCACCCAAAACAACTGTAATATTATCAGTCGTATACTTGTGCAGATCTTCCTTGCCGTGTATGCAATGAGCAGCTAAAATGAGGAATAGGAAAACATTAAAATGTGTTAAGAACAAGATCCAGTAAGAATTAAATACAACAAATGTATGAATTTCCTCATTTAACGGACTTTTGTAATTTAAACTTTTCAACGGTTACAACAAATTCAAACTTTGATCAGAAAATATTGTTAAACATTGACAAACATTTGTAAAAACATGTAAAAACATTGCAAAACACTCCAAAAACATTTAAAACTATTAAAAGACATTGTAAATACATTGAAAAACATTGAAAACAATGAAAAAACATTTTGGAAACATTGCGAAACATTAAAAAATAATTTAACAACTTAAAAATATTGTTAAACATTGAAATTCACTGTAAAACAATAAAAAAACGTATTTTTTTGCTTACAAAAATAAAAATGGCCGCTATAATTCAATAGAACTGAGGTAATGATAAAATCAGAATTAAATCTCACCTGTCAACACAAACTTATTTGTCAAAAGTGTTCCACCACAAAATTTAATTCCTTCTTTATTCATCAGCACAGCCGCCCTAAGGAGAGAATTTATTTAATTTTTGAGAGAATTTTTGAGAATTAAAATTTAAATTTCTCACCATGGAAAGAGTCCACGTTTGGCATAATTTCCTCCGTAAATATTTGACCATCCAGCAGCAATTCTCCCACAAGTGCCCTAAACTATTATTGACATGTTATTAACATTAACTGAACCAAATTAAGTTAAATATTTAAAAACTTACAGCAGAAAAATTGAAAAAAAAAAATAATTTTTCATCACAATTTAATTATTGAATCTAAATTGTCAGGCACAAGCTACATACTTCAGTATTTTGAGCTAATGTTGGCACTAAAAGCACAAATAATCCACAAAATATTAAAAATTTCATTTTACAGTTCATCCTTAAACAGGTTTAATCACAAACATTCCAATTTTATGACTGATTACTGACCGAGAGAGGAGATAAGCTTGTGAAAAAAATTAAAGTCAATTGAGTAAATCTCTCATAAATTTTTGTGATTTTTTGGAGGTTCTAATCATCCAAGTATCAAGTTACTCGATGTACTCGAGTATAAACACATTAATCGTTCTCCTTATTTCCCCTCAAAGCTTCTTGCATGTCTTAAAAATGAGAATTTCCCCTCACTTAATTCTTAATTTATATAATTTAGAGTCAGTCAACATCTTCATTATCATTTCTGTAAAAATCATTAAAATGAAAGTTTTTTATATATTTGTCGTGTGCCTAACTGTTGCAGTCTTGTGTGATGACAGTGTAAATTTGGATGAAAATATTCAAAATCATCATGTTGGAAGTAGAAAAATCAGATCTTCTGGTGATCAATTTAGTGTAAATTATGATTCAGAAGAAGACGATGAGATTCAATGTGACGACTTACCTGAACGACAAGATTGAAATGAGATTAAATGTAAAGAACTTAACTCTTACCAAGCATGGTGGGAAACAGGAGTTGAGCTTAGAGCGGAATGACAGGCACAAGGACAAATGACCTGAATTATATTAATAATTTCAATTTAAATTTTTTGCATATTTTTACTTATTTTAGCTCAAAATATAAAATAATTGAAAATTGAAAAGACAAGAACTGCTTAAGGACCGAATTCTCCGGTGATGGAATGGTAAGGTACAGCGCGGTATAGATACAGCAATTGTGCCCCTATAGAACGATGTAGAAGTGTGATGGTACTAATGCTGCATCATTGGTGCGGTGCACTTAATCATGCCAGGTTTGTACCTCACCATTGGTGTATCTATACCATATTGTACAGTATAATCACCGGAGAAATTGGTCCTAGATTATCAAATGATTATTTGAGTACAAAAAAACAATAAAAAAAGGATATTTAACACGTCCATTACGTAGCGCTCTTAGGGAGCATGCGGGGGAAAGGGATAATCAGGGGACGACTCCTAACCAGCTTTATGAGACTGTACAATACACGTCATACTTGTAAATATCCTTTATATCTGAAATAGGATTAATTTTTAGTAAATATCAATTATGTGCTCAGTGTTGGCAGGGATATTTGAGAGTTTGACTACTTGACTGTCTGTCTGACCGTCTGGAATTCCATGAGTCAAACTCTCAAATGTCCCTACCAACTCTGCCTATGTTGCCACTTACTTGGTCGATAGTAGTCATAAAACTTGATAGTTAGCGGTTTGTAGTAACTCTCAACATTTGGATCTTTAACAACTGTAATTTTTTGGGTATATCCTCTATTTTTTTCTTTGTTGCTGAAATGGAAGACCAAAGTAGTTCCACCATTTTTGTATCCAACAGCCTGAAAAACGACAAATTTAGAATTTATAGTTTAAAATATAATTTGGAATTCTTACTTCTTGAGCATTATTATAATGAGCATATCCAACTGGTAAATCAACTTCTAAGGTTAAAATGCTGTTTCCCAATTCTCGATCAGCTGGTCTAAATTCATATTTGACTTCAATTTCTAATGTGTCTTCCCACCTTCCTTTCCTAACAACTGTTTCAACATTTGAGATTGAATTACTTACAACTGTGTCATTAAGAGTTTCCTGATATAGATTTATATATCCTAGATCTTGGTCACGTGTACTCAAATTGTCATTTAGATCAATCAGTTGATATTTAATGGATTCGGATGACTCAGAATAAGTGTCATTATTATTGGCATGAAACACAAATGGTCTCGGTGAATATCGTCGATATTTTGTATAGTCATAAAGTGCTTGTAGACCCAAAACTGTATCGTATGGTGAGAAGAAGGCTCCGTCAGCATTTCGGTATTTTAACAGCCATTCAACTTGTTCTTTTGGATCTTGATTGACCAAAATTTTGGCACGAATTATGTAAGATAAAGACTGAACAAACAATGAGTAATGTTTTAAGTATCTCCTTGGGCTCTTATAGCCATGGTTGAGTTTGCTTAGGAAATGATTTGCCCTTTGTTGATTACCATTAAGTGCTAATATATAAGCAGTCATACTGATAAGATGGTCACCTTTATATACATTTGAATCTCGCTTATTTCTGTCCAATAAATAGTTAAGTGATTTGTTAGTCTCATTTAAGTATTGACTTCTGTATTGAGGATTTTTAGACATTGTTTCAACAATCGATGCAGTTTGAATATATTTCCGAACTGATGGACTAATATCCTTGTGATCATCAAATGCAGCATTATATGTGAAATCTCCTGAATTATACTGTTGAGATTTAATGTAATCGAGTGTTTTAGAAACTAATTTCGATGCATCAAGGTATTTTGTAGTATTGGCATCAATCAGAACTCCAGCGATAAAAGCCAACTTTCTAAGATTTTTATCACGATTTGGCAAATTTTTAAGAATATTAGCAACTTCTGTTCCATTATCATTAATTCTATTTTGCGCGTCTGTTGCCTTTGGATGGTCTGGATTTCCAATAAAATCGAAATAGTTGGAGATTATGACATCTGTTGCGAATTTCAAAACTATTTCTTCTTCGAGGTACATGTACTGTCGGCTATAAATAGAATAATTGAAAAGTAATTCAATTATTGATGATTCATGTCAGGGATTTCAGTGTAGGGATTATCATGGATTGAATCAGACATAACATTTACTTACCAAACTTCCTCCAATCCAAATAATGCTGGTCCAAGTAAATTTCCATGAACGCCTACAAATGTAGGATTTGTGTTTATATCTCCAACCTCCTTTTCGGTCACTTTAATATAACTGACCGGCTCATCTTCTACCAATCGAGTGCTGATTAGTGACGTCTTTAATTCCTTCGAGTCTTTTACATCAATTAGTTTATCAGTTTCAGCTGCAACTTGACCGTTAAATGTTGCTTTTAACTTGATTTGTTCAAGACTTTTGGCACTGATGTAAAAATGACGGGATATTGATGGTCGCTGTTGTGTTAAAGTGACTGGAAATTGTATACCTGACACAACTCTTCTATCGATACATGTTTTGTAGCCTTTCTGTGGAATTTCATTGCCTGTGTGTAAGTTTCCATCCACAGCAGTGATAACAATAGTTCCGCTTATTGTTAAGGATGGATTTAAGTTTTCAGCTATGACAGTTATTTTGTGCATCTCATCCGTTTTGATTGATGTTGTTCCAGACAGTTGTAAATTCACTTTATGCTTAATTGTTCCTTTAACTGATATTTCAGGCTGTGTTTTAACAACGGTTAAACCTTTTGTTGGATGTACAGAAATACCCAAAATTCGCCATGTTGCTGTTATGTCTGGAAATTTAATCTGTTTTGTGTGTGGCTCACTAGTGTCGGCAGTGTACTTTAATTCCGGTACCAATTCTGGATAATACTTTTGAACTGATTCAAGGCTTCTTTTATCCCTTTGTGGCTGTTTGACTGGCTCATCAATGTCGTTAAAACCTGATCTTGATGATAAAGTATTTCCATTTTTAAGCGGTTCCAATATAAAGGCATTCAACTTTTCAAAATGATAATTTTCAGGCAACGGATGCTTTTCATTTAAATAATATGTAATTTCATCATAAATTGATGTTCTGGAGATTTCATTGTCTCGACTGATTAATGCTGACTTGGTATTTATAGCTATCAGGTAGACTCGTGATCCTTCTTCAGTTTTTACTTGGATATCAGTTGGTGTTTCTGGCTCTGCTGTTTCAGGCGCAGTTATATCAAGCTATAAAGGAGATTAGAATTAGAATTAGATATAAATTGAGGATTAACTAGTTATAGCGTGATTTGTGCTTTAGGATACTGGAAGTTGATTGCTTGGTCCATCAATCCTTGACCATAATGATACAATTCATTCTATAGACTATGACATATAGCTAAATCTACGATATACTTCCTTAGGCAGTTCCTAACAAGCAAAGAACATGCTGTCATGGAGTTTATGATCCATGAACCCATCATGGCATCTCCATAATACTGCCAAACTGAGCCTTTTGTCGCTCAGGCATTAAAATCACTAAATTCATTAATATTCAGAACAGTCAATAGGGTTTGAAGGAAAGAGTCAACATCAGACATTCTCTGTGCGACTCGGTTAATGTTGGGCAAGTATTGAGCATGCATAACTAATTTACAGGCTCTAGGAGCCAAAGAACATGGTCTCAAGAGCTGATTAAGAGCCTTAGAATACGTCAAATACTATATTCTCATATAATAACAAGCAGAGCTCGCAGTCGACCCAAATTTACATGAAGTTGGGTCGATTATTCCACACAAAACTCAAATCGACTATAAACTCTGATAACAAGCAACCAATCCAATAATCCAAGAAACTAAACTTACAGAATTATCAACAGAAAATCCAAGACTAATGGAAAATTCATCATAAACTAATTCACCGCCATCTAATCGAGAATAAAATACAAGTCCACGTGCTTCAGGCTTCATATCATTTGTTACTTCCATACTGATCTCATATAAATCATGTCCTGCTGAATCTGAGAAGGTTTCTTGCATCACAACACCATTTAATCCAAAAACAATCAAGTGAAGTTCCTCCATATCTTCCGTTGATTGAACTTTTATACGAACTTTTGATCCAATTGATGGACTGAAATAGAGAATAGAAAAGTAAGTTAGGTTGCAGTTGATTTAATAATATTCTGAGCAACACAATGCACCCGAACAGACATAGAGCACAAATTTTCAGATAATTGAGTATCCTTAAGGAGAATATTGATTAATTATATTAATCAACACGCTCATTTAGGTAATTTAGGGTCCTAGTAGAGGATGTTCGGGAGTAAGGACATATCCTGGAAAGGTGGGGATAGGGAATTGGATTCAATTTGCTAGCGCTTTTTCAAGGCATTACCATTTGATATTGGAAACTCAAACATTTTTTGATATATGATAGTTTGAACCCTAAAACCCCTTCCATTAGGTACACTCGTGATAAACCGCCTGACAATAAGAAGTAAGGATGTCATAATAACAACATACCTTTTTGTAAGGACGGTAGCCTGCATATACTCATTGGTACCTGGGAACACCGCGACTTCCTCCGTATGCTTTGTATCTGCAATTTCCATCAAAATTTGAATCTTTCTCGTGTCATGACTCGGTTCCAAAAAGTAGACAGTTTCACCATTTTTGAGATTTGTATGGAAAACTTTCTCATTTTCTGTGTTGCTTCTTGATATGTATTTGATGGTCGTTACTAGCTGATTAAATTCATTTTCTGGTTTACCATCAAGTGTATTAACACGGGCTTTTATTGGATATTTATAGCCAGGCTTAAAGTACTTCTTCCTGATAATTTGAATTGTATTTCTGCCTTTATATCTCATGAGGATTTCCTTCTCAACAGTTGTAGTTTTTCCTGTTGATGTTTGAGTGACAATTGCTGTAAATTTAAGTTTCATGTCAGCCGTTGGGGATCTTATGCTTAAATCTTCCTGGATGTCAAGTGCAAAGACAGTTTTGGTTGTTTTTAAATCTTGATTCTTGACAACCTTGGTGATCTCACTGATGGATGCATTTACGAATTTAGCATCTAAATGTATACTTGCACTTCGTCCTGATGCCTCCTTTGTGTGCAGAATCAGATAAATTTTACGATCGACAAAGGCAACAGCATCTTGGACTTCTATGAACACTTCGTCGTCATATTGTTGTTGTTGCTGAATTTGAAATGATTTTGAGACTTTACGGTTGTCAACTTCAACATTTATGGTCCATAAACCAGGACTTGCTGTTTGTGGAATGGTTGCAGAAGCTTCATAAACACCAAATTCATCAATTTTATCAAGGCCATCAACTTTGATTCTGGCGTTTGGATTATCAGCTTTAGTAATGGTTGCTGTCATAGTTCCGTGACTCTGTAGTGGAATTAGCTTACGATCAAGAACAAATGCTTGAAATTTAAATAATTCTCCAGCTTTATAGATCGGCTTATCAAATTGAATGAAGATAATTGGACTTTTTGCCATGTTAATAAGATCAACTGACTGTTCTCCATGTCCATTCACTTCTACAGACAATTCAAGATTGTTGGGAAGAGTTGATGGAGTCTGGAAGTAATGAGTATTATTAATAACTGAATTGTGATGTAACACAGAGACACAGAGACTCAAAGACAAAATGCAGAGATACAGAGGCACAGAAATACATTGCTACAGAGCCACAAAGACTAAAAGACACAACACAGAGCCACAAAGGCACAGAAAAAACAAAGACACAACACAGAGCGACATCACAGAGTCATAGAGACACAGAGCCATAGAGTCACCGAAGCATTGAGTCTTCAAGTCACCCGGTGACACCGAGTCAATTATATAATAACTTAATTAACTTACTTCAAAAGTTGCTGTATCAAATGATCTGTCGTCTAAATCTTTAAAAGTCATCCCATTGTTTTGACCAATATCAATATTAATTACTGCATCATTGCTGTTGCTTGTTACAAGAAATGCTGAATAATTTGATTCGGGTAATATAAATCGGGATCCAATAACGGCTATACAATGACTAAAATTAGTGAAAAGATAGAATTAGTATTAATGCGATTTAATAATTTTCTAATTATTAATGAATGGACAGCATGTAACAATAGCCGAACTTGAAGTCGACTTTGAGTTTTGTATGGATTCAAGTCCCAATAATTCTTGAGACACTTTCATGAATTAAAAATATCATCCTAACGTGAAATTTGCTCAAACTATGTGACAAAGCCAGCAACAGACTTAAATGGAATGTCTTTTGTTGTAAATTTCACTTAGGAGCAATGCTACAAGAAAGTAAGTACCACATTAGTGGTGAACATATATTGTACCTTTCTAAAGAAATCAGCCCAAGAGAGAATTCTTGCCTTTGATAGATTATATTTTTAATCCATTCATGAAATTTTATGACATTTGTGAACACTGCATAGTTGTAAGTATCACAACCTTCAGGATCTGCGATTGACGCTGACACAATTCCTCGAAGATAATGAACTCCACGGTATTTTACAAATAATCCATTTCCACTATCACCTTGACAAACACCGGATCCATTACGATCACCAGCACAAAAAGTTCGACGACTTGACAGTGACAAAAGTACATGATTTGTATAAAAGCATTCTTCATTGCTTAATTCAATTGGCATTTTAACATATTTTAAAACATTTTCAAGATTTCGATTTTCATTGAGTCCATATCCGACTGCATATCCATACGTTATTTCAGCAATATTTGATTCAGGAGGAATTAAGCATATAGGCTGGATATATGAACTGAATCGGACATTTTCTTTCAAAGTCAGCATTGCAATGTCTGCATCATGTGACTCTGATGTTGTATTCCAGTCTTCATGAACATTTATACTGGAAATTTCTGAATAAACTCGTCCAGGTTCATCTACATTAAAGTTATGTGCGCCCAAAACAACTGTAATATTATCAGTCGTATACTTGTGCAGATCTTCCTTGCCGTGTATGCAATGAGCAGCTACAGTGAGAAATAGGAAAACATTATAATGTGTTAAGAACAAGATCCAGTAAGGATTAAATACAACAAATGTATGAATTTCCTCATTTAACGGACTTTTGTAATTTAAACTTTTCAACGGTTACAACAAATTCAAACTTTGATCAGAAAATATTGTTAAACATTGACAAACATTTGTAAAAAAATATAAAAAACATTGCAAAACACTCTAAAAACATGGCAAAACAATCTATAAACATTTAAAACTATTAAAAAACATTGTAAATACATTGAAAAACATTGAAAACAATGAAAAAACATTTTAGGAACATTGTCATACATTAAAAAATATTTAAACAACTTAAAAATGTTGTAAAACATTGAAATTCACTGTAAAACAATGAAAAATCACATTGTTATTGCTTACTTAAATAAAAATGGCCGCTATAATTCAATAGAACTGAGGTAATGATAAAATCAGAATTAAATCTCACCTGTCAACACAAACTTATTTGTCAAAAGTGTTCCTCCACAAAATTTAATTCCTTTTTTATTCATCAGCACAGCCGCCCTTAAGAGAGAATTTTTTTAATTTTTGAGAGAATTTTTGAGAAATAAAATTTATTTTATCTCACCATGGGAAAAGCCCACGTACGGCATAATTTCCTCCGTAAATATTTGACCGTCCAGCAGCAATTCTCCCACAAGTTCCCTAAACTATTATTGACATTTTATTAACATTTACTAACCCAAATTAGATAAAATATTTAAAAACTTACAGCAAAAAAAAATAAAAAAAAAAAATATTTTTCATCACAATTTAATTATTGATTCTAAATTGTCAGGCACAAGCTACATACTTCAGTATTTTGAGCTAATGTTGGCATTAAAAGCACAAATAATCCACAAAATATTAAAAATTTCATTTTACAGTTCATCCTTAAACAGGTTTAATCACAAACATTCCAATTTTATGACTGATTACTGACCGAGAGAGGAGATAAGCTTGTGAAAAATAATTAAAGTCAGTTGAGTAAATCTCTCGATACTTTTCTATACATTCTCATCTGATGACTGCAAAGTACCATCATAAGGTATGGGAAGCAACAACTGAAATTGTTAAAATTCTTATAAAATTATTGAAAATAAAATTAATTTTACTAAATTTTTAATCAAAATATTCACAAACAATCCAACTTTTTTCAGTACATGCTACACCCAATGCCTGATAAGGTCCATACTGTCCTGAATATCGAAGACATTCACCATTTGTTTTACCACGAATTGCATCCTTGTTGACCCACTCAATGTCTTTATATAATTCACCTTGAATTGTCCTGTTGGCATTAAAGACATTCCATTGATTGGTCACTAAGTCACGCATTCCATTGATCCATAAGTGACCACCTGCCCATGTCTTTAATAGATCTTCACATGACCTATGAAATTCTTCCTCAACAGCTTCACTGTCAATAACAAAGAGGTTCATTCCTAGCTTAGAACAATGTCTTCTGGCATCATCATAAGCATAAGAAGTAGCCACGACGCAAACTGACTTGATGTAAACTCCATTGGTTGTTAAATCACGTCTATGTGTGCAACCAGCTGTGTCTGTATGTGGATGAGTTTCTGTCTGCTTGTAATGTTCACAGACTGGCCATGGTGCATCTGTACATGGTCCAGGTAAGGCTTGATATGGTCCATATTGTCCTGTATATTTCAGGCAATCTCCACTTGCGTACTTGCTATAAAAATCAACACCACTATACAACGGTCCAATTGCAGTTCCATTAGCATCAAAAACATCAAAGTCCATTCCTTGACCTTCGCGTCTTCCATTAATCCAGACAGTCCCACGTGCATGATTAACAGCAACAAGATTCATGATTGCGTCATTAAATTGAGCCTCGACTGTTTCGTCATCAATTATGAATAAATTCATGTTATTTTCAGCACATTTCTTCTGTGCTGCATCATAAGCTAATCCAACACTGACAACACAAACTGATTTTAGGTAATTTGGTCCATCAAATAGGTCCTTTTTGATGTTGCAGACTTCCAATTTTGGTTCGTTGATTAATTGTGAGCTGTATTTCTTGGTTGATGGATTGTAGATTGTTCTCTTGTCACAGACAACAAGATTGGCTTTGCTGTTGCATCGATTGTTGAGGATGTCCCACCATTGACCATATGGACATGACTTTTTGACAGGAATGCCATTAGAACATTGGTAGTAGCTGCAATAAGATTTTTGAGGTTATAATCTATTTTTAAGATATAAATTGATATGACTGGATGTGAATACAGCATACTTGATTGAGTATACTCATGTCCAAAGTATACTTGATTGAGTATACTCATGCCCAAAAGTATACTTGATTGAGTATACTCATGTCCAAAGTATACTTGATTGAGTATACTCATGCCAAAAGTATACTTGATTGAGTATACTCATGCCCAAAAGTATACTTGATTGAGTATAGTCATGTCCAAAGTATACTTGATTGAGTATACTCATGTCCAAAGTATACTTGATTGAGTATACTCATGTCCAAAGTATACTTGATTGAGTATACTCATGTCCAAAGTATACTTGATTGAGTATACTCATGCCCAAAAGTATACTTGATTGAGTATACTCATGTCCAAAGTATACTTGATTGAGTATACTCATGTCCAAAGTATACTTGATTGAGTATACTCATGCCAAAAGTATACTTGATTGAGTATACTCATGTCCAAAAGTATACTTGATTGAGTATACTCATGCCCAACAGCTTGATATTAAGCATAAACTTATCTACTTACAATCTACAATCCTCCGCATCAGCCACAAACACAGGACTTCTAGGATCATCAACACTTGGACACCAATAATCCTCTTGACATCTAGCTTCAGCTGGTTGCATACATTTGAATTTAGTTGGACTAAAATGAAGTCCAGGTGGACAGAACCAAATCTGTTTAGGATTTGAACTGTAAATGAAGGCTTCACAGTTGTTGGACACTGGTAGTTTATTGGCACTAGCTGTAGATGATGCAAGAATCAACAAACTTATTATTTTAGTAAAAATCTTCATGATTTTTTGAGGTTATGTGTCACAAAAACATCAACTGATGTCTAATCAGTTGAAAAACAGTTAAGAAATGAGAGGTTCAGGCATAGAATCAAGGCATTATATTCTGTATTTGCAATCTCTTGCCAATAAATGTGTGTAAAGAGAGTCAAAATCTCACAAATAAAAAAGTATATAGGCACAGCAGATAATAGCTGTATATTATACAAATTATGACTTCAGTCTGTTGATTTATTAGCACACGACCAAACTTAAATTATGAAGTTATCAATCATAGTCTTGATTTTAATCATCACATCAACGTCTACATCAGATGATAGTGAACGAATTCCACATCCATATGACTGTGAATCATTTATGTACAGCTATAATCCTAAACAGGTGTGGTCATGTGCTGAGGGTTTACATTTTAGTCCAATAACATTTAAATGTGAAGCACCGGCTGAGGCTAAATGTCATCAAGATTATTGGTGTCCAAAGGTTGATGATCCTGCAAATCCAGTTTATGTTGCTGATGCTGTCGATTGCCGCAGGTAATTTAGTTACATTTTTATTTTGACTTGAGACTACTTTTGAGTCTACCTTGAGCAAACTTAGACTGAACGTCGACCAAACCTCGACCAGACCTTGACCAAACCTCGACCAAACCTCGACCAAACCTTGACCAAACCTTGACCAAACCTCGACCAAACCTCGACCAAACCTCGACCAAACCTCGACCAAACCTCGACCAAACCTCGACGATCTCTTGCCGTCAACAAAGTCGGTGGCTATTGTTATTAAGGCCTTTTTGGATATTGAGTCCATCATATTATTGTCGTAAGCACATCGATGTAGCGGTGTCCTAGTGACTGTTGTGTGTTGCTCGGGCTAATAAGCCCTAAACAGCTCCGTCACTGTGAGGAAACCTTTAATGAGAATTTCCTGAATTTTACCTAAATTTTTGCAAATTTTTCAACTAAATTCGACAACCCCGAACAGCACAGCATATTTGTTGGGGTAACTAAACATTGACATTAACGGAAAGACTCGAAGTTACCCTGATGGTCGCTTTGTGCTGTTCAAGAATCTTTCTAACTTGCCTAATGCTTACTTCACTTGCCGTACAGATCCATGACCTCCCAAAGACATCATCTGAAGTTAGCTCTGATGCTGCCTTATCCTTGTCAATTCACAAAATTAAATCTAATTTACCTTATTTCATTACAGTTACTTCATATGCTCCAATGGAACACCAAACAAGACATCATGCGACTCTGACCTCTATTGGGATTACATAAAGCATGAATGTGTAGCAGAAGATTCAGTCACATGCGACAAACGCACACAATTAAACCTTAATTTTGATAATGAAATTGAAGTAATCACGACGGCAACTGAAAAGCCAAAATTGGAAGTCTGCAACATCAAAAAGGATCTGTTTGATGGACCAAATTACCTAAAATCAGTTTGTGTTGTCAGTGTTGGATTGGCTTATGATGCAGCTATGAAGAAATGTGCTGAAAATAACATGAATTTATTCATAATTGATGACGAAACAGTCGAGGCTCAATTTAATGACGCAATCATGAATCTTGTTGCTGTTAATCATGCACGTGGGACTGTCTGGATTAATGGAAGACGCGAAGGTCAAGGAAAGAAGTGGAAGGTCTTAAATCCTGATGGAACTGCTCGTGGACCACTTCATAGTGGTGTTGATTTTTACAGCAAGTACGCGAGTGGTGATTGCCTGAAATATACAGGAACTTATGGTGTATATCAAGCCTTACCTGGACCATGTACAGATGCACCATGGCCAGTCTGTGAACATTATCAAAAAACTGAAAATCCACCAAAATTAGATACATCTGCATGCACACATAAAAGAGATTTAAAGCTTAATGATTCATACATCAAGTCAATGTGCGTTATCAGCACTGCCTATACATATGAGGAAGCAACACGTCAATGCTCAAAATATGGAATGAATCTTTTTATATTTCGTGACAAGTCGGATGAAAAGTCATTCCATAAATCATCTGAAGATCTATTAAAGACATGGGCAGGTGGTCACTTATGGATCAATGGAATGCGTGACTTAGTGACCAATCAATGGAATGTCTTTAATGCCAACAGGACAATACAAGGTGAATTATATAAAGACATTGAGTGGGTCAACAAGGATGCAATTCGTGGTAAAATAAATGGTGAATGTCTTCGATATTCAGGACAGTATGGACCTTATCAGGCATTGGGTGTAGCATGTACTGAAAAAAGTTGGATTGTTTGTGAATATTTTGATTAAATTTTTTTTGGGGATTTTTTAGTGTCAATGAACGATAACCTTGATATTTTGTCTTGTGCTGCTTATGTATACAGTCAGTAATTTTGTCAAAATAAATGCGAACAGCTTAAATTCTCTGAGAGAATTATTCAGTATATAGTCACAATTTGATGTTCCTACATCATCATTCAATTTTCAGACGTCTACAGCTTAATAGCCATGAAGTCGCTTATCACATCCATTATAATAGCATTACAGCTATTAACAGCTTCATCTATTGACAAATTCCCAGATCCATACGATTGCAATTCCTTTATCACTTATCATGGTAAAGACAAAGAAGTTTGGTCATGTTCAGCTGGTCTTCACTTTAGTCCGACAAAGTTTGAATGCTTATCACCTGGAGAGGCTAAATGTCATCGAGATTATTGGTGTCCTGATGTTGATGATGTCAAAAGTCCAGTTTTTGTAGCAGATCCGGTCGATTGTAAAGTGTGAGTATTTATGTGACTGACTGTCTGTCTGTCCTGCGTGTCCTGTCTCTGTCTGTCCTGTCTCTGTTCTGTCCTGTCTCTGTCCTGTCTCTGTCCTGTCTCTGTCCTGTCTCTGTCCTGTCTCTGTCCTGTCTCTGTCCTGTCTCTGTCCTGTCTCTGTCCTGTCTCTGTCCTGTCTCTGTCCTGTCTCTGTCCTGTCTCTGTCCTGTCTCTGTCCTGTCTCTGTCCTGTCTCTGTCCTGTCTCTGTCCTGTCCTGTCTCTGACTGTCTGGATTGTCTGTAAATACTAATTATATTGAATACTTCAGCTACTACCACTGCTCACATGGAATACCAGTCAGGAAAGTCTGTGATGCTGATTTATGGTGGGATATTGTCAATAAAGCCTGTACATCCAAAGAATACGTCACATGTGACAAACGTGCCATAATAAATCCAAATAATTTGAAATTTTACGATGGATCGACAGTTAAGATGTCAGAAACTGCAGCTGTAAAGAAGCTCGAATCACTCAAATCAACTCAAACTCAACCAGAGCCAATAAAAGTCAGTCAATTGGACACATCCGCACCACAACCAAAGGTCGAAGTTTGCAGCCAAAAGAAGGATTTATTTGATGGACCAAATTACCTAAAATCAGTATGTCTTGTGCATGCAGCATCAACATACGACGCAGCAAGGGAGAAATGTGCAAGCTATAACATGAATTTATTCATCATCGATGACTACACAGTTGAGACACAGCTTTATGATGCAGTAACTGTCTTACTTGCAAGCTATCCACGTGGATCTGTATGGATTAATGGTAAACGTGATGGACATGCAAAAAGATTCAAAATATTTAATGCTGATGGATCAATTAAAGGACCACTGAGTAGAGATGTCACATTGTATAGCAGATTCATAGCTGGCAACTGCCTTAAATTCTCAGGTGCATATGGTCCATATCAAGCACAGCCAGAACCATGCACAAGTGCACTTTGGTTCATTTGTGAACATCACAAGAGGACTGAAATTCAACCACTTTTGGACACAACATCATGTCTACATAAAAGAGATCTAAGAGTTGGTGGTAATTACATCAAGTCAATGTGCATGATTAATGTTGGATATACGTACGATGAAGGAAGACGAACATGTGCTAAAAATGGAATGAATCTTTTCATATTTGATGATAAAATTGTTGAGGAAGCTTTTCATGAAGTCGCTGAGGATGTGATGAAGTCAATAGCTGGTGGCTACTTATGGATCAATGGAATGCGTGACTTAGTGACCAATCAATGGAATGTCTTTAATGCCAACAGGACAATTCAAGGTGATTTGTATAAAGACATTGAGTGGGTCAACAAGGATGCAATTCGTGGTAAAATAAATGGTGAATGTCTTCGATATTCAGGACAGTATGGACCTTATCAGGCATTGGGTGTAGCATGTACTGAAAAAAGTTGGATTGTTTGTGAATATTTTGATTAAATTTTGAATAAAATTAATTTTATTTTTCAATAATTTTATAAGAATTTTAACAATTTCAGTTGTTGCTCCCCTGCCTAGGTTGTTGACTTATGCTGGTCATTTGCAGTCATCAGATGAGAATGTATAGAAAAGTATCGAGACATTATCTAAAAGACAAACAATTTAATTTTGAGTATAATTAAATAAAACGGAACTGCTTACCATGATCATTATAGTCAAAAACTTTAACACCAGCATTTTGGATGTTAATTACATTGTGAAGTTTCTTAGCCTTAATGTCAACACAATAGCTTGTTCCTTGTGTAAATTCATTGAAGTAGATTAGCACGTGTCTTGATTTTGTTGCAGGAAACTGGAAAGGATTTAAAAATTCAATTAATTAGGTAGGTTGGGTGTAGGTCAGGTGTAGGTTGGGTGTAGGTTAGGTGTAGGTTAGGTGTAGGTCAGGTGTAGGTTGGGTGTAGGTTAGGTGTAGGTTAGGTGTAGGTTAGGTGTAGGTCAGGTGTAGGTTAGGTGTAGGTCAGGTGTAGGTTAGGTGTCGCTTTCATCTTACCTTAATATCCATATTAGTATCATAGTTAACAATCTCTTCATACATATATCCACTAGGCATTTCGACATCATAAACTACACTGAAAAGTGTCTGTGACTCGGTTGAATTTTCTTGGTGCTGATATGTAGCACAAACTCTAACAATCCTCTCATTTTGAATTAAACCAGGCAAAGTTGTTAAAGTTACATTAAATTTAGAGTTTTGATGTTCAACTGCTGTGAAGCTTTCGACAGCTTTTCTAGTTGTACAAGGTCCAGTTCCATCTACAGTTGTGGCATTTGCTGAATATTTGAAGCATTTTTGACTGTCACTAGATTGTTGAATTTCATTTAACAGCTTTTGTGCTTGATCGTTGTCATTGTTGAGTACATAGACATGTGCAGCAACTGCAAGTGCTTGTCTATCAAGCAGTTCCAAGTTCCTACTTCCTTCATTTAGGAACTTAAATCCTTTATCAATGACGTCATCGTAATTTTTGGCAATAAATCCTCGGAATTTCAGGAATGGAATCAAAATGAAGGCAGTTTGGAAATATTCAACAGAAGTTGGGTCTGATTGGAATTCCGGATAATATCCAAAGTTACTAAAGCTTCCATTTTCATTTTGTGATGCTTTTAAGACATCAAATTCCTTTTCAATCATTGCTGTGTCTTTTGGAAGTGCTCCAATTTCCATGGCTGATGCTATAGTGTCTATGAATATTGCAGTATATCCTGATGTGTTCTTGTAGTGCTAAAATGAATCAAGTCATTTAAATTTGAGATTAAGCTATGGAAACTAAAGTTAGCAGGACTGTAGATCATCAACTCAATGAGTCCTGCTAACTCTGATTCCAATTCCAATCCAAACTCACCCAATTTTCAGTCCGTTGAGCTAATATTGTTTGATAAAGTTCATTTAGTTCCTCCGTTGATGATTTTGTATTATTTGGTCTCAATTGCCGGAAATTCTCGACCTTCTCTTTGAGTTGGTAAGTTTGATGAATCAATGAGTATGTGTCATACAAGCTGAAAGGATTAATTGCAGTTATGAGATGATTGTTCAATGGAATTCTCAGATGGATGCCACTCTGTCTTAGAGAAGAAGGGACAGACAAGGACAGACAGCGACGGATAGGGACAGACAGGGACAAAAGGACACAAAAACAACCAAATACTCACTTTTTATCAAAATCCCCAGCAATTCCAATTTTATGTGTATTAGCTTTGCTAGTCACTTCTGTGACGACTTGGCGTGTCTCAACATCATCAGCATCATTCTCATGTTTTGCACTTGAATTTGCAGCAATGAATTCTACTCGTTTAACTCCAACTGGCTCAATCTGAAGCGCTATCAGTTTCTTATCCATAAATCTACTGGATTTAACTGCTCCTGTAGCGTCAATTCTTATTTTAGCTTTTCCTTCAACATTTGATGCATTTCCAGGTGATTGGATGAAGAATGACAACTTCTGTGGACTATTGTACTTTACATTGATGCTTCTAGTCAATGATGTTTCACTATTGGACATTAAACTGCACTTTGAATCATAGAATTTTACATTTTTATCCGAATGATAAGCAGACACTCTGATGACGACATCAATGGCTTCATAGGAATCGACAAGATTATAAACCAAAACATCAATCTGAGCAATTTCATCAAACTTAATCACTTTTGGGTATAAAATTTGTGTATAAAATTGATTATCAAAAGTTACTTCCTTTCGATGTCCAATAGCTAGTTTATTATATGTTGACCAATGATAAGGTCCTTGGTGCTTACTGCTCAATGAGAATGATGAAATTACCCATGAGTTCCTTGGATAAGGAGCTGATAATGCTTTTGTAAGAGTTCCATAAGAACCTTCAATGTCCTTAAATATTGATGGATATCTAAAATCATCCTCAATATCATCAAGTTTCATTGATTCTGATTCCTCAAATGTTACAGGTTCATCATCAGTATTGTCTTCATGACATACAACCTCATCGTCATCTTCGAATGGATGTGGGGGATAATCATAACCAATAACGTGTCTACCTAAATTAATCCTTCGAAGCTCCTGATCCGTACAGTCATGCCAGTTTCTTTTGCCCATATTAAGCACTGTGACTTTATTACTTCCATCAAAATCATCAAGGATACTTGCAAGTCCTTCTCTGTTGACTTCATTCTTTTGATATAATTTAGTCAGTCGCTTGTCATATCCATAGAAGTAAACCTTGGAACCAGGTGTATTTATTTTGGTTTCAATTTGTCTTCGGGATGTACTTGAGTGAACATCAATGTCAAGCTGTGAAGGAAGAAGAAGATATAGTTGTTAAAATGGAGGAAGAACCACTGTAGAGTCGACTCCAAAAAAAAAATGGAGTCGACTCCCAAAAATAGCATAGTTGCCTCCATATTGAAGGACTACCAACTCTGATCATCAGAGTCACTTCGGTTTACAGCCGGATTTTGGATCGATTAACTTTTCATTTATCTTTATGATATATCAATCTACTTACTGTATTTCTACTCATTTCTGCTGTCGTAATTGTCGTTTCACCATGATACATGTTTATTCTATCCTTTAAATAATAGACAACAACCTTCGCTTCCGGCATCATGTCCTCCTTAATGGTAAAGTTGAATTTACAGTTAATGCGATAATTACAATAGATTTGATGACTTTTGATGTTTCCGTGCCTTGACATAACGATTCCAATGAGTTGATTAATTTCTGAATCTCCACGGATGTGAACATTTATTACATCACCATAATTTGGACTAAAAAGTAAAAGAAAATAAGAATTAATTGATTGTATTGATAGTTTTCTGGATACATTTAGAGAAATGGCTTAAAAGATAAGAAAATATTGTAATTAGTTAAGTTCAGTGAATATTTTTATGACAGAAAAAAGTAATTTTATCTGATGTTATTGATGATTCCCTCTATCATTCCGTCGTTAATTGATGTCCAGTCAATGTAAAATAATGTTAAGCTTCATAGTTCACTGACTGACTGAATATTTACTTAATTCATCACTATTTAATTTAAATTTTTTGAATATTTGTAAAAACACGTTTTTTTATACTGAGAGGATATAATTGTGTAAAAAACAAGCCGAGAGGATTAATTTTTGAAGAATTTCGCCAGTTGAGTTTGGAAATCAAAATTTAAATTTAAAGAAACAGTTATAAGTTGTTAATTTGATAATTTCTTAATTACTTGATAATTTTAAACTTAAATTATGGTAAAATATTAATTGATAATTAATTCATAATTAAAATTTACAATTTTGGCATATAATCCACAGCAATTTTGTTAATTCCCACGACAAAAGATCTTTTTTCAATTTCCTTCTCGTACTTAACCCAAAGATATTGGATTTTTACTGTCAATTCTTCAGCATCTTCCGGAATTAAGGCATTGACTATAACCACACCACGCTTTATATCACTATCATATACATCTGTTCTTATTTCTCCATTTTGTAGTCGACATATTAAGCGTATAACGACTCTTTCTGCTGTTGACTCAATCAACTTCTCGGTCCAATCGTAAATGGATACTTTAATACCAAAAGGGAAACCGGGCAAGAATCTTTTTGGATGATTTGCTTCAATTTTAGGACTATTGTCAGCATGAACTGTAAATTTGGTGGACTTATTGGCACTAATTCCACTTTCTGGATCTGTGAAGACAACTGTTGCTGTATAGTCGAGTTTTGTTGTTGTATTAGCTTTCAGGTCCTCATGTGCCTTATATTGAACAGTGTGAATGCCAGTGATATTGGTAAATGACTCGGATAAAATCACTTGACCTGTTGTTGTGCATGTAATGGTCAATTGAGCATCGCCAGATACAAAATATCCAGCAATATTTTTAGCATAAATTGAGAGCTTCAGAATGGAAGTTGTGAGTAAATGATCATCTTTAGTGGTAACAAATGCAGTAATTTTGGGTCGTTTATAAATTTTGACACCGAATTCTTTAGATTTGATTAATTTGTGATGTTCATCAATAACTGCTGTGATTCTCCAGACACCCAATGGAGTCTTGTTGCCCAATTTAAATTGTCCAGTATAGACGCCATCAAAATTGTCCAATTTTTCGTTAATTTCATTAACTATCCGACCTTCTGGATCAAGTAGTTGAATTTTAATGCTTTTTACATCATAAGGACCCAATCTGCTGTCAATGACGATGATTCGATACTTAATTTCACTTCCAGGCTCATAGACAGGCTTATCAGTTTGAATTAATGTTTTAAATGATTTTTTACTTGTTTTAACATCCTTAATTGTCTGTGTCATGCACATCTGACGTGTACCATTGGAAATAGGAACTCGGCGATGAAGTGTTATGTCAATTTTATTATTTTTGGAACCAAAAACTTGACTATTAGGTTGGAATCTTAATATCTGTAGCTTATCAGAAGCCAGGCCAGTTGTTACATATAAATTGCATATTTGGAATGAAATTTCGGTTCTTTTATCGAGGTTTTCAGAAAGTAATGAAATTTCGTAGTCTTTTCCTGATTGCATGACATTTGGAGTCCATATTGATGTAAATCTGTGGATTAGAAAGGTATTAATGTCATGGAATAATGAAAGGTTCAGGCTTATGAGTTGGATATTGTATCTATTGGACCATATCCTTTAGATCTACAGTTTATAGTGGGATCTGAAGCACTTGCAAGCTCTGCACATTGCTAGGACACGAGTACGTCATAAGACCTGATGTACCCTGCAATGTACGCAGTTACTATTCGTGTGAGCAAGATTACGTCATCCAGATACTGGTATATCCTTGTATATCTAGCTGTGGATGCACATTATGTGCCAAAGACCTCATAACAGCACTCAACACACGAACCGAGCTTGATAACTAGAACAGTGAAATGGAAATTGAGCGTCGAAAATCAGACATGACCTGGAATTGAGATCCAGGCCAACGCTCTACCATTCAAGCCACTAATTCCATTTCACCGCTACATATGAGTAAGAATTGAATGGAAAATTTGAGGAAATCCCAAATTTTTAGTCATCGCAACTTAATACATTTCAAATTGATAACCTTTAACACAACTTACTCGTCAGATGAATCTACAGCATTTGCTGATAAAAATAGTAGAAATATTAAAGCACTATACATCATGTCAAGATGTTGGCACGAAACTGAGATTAGCTACTAAATTTTAATCGTATTTATTTCAAATTGAGCGCCAAAAATTTCAGTTTCCAAAATTGTTCATCCCCACTTATGGATTTTAGTTGATTGATGAGAACAGCTATGTGGCATTAAGAGTATGCGTGAGATTAAAAATCGAGGGAAAATCCACACAAATACATTCAAAATTAATTCTCTCAATTTTATTCAAATGTGAACATCTCCGAGTGTGATCAGCGATTGGCTACTTGTGGATCAATGAAATGTGTGACTTAAAGACCAATCAATGATGACCAAATTTTACAGTCATCAGATGAGAATGTATAGAAAAGTATCGAGAGATTTACTCAATTGACTTTAATTATTTTTCACAAGCTTATCTCCTCTCTCGGTCAGTAATCAGTCATAAAATTGGAATGTTTGTGATTAAACCTGTTTAAGGATGAACTGTAAAATGAAATTTTTAATATTTTGTGGATTATTTGTGCTTTTAATGCCAACATTAGCACAAAATAGTGAAGTATGTAGCTTGTGCCTGACAATTTACAATCAATAATTAAATTGTGATGAAAATTAATTTTTTTGCTGTAAGTTTTTAAATTTTTAACTTAATTTGGGTTTAGGGAACCTGCGGTAGAGTTGCAATTGGACGTGGAAATATTATCAGAGGAAATTATGCCAAACGTGGACTCTTTCCATGGTGAGAAATCAAAATTTTAATTCTCAAAAATTCTCCCAAAAATGAAATAAATTCTCTCTTAACAGGGCGGCTGTGCTGATGAACAACGGAGAAAAATTTTGTGGAGGAACACTTTTGACAAACAATTTGGTGCTGACAGGTGAGATTAACACTGATTTTTGTCTCTAATAATCACACCAAATTTTCAAGTGCGAAGCTCAGCCCGAGTCGTAAAGTGAGTTTTTTTTTGTTATTTTTACTTTTCTGTACAGTTTTTTAAATCTGCGTTTGGTGTGAATGATGAACATTGCCAATGTTTATCAATGTTTTAACAATTTTTTTCAATAGTTCTCAACGTTTTCGGAGTGTTTTATATGTTTTTTCAAATGTTTGTCAATGTTTTTCAATGTTTTTTGAACAAAGTTTGAATTTGTTGTAACCGTTGAAAAGTTTAAATTACAAAAGTCCGTTAAATGAGGAAATTCATGCATTTGTTGTATTTGAGCCTTACTGGATCTTGTTCTTAACACATTATAATGGTTTCCTATTTCTCACTGTAGCTGCTCATTGCATACACGGCAAGGAAGATCAGTACAAGTATACGACTGATAATATTACAGTTGTTTTGGGTGCACATAACTTTAATGTAGACGAACCTGGACGAGTTTATTCTGAAATTTCAAGTATAAATGTTCATGAAGACTGGAATGTAACATCAGAGTCACATGATGCAGACATTGCAATGCTGACGTTGAAGGAATCTGTCACATTCAGTTCATATATTCAGCCTATATGCTTAATTCCTCCTGAATCAAATATTGCTGAAATATCGGATGGATATGCAGTCGGATATGGAAAGAATCAAAATCAAAACCTTGAAAATGTTCTAAAATATGTTAAAATGCCAATCGAATTGAGCAATGAAGAATGTTTTTATACAAATCCTGCACTTGTGTCATTATCAAGTCGTCGAACTTTTTGTGCTGGTGATCGTAATGGATCTGGCGTGTGCGAAGGTGACAGTGGAAATGGATTATTTGTAAAATATCGTGGAGTTCATTATCTTCGAGGAATTGTGTCAGCGTCAATCGCAGATCCTGAAGGTTGCGATACTTACAACTATGCAGTGTTCACAAATGTCATAAAATTTCATGAATGGATCACAGATATAATCAATCACAGGTAAGCTATAAAAAGAACAATTGTTTAAAATTGAATTAAAAAATTTAAGTTTTAGATTCCAAACGCAGTCTCAAGTATATTTGATCGGATCAAGATGGATAACAGCAAAGTCAGGAAATAAAATTTTCCAAACAATAATTAATATTCCAGGAAATGATGTGACCGTTCAATTTAAAGACCAAAATAATAATATATTTAATGTGAATAATTTATTGACTGAATTTAAGTTTGATGTATTTGAGGTCCCAGAAAATGCCACAAATTACAATTTAAAAATGACGCTAAAATCTCAAAATACTTGTAAGGCACAGTCAGTTAACATTCTTAATGTAGAATCAAGTCCAATAGTTTTCGTTCAGTTTAATAAGCCAATTTATAGCTCTAATGAAGCTTTCATCTTTCGGATATTTATATTGACGAGAAATTTACTTCCGGTTGCTGATTATGGTCCAATTTATATGAAATTTCGAGATTCGGATAATGTCGAAGTTTTGAGATTTAATTCAGCGATATTGACTGACCAATTTGGTGTCTATGAAGACAAGATAAACATTTGGGAACTTTTGAATCGAGGCGCAAAACTTGGAATTTGGACATTAGAAGTGACAGCAGCTGATAGAAAAGTCATCAAAACATTTGAAGTTCAACATCTCAATAATGAAACAGAAGTTTTTGTGGATGGTCCGTCAATTGTTGCATTCGTTGACCGTAAGATGTACCTTACCATCCACACTAAGGATCCATACGACCGTACAGCAGTCATTTATGTCGCAGCTAAATTCATCAATTCAAATGTTAATGAAATTGATAAATTTGTCAAAGAAGTTCCATTGACAGGCCTCAAGACAGTAGTTCCTCTAGATTTTCAGGATGATTTGGACATCAGAAGTCCAACAGTTGACATGGATCTATCATTTACTGTCGAAATAACCGGCGAAAATCCAACATCTGTCAATAAAAACATCAAAATGAGACACATAGGCAGGAACACGATTCAAGTGATCAAAAAAAATTATTTCAAGCCTGGCTATAAATTTCCAATAAAAGTTCGTGTTAAGGATCTCGATGGCAAGCCTGACAATTCATTAAATCAGCTTAAAACGACCATCATGTATGTATCCGGTGTGGTAAATCGACAGACACGCAAACGACCAATTTCTGATGTGAAGGAATTTCATACAAACCTTATGAATGGCGAAGCTATACTTCAACTGGAACCAAAAGCTGATACTAGAAAAATTATAGCTTCATTTGAAATTGCGGACACAGAACATACTGAAGAAATTGATAGATTTCCTGGCGTTGCTGAGTATATGCAGGTTACGATGCTTAATAAAAGGTAAGGATTTGGATGATATTTTTCTATGACTAATTTTACTTAGCCTTCGTTAGTCGATGCCTGAAGCTCGCTTTGTCGATAGCTACCGCTTGCCAAGTACCGATTCCAAGTTCGATACAATCTCTGTCGACAGCTTCTTTCCATGAGTTTTGTGGTCTGCCTGACGAACTATAAATTGACAAGTTTGTGACTACGAACAACACAATGTAATCGTAAGTCAAGTTGTTTCGTCAGCATAATTGTTGATGACTAGAGTAGTAGCACTAAATCGTGAACTTGTCATTTAGGTTGTTTTTGCCTGTTTCTGGTACACTAGGCTAAAGTTTTTTTGATGTATAGGCTTAATATTTTGAACGAATCCTTGTATATGCCTCTAATGCATTCTTCCATGCTCCATACTAGGGGTGTCGATTATTTGGGTTTTAAGGATTTGTACATATCCCAAATCCCAAATAAGAACAAAATATCAGTATAAATAGGCGCATTTTGCTTGATTTTAGGCCAACGCATCCAAAAACAAGTCAAATTTTAACCATATATTGTTAAATACTATTGTAAATCTTGTTTAAAATCCTTAAAACTGCGAATTTTCACTTGAATTTTCTCAAATAGGTTATAAAACTCTCGAAAACGTGAACCTTCATCTTAATTTTTTTTAATTGCAAAAAATGGCAATTTTGGCCAACATTTTCTTAAAAATTTGAAAAATCCTGGAAAGTTATGGCTTTTCACCTCAAATTTCTTATATAAAAGTGAAAATTCATGGAAAATTGTAAGTTTTTGACTGTATTTTCCAACATTAAATTGTTTTGTAAATGTAATTTTCACTTGATGTACTTATAATTAACCAAAACAAATTTTCATATATAATAAAATTTCACTTGGATGCATTTTCAACTACGAGCCGGCAAAAAAATGTTGATCTGTAGTTTTTTTGGCCAATCCTAGATTTTTCTTGTGAGTCGAAGTGGCTCGGTGGCGGAATGGTTTAGTACTTCGGTACATAATTATTGCAACACCGATCCAGCGATCATGGGTTCGAGACTCGGCATGGGAAATTTTTCACGTGTCCTTTTTCGAATCATATGTAGTGGAAACGCGGCTCACAACCTTCCTTTGTAGGCTAGAGACAATAAGCTGATAAAAGCGTCATCAAAGGAGTGGTTCTGATCCCACTATAAACTGTAGGTCTATTGAGTGCAGTGGTCTGGCGCACCCTCACTCGTTAAACAATCATTAGCCGCGAATCGCCCTAGCGCAGCTCTGGATCTTAAAGATCTGAATAGCTAAAGGTTTTTAGATTTTTCTTACCAAATATTTATGAAAATATTAATGAATAATAAAATTATGAAGAACTAAAAAAATAATAATATAAAAAAATATAATAATAATATAAGAGAGAAGATTTGTACAAGTACATGGGTCCAAAACCCAAGTATTTGGGGTACCCCAAATCCTTGCAAAATACCCCAAATCCCAAATACTTGGGATTTGTAATCGACACCCCTACTCCATACACTTTTAATTAAAAACATTTAAATACCTTTTCAGCTCGACAATTGGATCAACAGTCCAAATTAAGGTCCAGTCATCTGAGGAAATGGAAGTTCTACGTCTTTTGATTTTTGGTACTAAAGGTATAATCCACAGTCAACAGTTTGATGACGCAGCAGGAAAAGATCTTTTTGATTTTCCATTGGTATTGACTGACGAAATGAGACCTGAAGCACGTGGACTTGTATACTATGCTAGAGCATCTGACGGTGCTTTGGTTTATGATGAATTCTCATTGAGCATTGGATTTACAATTGAAAATTCGGTGAGTTTGTGTATTAATAGTTAAATTTTGATTTTTATTCCTAATCTGGTTTCATTTTAGCTTGAAATCTCAGCACCAGAACAAGCAGAACCACAGAAATTTGTTGATATAACTGTCAAAACTGAGGAAGATTCTCAAGTATTTCTTATAGTGACTGATGTCAATGCAGCTTTGTTTAATCATGAAAATGAAATCACCAGACCTGCCATTTACAATGAGCTTGTGTATCACCTGAACAAGAAATTTAAGCCAACTTCAAATTATCATTTTGAGAAGATAAATGTATTCATCCTCGATCCAGCTAAATATGGATATGACTGTAATACACCTAAGGATGATGACAATGATAATGATGATTTACAGCCACGCTCAGAAATTGACATGACGTCACATAAATATTTCCCAACAGCTTTAAGTGAGATCATCTATACAGCTTCATCAAGTAATCCACAAACTGTTCAAATGTCATTTCCAGACACAACAACAACATGGAAAATTTATGGAATTTCAGTACATCCAGAAAAAGGATTTACCGTTGCCAAAACACAGCCTGAAATTGCTGTTAAAGCCACAAGAAAAATAGAAGAATTGCGGCTTGAAATCACAGGACCCATGTCAATTATTCAGGATGAAGTACGTGACTATTACATCGTTGCCACAAATGAACTAAAGACGTATCGTAATTTAAGAGTTTTAGTGACTATTGAAAATGGACATTTTATTGAAGAGGTTCCAATTGGAAATTGCCGACAGCATAAAAAATCAACAGATTTAGCATTTCAACTTGATTTTACACCTGAAATTGATGTCATGCACGCACCAATCCAAGTTACTTCACATAATGCACAACCAATAAGAATATCAGCAATAATTAAAGAAAGAAATGCCAAAGCTAATGCAATTATTGAAGTACTCAAGAATGCCAAAAATTCAGTAAAGAAAACGATGTCAAATACATTGGTAGACATAACTGGACAATATCCGAGATTTGAAATGGACCTCGTGAATTCAGATCCATCTAAAAAGGTATATGCGACTATATATGGAAACATACTTGGACCAGCTGTTGATGGATTGGAGAAAATATTGTAAGTTCTTTAAATAATCTGATACATGTATGAAGTATGAGTTAAAGACCATCTCGGGTCAGAAGCTGATTTCTTCGGTATTGGTAAGCTACAGGCATACTTCTTTACCTTGACGTACCTTACCATTACAGGAATTGGCACCAGCTTTCATATTCATCCGATAGACAGTAATTCCAAGTTTACCATTATATTTTTAGATCCAGGAAGATGATATTCGACGAAGATAAAGTACTAAAATTTGGAACAGAAGTTGTCATTTATAAATTCCTCAAGAACCTAGGACTAGCTGCAAGTCCAAAAGCTAGAACAGTTTTCACTAATGTTCGCAACTATTACAATGAATCCAAATTAATTCTCGACAGCCTAATTCAATCCAAATCCATTAATATTTGGTTAGTCGCTTTAATTGCAGATATTATGAACGATGCATCCACAATCATTGAGGTCAATTTTAGTCTAATTGTGGATTCATTGGCATTTATTATTGACCAATTATCCAAAAATTATAACAAATTTCCTTACGATATTGACCTTGACAATCGACGAGACATAAATCGAGGATTAAAAAGTAAAAATCCGCAAACTAAGGATTGGATTGAGCCAACTTTGAGTAAATTGTCCGCAATTCGAGGTGAAGACCATTATAATGCAATACTTGCTTATACTCTTGCATCAAATGGACTATACGACAGAGCAGAAACATTCCTAAATAACGTAAATCCCGCCAACTTAAAAACAGGATACAATCAACGTGATTTTTCCATTAATGTCGAGACAATTTCCTACTTAATTCTTACAAAAATAATCCTAAATCTAGATCCAAGAAACCAGGTCATGACTCTACTTGAACACAGAAGTCCAGACGGCGCATTTTATTCACCATATGATACATATTTGTCACTTAAAGCTCTATCGAAATTTTCAGAATATAGGAAAATGACATCACAAAGATTAATTTTCGAATTGAACCAAAAATATGATGAAGTCTATCCGTTTGAATCAAAAACAATTAATGTTGATGAATATAATCAAAAACTTGCATTTGCTCACATGACATTAGGCTATGTTAATGTGTTTTATGAAGGAACTGACGAGATAATGCCAACAAGTACAGCATTTACCTTAAGACGTGTAAAAGTTCATAAAATTCTTCAATTGTTGGAAATTATTTTAAAGATTAGCTATAAAGCAAGCCAATTTAGCAATTTGGTAGTTGTAGAAGTTGACATACCCGAAGGATATCAATACTTTTCCAATTATGGAAATATTGATGTTTTGGTGAGTAAAATACGAAAAGCACAAATACCCCATGGGGCCGTTCACTTATTACGTTACGCAAAAAAACGAATTTCTAGACCCCCTCCCCCCCTAAAAAGCGAACGTAATAAGTGAACGGCCCCCATGCTATATGTGGTATTATTCTAGTAAGACAATAATTAATCAAAATATCATAAATATTTCAGGACGTCGTTCAAGAAGATCAAAAGGTTGTTTTGTACCTCAAGAAATTCGAGTATTTTGTTGAATATTCGCTGTCAATAAGATTATCAGAAAAACCTAATAGCACCAAGTTCCACAAACCATTATGGATAACAATTTATGACTATTATCGTCCCAGTAAGTCTTATAAATTTGATTCCAATGAACTTTTAAGAGTAATTTCTTCATTTTTATTCCTCAGATGTGAAGGATGTCTTTCAATATGATTTGCTGTGTGTTTAATTTGATTAATTCAGTGATGGGCAACCTTTGTGTCGAGGCACACAGAAATCACTAGAAAATGCCATAAATTGTATGCCGTGTATGATATTGGTCAAGGCTTATCACTAAGGTGTTCTACAAAAACATAAAGGTTGTCCACCACTGGATTAATTGTACAATTTTGTAAATTTTTAAAGCATATTTTCAATAATAATAAATATTAATTTGACTGTTTTTTTACATAAAATAATATGTGTCATATTTTACTTAACTTTCCAGGATTATAGACAAGATTTAACGAATAATTGTCAATAAATCAATGATTTATCGATTTTATTGCTCGATCTCTGATAATTAACACAAATTTACAGTTTTTTTAAATTTACATCAGAGCTCAAAGTCGACTCAAGTTCAAGTTTCAATACGAAATCTGAGTCGACTTTAAGCTCTGATTTACATTTTTATAGGAAAAGTCTTGAAAAAAAAAAACTTGATTCAATTACCAACTACAAACTCTTTTGGTTGTCCAATCGCAAGTCCATAATTCTCATGAATTGAAATGGATTGGACGATCCATGTTGCTGTTGTATTCGGGAATTTAAACAATTTTGTAATATTACCGTCTTTAACACTAAAGCCATTCAAAATATATGATTGTTGATATGTGCTAAGGTCTTTAAATGACTGCTGATTCCTCTTGGGTCTCTTATGGTCATTGTTCTGATTTCGTTGATTAAGTTCAGCAATTGGCCATAAATCGTTATTTTGAATGATTGATGTGTCCCGTTTCCTGTTCTGAACAGTTCTTTGCCTTCCATACTCTAAATTATTAAGTTCTTTCTGTGTACATTTACGCAAATTTGAATCTATTAAGTGAAATGATGCTACATGATTGCCTGTATGATAATTTTTTAAATCTTTTATTACATCATCTACTTTTATATAGTTTCCATCAGCTAAGTATGTTAGACGTTTGTCATATGCTGATAAATAAACCATAGAATCTGGTTTTGTTGTGATACTCATGCTGATTAATTCATCTGCTTGAACTGATATTTGAATATCAATCTAAAAAAAGAAAGGTTTTAACTTAAGTCAAAAATGTAAGATTTAAAATTATTTGAGAAGTTTTGCGCACCCATGTGCGCAAGCTTGCGCACCCATATGCGCGATCTTGCGCATTCATATGCTCAGTCCTGTGTAGGATAATTTGTGCAGTCCTTTACAAATGAATGCATAGAACATTGCTTGATGAGCAGTCCTGCGCAAATAGATTCACATTTCTGCACAAACTGATGCGCAATCATACGCATATTATATAAACTTACTGAATTTCTACTAACTTCATCAGCATCTATGATTGTTTCCCCACGATAAATATTCAGTCTATTTTGGACAAAATAAACTACAATTGTTGAATGTAACAACAGAGGATCGTCTATTGTTATGTCAAATTTACATCCAACATGATATTTACAATGATGTAGATAAGTTCCATAATTTCCGTCTCTTGTCATTGCAGTTCCAATAATTTGATCAAGTTCTGTATCAGCTTTCACATAAATGGTCACATTTTCGCCAAGTTTTGGGCTAAAATAAAGAAAAATTTAAAGGTAAAAAGTGCTGTTGGAGGTTAAACAGGAGAAAGGAGATAGTTTGAAGTTTCTCGCTATTTACACCGACTTCCTCCGTATAGGAAGACCTCCCTGCGGATAGAGAGACCTCCCATCAACTCTGCTATCTTGTCCATACCAACCTTTTTGGTGAATGATCAACAATTAACGAACTAACTTGAACACCAATCCTTCCAATTTTAACTGTCTTCTCATAATAAGCCTCTCCATACTCAATAATAAGTGTCAATTCAACAGCATTGTTATGAACGATAAAATTGTATTGAGCAACACCATTTTTGATCTCAGCATTAGCAGTGATTACTTTTTTGACATTATTTTCAAGTTGACACAACAAAACAATTCTGACAAGCTCATTTGACTTTTTAATTAAATTATTTTTCCAGTCATAAGCATGAATCTTTAATCCAAATGGATATCCAGGTGTAAATTGTTCAGGATGATCTGCGACAATTTTTGGATTATTATCAGCATGAATTGTAAATTGAGTTGATTTTGATGCAATTTTTAGACTTTTGATATCTTGATACAGAATTGTAGCTTCATATTCTTGATTTGATGATGAATTGGACGTTACGATTTTGCTGATGTCAAGCTTTACAGTCTTTATGCCTTTTAAATTTTGAAAATTTTGTGACATTGTTTTTTTGGTGTTGAGACATTTAATCATTAATTTAGCTATTCCAAATACCAAGTCACCATGTGGATATGCAGCATAAAATGAGAATTCAACCAATGAGTTTTGAAGCAGATGAACTTCCTTGACCTTAATATAAACGTCAAATTGTGGTAAATTGTAGGATTTAACTAAAAAAGTTTTAGTTTTTTTGCGACTTTCGGAACGATCCACAATGATATGTATTTCATAATTTCCAATTGATGCTGTTGTGCTTAACTCGAAATTCACATCAAATTCACCAAAATTCCAATCACTTTCAATATCATGAAATTCTACCAAAACATGATTTTTTGAGTCGACGATTGTTACGTTAATAGTATTCATATGATAAGGCTTTAAATATCTGTCAATTACGACAAATCGAATATTCACCGTATCGCCAGGATTATAAATCGGCTTATCTGTCTGAATGTATATGTAGAATAAAGTCGGTTCTGAATCAATAGGTAAGCTTATTGACATACACATATGATGTGTTCCGGTCGAGTTAGTCTCATTTCTATAGAGTGTATAGACTGAATCTAAAAATTTGCGTGTTGTAAGTGGATTTTCAATCTGCATTTGAAGTTTCATTAATTTTTTAGAATTCAATAACACTGTGCTAGTTTTCCCCAATAACATAACAGATATTTCAGTTCTTCTGTCTAAATTCGTTGGCAAAATGATGACATTGGTGTATTTACTACCGTAGAGTCTCATGGGCGTCCATATTGTCAAATATCTGTGTGGAAAATAATTTAATAATTAAATTATTACTAACCTACACCTAACCTACACCTAACCTACACCTAACCTACACCTAACCTACACCTAACCTACACCTAACCTACACCTAACCTACACCTAACCTACACCTAACCTACACCTAACCTACACCTAACCTACACCTAACCTACACCTAAACTACACCTAACCTACACCTAACCTACACCTAACCTACACCTAACCTACACCTAACCTACACCTAACCTACACCTAACCTACACCTAACCTACACCTAACCTACACCTAACCTACACCTAACCTACACCTAACCTACACCTAACCTACACCTAACCTACACCTAACCTCTACATTGTACTACTCGATAGAATCTATACTAACCTGTAAATATCCTCATTAACTCCAGAGTAAACCTTTTCCTTAATCCATTTTACAAATTTAATAACATTTGTAAATATTGAATAGTTGTTGACATCACAATTTAGATGAGTATAAAGCGATGCTGATACAATTCCTCGGATATAATGAACTCCATTATGTTCAACAAATAGTCCATTACCACTATCACCCATACAAACACCTGTACCACCTCTGGTACCACCACAGAATGTCCTTAAACTTGATATTTTGTACAGAAATTCATTTGTATAAAAGCATTCCTCGTTACTGCTTTGTATAGGAGTTTGGATCATTTTAAGGATATCTTCATGAATTTTGGATTCATCTTCACTTTTTCCATATCCAACTGAATATCCCGAAGACACCAATGCAGCTCTCGAGTCAGGATTAATTAGACAAATCGGTTGTATATATTGACTAAATGTCACATCCTGATTTAATGTTAATATTGCAATATCAGCATCAAATGATTCATTTATAGCATCCCAATCTCTATGAATTTGAATGTCATTAACTCCAACAGTAACTCGTCCGATTTCATTTGCAAGACCAATGTTATGGGCACCCAACATGACTGTTATGTTATGAGCGTCAAATTTATATGCATTACGTTTTCCATGAATGCAGTGAGCAGCTGAAGATGGTGAAAAATATGAAATTTTAATTAATTTTGGGTCATTTGATGGTTTTTAGTAAATAGTCCCTCAGAATCTTATTTCCCCAAAACCCTAACCCAACTCCCTCAGCATCTCATTTCCCCAAAACCCTAACCCAACTCCCTCAGCATCTTAATTCCCCAAAACCTCAACCCAACTCCCTCAGCATCGCAATTCCCCAAAACCCTAACCCAACTCCCTCAGCATCACAATTCCCCAAAACCCTAACCCAACTCCCTCAGCATCACAATTCCCCAAAACCCTAACCCAACTCCCTCAGCATCACAATTCCCCAAAACCCTAACCCAACTCCCTCAGCATCTCAATTCCCCAAAATCCTAACCCAACTCCCTCAGCCTCTCAATTCCCCAAAATCCTAACCCAACTCCCTCAGCCTCTCAATCCCCAAAACCCTAACCCAACTCCCTCAGCATCACAATTCCCCAAAACCCTAACCCAACTCCCTCAGCATCACAATTCCCCAAAACCCTAACCCAACTCCCTCAGCATTGCAATTCCCCAAAACCCTAACCCAACTCCCTCAGCACCGCGATTCCCCAAAACCCTAACCCAACTCCCTCAGCCTCTCAATTCCCCAAAACCCTAACCCAACTCCCTCAGCACCGCGATTCCCCAAAACCCTAACCCAACTCCCTCAGCCTCTCAATTCCCCAAAATCCTAACCCAACCTACTAATGGCCGAGTCAACTCTAAATTTGATCTTCTTGCATTTTTACCAGTAAGAACTTTATTATTTGTCAACAGTGTTCCACCACAAAATGCCACTCCATTTGCGTGTTTTAATACTGCAACCCTGTTGAGTATCAAAAATAATCTCTCAATTCTCACCAAAAGTCTAATAAAATTCTCTCACCATGGAAAAGTCCCACGAATTGCGTAATTTCCACCAATAATATTTCCACGTCCAATTATGATTTTACCACATGATTCCTAATTATAGAATAGTAAGTGACATTATATTGATATTATGATATTTTGATGGGGTCTGTTCACTTGTGACGTAACGCATAAAATTGACTTCTTGACCCTCGTCTTCTTTACTATTATTTAAGTCAGTGGTGAGCAATCTGTGCTCCGCGGCACATGATGATGGTAAGTCAAAATTGAATCCGCACACGGCATATGGTTTATGACACTGGTTGCCCAAAGGGAGTCACCTCTAACCAAGCTTTAAAGCATTACGTAATAAGTAAACGACCCCATAATCAACTTACTGCAAATGTATGAACTTTATAGCCATAAATGTTGAATAAAATCAACAAAAATAACAAATGGACTTTTAATGTCATTTGATTAATTGAAACTGATGAATATTCAGTTCATGATGAATATAAACGTGAGATTTAGTCTATATAAGTCTCTCATTTTAAGAGTCAGTAGCTCAATGAGTGACAAGATTGACTGACAAGAGAGACTACAGCTAATATGAATATGCATTTCATAAAGGAGTGAATTGGTCTTACATGTTAAAGGTCGTGGACTCAATTCTAGGACATTTCTGATTTTTGAAGCTTTTTGTTCCATTTTACTGTTCTGGTTATCAAGTTCGGTTCGTGGGTTGAGTGCTGTTATGAGGTCTATGGCACATAATGTGCATCTACAGCTAGATATACGAGGATATACCAGTATCTGGATGACGTAATCTTGCACACACGAATTGCAACTGGGTATATTGTAGGGTACATCAGGTCTTATGACGTACTCGTGTCCTTGATATGTGCTGAGCTTGGAAGTGCTTCAGATCCCACTATAAATTGAAGATCTAAAGGATTTGAAATAGCAGATTATTAATCTCAGTGTATTTAGCTCATAAAGGCTTAATGTTCACTCATCATTAATTCTCAAATCTTCTCTCTCTCTCACTCTCTTATGGACAATAATCAGTCATAAATGTGAAATCTTTGTGATTAGACGATTAATTTGGCAGGAATGAAATTTTTTAAAATTTTAATATTTTATGGATATTTTGTGTTATTGGGAGCTCAATATACTTCAGTATGTAGCATGTGATTGTCAATTCGATTAATCGACTCAATATTTGCGTGACTTGTTATCATGCTGGACATAATGTTACAGCCATGTCAGCTGTATTTGGATCTGTTAATCGATTTGTGTCATTTAGAATCAATAATAAAATTGTGACAAAATAACTACAGGAAACATGCGGTACAATTCAAATTGAACGAGGAACTGAAGGAGATTATGCCAAACGTGGACTTTTCCCATGGTGAGAAATTTAAATTTTAATCTCAAAAATTCTCTCAAAAAGATTAAAGAAATTCTCTCTTCAGGACGGCTGTGCTGATGAATAAAGGCGGAAAAAAATTTTGTGGAGGAATACTTTTGACAACTGATCTGGTGCTGACAGGTGAGACTCAACTCGTTGAGAGCTCTGTATTTTTTGAATTAGATTAATTGCTCAGTTAATGCGGAAATACACAATTTTTCATTTTGATAATTATTTTCAATGTTTTCACAATGTTTCTAATGTTTTTCATTATTTTACAACGATATTTAATGTTTTTTGCAATGTTTATTGATAGTTTTCAATGTTTTCACAATGTTTTCTTAATCTTTTTCAATGTATTACAATATTTTAAAACGATATTTAATATTCTTACAATGTTTATTGATAGTTTTCAATGTTTTCAAAATGTTTTCATAATGTTTTCTTAATCTTTTTCAATGTATTACAATATTTTACAATGATTTTTAATGTTTTTACAATCTTTCTAGAAAGTTTTCAATGTTTTCACAGTTTTTATTAATGTTTTTCATATTTTACAACATATTGCAACAATATTTATTGTTTTTACAATGTTTATAGAAAGTTTTCAATGTTTTCACAGTTTATATTAATGTTTTTCATATTTTACAACATATTGCAACAATATTTATTGTTTTTACAATGTTTATTGATAGTTTTCGAAATTCTAACAATGTTTTTACAACGGTTTAATTTTTTTTTCAATGTATTGCAATGTCTTCTGATCAAAGTTTGAATTTTTGAAATTATAAATCCATTAAATTGTTGTAAGAGTAGATTGACTTGATCTAGTTCTTAAATAATATTATTAAACTGTTTATATATTATGTAAATGGTAATCAAAAACTGATAGCTGGGTCAAAAATGCGATTAATTTTCTCGATCAATAAGACGTAGATTTTTCAATGTTTTGCTATTTCCCACTGTAGCTGCTCACTGCATACACGGCAAGAAAGATCAGCACAAGTTTACAACAAATGATATTACAGTTGTTTTGGGTGCACATAATTTTAATGTAGATGAACCTGGACGAGTGTATTCTGAAATTTCAAGTATAAATGTTCATGAAGACTGGAATGTAACATCAGAGTCACATGATGCCGACATTGCAATGCTGACGTTAAAGAAGCATTTCCGATTCAGTTCATATATCCAGCCTATATGCTTAATCCCTCCTGAATCAAATATTGCTGAAATATTAGATGGATATGCAGTCGGATATGGACTGAATCAGAATCAACAGTTTGAGAATGGTCTAAAATATGTTAAAATGCCAATTCAGCTCAGCAATGAAAAATGTTTTTTAACAAATCCTGTACTTGTGAAACTGTCTAGCCTTCGAACATTTTGTGCTGGTAATCGTAATGGATCTAGTGTTTGTTTAGGTGACAGTGGAAGTGGATTATTCGTAGAACATGAAGGTGTAAATTATCTTCGAGGAATTGTGTCAGCATCACTTTCATTTAATTTAAAATGTGATGCTAACAACTATGCAGTGTTCACAAATGTCCAAAAATTTTATTATTGGATTACAAATAGGATCAATGAAAGGTAAGAAACAGAGCTCAAAGTTGATTCAATTTTATATAAAATTCGGACCAACTTTGAGCTGTGACAAGAACTATTGTATTAAACAAGATATGTAGATGTATAAAATTGCATATAAATTAAAATTTAATTAATTAAAAAAATTTCATTTTTAGATTCTTATATATAACGCAATCTCAAGTATATTTAATCGGACCTAAACGGATAACAGCACGATCTGGAAATAAAATTTTCCTAACAATAAATAAATTCATAGATACTTCAGGAAATGATGTGACCGTTGAAATTCAAGATTTATTAAAAAATACTGTAAATAATGTAAGTATTGTGAATGATGCTAGGTCTTAAACCCAGAAATGATAAGCGCAAACATCACTTTAAAATATAAGTCCAGAACATAATGCCAGGAGTAATTGTTTGTGGCATTGTAATCTGCTCGTGTAGTCCATAAGGATAAGTGACATCTGGACTTATAATTTCGCAGATTAAAATCTAGGAACTTGTGAATAAGGTTTCAATATATTCGTATTTTTAATTGATTAAGTGACTTTTATAATGACAGGTCCCAAAAAATGTCACAAATTTCAATCTAAAAATGACGGTAAAATCTCAAAATACTTGTAAGGCGCAGTCAGTTGACATTCATAATGTAGAATCAAGCCCAATCGTTTTCGTTCAGTTTAATAAGCCAATTTATAGATCAAGCGATGCTTTCATCTTTCGAGTATATATATTGACCAGAAATCTACATCCAGTTGCTAATTTTGGTCCAATAAACGTGACATTTCGAGATTCGGATAATGTAGAAGTTGTAAGATATAATACAGTGATACCGACTAACCGATTTGGTGTCTATGAAGAGGAAATAAAAATTTATGAACTTATGAATAATCGAGGCGCTAAGCTTGGAATTTGGACATTAGAAGTGACAGCTGCTGATAGAAAAGTCATCAAAACATTTGAAGTTCAAGCTCACAATAATGAAACAGAAGTTTTTGTGGATGGTCCGTCAAGTGTTGCATTTGTTGACCGTAAATTGTACCTTACCATCCACACTAAGGATCCATATGGCCGTTCAGCAGTCATTTGTGTCTCAGCTAAATTCATCAATTCAGATCTTAAAGAAATTGATAAAATTGTCAAGAACGTTCCATTGACAGGCATCAAGACAGTAGTTTTTCTAGATTTCCAGGATGATCTGAACATCAGAAGTCCAACAGTTGACATGGATCTATCATTTAATGTTCGAATAACCGGCGACAATCCAACATCTGTCATTAAAAACATCAAAATGAGGCACAAAGGCAGGAACACGATTCAAGTGATCAGAAAAAAATATTTTAAGCCTGGCTACAAATTTCCAATAAAGGTTCGTGTTAAGGTTCTCGATGGTAAGCCTGACAATTCATTAAATCAACTCAAAACGACCATCATGTATGTATCCGGTGTGATAAATCGACAGACACGCAAACGACCAAATTATGTTATGAAGGAAGTTCATACAAACCTTAAGAATGGCGAAGCTATACTTCAACTGGAACCAAAAGCTGATACTAGAAAAATTATAGCTTTATTCGAATCCGCAGACACAAAACATTCTGAAGAAATTGATAGATTTCCTGGTGTTGCTGAGTACATGCAGATTATAATGCTTAACAAAAGGTAAGTAGCTCATTTGTAAGCCTTTGTCGAAGTGTAAACAACCTTTACTGGTAATATATTCAGTAGAGTTCATTAGGGGATACACAGAAGTTCGGCAGAGCACCGCAGTTCTGCATTTTAGATGGGCAGGACTGCAGTTTTCTGCTCTGCGTTACAGTTCATGTATTTTTAATAATTCTTTTAGCTCAACAGTTGGATCAACAGTTCAAATTAAAGTCCAGTCATCAGAGAAAATGGAGGTTTTACGTCTTTTAATATTTGGTATCAATGGTACAATCCACAGTCAACAGTTTGATGAAGCAGAAGGGAAAGAAGTATTTGATTTTCCAGTGAAATTGACTGACGAAATGAGACCTGAAGCACGTGGACTTGTATATTATGCAAGAGCATCAGATGGTGCTTTGGTTTATGATGAATTCTCATTGAGCATTGGATTTACAATTGAAAATTCGGTGAGTTTGTGTATTAATAGTTAAATTTTGATTTTTATTCCTAATCTGGTTTCATTTTAGCTTGAAATATCAGCACCAGAACAAGCAGAACCACAGAAATTTGTTGATATAACTGTCAAAACTGAGGAAGATTCTCAAGTATTTCTTATAGCAACTGATGTCAATTCAGCTCTATTTGATCATGAAAATGAAATCACTAGACCTGCCATTTACAATGAGCTTGTGTATCACCTGAACAAGAAATTTAAACCAACTTCAAATTATCATTTTGAGAAGTTAAATGCATTCATCCTAAATCCAGCTAAATATGGATATGACTGTAATACACCTAAGGATGATGACAATGATAATGATGATTCACAGCCACGCTCGGAAATCGACAGAACGTCACATAAATATTTCCCAACAGCTTTACCTGAAATCGTCTATACAGCCTCATCAAGTGATCCCGAAACAATTCCAATTAAATTTCCAGACACAACCACAACATGGAAAATTTATGGAATTTCAGTACATCCAGAAAAAGGATTTACCGTTGCCAAAACACAGCCTGAAATTGCTGTTAAAGAAATAGAAAAAATAGAAAAATTGCGGCTTGAAATCACAGGACCAATGTCAATTATTCAGGATGAAGTACGTGACTATTACATCGTTGCCAGAAATGAACTGAAGACCGAACTCAATGTAAAAGTATTAGTGACTATTGAGAATGGACATTTCATCAAAGAGGTTCCAGTTGGAAGCCAAAATTGCCGACAGCAAAAAGAATTAACGAATTTAGAATTTCAACTTGATTTTACACCTGAAATTGATGTCATGCACGCACCATTCCAAGTTACTTCACATAATACACAACCAATAAGAATAACAGCAATAATTAATGAAAGAAATGCCAAAGCTAATACAACTGTGGTAATTGATGTTCAAAGAAGTGTCAAAAAGTTAGTGAAGAAAACGATGTCTAATCAATTGATAGACATAAATGGACAATATCCGAGATTTGAAATGGACCTCGTGAATGAAGATCCATCTAAAAAGGTATATGCGACTATATATGGAAACATACTTGGACCAGCAATTGATGGATTGGAAACAATATTGTAAGTTTTGTAAATAAGGCTAATAATTGAGGTCGATATCTCCTGTAGTGCTATGGTACGGTACGGCACAGTGTGGTGCGGTATAAGTACGCCGCTGGTACTGGTATGGCAAAGGGAAATTTAAGGTTTTTGTACCACTGTTATTAAAAATTGGCAGACAGAAGCCATTGATAGAGTCAGCTCTAGACGTCATCTGATTTAGGCTATGGATCACAGCTGATCTGTACGGTCAGCGAAGTGAATTAGTAAGGTACTGTACAGGTGCACCGGTGATATGTTATACAGGAGCAATTGCACTGCATAGTATGCATTGTGTTGTACCAATGGTGCACCAGTGTTACAATAATGGTACTTCAATGGCACGGTATAGACGCCAAACCTGTATTATTTTTTCTGTATCACCGGTGAACCTGTATTACTACTGTACCGTACCAGTAGTGTTGCTAAACCATACCAAACCGTATTAGTACCGGAGAAATAAGCTTCTATATGAATGATGAGCTAAAGACCCTGTGAGGTCAGGTTTCATAGTCATCTGGCGGATAGTAATTCCATTATATTTTTAGATCCAGGAAGATGATATTCGACGAAGATAAAGTACTAAAATTTGGAACAGAAGTTGTCATCTATAAATTCCTCAAGAACCTAGGACTAGCAGCAAGTCCAAAGGCTAAAACTGCTTTAACTAATGTTGGCAACTATTACCATGAATCCAAATTAATTCTCGAAAGCCTGATTCAATCCAAATCCAATAATATTGGGTTAGTCGCATTGATTGCAGATATTATGGAGGATGCATCCACAATCATTGACGTCGACACCAATCAAATTGAGGATTCATTGACGTTTATTAAGGATCAATGTTCCAAAAATTATAACAAATTTCCTTACGATATTGACCTTGACAATCGACGAGACATTAATCCCAATTTACGCGGCCTTATTCAAGCTCTTTTGATCACTAAAAGTGGATTAAAAAGTAAAAATCCGCAAACTAAGGATTGGTTTGTGACAGCTTTGAGTAAATTGTCCGCTATTCGAGGTGAAGACCACTATAATGCAATAGTTGCTTATGCTCTAGCATCTAATAAACAATTCAATAAGGCCATAACATTCCTAAATAACGTAAATCCCACCAACTTAAAAACAGGATTACATCAACGTGATTATTCCACTTTTGTAGAGACAATTTCATTCGTAATTCTCACAAAAATAATCTTAAATCTAGATCCAAGACTCGAAGTCATGGCTCTACTTGAACACAGACAACCTGAAGGTGGATTTTATTCACCATATGATACATATTTGGCACTTAAAGCTCTATCAGCATTTTCGGAGTATAGAAAAATGACATTACAAAAATTAGGTTTCTATTTAGACCAAAAATATGAACTGATCAATCCGTGTGAATCAAGAACAATTAATGTTAATGGATACAATCAAAAACTATCTGTTTATCATGTGGCATTAAGTTATGTTAATGTTGTTTATGAAGAAACTGACATAATTATCCCAAAAAAACTTCATTTGCCCTAAAAGGTGTAAAAATTCGTAGAATTCCTCAAACCCTGGAAATCAGTTTAAATATTACATATATCGCAAGCTCGGTCAGTAATTTGGTAGCTGTAGAAGTTGACATACCCGAAGGATATCAATACTATAACAGTAATGCAAAAACTGGAATTTTGGTAAGTCAAATGCGAAAAGCACAAATTGGTTAATCGATTAAATACTTAAATATTGTGGAACCGACAAAGCAATCATGTCTCTGTAGGCTAAGGACAATAATATGACAATATGTAGATGCATGCGACTCTATTTGCTTCTACACGCTAGAGCAGAGATGGGCTACCTGAGTGTCACTTAAGTATGCCCTGGAAAAATTTAAGATTGCCCACCACTGCTCTAGAGCCACATCAGGGGCCGATTTCTCGAAGGACACGGTAGGATATGGTACGACACGGTACAGTATGGTATAGGTCCACTATTGGTACGATACATAGGAACACCTGGTATGTCATAGTACCGGATTTTATATCGATTAACCATCATGTGCTGCTTAGAAAATCACAAAAATATATAAGAAATTTAATTAATTAATCAAAATATCATAAATATTTCAGCACGTCGTTCAAGAAGATCAAAAGGTTGTTCTGTACATTAAAAAATTCTATTTAAGGGTTGAAAATCTAATATTAATAAAAGTAACAGAAAAACCTAATAGCACCAAATTCCACAAACCATTATGGATAACAATTTATGACTATTATCGTCCCAGTAAGTCGAATGAATTTGATTCCTATGAAATTTTAAGAGTAATTTCTTCATTTTTATTCCTCAGATGTGAAAGATGTCTATCAATATGATTTGCTGTGTGTTTAATTAAATTAATTCAGTAATGGGCAACCTTTGTGTCGAGGCACACAGAAATCACTAGAAAATGCCATAAATTGTATGCCGTGTATGGTATTGGTCATGGCTTTTCACTAAGGTGATCTACAAAAACTTACAGGTTGTCCACCACTGGATTAATTGTACAATTTTTCAATTTTACAAAGCATATTTTCAAGAATAAAAAATATTAATCTGACTGTTTTTTTTACATAAAATAATATGTGTCAAATTTTACTAAACTTTCCAGGATTAAAGACAAGATCCAACGAATAATTGTCAATAAATCAATCATTTATCGATTTTAATGCTCGATCTTTGATAATTGACACAAAAATTTCATCACAGCATTAACGGAGTGTCTATTGCATTGTACCAATCCAGGAGACTAAGGCACCTGAACCTTAGAACTCTAGTGTGAAGGCACCTGAACCTTAGAACTCTAGTGTGAAGGCACCTGAACCTTAGAACTCTAGTGTGAAGGCACCTGAACCTTAGAGCTCTATTGTAAAAGCCTTAGAACTCCAATCCACTTGAGAACCTCTGCAGGGGTTCGCCTGTACTCTCCAAGATCACCTTGTAAGATAAACGCAACCTCTCGAAAGACTTTCAATTTGACAAGTTCTTTGCAATTTCCAATATATAGCTTAATCTTATATACACTTATCAAATATATTATCATCAATTTTTTATTTTTCAAAACTCAATTATCCGTTATATGAATGATAAGATACGATTTAATTTACTATAAATATTGGACTGACTGCTTGCTTTCTCTAGTTCACTACTGATAACCGAAATTGTCGTGGCTTAAAAAATGTTTGTGCTAAAATTGAAAAAAGTGTAAATAAAAAATAAGAAATAACTTTTTAGTGTAAGGAAAAATAATTAATTAATTTGATAGTGAGCTAGAGTTGGTTGGACGGCATTATGAAGGAGCTCTTACTGGAGTTCAGACTCCCAAAGTCCAGCCAACTCTGCTATAAGCATTTAAATGATTTTAAAAATAATTAAATTATTAAAGTGAAATTGTGTGGAAAAAATCATAGACTTGACTTCCACTTGTGTCCTAATGAAGATGGTGTCATACATAAACATTGTCCCAAATAGCTCAAGTCAGTTAATCTATCCAAAATGTGACACCAGACCGGCATGACTCTGGCATGATGTCGGATTCGATTTAAATTAAATTGAATCAAATTAAATAGACTCAAAATTAAATTTGGCTTAAATTAAATCGAATCCGACATCTAGTCAGAGTCATGTCAGTTTGGGATTAAACCGAATTTGCAACTAAGTAAGAGTCACGCCGTCTTCATGTAGGACTTTGGATCTATTAAACGGATTGTGCTTTTTGGTTGTGTTTTCGAATAAAATAAGCAGAGCTCGAAGTCGACTTGAATTTTGTATTAAGTCTATGGAGTTCAAGGCATTGACTCTTTGATGGTTTCCATACAAAACCCAAGTCGACTTTGAGTTCTGAGAGCGGCTCAAATGAGTGCATGTGTACTTACTTTACTTCGGTTGCCATGCAACTCAATTGTGATCCTTGGCCTGCCTCAGATGGCGACTATAGGTAGTTGTGTCGCTGGTTTCATCCCGTGTGCCTTCCTTGTATCCAGAAATGAAATAATAAATCGAATTATTTAGTGCCATTATTTTATTTTTAATTGAATTATTTTCTTGTGATAACAGAGTTATTGGCATTTATGCGTGAGCAGCTATATATAAAGGTAAGTGCTTTATTTAGATAACAATATTTTTGTAATCGTTTAAATTATCATTTTCGTCAAATTAATCTAGTTACAATGAAATATGACAAAAAAAACTTAAAATACAGCCTAGATTGATACTTTATCACTTCTTGTTCCCTGGCTGATGCGCTTTAGATTATGAGTAGGGCAGCCATCTGCTGTATTTTTGCCGTGACGCTGCTGTACTTTTCAGCCATGCTGCTATGTCCCGACAAAGCCTCAAAATGTCCCAATTTTCAAAAATTCTAAAAGTCCATACAAATATTGGAGTTTTTGACAAATTTTAAACATATTTGTTTTGATGGTCCGGGTTCAAGCCCCCATTTCAATTATTTTCTGCATTTTTTGCAAGTTTCTAACTTAATTTAAATATTTATTTGAATATTAAGACTCAAAATAGTTTAAAAGAACCCCAAAAATGCCAAACTTAAAAATGTCCCGATTTTTCCCAAAATTGTCCCGATATTTTGCGAAAATCCTCTGGTCACCCACGAATTATGAGTCAAACTTAGTTAAATTCAGCATGATGCAGTGGTGGGCAACCTTTAATATTTGACCGCACACCTTAGTGATAAGCCTCTAGCAAAGCTGTACACAGCATAAGTTTAATAGCATTTCCAAACATATTTGCTGCTCAATTGTGTGCCATGTCACACAGCTTGCCAACCACTGCTCAAAAGTAACCCAATGGGCAGTAATTTTGACTTATTTCTCACTTATACCCATCTTATCCCATACATTTTAATACTGCCCATATCCAAAAATAGAATAAACAACATTTATTATAATTTAATATCAGGAAGTCCAGTTCCACAAGCTCAACAAAATGGATCCTTTGGGTGATGAATTAAAATGCGTTAAATTATTGAGCATTGACAAGAAGATCCTTAAACTTGAGAAGAACCAAATGACATCAAAAGATTTGGAACAAAAAATTGATTCAGAAATAACCGAAATTCACATAATTTGTGATAAATTAAGCCTTGATACAGACTTGACAGATGATTATCGTGGAAAGGACATCTTCATATCCGCTAATCAGATTCATATTGATGATAATATAATTTGGAATATATCAGGTAGAGATGGAATTACTAAATTCACTGAAAATGCTTCGACCAATGAGTATGGAATTGGCAATAAAGGTGATGATGGAGATGCAGGACAGAATGGTGGAAATATAACAATAATTTGTGACTCAATTTATGATTATTCACGTTGGACAATCATATCGAATGGTGGTAATGGATCAAATGGTCAAAATGGTGGAAATGGTGCTGATGGAACTGATGGAAAAATTGTCAGTTTAAAGGACTTCCGCATTTTAAGTGATCAAATTACATGCTTTAATTTCTGTCAACTTCTAAGTCACTTTTGTGTCGGCACAAATGTTGGATCACGTCATAAAATATTCTATAAGGATGGATATGAGAAGCAAATCATCTTCAATCGTGACTCAATTAAGTCAGAAATGATAATGTTGGTTGGTGGATCAAAAGGCAAGTCAGGTCAACTTGGTGGTTTGGGTGGTAAAGGCGGTCGTGGTGGTAAAGCAGGAACAATTAATGTAAATCTTAAATTTACTGCAAATGATGGATGTGATGGATTAGATGGACTTAATGGCTTTAATGGACGTAATGGTAAAAATGGAAATTATGCATATTTAATTGTACGAAGTACGGAGACGGAACCGATGTATGTAGGACTTGATAAGCATTTAAATCTACAAATTGGATATTCTAATGATGAGGAATTAAATTCAATTTATTATCAGCCATTCCGTAAATATTTATACATCGCAGAATCTAAATTGGATGTTGATGATGTCGAGTCAATTAGGAACACACATGCTGCATATTTAGAGGTCCTTGAGAGCTACAAAAAGGACTTTTTTGAAAGCTTAATTAATGTCTTTAAATATTCAAATGATTTATTTGGAAATATTTTAAAAAAGCTTAAAATAAATGAAATATTAAGCAAGTCAATTGAGTTCAACAATCTCCTGCAGCTGATATTTAAGAATTCATTTGATGTCCGGGACTATGACTTTCTTGTTCATAATGCAAAGTGCTTGGCAGGTCATGCAATCATCTTGACTACACAAATACCGAAAATTCTACAAGAATTGTCATTCAATCCACAAATAACAGCTGATAAAAATGGAATTATTGTCATGACAGGAAACTACATAACCTCAAAAAATGTCGAGGATATAGACGACTACTTTGTGGAATTAAGAGTCATTTGTGACATCCTGCACATTAATTCAAATTTGTCTGATAAATTTCGTGGTAAAAATTTAGCAATTACAGCAAATATCATTTATGTCCATAATCAAACGGAACTAGACTTATCGGGACATGATAGATTCTCAAAATGGCAACGACCAGCTGGTGCTGATTCAGATGGACGCGGTATTGATGGTGATAATGGTGAAGCTGGTGAAAGTGGCGGTAATTGTGTAATAAAATGTGATAAAATTATAAATCCATCATTATTAAGTATCAAGTCAAATGGCGGTGATGGATCAAATGGACAAAATGGCGGTGATGGACATTCATCTGTCGATGGTGTTAATCCAAAAATTGATGATTTTAAAATTAATGAAATGGAAATAAATGCGAGTATTTTAAGAAGTTTTAGACTTTGCAGGACATTCAATGATGATGGATTTGAAAAAGTCATTTATGTCCAGTCAGTCAGCAATTATTTGATGCTTATTAAAGGAATTAAAGGAAAAGCTGGACAGAAAGGTGGTGTTGGAGGACGTGGTGGAATTGGTGGATATGGTGGACAAATTCAAATCATCACAAAGTCAAAGCATGAAGCTATAGAAATTAGTCAACAATCTACAGCTGGTAAAAATGGAAATGATGGTAAAAATGGACAAAGTCATCTTAATGCCTATACAGATGGACATGATGCTGTATTGCATGTTAAAAATGGACAAAAAATGTTTATTGGATTTAAGCAGCCATTTAATTATGAAATAAGGTCCAGTGATGTTGAGTATGAGCATGCTGTCCGTATTGATGACATTTATTATTATCCAGTCCGTACGCATTACATGGAACATCCAAATTCAATATTTAATGAACGGAATTTTTATGAGAATTTATTGTCCATGTTAAGGAACTCTAAGGAACAGTTTGATGAAGTTATAAGGAAGCTTAAGCTTGTAGACTTTGTAAATTACAACATTACACTTCGTGATGTTATGGATCATGTTGTTCGTCATATCTTCGACATTCCACACTATAAAGTGCTGCAAGGAATAGCCAGCAACTGCAAGGCAGACAATAATCATTGGACTGAGCCTATCCGTAAATGTATTGAAGAATTTACCAAGGATATAGTCATTAAAACATCCTCAACAGTCGTTACCATAAAAAAGAAGATTTTAAGATCATCTGAATTTACATCCAGAGATTTCGGTTCCAATATTCAGGAATATCACGTAATATGTGACACTCTGTACATCGATTCCGATTTATCAAGCTCATTTCATGGTAAAAATTTAGCAATTTTATGTAATTTCCTTAAAGTCACTAAACCTATCGTATGGGATATATCTGGTGATTCTGGAATTGATTTTACGTCCGATGCTGGACATGATGACACGGGATCAGGACGACATGGTGAGGATGGTGATGCTGGTAAAAGTGGAGGTAATTTTGTATTGGAATGTAAATTTATTGACAATGGACATTTATTGACGATTATATCAAATGGTGGAAATGGATCAAATGGACAAAATGGCGGTAATGGACTTGATGGTGCCAATGGAATTGATGCAAAGGAATCAGATTTTTACATCAATAAAGTTCTACTTAAGACACCACTTGAAAATACAAGTAAAATTATATCATCTGGTAAATATCATCATAAGTATGGAGTTCCATTTGCAGCTGTTGGATATGAAAGAGCTGAATATGATACAAATAATGGATTAAAAGGATTTTATTATAAGGCACATGCAGTTTGTATTGTTTTTGTAAAAGGCAGTGAAGGTGAGCCTGGTAAATTAGGTGGTATTGGTGGATATGGCGGAGATGGTGGACATCCTGGTACAATTCAAATAAAATGTCAAAATGTCGATGATAATTCGATAAAAACAGCTGCAAATTTTGGAAAAACAGGACAAAATGGTGTAAATGGATTGAATGGCTTACATGGACGTGTTGGTGGGGATGTCCATAAATTTGATTATAATTTATGGAGTGAGCCATTTATTGATGGACATAAACGTTATGCAAAGTTCAAGGTAGCTAGAGATTATGGTCGTTTAGACAATTTATTAGCATTCTTTGTCACTGCCGGAATCAATCAAATTGCACAGTATAAAATATACAGTGATGAGGAACAATGTTACATCCGAATTGAGGAAGATAAGGAGTTCATCCTGCCATCCACAAATAAATACAGAAATGATTCAGCACTGTCACATCGTAAGAAGAGTCATGCAATTGCCAACAGAAGTTCCAACATCAATCATGAGTCAATTAAGGATGAAAATTCAAATTATTTGGTCGATTCCATAAATGACGTCACTGATACTGTAGATGAATATGTTCATATGGACACAAGAGCAATAGCAGCGAGTCCAATTAAGAATCCAGACATCAACATTGATCAGATTGAGATGGAGCATGAGAATTACTTGATGACACATGCAATTGAGGTTAAAGACACGGCAAAGATGGAAGTTGAGTTGACGGAAGTACAGACATCAAAATATGACAATTTAAAGATTCGTCAGGTCCAGTACAATGACAGTCGACGGAAGGTCAGTCAGAAATTCAAGTATAAATCCATAAATCCATCAAATGTCAATAAAAGTCCAACAAATCCATTTGAATTCATTAAAATGTCAAAATTAAGTTCACATCAATATTTGGACATAATTAAAAATATTGAAATATTCATCAATGATGTCACCAACCGTACAGCCTTTATTGATCATCTTAAGGAAGCAGTCAACTCTAAATCACATGAACTTGATGAAAATGCTAAAAAAATGGCAGAATTTGAAGATTTATTCATTAAGGAAGTCCAAAAAAGTCATTCATATGAGCTATTTGAGGATGTTATCAAGCTATGCCAACAGAAATATTTGAGTCTAATTTACGAAGATATTTTTAACTTTTTCAACAATCGCAAGCATGACTCACGAAAATTTGACGACATTTCATTCAGTTCTGCTCAGTTCCGACATCAATTTCAGTTCCTGAAGGACTCAAAGGAATTCAACTCAAAATCCAGCTTCCTTAACATGCATTTTGGGGACGATTCAGTGAAAGTTAAAGGTGAAATTTGGAATTACTTTAAAAATAATTATGGAAATAACAAATCAGCAGTCGCGGAACTGGTCCTTAATAATCTGCTGACCAACATTAATGTCCATCGAAAAATATCCAAAATTTTAATTAATTTCACTGAAAAAGTCAAGAATTTTGATGGAAAACCGGATGTAAGAATCGTCAGTTCCAGTGACAAATTGGTGGAACTAACCCCAAAGTCACCAATGGCTGATGAATTTTCAGACATTCTTAAAGACTTTTATGACACAAAAGACATATTTGCGTATATTAAGGATGAGTTAAAGACCGTCGGCATCAGATCACCACTGTACAGGAACCTCTTGGCACACAAATATGGACTCAAATTTGTCATCTGTAGACTTGGATTGGATGATAAGATGAAGGTCTTTGAATGGCACAATTATGGCGATGGATTGAGATTTTCATATGAAATGAATGAAGTGGAACTGCCCGAACCAAGTTATATAGCTCGTGCTGGACAGAAAGTCATGGATTTCTTTAAAAATGGAAAAATTGAGGAAAAACAAGCGAAAAATCTTGAAGAAATTTTCATATTCCTAAATGACAGTCGCTTTACAGTCTTAAATTTTGAGGATCAAAAGTACAAAAATTTCATTAAAAAAGAGGAAATTAATAAAAATTTGAAGCAAGTCGCCTTAATTATGGAAGATAAGGAATCAAGCCACAATTACACATTTGAGGATGAAGATTTTCAGCCATTTTTGAAGAAAATTGAAGGAAAATTCAACTTTATAGACAACACATATGCTGAAATATTCAAAAATGATGACGACGGCACTTCCAATACTGAAGCTGATCAGCTTTATGAGACAATAATTTCCAATTTTCCAGTTGGCATTTACAGCAATGGAACTGAAAATGATGATGAAATTGACAAATCAGCAAATTTAATCCTAAAAAGTAAAAATCGTGAATTTTCAAAAATTAAGTCCATTTTTCGGCTAATTTCAAAAATTGGAGGTCAGTCAGTGCTTAGAGCTATAGCCATCCAGCTGACCAACAACCAACATTCGCACTCATTAGAAGATTTTTCCATTTTAATCAAGTCAATTTTCCTCATGCTGCATAAAAGACAAGCATTTGTGGTGCCAATGACATTCATGATCCTTGGATATACCCCAGACTTGTGGCTTACTGAAGTAATTTTGACAAAACTTGATTGCATGTTTGGAACTTTAATTGAAAATTATCGAAAAGGATGGAAACAGAAGCTGCTTAAAAATACATCAAATCACATTTTACCAATTTTACTCAACAGACTTGTCAGCATTGAGAAGTGCGAGGACATAGAAGTTCCAACAATTCAAGAATTTGATGACATTTTTGATAATTTTATGTATCTTGATGACGAAAGTATTGAAAAGTTAAAGGACACGAGCATGAAATTGTGGAGATTAGTAACAACTGATAAATATTGGAGCATTAACATGATGGAATTGGAATCAATTAAAAGTAGCTTAAGTGATGACAATAAACTCATTTTTGAGGATATGAGTAACAAGTATGGAATTAAAACTAGGAAATTAATGGAATTATTTATTGATAATAAGGATCAATTGTCAGGCATTAACATGAGGGAATTTGCCAATAACTTTAACAACGGCAAGTGGCTGTTTGGTGACAATGTGCTGAAAATATTGAAAGACAATCCAGTCGACAGTTGGATTACAAAGCTAAACAGCTTCTTTGATTCCACAAAGGACATAAGAACAGCTGATTTAATAACAAAATTAATGAAAAAGGATGATGAAACATCACCGGAACTCCGATCTAAAGTCGATAATATTTCAAGTCAATATTACAAGGTCCTTGATCATTTTACAGCATTTAAGGATCTAAATGAGTCAGAAATTCATGAAAAATTGGAAGAAAAGCCAAAAGTCAACAAATTATTGGCACTAATATTGAGGGTATTTAAGCTAATTGGTGACATTGACCTTCGTGACACGCAACTGATATCAATCATAACATTACTCAATAGTGGACATGGAGTTCTTATGCAAGTGTCAACTGGCGAGGGTAAAACATTCATTGGTGTCGCATTTGCCATCCTTAAAGTCCTACAAGGTGAAAAGATTGACATTGTAACAAGTTCAAGTGTCTTGGCTGAACGTGATGCCTTAAATCCAAATAATAAAAAACTTTTTGACTTTTTTAACATTAAAGTCGATCATAATTGTCATGAAAAGGCTGACAGACGTAAGGCTGCTTATGATTGTGACGTCATTTATGGCACACTTTGTAATTTTCAACGTGACTACTTACTGACTGAGTTCCATGAGCAGAAAATTATGCCAAATCATCATTTTAAGAATATTTTGGTTGATGAAGTTGACAGCATGCTGCTCGATCGTGGCAATAACATCCTGTATCTATCACAGGATCTACCAGACCTCGATGAAGTTGAATCAATTTTCATCTTTATTTGGCAGTGGATTAATCAAAAAATTGACAATTTTGATGAAATGACGAAAATTTTAGACAAAAAGACAATCAGGAATGTCGTGCTGGATACTGTCTATGGAATTCTAAATGAAGATGAGATCAGACGTATGAAAAATGACGTAAATGCCGAGAAAGTCATCAAAATATTGCAAAATTTAAAGCTTATTGATCATGAATGCTTCCTTAATCGCGAGAATTTCGACGAAGAGAAAGTCATATCGTCACTAAAAGCCTTTGATGATCAGCTAGTCGACAGGATTGTTAAATTTTGTAAAAATAAATTTGAATGTGAAAATTTACTTAATTTTCCAAAACATTTAAAAGATTTCGTCTTCCTGCATCTTGATAAATGGATTGAGAATGCCATACGTGCTATGTATCTCCAAAATGGCAAGGAATACATCATTGACTTACCAAAAACAGGCAATATTGAAAAAGATCCAGACATTAATATCATTGATATAGACACTGGAACTGACATGTCAAATTCACAATGGGATGAAGGACTTCATCAATTTTTACAGATTAAGCATGGCTGTCGGATGTCCCCGTTGAGCTTAAAAAGTGTTTTTATATCAAATGTGTCATTTTTTAAGAAATATTCTAATCTTTATGGCATGACAGGAACACTTGGAAGTTTACAGGAACGTAAAAAAATTACTAAAATCCACAATATCCTTTTTGTGACAATTCCGCGGCATGTGACACGCAAATTTGAGGAATTTATGACAATAACTAAGACAAATGAACGTGAATGGCTTGACAGCATCAACAAGGAAGTCAAATTGATACTTGATCAAGATCGGTCAATTTTGATAATTTGTGAGACAATTTTGGACACACAGATTGTGCATCGATGTATCAGGAACACAGTCACAGCTGATAAGACAATATTATATCAACGTGATTCCGACAAATTTGACATAACTGAATTAAAGCCTGGATATGTGATAATATCAACAAATCTAGCTGGACGTGGAACTGACATTAAGTTATCCCAAGAATTAGTGGACAAAGGTGGACTTCATGTCATCCTGACACACTTACCAGACAACTCAAGGATAGAAGAGCAAGCACTTGGACGAGCAGCAAGATCAGGCAATAAAGGCACAGGCAGGCTTATATTATGGAACACAAATAATGAATTATTATCAAAATTAAAGGAAGTAAGGAACCTTAATGAACTGCGTAGAATTGATGAAATTAGCATTTATTATGAAAATTTCATTAAAATTGAGGAAAATTTTTTTGAAGGATTTCAATCAGCATATCGTGACTTAAAAAAGACTTTACCGGATAAGGAAAAGATATTTTTGTACAATTTTATTGTCCAGTGGTCATTCTGGCTGGATCAGAACTCAAAACTACTCGACGACTGGAAAAACATCAACAATTCATCGTCCTTACAGCAAAATTTCACCAAATTTTTATCAGAAAAGAAGAAATTCCATCCAGTCGTGATGATTGAGTTCTATAAGGATCTAGTCGGAACTGCACGTCGGCTAGGATTTTTTAGTCATTTTTTGGAATCATTTATTGAGAAAATAAATTTCATATCCAATAATTCAAAGGAAAATTCCGAGGATTTACTCAATAAAGAGTTTCAGGATGACTTGTTTGTGCATCAATACTTCAAGTTGTATGGAATGTTGAGGAAAAATCAAAAAATGTCAAGCTATAGACACAGAAAATTATCAAAAGATGAACAGCTACAGATTAAGAAGTGCTTACGTATGGCTGAGTCAATAATCCAAAATAGGCAGCTAAGGATTGAAATTGTTAAATATTTAAAGGCAAAAGCACCAGAAAATATGCCAACAATTAATGGATATGAGAATCAGAATCAGGAAATATTGCAGATTTATGAGGAAATTTGTCAAAGTTTAAGGACATTAAGAGGTGAGGATGTAAATCCCAATACACTTGAAACAGCATCAATTGATAAATTTATCATGAAAAATCAACTTTATGAGGAACTGCTGGCAGTTGGATGTATCCAGCCACCAAAAATCAGCGATTATTATTCAGATGAGGACCTTGAAATTGTCTGTCGAAATAATAAAATTGATAAAAATGACTTGAGAGACTTCCTTAATTTGAATATTATTGGAAATCTTCGGACATTTGAGGATAAATTAAAAAATAATTTTAAAATGCCGTCGCGTGTTGAGTTTTGGGATATACTGCTTAATTCCGAGATCCTTAAAGACGAAATTGAATTTGCAATTGTTGATTTAATTGAAATTAAGGATGTGGATCCATCGGCTGGTGCATTGATAGCTGCAAACTACAAAACTGAGACATTTAAAGACCTAAGCAGTTCCACTGTCTTCTTTGCATTGAATATAACAAGCAATAATGATAAAATGGCAGTTAAAATGGACCAACTTAAATCAGATTTTACAGCAGAAAGGCTTAACTACCTTTTGGAAAATAATGTCATTGAAATCAACAAATGTGCAACTTTTGATATGGAAAAGTACGAGAGTTTAGCTGATTCCAGCATATTTGGGGTTTATGAGTCAATAACATCCGAAGATTTTGCCAAAATCTGCAAAAATTATCAAAAAATAATCGACAAACTTGCTGACAAAAAGTATCGCGTCCTAAAACTACAAAACGATGGAACTTATACCTTAAATTATGAAAATTATGAAAAATTATCAGTTCCATACTCACTGGGTGAAGATTATGTCTATCAAGCCAGCATCTATGATTTAATACAGCATAAATTTGCATATAAAATAGCAATAGAATCACTTGTTGAGGATCTAAAATTTGACATAAAAAATCCATTAATTTCATTGGAAATTTCACCGCATACCAAACTGCTTAGTGACCTAATCCATCATGGTATAATTGAACAAGCTAAAGTAAATGAGGATCAGCTGCACAATTGTGATCATCTGTTCCAAAATAGAGGAATCAGTCACATTTTTGAATCAATTGGCTTTAAAGTTGATGACGATTTTATTAATGAATTAGAAGATAAGGAATTAATATCCAGAAGTCATCAAATTTTAAATTTCGATGCAGGCAGAGTCACACTGTCTGAAAAGTATGTCAAAAATCAGAGGACAATCCTTCTTCTGCTTCAATATCGATACAAATTAATTGAAAATAATAATGAGATAAAGAAGCTTTTGAGAAGCTATGCCTGTCCATTACTTAACAAGGAATTGGAATCAATTGAAGTTGTTCTAGTTCCAACTAATGTGCTACTGCCACAAAATGATTATTTGGCATTTATGGATCTGAAGGGATTTGGATCTGTCATTAAAATAAAGCATTGGATGTACAGGTAAGAGATTTTTAAGTTCTTAGGTAGCTTGCTAGGGAATGTTCGGAAATTACGTAACTGGCGCTGTAAATAGAAATTTTAGATCAGCTTTCCTTACCTTGGTTGCTTACTTCATAGGCTGGGGTGGACGTAGGCTAATTGACTTGCAGTATGAACGTCTAAAGCCGGCTTTATGTCGGAATGTTAAGGACTGCAGCATCCACATCCACTTTTCTACACATCCAATCAAAGAATTCTTTGATCATCCTCGAGATCACTTATAAATATGGGAGATGGCTTCACGTGACATCACATTACATCCCCATTACCCCCTTAATTACTTACTAGGAGCCTAGGTTATTACAAAGGGCCTTCCATTTACGTTACGTAATTTCCAAAGATGTTTCAGAAGCACGCTTGCCTTGTGCCAGATATTTGATCGATTCAGAGTTGGCATACAAGTAGAAATAATCATCAAAAGCCCACAGAATCACAACTTCCGCGGGTGGTTCATTAAGTGAAGCAGAATTGGCCAGACTCCAATGTGGAGTTCGGATTTGACTGCTTCAGTGGAGTCCGGACTCCAAAAAATAAGAGGAGTCCAGACTCCAAAGTCCTGCCAACTCTGAAGTGAAGTGCAGCTATGAAAAATCATAAATTAATAACTTAATTTCTTCCATTCCAGCCAATTAATCGATAGATTGCTACCAATTGCATGCTATTCTGTACTTAAGATTATTGTTGGAGTTGCCATCACCTTTATGACTACCTTAGCTGCAACCATTGAAACGCCAATAATTAGCGAAGGAATAAAAGATGTCATAATTATACTGTCACGTCTACAGACTGGATACTTTAGCTGGAAAACATATGAAAAATCAAGTATGGAATATAAAATTTCACAATTTTTTAGTTCCTTACTATTGGCAAAGACAAAGATTTTAATGGGAGAATCGACACTATTTGAAGTTGCATCGGAAGTATATTGTGAAGTTAAGGAGCTAGGCAAGACTATAGTTGATCAATTCAGCAATAGAAGTAATTCAGAGGAAGTTATGAAGGGTAATTTGGTCGGTGTAAAGAAAGTGATGAAGGAAACGACCAAAATGACAGTTATAAATTGTAAAAATGCATCCATGCCGTCCACATCCAGTGCTGAAACTGATTTACATATCCAGCAATATTTAAGTGATGTTACAGCAAAAATTATGGATAAAATAAGTGAAATTATTCAGCATGATTACTATAAACATGAAATAAAGCAGACAATAGCTGAATTATTGACATGTTACAGTCCAGGAAGCCTAAAAACATTAATTATGGAATCAATCGACCTTGCATGCTCAAAATTTAATCAAATTAAGAATATTTATATGCAGATATCCAACACAATTGACACAATAATTCATTCTGATCCAACTAGCTCATGGCCAGCAGATCTAGCATCAATAGTTGCCAAAACAGTTGAAACTGCATCCATTCCAGTCCTTGTCAATCAAATGTTTAACATTATTAATGACTTTTTAAAGGAAAAAGGATCAAAGGCAGCAAAACATCCAAATTTAGATGAAACCAACAAATTTCATGTCGAGATCGTGGAACAGTTGACATTTGAAGCTACAAAACATTGCCGGCATGTCCTCAATTCAACAGTTATAAAGCCTGCAATGACATTTGCTAATAATATGCTGGTTAAAAATGCTGTTTTGGGTATTGAAAATATGGTCAAAGATTCAATTGAAAAGTACAGAGAAAGTAAGTTCCAGCAGAAAGCAATGAGCTTGCATGAAGCCATTGAGGATTTAACGACATCATCAGATGCTAATGAGAATCACATTCCAGATGATCTTTTGGAGGAAGTCATGGAAATTGAGTCAAAAACTAGGAACAAAGAAGTTTTTAAGAAAATGATCAAGCTTAACATTCCATACGATATTATCGGCATCAAATGTGTCCATTCAGCACTTGAAGTTAATTTTGATCAAAAATTTCAATTTATTGTCACTAAAAATGGCAATGACTACATTATTGGAGATTCTAGTGACTTAAATGTAAAGATTATCAATTTAGAATTAATTGATGGACATTTTGTGAATTCACAGAATATCGAGACTGGCAGTGACTCCCTGTATTATGCAATTTGTGATAATTATCCAATTTTACGTGATAAAATGACACCAAATGATCTACGATGTGCAGCAGCTGATGTTATTGATGATAATGATGAGATAAAATATGAAATTAAGCACAACGATAAAGAATTTTGTATGGAAATTAAATTTTATGATGGAAGGCACAGTCAAGTTAAGGATAAAGATAAAATTTTCAATTATTATGCAATGGATATACTTAATCATGACAGGAATTTGAAATATGAAGTTGATCACATTCCACCAAAATCAATTTATGAAGTTTATGTCAATGAGGTAAGAATAAGGATGAGGAACTGATACTTTAGTAGGCAAAGAGCATGCGTTCATGAGCAGAGTTAGCTGAGAGCATGCTTGCGAGTATGCTTAGCTAGTATAATTAAGGAGATCAAGCTCTTGAAATTGAATGCTCATTGCCTGTTAAGGATAATCATATTTTGATTGATTTTTGATCATTTATCAGTTGATAATTTGTCTATTTCCCTTACTTGTGAAGTCTGCACTCCCAAAGACCTCTTAATTCTGACTTGAGCAAGATGGCATGTTGCATGTCGAACTACGCAGTTGGTAAAGTTTGGCACTTTTGTCACTTTCTTGTCACTTGACACCTCAATTGTCAGTTACTCGACCTGTCATCTTACTCAAGTCAGCGTTGCACAATCCTCTTCCCCCTTATTCCCCCTTATTCCCCCTTATTCCCCCTTATTCCCCCTTATTCCCCCTTATTCCCCCTTATTCCCCCTTATTCCCCCTTATTCCCCCTTATTCCCCCTTATTCCCCCTTATTCCCCCTTATTCCCCCTTATTCGCCCCACATTCATACACAACAGAGATTATTTGTTGAATATTTATATCAAGAGAAGTTCATAAATTGTGAACAGCAAGCATATCTGAATGTTGTGGTCGGAAAAATGTCAATTAAAATAGGAGATGGATATACTTTGGTAAAAAATGAATTATTTACATTATAAACTAAGGAAATAAAGTAATTAATGTTAAAGCTGACCTAATTTGCTATTTTGCTGATTAATGTACTTTTATGACATACTGCATGCTGATTGATAATCCACAGCAGATTACAAATCGAGGGAAAATCCACACAAATACAATCAAACTTAATTCTCTCAATTCTATTCAAATGCACCGAGTGTGATCAGCGATTGGCTACTTGTGGATCAATGCGTGACTTAGTGACCAATCAATGGAATGTCTTTAATGCCAACAGGACAATACAAGGTGAATTATATAAAGACATTGAGTGGGTCAACAAGGATGCAATTCGTGGTAAAACAAATGGTGAATGTCTTCGATATTCAGGACAGTATGGACCTTATCAGGCATTGGGTGTAGCATGTACTGAAAAAAGTTGGATTGTTTGTTAAGAATTTTAAACAATTTCAACTGTTGCTCCCCGTACCTTATGCTGGTCATTTGCAGTCATTAGATGAGAATGTACAGAAAAGTATCGAGAGATTTACTCAATTGACTTTAATTATTTTTCACAAGCTTATCTCCTCTCTCGGTCAGTAATCAGTCATAAAATTGGAATGTTCGTGATTAAACCTGTTTAAGGATGAACTTTAAAATGAAATTTTTAATATTTTGTGGATTATTTGTGCTTTTAGTGCCAACATTAGCTCAAAATACTGAAGTATGTAGCTTGTGCCTGACAATTTAGAATCAATAATTAAATTGTGATGAAAAATAATTTTTTTTTAATTTTTTGATGTAAGTTTTTAAATATTTTATCTAATTTGGGTCAGTAAATGTAAATAAAATGTCAATAATAGTTTAGGGAACCTGCGGTAGAGTTGCAGTTGGACGTGGAAATATTATCAGAGGAGATTATGCTGAACGTGGGCTTTTCCCATGGTGAAATAAAAAAAATTTTAATCTCAAAAATTCTCTCAAAAATAAAAAAAAATTCTCTCCGTAGGGCGGCTGTGCTGATGAATGAAGACGGACTTAAATTTTGTGGAGGAACACTTTTGACAACTGATCTGGTGTTGACAGGTAAGACTCAATTCGTAGAGAGCTCTGGTTTTTTTTGCATTTGCTTAGTTTTATTAAATTATTTTGCGTGTTTTTTTAATGCTTTTACAACGTTTTTTAAATAGTTCTTAATGTTTTTTAAAATATTTTTCAATGTTTTTTAGAATGTTTCTCTATGTTTTTCAATGTTTTTACAATGTTTTATTGTTTTTTAATGTTCTTACAATGTTTTTTAATCAGTTTTCAATACTTTTAATGTTTTCGAGGTGTTTTTAATTATTTTTAATTGTTTTAGAATGTTTTTTAATTGTTTTCAATATTTTTTTAATGTTTTCGCAGTGTTTTTCAATGTTTTTGTAGAAATTCTTATATTGTTGTATTTGAGCCTTGCTGAATCTTGTTTTTAGGTCGAGAAATGACTTAAATTCAGGTGTAGGACATTTGTCCACTGACATTTGCCCACTGGTACATTTGCCCACTGGTACCAATGGTCATTGGGATATAAGCCCACTGGTATATAAGCCAACTCCGGAAACCCCTTAAATTAAACTGAATCTTTTTCTTAGTACATTTTTGTAAACTTGTTATTTATCATATTATCGCTGGATCAAAAATGCGCTTGAGTCTTTTGATCAATAAAATAACGATTTTATTTTAATTTTTTCCTTTCCCTGATTGTAGCTGCTCACTGCATGCACAGCAAAGGTGGTCAACACAAGTTTACAACAAATGATATTACAGTTATTTTGGGTGCACATAACTTTAGTGATAATGAACCTGGACGAGTTTATTCTGAAATTTCAAGCATAAATATCCATGAAGACTGGAATGTAACATCAGAGTCATATGATGCAGATATTGCAATGCTGACGTTGAAGGAATCTGTCACATTCAGTTCATATATTCAGCCTATATGCTTAATTCCTCCTGAATCAAATATTGCTGAAATATCGCATGGATATGCAGTTGGATATGGACTCAATCAAAATCAAAACCTCGAGAATGTTCTAAAATATGTTGATATGCCAATCGAATTGAGCAATGAGGAATGCTTTTATACAAATCATGTACTTTTGTCACTGTCAAGTCGTCGAACTTTTTGTGCTGGTGATCGTAATGGATCTGGCGTTTGTCAAGGTGACAGTGGAAATGGATTATTTGTAAAATATCGTGGAGTTCATTATCTTCGAGGAATTGTATCAGCGTCAATAGCAGATAAAGATGGTTGTGATGTTTACAACTATTCAGTATTTACAACAGTCTCAAAATTTTATGAATGGATTAAAAAAACAGTAAATTTGAGGTGAGAATTTTAGTGTAAATTCTTTTCAAACTTATTGTGTCTTATACCTTCAATTATTTTTTTGACAGGCTTTCGCCAGACACCCGTATAACATTGATTGAATCTCAAAAGGAATTTGCTGTAAACATTAAAGCACCGAATGTTGTTAAAGAAAATGAAGTCTTTCAAGTTGACATAAGCGCTTACAACTTTGAGGCTGGCCATATTCAACCATCTATACAAGTTGAAGTTACAAGTGGAATGATTGTCAATGAACAGACACAAAAGCATTCAGGAAAAGTTTGTTACAAATTTCCATCATATGGACGAACATCAATGCAGCTATCAAAACAATTAGATCCCAAAAAAATACCCAAATTGGAAGTTTTTATGTAAAATCAGGTTGGAATAATGTACAGATTAAGGCAACTTCATGGTTCAATCAAGCTACTTATGAGTTTGTCAAAGACATTAAAGTCAAGACAGCTGAGCATGGATCACCAAATAATATCAAATTTAAGACTACAGTCAGCACTATATCTGATATTAAAGCTAATGTGGTTATTAAAATAAAAATGGAATCAAGTTCATATTCAACATCAAGTCTAGTTATGGAAGTAGACCTGCCTAGTGGATACACATATGATAGTCATAAAATTGAAGATCATATTCAAGTAAGTGTTCAATTTTTGTTAGAAAGTCGAGAATTTTTGTTAATTTTCTAATTTTTTATAATATATCTAGGATTCAGTATATGATGCAGCCAATAATCTAGTGAAATTCAGTCTAAACAATTTGGAACGATACAAAAATTATGAAATCTCAATTACAATTGAAAAGGCTTTCAATGTTTATGAATCTGCAAAGTCGATGATTCGAATTTATGATGCAAACCGACCAGGTAAGATGAATTTACACTTTAATTTGATTAGGTAATATCTCTAGCTGTACTGTAGGTGTAGGTTAGGTGTAGGTTAGGTGTAGGTTAGGTGTAGGTTAGGTGTAGGTTAGGTGTAGGTTAGGTGTAGGTTAGGTGTAGGTTAGGTGTAGGTTAGGTGTAGGTGGAATCCAGCACTGGAATCTTAAATTTCATTTTAAATCACAATTTTTATGAATTTTTAAAATGATTTTTTAATATTTATTTCTTAGATGAACAAAGCATATCTTCCTACACGTATGATTTTAATGGACAAATGTGTCATGAAGTTGCAGAGGTTAAGAGGTGCAAATGGATGAGTTTCACAAAAGTTTGGAATTGTATCAAATAAAATAAAATTTTTAACAATTTTCAATAAAAATAAAAAAAAATCCTTTAAATTAATCATAATCGACAATCACATCCTCAATCGGTGTATTTGCAATCCATTCAGTAAATTTATAAATATCAGTGAATATATCCTTTGAATTATCATCACATACATCATTATTAACACCAATTACAGATGATACAATACCACGTAGATAGTAATGATTATCATATTTAATAAACAATCCACTTCCAACATCTTCTGTGCATACATCAGACTGTCCACAAAACTGTGCTTCATTTGATGACATTGATGTCGTGATCTTATTGGGTCTTTATAGTTAATCAAGTAATTTTGCGGATAATTTTAATTATTTTACATGCTCACAAGACCATAAAGCATTCACTAACCACTACATTGCATGACATGACGGCTCCGTAAAGGGAACTCCATCAAACTGTTCAAATATTACAATTTGATCAATCGATCAAAAATCAAGCCACAGTAAAATGTGACTTTGACTTGTTGTCAGATTTGTTTTAAAATCAGCACCATGCCATAGTCGATTGTGACTTTTTGTGTCAACAGATGATCTGCAGAATCTAGTCATGCTGGTCTAGTGCCAGACTTTGGATCGATTAACCAATTTATTCTATTTGAGAAGCATAAAAACGATGGTAATAAGTTTAGTTGGGTTCAGATCCAGATTTGGACGAGCTATAAGGTACGATCGAAAACTGTAGGTCTCTGCATACGAAATGCTGAACAGACCTGCAGTTCTTGGCCGAACCTTGAAGTTTTATAGATTTTTAAAAATATTTTATTAATTTTTGAGCCTAAAATTGCTTTTTTGGATGTCCTTTAAATGATTTTTTGTAACACTGGTGGATGACAAGAGGTCAAAAAGTTGATTCTCCTGCGTTACGTAATAAGTGAATGATCCCCAAAATTAATAAAATTTTAACAATTACGTACCTTAATGATGAGAATGTTGTCAAGATGTTTTTGATCAATTTCAATCAGAAATCACCAGAATTCGTTGATATTAAGTTATAGATCCGAATTCTGATTCATTTCTGACCAAAATTAATGCAATTTTATGAAATTCTGCATGCACATGCTTATACTAGATGATCCACAGCTGTTAATTGGTGTTTCCTGATATTAATTTATGAGATTTATGGAGAAACTGCAGTTTTTCACTCCCTAGGGGGTTAGCCTTGATCAAAATACTATATGACATAAGGTGCCGCGGTTCACAGATTCACCAATCATGTAGAAAAATTCACAATTTATCAAAAAATAGTAGAAATAAAGTTAAATTAATTTTTAAACTTTTTTTTTGTTTTTTTTTATTTTTTTTAAATTATTTTTTTTATTTTTTTAAAATAATTTTTTTTTATTTTTTTAAATTATTTTTTTTTATTTTTTTAAAATTATTTTTTATTTTTTTATTTTTTTAAAATATTTTTTTTTAATTTTTCACAATTTTATATTAATTAAAACACAATTTTTTAATAAAAATTCCACTATAATTAACTTAATTAATTTGCCTACAAAAGCCGAATGAATACTAAAGTCATTAAATCAATTTTTTATGAATTATATCCAAAATAAAAACTTACACAACTTTACAATTTAATATAAGTATAAATCTCAAATGATTGGCTGTGGTTTATGTATTTTTAAAATATTAGGGTAAAAATTATAATTTCTTGCGTTATATAATTTCTTGCGCGAACAAATTCACCAAAAAAAAAATTTTTTTCTGACATGAAATTTTTAAATGCTCATGCCTTCACAACGATAAACTCTGCTGACACCAAAATCGGTTAAAAAAATACGAATTTCGTGAATTTTCAGATTCCGTGAAAAAAATATTTTTAGGATGCTCCATTGCTTCAAAAATCGATCATTTATACTGAATATAATTTCTTGCGCAAAAAAATATAATTTCTTGCGCAATTTTGGACAAGTAGGCGATTAATTTTGACGGAACAAAACATCAATTTTCTGATTATTTACTCTCTTTTACGACGCTGTCTTCCTTCCAAATAGTTTAAAGATGCTTCTTGATCAATTTAAAATATTTCTGAGGTTGAAAATGCGAAAAAATTATCACAACAAATTTTTTTTGTGTTAGCCTACTTGTTCAAAATTGGACACAAAAATTTGGAAATTTTGTTTCGGTAATTTTTTCGCATTTTCAACCTCTAAAACATTTTTAAAATAATCAAGGAGCACCTTCAAACCATTTAGAAGCAAAACAACGTAAGAAAGTAGGATGAATCGTCCGAAAATTGAAGTTTTGTGTCGTCAAAGTACATCGCCTACTTGTCCAAAATTGCGCAAGAAATTATATTTTTTTGCGCAAGAAAATATATTTTTTGCGCAAGAAATTATATACAGTATAAATGATCGATTTTTGAAGCAATGGAGCATCCTAAAAATATTTTTCTTACGGAATCTGAAAATTCACGAAATTCGTATTTTTTTTAAACTTTGTTTGGTGAAATTCATGCTTCCGTTCAAAAGTTATGGACATTTAAAAATTTCAACTGCATTTTGCGCAAGAAATTATATTTTTTACCCTATTTAAATTAATTTTTTTAATTTTTTTCATATAATTAGTCTGTAAGTGTGAAGTATATCCAACATATTTGCATACGAATCATAGGACCAAAAATCACACATAAATAATTACAACAATTTAAAATAACGAAAATGGGTTGATCCAAGAATATACATAAAGTTTAAAAATTTCAGCATTTTTTGGATTTAAAGCGCATTTTATCATTTTTTTTCCAACTTTTTGTCTGATGTCTGTGAGACAAATTATGCTAAATGGACATTGACCATGAATCACAGCTGATCTCTATGCCCAGCAAAGCATGAAGCAAGCAAGCCCTCCTTTTTGAACGTAATAAGTGAACAGCTCAGTTGGGAGATTGGGGAACCGAAGTCTTACTCCAAAGCTGATCAAATGTCAAGTGTAAACCTTCTCGCGGTATCCACTGTTACCACCAAACACACCGCTGGCGACCGAAGCTGTGCCGGGATATGTACTCTAAAGAGTAGATTAAAATCCTACTCAAACCCTCGCTTGTAGGGTGGCAGCGCCACAAACAAGCTTGGGATAGCAGGCTTACAACTTGCTATCTCCGAATCCAACCTGTAGAAAGAAAGCTGCAAAAGTGAACAGCCCAAATCTAATCATACTTGAGTATCGTGAGCGCCCGTGGCGCCCATCTTCTGAATTTTCAGCTTCACATAGCTTAACATGGCACCCACATTACACCCCCATTCCCCCTGATACCCCTCAATTTTTCGGCTTCACATGGCTTCCATTCTTGTATCAGCAAAGGAATTGTGTGTTTATACTATAGATTGCTGACTAATTACAGTCTGTTCCACTCAAGGACCTCCATGATGACTGGAACCACTTCAAGCAGAGTTGGCAGGACTTTGAACATCCTAAACTCAAAATACATTCTAAAAGTCCAAATCGAATGCCAGACAAGGATGCAAAACTGATCAAATTTGATCAAAATTATTATTCATAAGTTTCACACCCTTGGAACCAAGCATTGACTGTGCTAGACAATTCACCATTTCTACTAATTGTGCCTTACTGCCTCACATTTTTCATAATTAATTTACTCATTATTTTAATACTTTTTTTTTATCAAAATTCTTACGAAAATTTTAAATTATTTTTGCTAATTCTTGGTAATTTTGTAATTCAGAACATTATTTTATGCTTATCTAGTTCAATTGCTAGTACACTGAGTAATCGTCATATTTTCAATTACATTACTAATACTAATTTATCAAAACATCACTATAATTCACATAAAATGAGACAGACTAGTAAAGGGCCCGTTCACTTATTACGTAACACATTTACATTGAGGGTGAAAAGGGCAAGTGGCAAGAAGATCAAGGGAATTAAAGGGGTCAAGTGACTTAAGGGGGTTAAGGGGGTCAAGGGGGTCAAGGGGGTCAAGGGGGTCAAGGGTGTCAAGGGGGTCAAGGGACTTAAGAGGGTTAAGGAGGTCAAGGGGGTCAAGGGGGTCAAGGGGGTCAAAGGACTTAAGGGGGTTAAGGAGGTCAAGGAGTCAAGCAGGTCAAGAGGGTCAAGAGGTTGAGGGGGTCTAGGGGGTCAATGGGGTCAATGGGGTCAAGGTGGTCAGGGGACTTAAGGAGGTTAGGGAAGTCAAGGAAATCAAGGGGATCTAGGAGGCCAATGGGGTTAAAGGGGTTAAGGGACTTCAGGGGGTCAAGAAGCTCAAATGGATGTGATTCACAACTTTTTATGGAACGGTCGAGGGAGGGGGAAGTGTGGAGAAGGTCAAAAAGTCACTTGTCATCATGCCAAAATTTGATCTTGGTACAGCGATTCCTTGATCAATGACTAGATTCTTCTTGTTTCTATTTCTAAAATCAAATAAAAGATAAAAAGCTTTTAAAGCTACAAAAATTCAATTTAAGAGAAAAAAGCTTAAATTTAATCTAAAAAGTTTCAGTTTGCGTTCCTAGATGGATCCACATGCCAATGGGAACTGAATTTGTATTTGTGGTGTTGCCATCAGCAAAACACTTCAACACATTCACATATTTTTTGACCATTCGAATGGCTCATCTTTAGATGGTTCAGACTTTATTACAGGTGTTAAACAATAAATACAGTATAAAGCTTGTTCACTAATACATTGACAATTTTAACACATTAATGATCAACTGGTGGAATAAGTTGAAGATATTCAGTGTGAATGCGACTTGTTTCATGTTTTGTGCAACGTGATTTATTTGAATTTTTGAGATTTAACTGAAATTTTTTATAAATTATTATTTTATAATTTAGTTTTAATTTAATATTAAAAATTTTGATTAAAAAATATTAAAAAAATAATTTTTGAATTTTTAAAATTAAATTCATGTTTAAAAAAATATTTGAAAATTTAGTAGAAATATTTAGAATTTTAAAGAAAATTTTTAAATTTTTTAAAATATTTTAATAATTAACTTTAATAATTTTTCATACAAATAAAGTTTAAAAAACTTTTTAAAAATTAAATTAAAAATATTAAAAAAAAATCAAATTTAAAATTTTTAAATTTTTTAAAATAAAACTGAAAATTTTTTGAAAATAAAATGGAAAATTTCTTAAAATAAATTTGAAAATTATAAAATAAAATAAAATAATTTTTAATAATATATTTTGAAAATGGAATCAATTTAAAATTTTTAAATTTTTTAAAATAAAACTGAAAATTTTTTGAAAATAAAATGGAAAATTTTTAAAATAAATTTGAAAATTATAAAATAAAATAAAATAATTTTTAATAATATATATTGAAAAAGGAAATTTAAAATTTGAAATTCAAGTTTTTTTAAAAATAAATTTTAAAATTTTTTAAATTTTAAAATAATTTATAACTAAATTTTAATTTCAAAATTTCAAATAATTTTGAATATAATAACAATTTTATAATTTTATATTTAAAATACAAATTTATGAAAATCAATTTTATGAATATTTTAACATTTTAAATAAATTTTATTAAATTTTGAATGAATTTCTTTAAATTATTAATTCAAAATTCCCTTAAAACTTCCAACTAACTTTCAAAACATAATTTAATCAACTTTAATTAATAAAACCTAGAATCACATCATATTCCACTATCATAGCTACTCTCAACACATCCAAACCATCACGAACAAGCTTCTGATATCAAAACTGATAAAATACCAACAACGACACTTGCAAAAACTCATTTTTTTCTATTCATACTGACTCAAAAGCTACCGCAGCAAATTTTTATTTTTCTAATAATAATAATAATACTAATGAAACGGAATGAAACAGCTATCTTGAGTGGATGAATGAGTAATCGCATGATAACTTTCGTTTAATTTTTCTTTAACACTTCAAAGTGATTTTTTAATTTATTTTTATCACGTACAGCTGTGGAAAGAAATCTTTTTTTTTTTTTACTTCATTCTGAACGTTTTTCTATTTTTGCGGCTTAACTTCGTGAACTTAGGTAATGTATCGATGACCGAAGAAACCGAAGACCGAAGACCGAAGAAACCGAAGACAACCGAAGATCGAAGAAACCGAAGACCGAAGAGCGAAGACCAAGACCGAAAAAACCGAAGAACCGAAGAACCGAAGGGACCGAAGACCGAACACAACCGAAGACGACGGAAGAGACCCCGAAGACCGAAGAAACCGAAGAAACCGAAGACTGAAGACCGAAGACCGAAGACCGAAGACCGAAGACAATCGAAGACCGAAGACCGAAGACCGAAGACCGAAGACCGAAGACCGAAGACCGAAGACCGAAAACCGAAGACCGAAGACCGAAGACCCGAAGACCCGAAGAAACCGAAGACCGAAGACCAAAGACCGAATAGTTTCAAAGCCGAATAATTGTAGATCTGATTCCTAATCCCAGTCCACTCAGTCAAATCTAGCTACAGTCTAGATACAAATACCTTATTCTTGCTATTTGAACTAACTATTACCAAATAAATGCGAAATATTCATTGGAATTTTTTCTCGATAATTTGTGAAATATAACTCGATTTATCTAACAACAACAAAAAATAGATGATAAGGCACACAAATGATAAGACAACTTATTACGCTATTGTTGAAATGAGCCGAGTAAATGTATGCTGTGTGAATCAACCTTATGGACATAATGAATTCTAGAATCATGTAGAATGTTAAGCCGGATTTGATTTGTGATTTTTGGGATTCAAGAGTCGGGTCGGTGTTGGGATTGGTTTAGGTATAGTTAGATATTGACTTGCTGGACATAAGATGTCTTTTGAAGACGATAGATTCCCAACTCTGCACAATACATGACCCAGATAGAGTTGACACATTTAAGAGTTTGACTCCACTTGGACCTTGCTGGAACCAGACTTTAGAGTTCGATTAGCGTCCAGTAAAGTCCAATTCCCAGAATCTTGCCAACTCTGGACTCAGAGTGCGTCAATGCAGTGTACCTAATTACAATTTGAATGTAAAGAATCACAGAACGTGATTAGAGCACGTCAGATCTCCTGCCATTAAAGACTTTCCATGCCATTAAATCCAAGTCGTTAGGATCGATTGACTGAAGCTCTAGCCACATGTTGTCCAAACTCTGTGTCGCGCCACATGTTGTGTGTCATGAACCACATTGGTGTGTCATGAACCACATGTTGTGTGTCATGAACCACATGTTGTGTGTCATGAACCACATGTTGTGTGTCATGAACCACATGTTGTGTGTCATGAACCACATGTTGTGTGTCATGAACCACATGTTGTGTGTAATGAATCACATGATGTGTGTCATGAACCACATGTGTTGTGTCATGAACCACATGTTGTGTGTCATGAACCACATGTTGAATGTCATGAACCACATGTTGTGTGTCATGAACCACATGTTGTGTGTCATGAACCACATGTTGTGTGTCATGAACCACATGTTGTGTGTCATGATTCGCATGTTGTGTGTCATGAACCACATGTTGTGTGTCATGAACCGCATGTTGTGTGTCATGAACCACATGTTGTGTGTCATGAACCACATGTTGTGTGTCATGAACCACATGTTGTATGTGATTTCATTCGTAGCATACCACAATGGTGTGTCGTATCACATAAAGAATGGACAACATTGCTTTAACCACTGTTGCTGCTTCTACTGCTACTGCTACTGCTACTGTTGCTGCCACTGCTACTCAAACTTGTCACACTGTCTTGCCCCAAATTTCAGAAATTCAATCCAAAATTAATTAAAAAGACATCGCATCCATTCATCTTTTTCGTAACTTTATCTCCAATTCCGATCGCATACTTCAATTCCAACAGCATCGACTTGTTGTCATACAAGTTCCACAATTCCATGCCAATGTGTACGCAACATACAAGATTCCGTAATCATCTCCACAAACATCATAATCTGTTGGCGATAAATAAAGTATAAAAAAAAATAGAGAGACTTAACATTCTGTACCTAATCAGGAATTTTATAGTCGCGATCAATAACATTTATGACGATAAGAATACAAATCAAAATAAACGAACAGGTTGGAAATGTAAAGGAATGTGAAATACAGGCACAAGTTGAATAATGTTGAGGATGTGCATGTGGTGGTGTGGATGGATAGTTCTTATTGGGTTGTGTGAGGTTCTGTGAGTAGTTTGTGGATATTGACTGTGATGGTGTGGGTTGTGGATGAATGTTTGTGGAATTGCATTACTATAGTAACTTTATACTTTTTTAGGGTTTTTAGGTCGATCGATGGAAATTTCAAGAATTTTTAATTTTTAATTGAAATTTTTAAAATTTTTGATTTTTTTTTTTTTTTAATTTTAAAAACTTTTTATATTTTAAGTTGAGTTTTAAATTTAGAAATTTAATTTTTGAATTTTAAAAATAAGATATTGAATTTTCGAATTTCAAAAGTTAAAGTTTTAAATTTCGAAATTGAAATTTTCGAATTTCGAAATTGAAATTTTCGAATTTCGAAATTGAAATTTTCGAATTTCAAATGTAAAGCTTTTGAATTTTAAACCTGAAATTTTTAAATTTCGTAATTGAAAAGTTTTAAATTTCGAAAAAGAAATTTTCGAATTTAAAAAGTTATATTTTCGAATTTTGAAAGTTAAATTTTTGGATTTACGCAATTTTGAAATTTACAAAAAAAGAAATTTTCGAATTTCGAAAGTGAAATATTGAAATTTTTAAATTTCGAAAGTGAAATTTTCGAATTTCGAAAGTGAAATATTTAAATTTTTAAATTTCGAAAGTGAAATTTTCGAATTTCGAAAGTTAAAATTTCTAAATTTAAAAATTAAATTTTTAAAATTTGAAAGTTAAATTTTCAAATTTTAAATTTCGCGAAAGTTAAATTTTCGAATTTCGAAAGTGAAATTTTCAAATTTCGAAAGTGAAATTTTCGAATTTCGAAAATGAAATTTTTGATTTTCGAAAGTGAAATTTTCGATTTTCGAAATTTAAGTTTTTAATAATTTTTCAATATTTTTTATAAATTTGAATTTAAGTCTAATCTTTTCGAAATTTCCCTGCAAACATCATAAACCGACCCTTGGAATCCCCTAACTATACTATACAGTCTTATTAATTCCTTTGAGCACCTAAACATTGACTTTGTAACAACATCCAACACAAAAGACACAAATCTAAATATTTAATAGGAATTTTAACATCATAACTGTTCGACAGTGCGGTATAATATCTTTAATAGTAATCATATACAGTCACAAACAGCCACTTAAAGTCGACTCAACAAGCCTACAGGCACACACAATACAATCACACCTGTACATGACTGTATGCACAGGTAACAACACAAAGCATGATTGTAGTCAACTGGAAGTTGCCAACAAAGTGTGGGAAACAAGAAAGCAAGTCGATCATTTCGTGTGTAAGTGCCAACGTATTCAAAACTCTTTTCTAGTTGGAGGCGAATTTAAAAAAAAAATAAAATAAAAAAAGGTTCATTTTTGTGACTAAATAATTAAAAAAAATTGGAGCTTTTGTGACTCAAAAATTGGAACTAAAAGTGAAAAAAAAAAATTGTGAAATAAAATTGAAAAAATAATTTAAAAAGAAAGTTAAAAAAAGGTGAATTTTGTGAATTTTGATAACAAAAAAAATAAAAAAATAAAAATTTAAAAAAATTTTGGATTTAAAATTCCCGTCCAGTGACTCAACATGATTCATACAATTTGAGGTGAGTCGAGTCTTAATTTAATTAAAATTTTTTGATAAGAAAAAAGTTAAAAAAAATTTCACAATTTTTTTCCATCGCGAGAAATCTTAATCGAGTGTTGCCCGATTGCTTGAGATTCCATTTGCGGCCATGGTAAGCCGCAAGCCAAGATTCTTCAAACACATCAAAAAACTTGAAGCTTTTTCTGCCTTTTTTTTGTTGTTGGCAATTTTAATTAACAATTTTTTTATTTTTTTTTTTGTGTGTCACAAGCAGAAGATTTGGATTTTTTTGTTGACTGCTTCTTGCTGGATGTTAATTACTTGACGCGCATAAGTGTTTTGTTGCTTTGACTTACTCTAGTTTCATTCATTCATAATCGAGACGTGATTTTCACTTTTTATAATTGTGGATAGAAATCGATATGAAATTTTTGTTTGGAATTGAGGTGTCGATGATGGGTGATGTGGGGGAGGGGGTTGGCTGGGGGGTTGAGGCAGGAGTGAGTAATCTGTGTGCTGCAGCATATTTAATGCAGACTCCAACTAATGTGCATCCCAAAAATTCATACAAATTTTATGAACCGTGTGTTGTATGTGGCTTTAATCGAGGATAATTTTTAAATTTTTAAATTTCGAAAATGAAATTTTCGAATTTCGAAAGTTAAATTTTCGAATTTCGAAAGTTAAAATTTTTAAATTTTTAAATATTAAATTTTTTAAATTCATGATGTGACTCAAAAAATGAAAGGTTGTGCAACACTGGATTTATTAAGGGGTTTAGTTGGGAGTGATTGAGGATCTATTCAAGAATATAGAGTTAAAAATACGTCAAAATAGTCAACAATTGATGATATTTCATCCAAAATGTGGATCAGGAAGGTGAGAGTGGGTACATGACTCTTGCTACAGCTGTCTAGACACAGTTTGTATGACTATAATTCACACAAAGTGAATTTAATTCCCAGAACAGCCAAATAATCAATGAAATCCTCCTAAGTCTCTACTAAGAATGAATCCGGCTTAAATTGGCAATTTTCTGGATTTCCAGAGTGACTCTTGGGGAGAGGCTGTTGAAAGAGGCAGTATTGGTAGCTATAGAGCCAGTTTTAGACCCCTAATTAGATAGGGCCATGGATCACAGGTGATCTGAACGGCCAGCAGAGTAAAGTTAGTAAGGATAGTCAAAAATTGCTGTTATTCAGCTCTTTATTAGAATTTTACTAAGAAATAGTCAATAAATTGCTATTATTGCTCAATATCACTTATTTTCCACCAATTATTTCCCACAAAAATTACATCAAAACCTTTAATTGACCCGCAATTAATTACACATTTTTTCATTCACAATACCCAAGCCTTTTGGATGACTAAAGTGCAATAAAGCAAACGATAATTAAAGTATGAATTGATGGGCTATGTAATCAGTCATGAATTGAGCAAAAAATATAATAGTTTAAAAATATGATTTTATATAGAAAGTTTTTCATTTTTTTTTATTACAAAATTCATTTTTAATTATTTTGCATGTAAAAGCTGAGCTTTTTTTGTGTTTATTGCGTGAGGCTGTTTTGTGCATAATTTATGGGATTTGTGCTGTTTTTTTGTGGATATGAATGAGGGCTGAGATGTAAAAAATGAGTTTTTAAATAATTTTTTTGATAAAAAAATTCAAGAAATTTAAAAAAAAATTTGAAATTGAAAATTAAAAAAAAAATAATTTTTTTAAATTTTTGGAAATTGTAAGAATTTAAAGGCATTAATTGTAAAAAAAATTTAATCTTGATTTTTTAAAAATTTTAAAATTTTAAAAACTTCCAAAATGGATTTTTGGCTTCTTCAATGACCCCCTCCCAGGGGCACGGACCCCCCATCCAAGAATTGGAAAACCGTATATTTTCAAATGTTTATTTTTTTAATTTTTTTTTGCCTTTTATAAAAAAAAAAAAAATCATGAAAATACAGAAGATTTCTGGCTACGCCCCAGACGCTACCCCTACTGTCTGATCACAATATGTAAATATGTCCCTAATGCACCTATCCCTACCATTCATAAGCCCCAAAATAACAACAATTCCATCCAATAATTAACATTAAATGCAACAATAAATCCTCTAAAAAAGACACAAAAAAAAACTGAAGAACTGAACATCTTGAGACTCAACAAGCAGCTACAAGATATTAAGAAGAAGTTTCAAGCAATTAAGTGAAGTGCAATAAAAACATGCAGCATAAAGTCGTTGTCTTGACTTTCTTCTTGACTCGATTCATGATTATATGATGAATCATTTTTATGGGATTATTAATGTAATTTGGGACTGAAATGGTGTGATGAGTTATGGATTTTGGAATGTTGGATGACTTGGGATGTGAAGTTGAGACGGATTTTGTATGGAATTGAGTTGAGTTGAGTAAAATGGGAGTCGGGGTTGCCATACAGAAGCTGATTCGACTTTGAACTCTTAATTTTGTCCATTTTTGATGAAATTCTAATTCAGAATTTGAATTCTAACCTCAAATATATCGGAAATTCCCCAATTGCATGTATGCATAATCTGAACAGCTGGCAGCCACACCACCCCTCTCCTTGCCCCGTCCCCATTTTCTAAGAGTGTTACGTAGTCGTTCAACTACCTCAAATCGACAATCCCTAATAGACAATGAGTATATTCACCTCAATAAGCCTACTAATGAGTATAATCACTCAATATAATTAAGCACACTCAATTTTGTCACCACACTCATCAACATGCCCCTTGTCTATCCAATAATCCATCAGAATTTCCATTAAATAACCTCAAAATTACACCAAAAATCACTCAAAAAACCATCAATTCCAACTGCTAATTACAGTCTAAATTTCACCAACACCCCTTAATTGACACTTGAAATTAAACCATAACCAATATCGAAGCTATTGCAATCTCATATAAAATGTATCGAGTATGACTACTCATTATTACTAGCCATTAATGACCTCTGGCTATAATTTTTGCACGGTTCATTTAATGTCTTTCTAACTGAATCTCAACAGCACTTTCTTTTTGAACTTATTATTGGATGTAATGAAAGTTTAATTTGCTAATGGAAGAGGTAATTGATGTTTAAGACGGTATTGTGGAGTATTGGGTATAATTTTGAGGTTATACTGGATGGGAAGGTGAAGAGGGTTAACTGGGTGGCTTTTTATGCTTAATTATAGAGGAAATTTTATTCCTAACCTCAAAATTTGGAATTCTAACCTCAAAACTCTTGATTCTAACCTCAAAGTTTAGCTTCTAACCTTAAAAATTTGGCATCTAACCTCAAAATTTGGTTCTTAACTTTTAAAATTTGATTTAACTTTGACCTCAAAGTTTAGATTATAACCTCAAAATTAGGATTAGAACTTCAAAATCTAAATCATAACCTAAAAGTTTTGAACTCTAACCTCAAAATTGATAATTTAACCTCTAAAGTTGGTTCCCAACCTCGATATTTTGATCACAACTTCGAAAATTAGGCTTCTAGCCTCAACATTTATATTCTAACCTCAAAATTTAGCTTCTAACCTCAAAAATTTGTAACTCAAACCTCAAAATTTTGGTTTTTATCTTCAAAAATAGGCGTGTAACCTCAAAGTCTAGATTCTAACCTCAATAATTTTGCATATAACCTCAAAATTTTGGTTCTCATTCTCAAAAATTTGATTCCTAACCTCAAAAGTTTGAATTCTAACCTCAAAATTTAGATTATAACCTCAAATATTGGTATCCAACTTAAAATTTTAGTCTCCAAAAATTGCAATTTCTTTCCAAAGCCATTCTAACCTCAAAACAACCCATCCTAACCTAAAAATTGACACCCAATCCCATCCATACCCCCATGACTCACTCCATAAATACAAAATAGTTTAAACAACTTAAAATGATCCCACAATTGAGCTTGCCTGCTTATATTTACTTATTCATTACAAATTCAATGATATGACAGCTGCTTTTATTATATTTTTTAATGACTTTACTACCTTTTTATCTCTCATTCTCTACACATTCAGTCCTAACATGCATGAGATGATACATGCCTCAGTATTAATAACTCATTTGACAGTCAACAAATCGAAAATACTCGAAAATCTTTCTTTTTATTGCTGTTGAAATATTATTTAGGAATATTTGAAAAGTATTTGAGTTGATGACCTTGACAACATTCTAGTTGTACAGGTGTCTATTTGCATACTTTTTTAAATGATTTATTTACTTTCGCAGAAAATTCTTTTTTTTTTATTTTATTTGTTTTGTTGTTTGAATTGACTTAAGAATTTTTATGGGCAATTGGCTATGAGATTAGAGTTGAGGATATGGGTTGGTATGGGAGGTGTAGGGGGGTATTGGGGTCAACCCTCCTGCTCTTATCGTGCCCCCTTTTGAGAAATATTCACCATTTTCAACTAAATCGCCATTTTTTCTAAATGATTGCATTCCATACCCCACAAAACCCCTTTTCCTCAATTCTGACTGCTCCCCGGGGTAAATGTGTAGATGTTTGAATACTAAGTCATATCTCATCAAATGTAATGTTGGTTATCTCTTGCAATCAGTCTAAGGATGTAGTGATGCAAATGGCAGGAGGAAGCTGGCGATTGAACCACTTATAGGGGATATCTGAGGGAGACCATGGATCACAGCTGATCTGTACTGCTAGCGAAGTAAGTAAGAAGTATTTAGGGAAATGATGTCCAAAACGGTCTTAATGAGCTTAACTTGTGATCAAAGACAATCAAATACTGAATGCACACTGGGTAGAAATGGGTGAAAATATGGCATCAGACTATCGTGGCTCTGCACTGATACCAGTGTGACTCTTCTCTCAGGTCAGTGTGAATCTTCTCCTAGGTCACCATGACTCTCCTCCCAGGCAAGCATGAGTCTGCTCCCAGGTAAACGCGACTCTTACCCCAGGTCAGCTTTACTCTGTCCCCACGCAGGTGTGACTTTTCTCCCAGGTCAGAGTGACTTTAACTCCAGGTCAGTGAGACTTTTACCCCAGGCTAACATAACTCTTCCCTCAGGTCAGGGCGACTCTTCCTCCAAGCAGGCATATGTCTGCCCCAAGGTCCTCGTGGCTCTTACCCCACGACTCTTATCCCGAGTCAGCGTGACTTTTACCCCAGATCAGCTTTACTATTCCCCAGGTCAGTGTAGTTCTTATCCCAGGTCAGCGTTACCCTACCCCAGGCAAAATTCAATGAAATCCAGCTTAAGACCAGAGTCAAACCAGTCTGTGGCTACATTTCGGCCAATTCTAAGCCCTTTGACTTCCAAGCTAGTTTCTCTAAGAGATTCCAAATTAGTTCTTTGAATTCAAGTTCTTCAAGCATCTCCGAGAAGTTCAAGAGCTTCAAAACAATTTAAACTGACCCATGCGTCATCAAGTGCCTCCAATCCACTCATTTAAATGACTTTAAAATGCAGTTTATTTACAAATAATTAAAACTCAATTTCACTCAATAATGTTCAAAATTTAATTTATTTCAACTCATTAAACTTAATGATGATGTCAATAAATCAGAGATAGTAAAAAACTACAAAATTAAAAGTTAATCTAGAGTCATTAATAATTGAACAACAACAACAAAAATATGTTTTAAATATGTGGTGATTAAAATTCTTGAACGAATTTAAAAAATAATAAATCATTAATTTTATGTGATTAAGTTGGATTTTGGTAAGGGATTGATTGGGTAACGATGGATAGACCTCATCCCTGCACTCAGAGTTGGCAAGCCGGAATCAACCAATGTTGAAGTGGGGACAGGTGCTTACCTGCTTTAGTGGCTGGCGCCCAAGGTCTGGTGGCTGTTGGGGATAGAAGTTGACGGTGGACAACAATCCCCTCATTCCTAAGTGTTACGTAATTTACGAACGATCCCTAAGTATTTCTGAACCAAATTTTTGTTAATTTTGGTAGAATTTGAAGGAATTTGTTCATAATTTTGAGGTTAGAATACCAAATTAGTGATTTTACAACCTAAAATTTAACCTGAAAGTTTGATTTTGAGGTTAGAATTTTGAATTTTGAGGTTAGAATTTATTTTTTTTAATGCTATAACCTAAAATTTAAATTGGAAATTTGATTTTGAGGTTAGAATTTTGAATTTTGAGATCTGAACATGAGTTTTCATTAAAAATTTGAAATTTTGAGGTTAGAATTTTATTTTTTTAATTTTATAACCTAAAATTTAACCTGGAAGTTTGATTTTTAGGTTAGAATTTAGAATTTTGAGATTAAAGCTAGGATTTTCATTGAAAATTTGGAATTTTGAGGTTAAGTTTGAGGAGCTTGAGGTTAGAATTTAGGTAAGTTTTGAGGTTAGGTATGAAGCTAGGATTGAAATTAAGCTTGATGTAAGAATTGAGGTTTAGTTTGACATTAGGATCGACATTAAGATTGAGGTTATGTCTATTGATAGGATTGAGGTTAGGTTTGAGATCAGATTTGAGCTACAAATCTGAATTATGTGGAGTTATTCACATATTATGTACCAAAATAAGAGCCATTTATCGAGAAATCAATTGTTTTAACTTTAGAGAACTTCCAGGTGTGCAGGGGTATTGCTACATAATTAATAAACGGTTCCAAATGCCAAACCTTATTGTGGAATCAATTCAATCCCTCAAATCTATCAAACCCTCATCAAAACTTACCAATTCCAACATCCGAAGCCCTTGAACTTCACTCAATCAACTTCCATCCAAATTCAATTCCATATTCCCTTACCGGAAGCTCAATCAACATCACAAACTAAAGTCACTGACTCATATTAAAAATCAATTGAATTTTTATTTTACATTTGTACGTGCCTTCCACCCATTTTATACCTTAAAACTTCATTAAGCAGCTCTTCATCACTGCTCACCAATACAAATGCACGTGTTTGTATGTATTGGAAATTTCTTCACATTCCATTGAGCACATACGAGCCATAAATATTAAAGAAATTTTTCTTCTTTTTTTTATAAATTTTTAATTAATTGATTTTTTTTTTGTTTAATTTTCACTGCAAAATTTTCACTTTTTTTGTTGCCGATTAAATGAATTTTTTAGGGCGGTGAATTGCATGCTCAAATTAAACATTATTTTTTTGGAGGAAGTCGTCAGTTCCTGGTCACCATGCACTTGCTGTACATATAAGTAGCGTGCATTTGAGCATCACACGGTGCATTTTTAATTTTTATTTTATTACTTCTATGTTGTCGGGCATGCCCGTGGAAATGAAAAATAGTAGAAATATTATTTAAATTATGTGTTGTGGTTTAGGGGATATGGAGTGGAATGTGCCGGGTATAGTGATGGATTGGGTGGGGTTACGCTAGGGTTTGTCATTATTTTTAGGTTATTTTCTCAATTTTAAGGTTATGTTCTAAAACTTTGAGGTAAGGATCCATAATTTTAAGGTTATGCACTCAATTTTGAGGTTAGGATCCTCAATTTTGAGGTTAAAATCTTAATTTTGAGGTTAATGTCGTAAATTTTTAGGTTAGAATATAAAATTTTGAGGTTATGATCCTAAAAATTCAGATTTAGCAATCAATTTTGAGGTTATGGTCCTAAATTTTGAAATTGCGATCCCAAAATTTGAAGTTAGAATTCTAATTTTGAGGTTTGGATTCTAAACTTTGAGGTTAGGATTTTACACTTTGAGGTTAGGATTCTAAACTTTGAGGTTCGAATCTGATTTTAAGGTTAAATTCCAAAATTTTGTTTTTATGTTCCCAAGATTTGAGGTTTAGCAGTCAATTTTGAGGTTAGAATCAAAATTTTTGAAGTTAAGCACTTAATTTTGAGGTTAAAATTCAAATTTTTGAGGTTAGAATTTTCAAAATTCACTCAATTTGTTCCCGCCAAATCCCCATCAAGCTCCAAGCTCCCCTAAACTCACATATTTACTTTCCATTAAAAAACCATTCCATTTCTCATTATCTTTTTTGAATATTCATGTTGGTGCTTGCCACAGATGATCTTTTGTGTTATGATCAGCTTTTATGACTGCTTTGTTCTTTTCTTCTTTATTTTCCGCAACTTATAAAAGAGCAGCTATGAATTTATGATTTATGCACAAGTGTACACACTTTTTGCGGTCTCTAAATTTTTTTATTTAATTTCATAACTTTTTATTGTGCTGGAAAAATAGATTTTTGTGATAAAAGTTTTAATTGTTTTTGATGCAAGTGGATGTGCAGGGTGTTGAGGTAGAGATTCTGGGTTGGAACTGGGGATCGAGAATTCAGTTTTGAAAATTTTCTGCCTGACATTTTGATTTTTCAGTCTCAAAACTGGAAAATTGAACACTATGGACCTATTTACACCTGGAAATTAGTTTCTGTTGGAGTTGTTTTAGCTAAAATCTTAGATTTTCTGATTTTTTGGTCCCGAAACAATGAAATCAATCACGTTTGACCAATTTTATTCAATATTAAGCCTTATTTATCTAGCAGTTCACCCTACTTACACCTGGAAGTTAGTCACAGTTGTAGTTTTCTAGGTGAATTCTTGATTTTTTAAATTTTTTGATCTCAAAACTGAAACTTTGTTCATTTTTGACATCGGTTGTTCAATATAGAGTCTATCATGTCTTCCAGGTCATCCTAGTTACACCTGGAAGTTAGACACATCAATTTTATCACTGTAAACGACATTTTTGAAGATTATGAATCAATTTTTAAGAATTTTAGTCAATTTTGAAGGTTGAAATCGGAAATCCTACTCAAAATTACCCAAATTTATCCAATATAACCTCAAAATTTCTCCAACATAACCTCAAAATTCATCCAAAAATTTAATCACAACCCACTCACCTGCACTTCAATTCAATATCAATGTCACAAGCGTAAATATGATAAAATTAAATAACAATATAGGAACTTATGGCGCTGTCAATTCACATTCTCATTTTTGATAATTTTTTATGTCATCAAAAAAATTCATTTTTATTCCAAAAAAGTCAGCTGCGCAGTTTTGTGACTCTCGAAAGTTGGGTGTGCACACAATTTTGATTGTATTTGATGATCAATAAAAGATGAAAATGGCCAATAAAAAAAGATGATAAAGAATGTCCACACGTGGAAGTTTTGCTGGTCATGTGACCTTGAAGAAATGTTGAAAAAATTTCTCTTTTTTTTTATTATTTCTCATCAAAATAGTTTCTTGGAAATTGAATGAGAGTTTCTTGTGATTTAATTTAATGCTTTTTGCAGTTGTATTTTATGCAGATTGAAATTGTTCATTAATTACTACAAGACAGATTCAAAAGGTGTTGTAATTAATTCGCATTCGCATTCGTGTTTCAATTTACATGCGTGAATATTTATCAAATGCGCAGTATTTTTTATGATGGGTAGTTTGAGTTATTGAGGAAATTTGATGTAAATGATTGCAAATGGAGCGGAATTTGAATTTGAGGTTAGAATTTCATGCATTTTTGTGGATGATTTGAAGGATTTTCGGTAGGATAACCTAAAAAATTTGAATTCTAACCTAAAAATTAAGATTCTAACCTCAAAAAAAGAATACTAACATCAAAATTTGAATTTCAATCTTAAAATTAGGATTCTAACCTTAAAGTCAGAATTCTAACCTTCAATTTAGAATTCTAGCCTAAAATTTGGAATTTTAACCTCAAATTTGGAATTTTAACCTCAAATTTGAGATTCTTACCTCAAAATAAGAATTTTAACCTAAAAATTAAGATTAAAAATCAGGATTTAAATCACAAAATTTCGGATTCTAACCTCAAAATTAGAATGTTAATATTTAAATTGGAATTCTAACCTCAAATTTTTGATTTTTATCTCAAAGTTAAAATTTTCAACCTCAAAAACCCGGATTTAAACCTCAAAATTATGATTATAACCTCAAAAATTACAATCCTAACCCCAAGTTTCCCTCAATTCCCTCTCAATAACTTCTCAAAAATCCAATAAAATTCATTCATAAATTGCAAATTCTCACGAATAAAAGTGAAAAAGTTGTTATTTCCTCGTCTGTTGTTTCATTGACACACAAAAAAAGTCGAATAAAAATGAACACTTTTGGATTAACTTTTATTTTTTATTGCTAATCCAATTAACGGTTTTTCGAGCGCTTTGCGTGATGACTACTTGCGAATTCTTCTTTGGGGTGGGCTTTCTGATGGAATTTTTGAGTCATTGAGGAATTTTTTCAGTTTAATTTATGCTGTATTATTGGTGATAATGTTGGATATTTGATCAATGGAAGTCGGTTAATCGATCATTACGTCATGCTGGGCTGGTACTGGAATTTGGAATGATTTGTACTATTTGGGGTAAATTCAATGATTCTGGTAATCTTAAGGGTCTATGTAAGCCTTTAGGGCCTCTTTCTGTCTTACCGTCAACGCAACGACTTGATGGTAAATTAGAAACTCAATTAATCTACTCAGAATATCTACTTTTGTGGCCATACAGATCAATTTAGATATAAGCTCATTTAGATGAAGCTTATAGCTTACTCTGTCATTTTCTTACTTACTCACTGTAGCAATGTTCCTATGTTGATCTCCAGTTACATCAAAAGGCTTTCTATCTGAATCTGTTGCTGATTCTGTCACCTAGTTTGAACAAATTCTCTGTCCACATGTTGAGCTGACATTTTTTCATCACTGTTCTGCGCCAAGTAGCTTTTAAAGCTCTTGATCGCCGTTTTCTTTGCAGATTCCATCAAAGACGATGTCAGAAACTTGTGCTTAGTGTTTACCGATTGCCAATACTATGTTCACAATCTCTATCAACAGCTTCTTCGGATTTTGATCCTTCAATTCCAAACTAAGTTCATAAACATCCAAAAGTTCAAATTTGTTACGACAAAATCACAAAAAATTCATATTTTCAAATTCTGTAACAATTTTGCCACTAAAATTTTTCTCACACCAAAAAATCATCCGTCAAATAAAAGACTTTCACAACAGCTTCGCAACACTATGCCTAGCCACTCATAACTCAACAACTGTGCCTGTCAATGAACCAAAAGGTTCATTAGTCTTGATTGATTATTTCACAACTCATAATAATGGAATTAAATCATAATTTTTACAAGCAAATATGCGGAAGTAAGTGGATCAAGAGGTCAATAATTTGTGGGTTTCGTGTTAAGAAAGTGTTTGGATTTTTTGGGGTGGTGGGTTGGGAAGGGTTTTGTGGGGTATTTGGGAGTATTTTGTGGTTAAATCATTTGATGGATGAGGTTGAGTCAGATTGAACTGAATTCGACTCCAGGCTAGTGTCATGGTGGTCTGGGGACACTGTTTTATGACTTTCTCATGCTCTGTGCCTTGATCAGTGATTCTAGAGCTTGATGTCGACTTCATGATGTCCAATAGACTCGAGTCAAATATCCCAACCAAAATTCACCTCAATTTTGAGTTCTTGGACCTAAAATCAATCCCAAAAAGCACAATCAGCAGCTAAAAACGTGACACAACACCAACAACAGTCAGCAGATCCAAAAATGTATTCTAAAATATTCACAAAAATACCGATCGACGCCTAAAATTACACAAAAAATTTTCATTAAATATTCTGAATATTTTAAGAATTTTTTTCGTTAAATCTCTTATATAACACAACAAGTCTTTCCATATAAGGAACGAACGCTTGATCCGCTGATCTAGTAAATAAAAATGTCGAAAAGAATTTTGAGAAGAATTTAAAAAAAAGAAGAAAATGAGAATTTAAATCCACATCAAACCGGCTCCGGTTGCAAAATAGAAGTAAAGAACACAAAAATGGGAATCGTTTAAGTAACAAAAAGACCCAAAAAAGAACGAAGAAGAATGAAAAATAAAAGAAGAATCGTAAAGTCATTTTTTGATCTTCTCATGACATTCAATTGTCAAGCAATATCCAAGAATAGCACAAGTCTAACAGACGATGGACATACTCAGCTTAATGAGAGCATGCTCAATTTTGTGAGCATTTCCGTGAGCATGCTCCTTGTGTGTTCGGGCAAGTATGTCAATAGATCCAAAATCTGGAACTAGACAGACATGACTTTAGAGTCATTTCGGTCTCCGCTATTTGTTGGAGTCCTGCAAACTCTGAACTAGACATTACTTGCCTTTAACCTGTCATACCGTATTATTGTCCACTCGATGAGCTGTTAATCAGAATAAAGCATCCATCTGGAATGCCATATGACCATTTAGGAACATTTAGTTCCTCATTCTTTTAAAATTTCATAGGTGATGAGCTTTATTGTCAAAATAAAACGTGATAATCATGAAGTAGTCGTGACTTAAAACAAATTCCTTTTGCGGTTCCTTTTTGACTTTATCTTTTTTTCATTTCTCTGTCTGTGACTTAATAAACAAGATAGTAAAGAAGACTTTTTTTTATCGAACAAAATATTTTAGTTAATCCCAGCATTTTTTGATAGCAAATCTTCTTATGTTCTTGTCTTTTTGGAGGAATGTTATGGGTTTGGGTTTAAAATGTCTGATAATTAAGGGTTCCTGATATCAAGATTTCTCGGGTTGTCTCGGTCTCAGGCTCGAGAATTTGTCGAAACTTCTGAAAACCTTCCTGATAATAGATTGGTAATTGGCAATTGGTAGTCATCGATAGAACCAATTTTAGACGCCAAACAAGAGAAAATCCAAAGAAGTAATTGAGTCCTGTCAACTCTGGTCCTGTTAGTGACTAGTTCTAACTCGATTTTGACTTCAATTCCCTGACAGACAATGAGTAACCTCATTTCCTACTGTAACGCTTTGTAGCAAGAGCATGAACCAAAATATGGACTCTGTTACGTCCCAACATACTCCTCCAAAGCGTTATGTAAGTCATCCACACCCTAAACGTTACGGTTCCATAATAGAGTCTTGACTTTCCCCCAAACTTGACAGCGTCGTCAACTCAACTCAAGACACAACCCATTCCCAACTCAACCCAGAACTCTGACTTCCAAATTCAATGATCTCATCAGTTCCTTCTACCTCATTCATTACATATTTTTCTATTTTTATCATCACACGACACAACAACAACAAAAAAAAAAGTCTTTTTATGTGTCAAGACATCCACAAACACTGCTAAAAATAATCGATAATAGTAAATGAATTTTCAGTCATAAACCTGTCACAGCAGGTAACGCAAATTGATCATTTTTTATTGTATTTTTTTATTTTGTTGAATGTTATCTTATCGGGAAGTGAAACTAGAATTGATAAGGACGATGGTTGATGGTGGAAATGGACGGTTGGAAAAATTAATTTTTGTGGATGAGGAATGAATTTTTTTGTGGTTTTTTGGTAATGTTTGAGTTGTTTTTGAGGGGATTTGAAATGGGATGTAGTAGAACAGTAATAGATGTGGCCAGCAATAGAGTCAGATGGAATGCCTTCTGTAATAACCTAGATTCTAAGTCGGTTAAGCATGGTTCCAGTAAGCAAGCTGGAGAACAGTGATTGGCAAGCTTAACTGTGACACGCAGACACACAGGATGAGGCACACAGGAGGAACACACTGGCTGTTCATCACTGTCATAGACTCTTTGCTTACTAGGATAGTCTAGGGAACGATTCTCTGGCACTGGGATGCTCAAAGAAGGTAGATAGATAGAGTTCCTTAAATAATATAAGATACTGCGATCTACGATCTGTTGTTCCATCCCTGAGTGTCATTTGAACTTCCCTGAAGGTACATGAAGTATTAAATTAGGAACAATTGAACTCTATGCTGGCGTGATTCAGGGTTTGTGTCAATTTTGATGAAAATTAGCCTTAGATTAGCCTCAGGAAAGCTTGTAATAGATTTTATGTCTTTTTCTATGCCTTTTGCCATCTCGAAGTACAGTACAAGTGTACCAGAGCTGGCAGGACTCCTGGAGTTGAACTCTAGTAGATTTCAAATGGACCGATTCCGACGGAGTGTGCCTTCAGTGTTGTCTGAGCTTCAAAATGGAGTCCTGCCCACTCTGAGGTATTCCTTTTAATTTTATAAGAATGATTTTATGATTTTGATCATTTTGGACGTTATTCGATCAATTCCATACCCTTTACCACTCCCGTTCATCAAAATTCAATCCCAAAGCCCAAAATTCATCTATTAACAGCTTCATTGAAGTCTCTAAATTCTAACTTAACCTACAAATCATCTAACATCTCAATTCATCACTCAACCTCAATTCCACCCCCACAACACAACCACCCAACTGCTGTTCATCACCATAATCAATTATTTTTTCCAACAATTTTCCCACATTATTTATTGCCACATTCAATAATAAACCTATTAGTCAAGATCACACAAGCTGTGCGACATCACGTGTTTATTTCATTGTATTTTAATGACATTTTTTGTTGTTGTTTATTACTTTTATTGCCACGCGTGAGTGTCAATCCTCAACTTGTAATGCTGCTCGATTTATTTTCTCAAGCTTTTTATTTTTGTTGCAGTTTCTTTAAATGGAAATATTGAGCTGCTGTTTTGTGTTTATTTTGTTGATGATGATGATTAAGTTGCTTAATTGGGGATTTGGAACTGGATTGAGGTGTTGATGATGTGGAAGTTGTGTGATTTAGACACTTATTCTGATTTAGTATTGAATACTTGCTGGTCGGTATAATTACGTTATTTTTTTGGAATAAGTAGATGAGTGGGGTACATGGTGACTTGGAGGAGTGATGGAGTGGAAGAGAGGGTTACATGTTAGCCTGAGACCAGATTGATTGATATCCAGGGCCAATCCAGGTCACTACTTCTCAAACAAAAGCCAACGAATGACCTAAATAACACAAACCGGCTAATTCATCCAAAATCCGGTTAAATAGCGACTCAGGAGTGACTCTGACTTAATGTCATATTTGATTTGATCCAGAACCATAACAAAGTCACACTGGTTTGGTGCCGGACTTCGGATTGATCGACTAACTTGTGCAACTTGGGTCAAATATGATTTGGAAGGGTATGGTGCATTATATTGGCTTTAACGCTGGCTTCTGTTTGATTATAGTCCTGGATATCAATGAATTTGACCTTAAACCACTGTGTACCTCTACATCACGCTCCCCAACTCGTCTCAAGTGCCCTACGTAATAAATGAACGTCCCCACAACATTTAGTACACAACAAACTATCTAGGTCACCTCAATCCTTACAAAACACTTGAAATACAAATTTCATTTATTGGAGCTTATTTAATTTATTTTTTTCACACATTTTGATATCAAATGACATTTTAATACCAAATAAGAACCAACTTTTAGTTCTAATATTAAATTAAATACAGCAAGAATTACAATTTATTTATTTTCTGACTTACAAAATGATTTTCTTGATAGCATGTGACTTATTAATAATGAATAACATTGTGGATATCCTATTTAGAGATGTCAAATGGACAATCTCATTTGTAGGCAGACTGTGGTATGGCAAAAGGTTTGATTTGTTTATGGTTGTTGATAGGATTGAGGTAATTAATTGAATTATGAGGATGGAGTGAGAAGTTCTGGATGTAAATATGGAAAATTTTGGAATTTTTGTGGTTTTTGTGGGTTAATAAGCTCCATCTTGCCTTTCTACTTAGTTTCGTACTTTGCAGACCATACAGATCAGTTGTGATCCATGACAGAGGCTTAGCCAGGGGTTATGTGTACAATTTAAGGTGGGGATTTGAGATTTTGGACGTAAAATCCAAGAAAATTGAAGATTTTTCCAGTTTATGGAGCTGGGGTTGACCTCAAAGTCCCTAATACGCCTCTGAGTCATGGCATCTCCCTCATATGTTCCCTAAAACTAGCTCAATTGCTACCCATCACTTACCAACTTCCAATACCTTCCTAGCATCTTCTATGGCAGTTGTGGGCAATCTACCACACCTTGGGCATAAGACTTAACTAAGACAAAACACAGCCTACGTTCCATAGCATTTTCAAAGCTTAATGCCGGCACACAGGTTGCCCATCACTATATAAAGCCTCACTGTAATTTTACGTCACATCTACACATCACCATCCATTTTTATCTGCAAAAATTCCACACACAACATCCAAAAATGCACAAAAAAAAATTTCCTCACACTTGACCAAATAGAATCCAGTAGCCCAACACAAAAAATCCAGCACAAGTCACATTCCAATCTTACAAAAAAAAAAGCCATCAAAGCCAGATTTTCAAGTTTTGTAGCTACTCACATGTACATAAGTGCAATGGAATTATAATTAGCATAAACATTAGCATGGAATTCCATTGCATAGCACACAAAATGTACTTCGTATGAAGTTTTTTAAGGTTTTGAAATTCAAATGTCTCGCCTTTTTTTCAATTGTAAATAAAATGTGTACAGTACAGACGTTGTGACCTTTTCGTCGATGTTGAAGAGATTGTGGAATTTGATGAAGTAAAAATTGAATTGAATTTGATTGATTTGTTCTCGATTTCTTGGTTGGGGGAATGCTAAGGTGAGGATTAGATTTTTTTGAGGGGATTGTTGACTAGAATTTGCATTTTTAATGAATATTTCAAGGAACTTAAGCTGAATTGTTGCATTTAAACTAGTTTTGATTTACAGTTTCTGGTATGAGGCATGTAAATTTAATGTTCAGACATGATGACTAAGGAATAGTTGAAGTAGACTAATATATCCATAATCCGGCTTCAGAGTTAGGAGTTGAGACGAATTTTATATAGAGAATCTAAACTAGTCGTAGGCAAATTCTCCATACCCAGATTGTCCGAGAAGTCCCAATCTTGGTTTGGGAAGTCCACTCTGAAGTGTCCGTTTCTATTGAAGTGTTTGGATCTAATAGACTCCGAATACCAGTGGATGCCCCTACACATTAGTATCGTGCCAACTCTGAACTTAACCATATCCATCATCTTTGATCACTTTACTATTCAGCACTAAGAAAATCACCAAAAATATTCCAAATTTTGAGATTTTCTTTGCAAATATCCATCAATTCCCCATCAAATAATTGACTTATTCCCAATCTAGTCAAAAAAACCTTTCTAAAGTTCCCTCTCCAAACCCCATTCTCCCCAAGTTGTCACCTAAATAAAACAATCAATACTCAACTAAAATCCAATAATCTTCCTTAATCTTCCCCCAAATCCCTTTTATATCCAACAAAAAAACTGTGCTAATGCCAAGATTATCTTTACACAAAAAATATCAATTTCAAAAACACTTTTTTCAGCACAAAAAAAAGTTAAACAACAAAAAACAGCTGAAAAATATTGAGGAGAAGTCAAGGCACAAACAAAACAAGTCTTTTTTAAATAAAAGCGTGAAATAATAAAAAAAAAGAGTAAAGAATGTGCTGAATGAGTGAGGAAGAGAAAACACGTTTTGTTGTGTGTTGATGAAATTTTTTAGCGTAAAAGTTTTTTTGAAATGTGAACTTAATGGGATTTAAGAAGAAGAAAATGTTGAATTTTTTGAGTATTTTGGTGGTCTGTTTTTGGGGAATTTGAGGTGGATTAGGGGTTGGAATTCTGGGATTTAAGGAACGGAGCTTGAAGTCATCTCGACTTCAATCGACTTTTCCATAAAAAATTCTAGTGGACCTCGAGCCCTGGGATTCAGGAAGCTAAGTAGGATGTCAAAATGGGGTCGGACAACTCAGAAGAGCAACTCTGGCAATTTTGTCATTTTTACTACTTTTGTCACATTTTTGTCTCTTGACTCACTTGAGTTGTCCACTCTTGGATGTTACTGTGTGAGTCTTAGGGCACGGATGGATTCAGAGGAAGGAAGGAGAGAGGCTGCTAATCTTTTAAAGACCAAATCCCAAAAAAACCCAAAATTTTTTGTATTTTCTTCAGAAAATTTCAAAATTTCTGGCTATAATCCTGATCTTATGTTACAAAACAAATGGCTGTCCTTACTTCCTCATTTCGCAGGTCGTATGAATCAGTTGTGACCCATAGCCTCTCTCACATGGCGCCTAAAGCTGACTCTATCACTGGCTTTCGTTTGTCAATTGCAAATACCAAGTGCAATGCTGTCTATATCGACAGCTTTCTTCTAAGAGTTCTTTGGCTAGCTGTCTATTTGGGCTGTCCATGTAGGCTGTCCAACTGCCTCAATCTTCAAATTCTCCAAGTCACTAAGGCTCACTAACACTCCAAGTATCTTCCATAAACACCAACCCAAAACCACTTCAAATTCGACCCCATAAACTCATCCTTCACCTTCATCACTACCTTAAAAATATCAACAAAAAAATAAAATTCCAAAGTAAAATCTTCACTCAATCAACAAGGTGTGGCAATCAAGACTTTAAAAATGTGTAAAGTTAAATCTATTGTTGCTTAAACAGATGATTAAGTTGATGATGATGATGCTTAGATCTTCTTCTTTACAAATGACTTCTTTGTATTTACTTTATTGTGCATGCAGACGAATGAAAATAAATTTAAAATTAAATTTCATCATAATGTGATGTTGTTTTGATTAGGAGGGGTGTAAAGGAGGGGATTGAGGGATTTAATGGGGTTTTGCGGAGTTTAAGGGGAGCTTGCAGTGTCCAGACCTCCTTTTCGTGAACAGCAGCAATGACAACATCTGACTTGCCCTAAAAGGCAAAGATCGTGCTCTATAGAGTAGAACAAGCTTAGAGCAGAGCTTACGGATATGCTAATTTAGTATATTTAAGGTAAGCAAGCTCTCGATAGCATGTTCTGTGTCTGTTAGGGTTGGTGTCAAGTAATGGCTTCAAATTGATCCAAAATCCGGAACCAGGCCTGTTAGACTCTAGTTTGGTGCATGATCTAAGCCGAATCATGCACCAAGTCAGAGTTATGCTGACCTGGCCCTGGATTTTGGATCAATTGATCTCCTCGTCCTATTCACGTCCCTTCATTCCCCCTGACTACATCACATCATTACGACATCATCAAATTCAACTCGAATACTGACTTAAAGAATGCAGAAATAATAATATTAAGTTATGGATTAAGAAGAAGGAAATGTGCTTTTGTGTGGCATTCTTGCGAATTCTAAAGATATACATTTTAATGAATTTCTATTGATTCTTGATGGCACGAGTTTGAGATTTTCTGATCAAGACTTGTTTTGGTTCCTTTTTGAAGTCAAATACAACATTGTTGCCAAATTGTTGCACATTTTCAAGGTTTTTTGGTACAATTTTGACAGATTATGTCTTTAATTGCATGAATTTAACCTTTAATGACCCACAAGTCTGTCCTTAACTTAGCCATCAATTAAAAGTTCATCAACAAAGTCTTCATAATTAGCCCACCCATAACCTTAAAATTCACTCATAATTGATTGACTTCACATCCAAAAAATATACAAATAAATATTCAAATTTGACCAAAAAAGCCACAAATTATCATAATTGACAATCTTCACACGATGCAAAATACCTAACTCAATGTTTTGTCTTATTTCCTAAAACCTTCGTCAAATAAAATCCACTAAAATTGTCAAAATGAATGACACAAGTTAATATAGACATAAATAATCTAAAAGTCAGCAGTTGTGGGGTCGTTTGCTTTTTAAGTAATAAGAAAAATTGACTTTTGGACCCGTCCTCCCCTTCCTGAATGGTAAAATCCCTATGGATCGCAATATTCATATTTTAAGGCAGTTTAGTTACATTAATCAAAGAGATCGGAATTCTCTAAATGATATTCAGGCATAGTACAACAGATCGTAGATCGCAGTGCCTTTTCGTCATGATCGGATCCTAATACCCGAATAGCACAAGGCGGCAAAAAAGACGAAATCCGTCTTTAGGTAGACGTCATGGCGCCGCTACGTCAAATGCACGTCGCGTCATACGCGTATATATCCATCTAAGGCAGTGTTGTCCAAACTTTGTGTTACGACACACAAGTCTGTGACCAAAAGTTATTAGAAATGACATGCTTAGGCAGGCTTTTAGGTGCTGTAGTGGTATTTCTAGGTATTCTGTACAATGAAGGATGCTCTTTGTCTTTATCATTCCCAGATATTTAGCTTCGGTTTCCCATTTGATGTTTTCGTTGAGGAATTTGATGTTGTCTCTAGGAAGTTGCCTGGAGTACCTATTTGTGATGAATAAGGCTTGAGTCTTCTGTTTGTTGAGATTTATTTTCCATTTGTTCATGTATTGTTGTACTTTTCTTCCAGTGTGTTGTAGATGTGTTACAATATCGGCTGAGTTTTCTGCAGAATGATACAATGCAGTATCATCTGCGAAGAGTGCGATATTGTTGGTTGTTTCTCTTACAATATCATATGTGTAGATGTTGTAGAGAGTTGGTGAAAGCACTGCTCCTTGTGGTACTCCGAATTTGATTTCATTGGTTTCTGAGAACTGACCTTTAATAAAAACTGAGAAAGTTCTTTCACTTAGGAAAGATCTTACAGTTTTTATAAGTGGTAGTGGAAACCCTAATTTGATCATTTTAAACAAGAGTCCGTTATGCCAGACTCTGTCAAATGCTTTCTCCACATCTAGGAAGATCATTCCTGTTGATTTCTTCCTGCTTATGCTTTCCTTTGCTGTTTTGATTACTTTGATGAGTTGGTGAGATGTTGATCGTCCTGTGCGAAAGCCACACTGTTGAGTCGGAATGATGTTGTTATCCTCCAGATGCTCGTTTATTCTATTCAGCAATACTCTCTCCAATATTTTGCTTAGGGAACTAAGCAAGCTTATTGGCCTATAGCTGCTCACTTCGTTTGCTGGTTTGCCAGGTTTTGGGATCGGGATTACTTTAGCTTTTTTCCAAACTTTCGGAAAATAGTTAAGTTTGAGACACGTGTTGATGATGAACTTCAAATATTCGAAGCCTTTTGGTGGAAGATTTTTGAGGAGTATGTTGTTGACATCGTCTAATCCTGGTGCTTTAGGATTTTTCAGATTTCTTACAATGTATGAGATTTCCTCTACATTTGTAAGTTCTGTGCAGTCACTATTTCCTCCTTCCAATGTTTCCTTCACTGCGTTGTCTACTTCCTGGGTATGTACTGGGTTGTTGTCCTCAAGTGGATTTTCGTGAGCTTTACGAAAATAGTCACTGAGAACGCTGGCTTTTTCCTTATTAGTGATGAATGTTCTATCTGCATCAATCAGCGGTGGCATCGATTTTGAACCTTTCTTGCAATGCTTTGCAATCCTCCAGACTGTTTGGTTTGATGGTTGGATTTCTGAAAGCCGCTTATTCCAGTTTGTATTTTTGAGTTCCTTAATTTTGTCTTTGATGACTTTCTGTAGGATGTTTAATTCAGTTTTGATTTGATTATCTCTGCTACGTTGCCATCTTCGTCGAAGACTTCTTTTCGTCCTGATTAAGTCTTTGATTTCTGGTGTGAGCTTTGTCGATTCAAAGTTGATCTTTCTCTTCTTCACAGTTTTGTTTCTTGAATCCATGATGAGTTCTGAGAATACTTTGATATGATGTTCTATCTCCTCTACGGTGTTGCATGGGTTTTCCAGAGTGCTGTCTTCGATGCGACGAGTTATATACGATTTGAATTTTTTCCAGTTGGCATTTCTGTAGTCATATCTGTAAACTGTGTTGTCTGTTCTGTCAACTTTGGATGTCCTGATTTGAAAATACACAGCGCAATGGTCACTCATTGCCTCTGTGCATTTTAGTTCTGTAGTGTTCAGACTGGAATTTGAGAGCATTAGGTCGATTGTTGATACAGATTTCGTCGGATCTTCTGGATAATACGTTGGTGAATCGGGGTAGTAGATCATGAACTCCCCGGACATATCCTGTAGTATTGTCCCGGCTTTGTTTGCTACGTTGCAATTCCACTCTCGATGTTTTGCATTGAAGTCTCCGCAGATGTAGTAGTTTCCTCTGATGTTTGTTATTTTGTTGATGTCATCTCTTAGATGATCGTCTATTTCCCTTCCTTTGCTTCCTCCTGGAAGATAGACGGAGAGGATGTGGCAGCTTATTGATTCGTTGATGAAGACTTTTATTCCGATGCATTCTATTAGCTTTGTGTTGTAACTTGGTTGAAGCTGATGTTTTAGATTTCTTTTGACAATGATCGCAACACCACCTTTTGGTCTATCAATGCGATCAAATCGATGAATTACGTAGTCAGGATGCGAGTCTACTTTGGAGTTTGGTTTTAGGAATGTTTCCGATATGCACGCAACATCAACGTTTTGCATGCTGAGGTAGTCGAGAAATGCTAACATCTTATCTGCAAGGCTGTTAGCATTCCAGTAAATTACGTTGATTCTTTGGTGACTACAATCCATGTTGACTCATGTAGATTTTGGCAACTTTTTGGCCGATGGCTTGTTGTATCTGTTCCTCTTTTAGGTACTCTGGCTTTTTGGTGATGATTTCGATGAATGAGTTGATGAAGAACATGCATTCATCGATTGTGCCTTGGGCTGGTGAAATTTGTTCCTTTGTATTACCACTGGATGAAGGTTCAGGATCGACCTTGTTTGTTTCCAAGGTTAGTGAATTGAAGTCTAGGTCCATAATTTCTACAACCTGTGTTGAGTTCTGTTGATGATTGTTATTGGTCTTTGGCTTTGACCTGTTGTTATTTCCATTCCTTCCCCTTCTCCTATTTCTTCGGTTTTTGTTTTGATTTCCCTGATTTGAGGGTTTCTGCTGTGGATGATTATTTTGTGATTTTATGGTGACTGGTGCGGAGGTTTCAGAAGCTGGTTTTCTAGATGTTGTTGGTACCGGTTCTGGGATACTCCTAGCTGGTCTTTGTGATGTAAATTGATCAGATCCGCCTGATCGTTCACCTGCTTTTGATGTTGGTGGAGCATTCCTTTGTTGTCCAGCAGGATTTCGTGAATTCCATTGTTGTTCACCTGATGGTCTGTTTTGATTTCGGTTGTTGTCGTTCATTGATTTAGCTTTCCACTTCTCGATTATTTGTTTCCTGATGTTGCATTCTTGTGAGATTGATGTATGTTTCTCGCCGCAGAAGTGACACTTTAGTTTTTCGATTGGGACCTTGTTGGTTTCAATCGAAATGTAAGGACAGGTTTTTGAATCATGCTGTTCAGAGCATCTGAAACAGATTAGTGGTTTGTTACAACCACGTTGTCCATGACCAAACTGCAAACATTTCGAACAGAAAGAAGGTCCGTTACGCCTGTTGTTGTATTTAGCCCATTTTACTTTGAAGCCGTAGACACAGTTAACCTTTCGAAGGTTTTCCAAAATGTTACCTTCCTGTACTTTATTAAAATACAGAAGGTAGTTCTGGTCGTCGTCGTTTTCGTGTCTCCTTTGTTTCATTGTCATTTTGACAATTTTAACTGGTGATATGTTTTCCGTTTTCAACTCCTTTTCCAAGTCTACGATCTCCATCATTGGAAGTCCGTAGAGCACGAATTTCATTTGTGGTTCCTGGTTTGCATAGGTGTGAAAGTGGTGTTGTTTTTCTCTGAGGAGTTTGATGAATCTGTCGTAGTCGTCCCAACTCTCCGTTGATACAACTTTTGTTTTGAGTTTATCCTTTTTGACGTTGATCATAAAACTCCTGGGTTGGTTGTTGATCTGGTTCATCAACCTTCTGATCTCCTGTCCTCCACCACTAGTTATATGGATCGGTGGTGGTTTTGGTTTCTGCTGTGATGTTACGTTGATGTCTTTCGATGATGATGATATTTCACTTTGTTTTGGTTGTTCTGGTGCATTGCTGTTATCTCCGCTGAAGTTGAAAAATCTGTCATCGTACAGATTCATCCTGGCATTTGAGAAGTCAAATTGTTTTTTGTTGTCATCTTTCTTTTTGCTAGCACTAGATATCTTTTTGGCTGGCGCACTGAAGATTTCAAGTTGGCTGCGACGTTTTTCTGCCCTTAATGGTTGGACGAATTGATCCATTGTTGTCTGTTTTGTTTTGAGATTTTCCATCTCAATGTCATGTTGCTTTTCGTTGTTTATATCCTCGGTGATGAGAGTTGTCACGGGTGCTGAATCTTGTTGTTGAGATTCAGGTTGTTTTTCCGAAAGTTTTTGGTTACTTTCCTCGTTGTTGAGATTTGTTGTTGTTTCTACCATTTTGCCGAACAAGTCAAAACACGTCTGAACAAGTTGAACTGAGATTCGCAACTTTAATCTCTGTTGTTGTTATCTGGAGCTTTTGAGAATTTTGAATTAATTGCGGAGCGAATTAAAAACACGTCTGTTCCCTTTGACGGACCGATGTGAACTGATGACGGACCGATGTGAACTGATGCTGTGCTGATGAATAATGAAGGAAAAAAATTTTGTGGAGGAACACTTTTGACAACTGATCTGGTGCTGACAGGTGAGATTCAACTCGTTGAGAGCTCTGTATTTTTTGAATTAGATTAATTGCTCAGTTAATGCGGAAATACACAATTTTTCATTTTGATAATTATTTTCAATGTTTTCACAATGTTTCTAATGTTTTTCATTATTTTACAACGATATTTAATGTTTTTGCAATGTTTATTGATAGTTTTCAATGTTTTCAAAATGTTTTCTTAATCTTTTTCAATGTTTTACAATATTTTACAACGGTATTTAATGTTTTTTCAGTGTTTCTAGAAAGTTTTCAATGTTTTCACAAATTTAATTAATGATTTTCATAGTTTACAACATATTGCAACAATATTTATTGTTTTTACAATGTTTCTAGAAAGTTTTCAATGTTTTCACAAATTTAATTAATGATTTTCATAGTTTACAACATATTGCAACAATATTTATTGTTTTTACAATGTTTCTAGAAAGTTTTCAATGTTTTCACAGTTTATATTAATGTTTTTCATATTTTACAACATATTCGAACAATATTTATTGTTTTTACAATGTTTATTGATAGTTTTCGAAATTCTAACAATGTTTTTACAACGGTTTAATTTTTTTTCAATGTATTGCAATGTCTTCTGATCAAAGTTTGAATTTTTGAAATTATAAATCCATTAAATTGTTGTAAGAGTAGATTGACTTGATCTAGTTCTTAAATAATATTATTAAACTGTTTATATATTATGTAAATGGTAATCAAAAACTGATAGCTGGGTCAAAAATGCGATTAATTTTCTCGATCAATAAGACGTAGGTTTTTTTAATGTTTTACTATTTTCCACTGTAGCTGCTCATTGCATACACGGCAAGGAAGATCAGCACAAGTTTACAACAAATGATATTACAGTTATTTTGGGTGCACATAATTTTAATGTAGATGAACCTGGACGAGTGTATTCTGAAATTTCAAGTATAAATGTTCATGAAGACTGGAATGTAACATCAGAGTCACATGATGCCGATATTGCAATGCTGACGTTAAAGAAGCATGTAAGATTCAGTTCATATATTAAGCCTATATGCTTAATTCCTCTTGAATCGAATATTGCTGAAATATCAGAAGGATATGAAGTCGGATTTGGTCAAAATCAAAATGAAGAGTACGAGAATGATCTAAAATATGTTAAAATGCCAATCGAATTGAGCAATGAAAAATGTTTTTTAACAAATCCTGAAATTGTGAAACTGTCTAGCCTTCGAACATTTTGTGCTGGTAATCGTAATGGATCTAGTGTTTGTTTAGGTGACAGTGGAAGTGGATTATTCGTAGAACATGAAGGTGTAAATTATCTTCGAGGAATTGTGTCAGCATCACTTTCATTTAATTTAAAATGTGATGCTAACAACTATGCAGTGTTCACAAATGTCCAAAAATTTTATTATTGGATTACAAATAGGATCAATGAAAGGTAAGAAACAGAGCTCAAAGTTGATTCAATTTTATATAAAATTCGGACCACCATTGAGCTGTGACAAGAACTATTGTATTAAACAAGATATATAGATGTATAAAATTGCATATAAATTAAAATTTAATTAATTAAAAAAATTTCATTTTTAGATTCTTATATATAACGCAATCTCAAGTATATTTGATCGGATCCAGATGGATAACAGCATCATCAGGAAATAAAATTTTCCAAACAATAAATAAATTCACAGATAAATCAGGAAATGATGTGACCGTTGAAATTCAAGATTTATTAAAAAATACTGTAAATAATGTAAGTATTGTGAATGATGCTAGGTCTTAAACCCAGAAATGATAAGCGCAGACTTATATTTTAAAGTGATATTTGGGCTTATATTTTCGCAGATCAAAACCTATCATCTTGTGGATTAAGTTTAATTTTATTATTATTTTAATTAATTACATGACTTTTATAATGACAGGTCCCAAAAAATGTCACAAATTACAATCTAAAAATGACGGTAAAATCTCAAAATACTTGTAAGGCGCAATCAGTTGACATTCTTAATGTAGAATCAAGTCCAATCGTTTTCGTTCAGTTCAACAAGCCAATTTATAGCTCTAATGAAGCTTTCAACTTTCGAGTGTTTGTATTGACGAGAAATTTACTTCCGGTTGCTAATTATGGTCCAATAAATGTGGCATTTCGAGATTCGGATAATGTCGAAGTTTTGAGATTTAATACAGCTATACTGACGGACCAATTTGGTGTCTTTGAAGACGAAATAAAAATTTATGAACTTTTAAATAATCGAGGCGCTAAGCTTGGAATTTGGACATTAGAAGTGACAGCAGCTGATAGAAAAGTCATCAAAACATTTGAAGTTCAAGCTCACAATAATGAGACAGAAGTTTTTGTGGATGGTCCATCAAGTGTTGCATTCGTTGACCGTAAAATGTACCTGACTATCCACACAAAGGATCCATACGACCGTTCAGCAGTTATTCATGTCGCAGCTAAATTCATCAATTCAGATCTTAAAGAAATCGATAAAATTGTCAAAGAAGTTCCATTGACAGACATCAAGACAGTAGTTCCTCTCGATTTTCAGGATGATTTGGACATTAAGAATCCGGAAGATGACATGGATCTATCATTTACTGTCCGAATAACCGGCGACAATTCAACATCTGTCATTAAAAACATCAAAATGAGGCACAAAGGCAGGAACACGATTCAAGTGATCAGAAAAAAATATTTCAAGCCTGGCTTTAAATTTCCAATAAAAGTTCGTGTTAAGGATCTTGATGGCAAGCCTGACAATTCATTAAATCAACTTAATACGAACATCATGTATGTATCAGGTATGGTTGATCGGCAGACAGGTCAGCCAATATCTGATACGAAGGAAGTTCATACAAACCTTAAGAATGGTGAAGCTATACTTCAACTGGAACCAAAAGATGATACCAGAAAAATTATAGCTTTATTTGAAATCGCAAACACAAAACATACTGAAGAAATTGATAGATTTCCTGGCGTTGCTGAGTATATGCAGGTTACGATGCTTAATAAAAGGTAAGCAGCTCATTTGTAAGCCTTGGCATGTAGATCATGTAGATTGGTTTTAACATTCGAGTACACTAGAGTTCATTAGGGGATACACAGGGGTTTGGCAGAGCACCACAGCAAGTAATATGGGCAGGACTGCAGTTTTCAGTTCCACTTTATAGTTCGTCAAAGGCAGCAGGTCTTTGATTTTGTCAGCATATCTGCAGTTTTGAACGAACCCTATTATATACCTCTACTGTATTTCTCCCGCCCATCCCTTTCAACCCTTTATGTACGCATATTAAATCAGTCTAATGCTTCAAAACTGCTTGCGAATTTCGACCTAACTGTTTTTTTGACCATAAACATTCAAATGTATTTTTAATAATTCTTTTAGCTCAACAGTTGGATCAACAGTCCAAATTAAGGTCATGTCATCTGAAGAAATGGAAGTTCTACATCTTATGATTTTTGGTACCACCGGTATAATCCACAGTCAACAGTTTGATGACGCAGTAGGAAAAGATCTATTTGATTTTCCAGTGAAATTGACTGATGAAATGAGACCTGAAGCACGTGGACTTGTATACTATGCTAGAGCATCTGACGGTGCTTTGGTTTATGATGAATTCTCATTGACTATTGGATTTACGATTGATAATTTGGTGGGTTTGTGTATTAATAGTTAAATTTTGATTTTTATTCCAATTCTGAACTCATTTTAGCTTGAAATCTCAGCACCCGAACAAGCAGAACCAAACAGATCGATAGACATAACTGTTAAAACCACAAAAGATTCTCGAGTATTTCTTATTGTAACTGATGTCAATTCAGCTCTCTTTGACCATGAAAATGAAATCACTAGACCTGCCATTTACAATGAGCTTGTGTATCACCTGAACAAGAAATTCAAACTACCTCCAAATTACCATTTTGAGAAGTTAAATGCATTCATCCTAAATCCAGCTACATATGGATATGACTGTAATGCACCTCAGGCTGATGACAACGATCCACAACCATACTCGGAAATTGACAGGACGTCACACAAATATTTCCCAACAGCTTTAACTGAGATCGTCTATACAGCCTCATCAAGTGAACCCCAAACAGTTCCAATTACATTTCCAGACACAACAACAACATGGAAAATTTATGGAATTTCAGTGCATCCTGAAAAAGGATTTACCGTTGCCAAAACACAGCCTGAAATTGCTGTTAAGGAAATTGAAAAAATGGAAAAATTCAAGCTAGAAATCAGAGGACCAACGTCACTTATTCAGAATGAAGTACGTGACTATTACATCGTTGCCACAAACGAATTAAAGACCAAACTAAATGTATGGGTTTCAATGACTGTTGAGAATGGACATTTTGTCAAACAAGTGAAATATGGAAACCAAAATTGTCGACAACATATAGAATCAACTCAAGAAGCATTTAAATTATTTTTCAAACCCCAATATGACTCCATCTACAAAGTACTCCAAGTTACTTCAAATACTACACAACCAATAAGAATATCAGCAATAATTAGAGAAAGAAATGCCAAAGCTAATGCAACTAGGACTATTGAAGTTCAAGGAAGTGTCAAAAAGTTAGTGAAGAAAACGATTTCAAATACATTGGTAGACATAACTAGTATACATCCGGGATTTGAAATGGCCCTCGTGAATTCAGATCCTTCTAAAAAGTCATTTGCGACTGTATACGGAAACATACTTGGACCAGCAGTTGATGGATTGGAGACAATACTGTAAGTTAGTTAAATAATCTGATGACTGTGTGAAGTTAATGAGTTAAAGACCCTTTGGAGGCTGATTTCTTCAGTACTGGTACAATACGGTATAGGTACACTACTGATATTGTAAATTTTTATTCCTATGCCCTTCTATCTTTGCCCTGTTAATGGTATACTAGCGGTATAGCATAATTACACCCCTACCCAGCTCCTACCGTACCATCGTACTACTGGTGCAACATTAATGCACAACTGATACTGTAGAAATATCCCTTTTTTGTCAGGAGTATCACTGTTCCGTACCAATGGTGTACCTACACCGTAACATACCGTGCTATGAAGATGTGTTAAAAATCTGACGGAAAGTAATTATTTTATATTTTTAGATCCAGGAACATGATATTGGACGAAGATAAAATACTAAAACTCGGAACAGAAGTTGTCATTTATAAATTCCTCAAGAATTTAGGATTAGAAACAAGTCCAAAGGCTAGTACTGCTTTAACTAATGTTCGCAACTATTACAATGAATCCAAGTTAATTCTCGACAGCCTAATTCAATCCAAATCCAATAATATTGGGTTAGTCGCTTTAATTGCAGATATTATGAACGATGCATCCACAATCATTGACGTCGATTTTAGTCTAATTGATAATTCATTGACATTTATTAAGAATAAATCTTTGGAAAATAGCATATTTCCTTATAATGTTGACTTTGACAATCGACGAGACATAAATCCCCAGTTACGTGAATTTATTCAAGCTATTTTGATCACGAAAACTGGACTAAGAAGGAAAATTGAGCAGATTTTTTTTAATGCAGCATTACGTGATTTTTCCGTTAATCGAGGTGACCATTTTAATGCAATACTTGCTTATGCTCATGCATCTAATGGACAATACAAAGAGGCCATAACATTCTTATACAACGTAAATCCCGCCAATATAAAAACAGGATTACATCAACGTGAATTTTCGATTTATGTCGAGACAATTTCCTACGTAATTCTAACAAAAATAATCCTAAATCTAGATCCAAGACTCGAAGTCATTGTTCTACTTGAACACAGACAACCTGAAGGCGGATTTTATTCTCCATATGATACATATTTGGCACTTAGTGCTTTATCAGCATTTTCAAAATATAGAAATATGAGATCACAAGCCTTAGTTTTCTATTTAAACCAACAAGTTCATCAAGTCTATCCGTTTGAATCAAAAACAATTAATGTTAATGGATACAATCAAAAACTTGCATTTGCTCACATGGAATTAGGTTATGTTAATGTGTTTTATGAAGGAACTGACGAATAATGCCAAAAAACACTTCATTTATCCTAAGAGGTGTAAAAGTTCATAAAATTCTTCAATTGTTGGAAATTAATTTAAAGATTAGCTATAAAGCAAGTCCATTTAGCAATTTGGTAGCTGTAGAAGTTGACATACCCGAAGGATATCAATACTATTCCAATTATGGAAATATTGATGTTTTGGTGAGTAAAATACAAAAAACACAAATGCCCCATGCTATATGTGGTATTATTCTAGTAAGACAATAATTAATCAAAATATCATAAATATTTCAGGACGTCGTTCAAGAAGATCAAAAGGTTGTTTTGTACCTAAAGAAATTCGAGTATTTTGTTGAATATTCACTGGTAATAAGATTATCAGAAAAACCTAATGGCACCAAATTCCACAAACCATTATGGATAACAATTTATGACTATTATCGTCCCAGTAAGTCTTATAAATTTGATTCCAATGATCTTTTAAGAGTAATTTCTTCATTTTTATTCCTCAGATGTGAAGGATGTCTATCAATATGATTTGTTGTGCGTTACTTGATTTGCAGATTAATCCAGTGGTTTGCATCTTGTGTGCCGCTGCAATAAAGATTAATTTGACTGCTTTTTACATAAAATAATTTGTGTCATATTTTACTAAGCATTCCAGGATTATAGACAAGATCCAACAAAAATCATTGATTGTACGTGATTTTTTTGTACCACAGTATTAACTGAGTGCCCATTGCATTGTATCAATCCAGGAGACTAAGGCACCTGAACCCTAGAACTCTAGTGTGAAGGCACCTGAACCTTAGAACTCTAGTGTGAAGGCACCTGAATCTTAGAACTCTAGTGTGAAGGCACCTGAACCTCAGAACTCTAGTGTGAAGGCACCTGAACCTTAAAACTACAGTTTAATGCCACATAAGCCTCCCAATCCCTGACAAACAACATTCCACGCTTATTTTCTTCCCAAAAATAAACACAAAATCAATAAATTTATCAATTAATTCAGTCTACAATCAATCAATCTTTCTCAAAAA